>NC_138088.1:12060788-12710511 GCF_964212035.1 Myotis nattereri
TAAACAACAGAAAGAGATAACAAATACTCTCATGTGGACAGCCAGACGGCACAAAGTAGCTTTTGCTTCACACAGACTGTCACACTTACATTTATATACCAGACAGTCAGAGTTTTTGGCTTCTACCAGACATTCACTCAGAGTTTAAACAGTCCACCTGATTCCTGATTAATTTGCCTGAGGAAGTCGCATGATCTCCAGGGAGTTGATCAAGCTCCCCCTTCCACTCACTCGGAGTGGGCCTGACTGATAGGGGCACCTACCTTACAGTTTTTGTTGACAGGTCCAGAAGTGTCCGTCCACTCTCTCCAGATGCTGGCCGGGTCCTAGACTGAGGTCTGGGAGTGCCTAGAGTCCCACAATTCAATTCTGCTAAATCACCAGAGTGGCACCTCCCAGAGGCCTATCTGGCTTCCCCAGTCCCCAAACACGGTCCACTCACCAGAGGCCAAAAGGCCAGCATGTTTGGCCTTTTTTTCAGTCAGGAAACCATTAATGTTACAGAAGGGAGGAGAAAAACCATGCAACGCTTAGAGAAAGGGAGTTACATCTTAATTATGATTATGCGCAGGCTCAGAGAAAAATGTGTCTTTCAAATTCTGAGCCCCCCAACATGGAGGAAACTCACTCTATTTATATTTTTTCCAGTTCATTGTCTCCCAAATAAGGGTTTTCCTGGTCCCCTTTGCAAGTTCTTAAAGCACCCTATGTGCTGGGGCTTTAAGACCTCAATCAAAGACCTGGCCTGGTGCCAGCGCTGATAACTTCGTCCAGGGAAGGTTTATGGCCTCTCTGGAACGGGGATAGTCTTATTTTCCCTATTATTTAAGCAAGCAAGCATTTACAGGAGCAAAATAGTAGAGTTAAAATTTCACACAGCAGTTTTTATATAAGATGGATGCTTAACCACCTCATGTGGCTCTTCAGAGGAGTGCCAGCAGAGCTACCTGGAAGGCTTGGCAGGGTCATAGGGTCAAGTTGGTTCCACTCTGGACCCAGTGCATCAAAAGCTCACTAGTTGTGAGGTCCATAGGTGATCCAGATGTTTGGCCAGTTTGGAAACCACTGCTCAAGGAAATACAACCATCCTAGCAGCTCTCTTGCTGTCTTTTACCTCCATAAGGAGAACCAGAAGCCGTGGGGCCCGGGCTTCTCCATCCGTGTAGCCCTTCACAAGGTGAAGGGGTCCTGCTTAACTCCACGGTGTCAGATGCCAAATAATCTCCTTTAACTGCTCATGTCCCACTAGTAAAACGCAGCTGCTGACCCAAATCCTTCCCTCTGCATTTCCTGGTCTGACTGCCTCCTGGCTTCAGGCAATGGGCTTGGGTCTGGAACATCTCTGCCGAGTGTGGGAGAAGGTGAGGCAACGCGCAGGTGAACCCTGAGTGGGAAATTGTGCACATGAATTTGAGATCTTTGTGCATTTGTGAGTGTGTGAGTTTCTGTATAGGAACCAAGAGACCCAGCATCCTGCTGTTAGCAGCCTCAGCCTATAACTCCCATCCCCACCCAGCCTATATCCAGGTGCCTTACTCTACACACCCCTCACTGAGGAGCATTGGCCTGGGTGGTGTCAGGGGCTCTGGGTGAGGTATGTGCATGCTTGGTCATGGACAAAGTGCCCACAAGTGGCCTTGAGCTGAACATTACAACCCCTGGGCTCAACAGAGATTGTGTGGGTGATAACATGATCCCCCTCCTGCAGGTCCTGGCTCTTATTGTCACCATTGTCCTCCCCTTCAAAGCCTTTATCTGACCATTGAATGTAAGGCTACTCCAACCCCCGTCCCCATTACAACACCCAGGTTCATTTTCTTATTGGCAGTTGTGGACATCTGAAATCATCCTGACCATTATTTACTTGTTGGATTTTGTCAGAGTAGCAAAGTCATTAAGAGGACGCTGGAGCCCTGGCTGGTTTGGCTTAGTGCATAGAGCGTCGGCGAACAGACAGAAGGCTCCAAGGTTCGATTCCAGTCAAGGGCACATGCCTGGGTTGCAGGCTTGATCCCCTGTGAGGGTCATGCAGGAGGCAGCCAATCAGTGATTCTCTCTCACCATTGATATCTCTATCTCTCTCTCCTCTCCTTTCCTCTCTGAAAACAATAAAAATATATTTTAAAAAATAAAAAGAGGATGCTGGAGCCAGACTGCCTGTGTTCACACCCCGTGTCGCTGAGGTCCTGAGCAAGTCACACATACTCTGGGTGTTGGTTCTCTTCGTGGTAAACATGGGCTATGAATAGTGCCCCCCTCACAGGACTGTGAGGAATAAATGGACTGGCACAAGCGTGGCAGCCAGAAGAGCACTGGCCCTGATGAATGCCATGCAAGCATTCCTTCTTGGTGTTACTGTGATTAGTATGATCACCTGAGTCATACAATGAAGTCCCAGGGCCCATAATAGGGCTGGGGACCACCTCACTCTCAGTAACTCTTGAGTGAATAAATGAATAAACAAATAAATGAAGGAACTGCAGTCCTCCCCCAAAATGTGTGACTCCACAACCTTCTCTGGATCTTGACTCAGCTCCAAGCTGGAACCAAGAGGGAAGCTGTGAGACTTATTTTGGAATATGGCTCTGGGCACAGCTTCCTTTCTTGGGTAATTGGGTTTAGCTGGGCAGCAGGAGCAGTGGCTTCATGCTGCCCTCTGCTGGTGTCTCTAAGACAGGGCTAGCAAACTCAGAGAGCCAACATGGAGGCCAGGTGAGTGGTAGGGCCCTTGTCTGCAACTTCAAATAGTCCTGCTTTCTTCCCTTCTGCCCTGACTGCTATAACCAGTTAGAATGCATTTCCTAAATGCCCCTACTGTGTAGGGCCAGGTCCAGACATACTCTCCCACTGGGTGACCAGACAGCCCTCATGTCCAGCAATCCCTGGAACTGATGGAATTCTTTGCTCCTTGTCTGTGTATCTCTCATGTCCACACCTTCACTGTGAGCTCTTCAGAGTGCCACCCCACCCTCCTTCTTATCTGCCTGCCTCAGATCTCTGTGTCTAGGCTGATGTCAGAATCCCTGCATGGACAAAACTGGCTCTGTGGAGGCTGGATGTGTGGGCATCCCCTTTAGGTACCTCTGTGTATCTCTATAAATTTCAACCAGAATCAAGCTCTATGCTGCCCTCTTTCCCGCCCTCAGCATCAGCCAGGAGAGACTGTGCACTTCTCTCAGAACCAGGTTCCTTTTTACAACATTGCTACGTGTTTACCTCTGACCTTTGTGGTGCAGAGGAGTTCAGGCTGAGGACCTGTAACTAAGGGAACTTGAGAGACTGCCCTGGGACCCATGAGGACACCTAGGAGGGCTCAGCCCACATGGAGATGGTGGGGATCTCCTGCAGGTCTCCAGTGGAGATGACATTGTTGTCCCACTAGACGTCAGTCTGTGTTGTAACTGACCTTGGGCTTCCTGGAAGCCCAGCTGATGGGAGCACCGGGATTATTGCAGGAGACCCAGAAGGTGCCTTCACTTGCTCACTGATGCAGCTCAGTGGCTCCCCCTGGTTGGGTTCCCTCAGGTCCTGCAGAGCCCTGTCCTCTTACACCAAGAGCAGCAAACACTAGCATATGTGTTCCCCCTCTCCTCCCCCATATCACCAGCACACATGGCCCACTCAACTGCCATATGCTCAGCCGGGATGAGACCCCGGGGCCATTTTAACCCTGCAGTGACTACCAACGCATCTGAGATGGTGTGTGGAAAAGAACCCACTGCCCAGCTCTACCTGGTGCTTCTGCCAAGTTCAGCTTCTTGTTCACCTACCAAACCGTGGCATTGGGACCACAAAAGCACTATCAGATTTCATAGGGGAGTTGCCTATGTGACCCTTTACCCAGCAAGTGCATCCTCTGGAGAGAAAACTTTGACCACCTGTGCTGACCCTTTCTCCTGCTCTGTCTGCACTTCCTAGGTGAGCCTCTCCCCTTACATGAGGTCTGGTTCACAAGCATCCCAAGGGCAGGGACCAGGAAAGGTTAAGTGCATTTAGGATGCACCATGTGGAAGGGGTCTGAGGATTCCAGAGGCGGAAGCACCCACAGTCTGAGATGGGGGATGGATAGATGCTTCAGGGATGGCTTAACACCACACTCAATGCCCATGCTTTTATTTTGTCATTTTTAATAATGAAAGTAAATTACCTTTTCCTCTAGTAGAGTTTGAACTCTAGTGCATAAATTTTTGGAAGCTTATTGCTGTTTAATTTGAGTTTCTTTAATTACTACTAAGATTATACATTTTTCATGTTTCTTTACAATTGGCCATCAGTATATCTTATTTCATGAATTTTCTCTTCTCATTCTTAGCTATTTCTTTTCTCATTCCTACTTCAATAGTCATCATTTTCTTCTTGATTTATGTTATATACTTTGCAGATTAATAAGTGTTTCAATTTTAATCTTACATTGCTTTATTTTTGGCAGAGAAGTTTTATATATTAATTAATTCTGATTTTGAATTTTATATGTAAGTAAAAAATCTGATTTTATTTTTCCTCTAAATGCTTAACCATTTAACTGAGAATTATTAATTGAACCATTCATTATTTTCCTATAAACTTGGTAATCTGTTTTTATCATGCATATATGACATATATGTATGGACATACTTGGGCCTGGTTTTGGTGACCTTTACATTTGGTCCATCTATTTCTGTGTTAGTAACACATTATTACAATTATGTTAGTTTTATAAAACCTTTTAACATAAGAGGACCAACTCCATTCTCATTGTTTCTTAAGTAATTTTTCTGACTGTTCTAGAATGTTTATTTGATCATAAGGCCTCCTGATGAGGTCTTCCCAGCCACACTCCTTTTTGGAACTGAGTCTTTGGAGAACTCACATCCCTCTCCTCATCTTCCTATCCTCTCAGGCCCTCTGTGGCCAGGGCCAGGCGTCCTGGGCTTGCTCAAAACTCAGCAACGCTTGTACCCTTCCCTTTCTGCCCCGATCCAGCCCTCTGATCACAGAAAGCATTCTCTTGGCCTGAAGTTGTCATCTGACCTTTGGCCTTGGCCTCACCCCTGCCACTTACATGTGAAATGAAGCATTCAGGGAATTAATAAAAGTGCAGGGAGGCTGGCAGTGGCGTCATCGTGCTATTTTCTGAGGTCAATGGGCCTGGAAATGTCTTAAAAACACTTTATTCTACCATACAAACAGGCTTACAAATAGGAAATCAGGATTTCATTCACTCAACTCTCATTTTTTTCACTCTGTCTTCTCACTAAACAAATATGAAAAGTACTGTTTTGCTCAGGTAGGGAGGACCTTCATGAGTCCCAATGTGGCTCAAGGTTGTTTGATCAGGCAGCCTGAGAGAGACTATATTGCTTAGGTAACGGAAAGTCAAGTAGGTTAATATTCAAAATTTATGCAGTAAAGATGGGCTACATATACTTCAGTGACAACCTCCAAATCTCACTCAAGGTCCAGAAAGATCCATCCTGATAAATATTTAAATTATAAATATTTTGTTCCCTCTAGTAGATACCTGGGTTCTTGGCTCTAGTATATAAACACCGGTAGCTTGAAAAGGTCAAGCACACCATTGAGCTTGAATTAAGGATATCTGAAGATAAGAGTGATTGAGAATATTCTGAACTTCAGCAACTCAGTTCTCAGTGTTTTATGTCGAGGGAATTCAGGACAAAGATAAAAGATCCTAACACCAGCAAACATCAGAGTGTGCCCCACTATCAGTTCATGATGGGAAGTGGGTTGTTTGAGTAGCAAGAGGGTTGAGAACCAGGAGGTGATCTGAGACTATACTATTTAACTGAACAGGGCTTCCCCATGGAGCTGGTGTGGTTGTCACCCTCCACACATGGAAGGACCCGAGGCTGCTCCCAGGATGACACCTGGCACTGTGAGGGTCATAGCATCTCCTGAGAGGTCAGAGTTAGGAAGTCCTGGCTTCACTTGGCACCCAGGCTACTACACTAGAGACCAAGGATACAATGGGTGGGGCAGGGCTAATAAATTTTTTTTTTAATTTTGTTTTATTGCTTAAAATATTACAAAGAATATTACATATGTCTCATTTTTTTTCGCACCCTTGACATTTCCCCCGGCCTCCCCTATCCCCCGGGGTCTTGTGTCCTTTGATTATGCTTATATGCATGCATACAAGACCTTCAGTAGATCTCTTACCCCCTCTCCCAGGCCCCAACCCTCCCCAGCCTTCCCGCTATAGTTTGACAATCTGTTCGAGGCTGCTCTGCCTCTGTATCTATTTTTGTTCAACAGTTTATAATGGTCTTTATTATCCATAAATGAGTGAGGTCATGTGGTATTTTTCTTTCATTGACTGGCTTATTTCACTGAGCATAATGCTCTCCAGTTCCATCCATGCTGTTGCAAATGGTAAGAATGCCTTCTTTTTTACAGCAGCATAGTATTCCATCGTGTAGATGTACCACAGTTTTCTAATCCATTCATCTACAGATGGGCACTTAGGCTGTTTCCAGATCTTAGCTATGGTGAATTGTGCTGCTATGAACATAGGGATGCATATATCCTTTCTGATTGGTGTTTCTGTTTTCTTGGGATATATTCCTAGAAGTGGGATCACGGGGTCAAATGGGAGTTCCATTTTTAACTTTTTGAGGGAACTCCATACTGTCTTCCATAGTGGCTGCATCAGTCTGCATTCCCACCAGCAGTGCACGAGTGTTCCTTTTCTCCGCATCCTCTACAGTACTTGTCATTTGTTGATTTGTTGATGATAGGGCTAATGATGTTTAAGGCCCGGTTCACCTCTGCCCATGAATGTGAGTGTAGGAGAGGTCTCTGTGCTAAGAAAGGGTGAAAACCTGAATTTTCTGAAATACTTTCCTTAGTCCTTGCCTTTCATTGGGCTGTGTCTACATAGCCAAAACGACCCACCTTACTTGTTCTCTGTACTGGAAAGCGAACCGGACCCCGTGCTGAGGTGGATCTAAAGCTTCTCCTAGGGCCTGGGGTCTCCACATTCCTGGCCTTCAACCCCACAGGGCACATCTTTCTCCCTATTGAGTCAGTTATGCCATTTCCCTCCACTCTTATCTAAGAAACAGGTTACCTTCTGAGCTGGGATGGGAAGAGGTCACTTTTAGAGGGACTGCCAGACCACCATGACCTTCCATGGGTCCCAATGGCCATACTGTGCTGTGGTGTCCACCCCCAGGCCTAATCTGTTGGGCCAGAGGCGGGCATCTGAGACAGGCAGATTCACTTCCACAGGAATTTTGACCTGATATCAAGCAAGAGTTTCTGACCTCTTTGTGACACATGACTCTGTGCTTGGACGGCTGAGAGCCTGAAGCAGAAGAAGGTGGTGGGAGAAGAAGGAAGAGAGGCGCGGATGCGGAGGCAGAAGCAGGGAGACCGCACAGCACTGCTTGTGCACCGCAGTCCTTGAGCCACCTCAGAACTCTTCATTCTTACAAAAAATGCCTCCCTGGGCTTAAACCATACCCACTGCTTTTCCCTTTGTATTTGCAATGAAATACCTTTCTAAGCTCCATGGCAGATGGAGTGTGGTGTGACTTCTGAATTGAAGACTATTTGCTCCCTGTTGCATAAGTGACATATTTCAGAAGCTGCCAGGACTTGGGGCTTTTTTTTTTTTTTCAGTAACAGGAAAAAGGTCTTAGCAGAGAGACTGAGCTGTGTGCTGTTGGGAGGTGTGGTTTTTGTTTTCCTTTTTTTTTTTTTTTATAACCTATCAATAATCACTTTATTTCAATTATTTTTCATTTTTAAATTATAGGTGACATACTGTGTTATATTAAGTTCGGGTGTACATCCTATTGGATAGTCATTACATAACTTACTAAGTGATCATCCTGATCAATCGATTCCCCATCTGACACCATGGTTATTAGATGTGGCTTTTTGCTTTCAGACCTGCTGTCCTACATCTGAGGTGTGGCTGTGGAGTGGTGGGAAGAGGGGTGTGGCCTCCGGTCCCTGGGAACAAAGGAGGGCTGCTTTCCTGTCTTGTTGCCTCTCCTATGAGCCTGTGCTTCTTCCAGGTTTCATTCCAATTTCTTAAGCACAAGTGTCATTCAAGTCAACAGAGACCTTTGGTCTAAAAGTTGACAGGCCAGAAATATAAGATTTGGGATCTGATGACCTTTCAGGAGACCAAGTTGTAGCACTGACACACCTGGGGCCTTGAGCAAGTCTCCCCCCCACTCTCTGTGGGAGGAGGAGGAGGAACAGCCCAGCTGTCTCTGAGGCGGCATGGGGGAAGACCCTCCTGGAATGAGGCCAGGGCAGGGCTGGGGGTGAACCTGAGCATGGCTGGACTCTCTGTGCCTGAGATCTCAGCTGGAATGGGGATTGTGCAGGTGGGACTCCCTCCCATGAGCTTACAGGCAGTCACAATGACAGGGTAGAATGAGGTCCTGGTGTGCAGGGATGCAGAGGAGGCTACTCAACTGGGCTACACAGTCCTGCCAGGGAGGCAGATGACCTGCCAGGTCAGCCCATGGCGCTATGCACATTCCGGGGCTCAGGCCTTGAAACAAGGAGCAGCCACTGGAACCGCCCAGCCCGGGGGCTCCAGCTGGCATTGGCCAGAGGAGTCAGGGCTCCAGGAGGTCCTGAGCAGGCATGTAATGTGGGTGCCAGAGATCTGAGCCCTGGACAGAATGACCTCATCCCTGGAGTGAGGGTGAGAAGGGGAGAGAAAGGAGAGCTAAGGCTTGAGCAGGTCGCCATTAAGTGGTCAAGAAGAGGAGGAGGGGCTAGCAAAAGAGGAAGATAAGGAACTGCCTTAAGGGGACACCACAGCAAGAGGAGGGAGTGACAGAGGAGGGAGTTGACAGTTTGAGGAGGGAGAGGGCTGAGGAGGAGCCTTTGGATTTTGGGACCTAATTTTATCCCTTACAACTGAGAATGCAGGCTGGCCCCTTCTTCCTATGACAGAGCAGGCAGTATCTGAAGCCAGTTCGTATTTTATTCTAAAAGTGGAGTTCCATGGGAGCCCTTGGCTGGTGTTATCCCACAGCTCTGTGCAGAAGCCCAGCCACAGAGCCCTCAGCTCTTCCTTGTCATGTTGGCAGCACACGTGTCTGGGCCAGCTTCCTGGACCACAGCTACCCCACACACCCCGTGGGCTCAGAACTCGCAGATCACAAGGCGCCTCTCTCCACAGAACTTGTCGTTCCACTTGCCGTTGGTGTACATCTCCACACAGTACTCATTGCCACCATCGTTGTTGGGCTCCCCGGGGGCCCAGTTGGTATAGACCAGGGACTCCCCTCCTGGGTAGGTGAACTTGCCTTCCGCCTTGGAGAAAGTCATGCTCAGGAACGCATTACCCTTGTTCTCAGCCTCGACCAGCTGTTGCAAGGCGTGGTTCTCAGCTTCAGAGAGTGGGGAGGGCAGCTGCCCCCCGGCCTGTGTGCACACTTGCTCTGCCTCCTGGAAAGGTTTCTCAAAGCCTGCTGACTTGAAGACCTTCTGGCCAACACCTCGGCCGTGGGGGAAGAGCTCCACTAGGAGGAGAGGACAGTCAGGTTGGGGCTCTGGGGGCACCTGCCAAAGCTCCATGGCTCTGAGATCTTTGTGCTCCAACCAGAGCTCCAGGCCTCCCATATAGGGCCTCAGAGCACCAGGGAGGACAAAGGTGAGACCCTGGGTCGGCGGTGCGCTCTGGAGGTGGATCTGCCTGTCTAGTTACAGGTGAGAACACTGGGCTCAGAGAGGTTAAGTAAGAGGCTCAACTCCATGTGACCATCACATGCAGAATTGGGGGGTCACCCTTATCTGATCTCACACTAGAGCTGAGACGTGCTCTTTCTATTGCACCCATGTTGCATGGCAGAATCGGTTTCCCAGTTACTGGGCGGGACTGGGAAGCTTTGGCATCCTGCAGTGAAATGGCATTGCGGCCTCTGAGCGCTGGAAACAAAGAAGGTGCTCCTTCTGATCTCACTGTGGACCCTGCATAACAGCAGGGCATGTGGCATTGACAGGGAGGTCCGTGCCGGGTGTGGGTGTGGGAAAGAAGAGGAGAGGGTGGGCCATCTGAGGGCAGCGCTGTGCTAATCTCTGCACTGTGTGCACCCAGTGCTGGCCTCTAGGTGTGCATGTGGGGGAGGCTGGAGAGCTGGGAGGGAGGACAAGGACAGCTGAGAGGTGCATGGGCGTCAGGGGCAGGAGAGAGTCAGTGCTGGAGAGAGGCCTGTCTGGGAGTCAGAGGGCCAGGTATTCAGCCCCACCTTGGCCATGACTGTCCAGGTGGACAAGGGAAAGTCACTTCCTTTTTCGGGGTTTCCAGTTCCTCATCTCTAAGATGGGAATACAATTTATAAAAGCATCACCTGTGTGACATTCAACTGTATGTTCTCATTCTACCTCATTTTCCATCCTTTATGTATGTGTGTATGTGTGTGTGTGTGTGTGTGCTTTAATATAATTTTATTGATCCCAGAGAGGAAAGGAGAGGGAGAGAGAGATAGAAACATCAATGATGGAGAGAATCATTGATTGGCTGCCTCCTGCACGTTCCCTATGGGGATCAAGCCCACAGCCAAGGCGCATGCCCTAACCAGGGATCAAACCATGATCTCCTGGTTCATAGGCCAACGCTCAACCACTGGACCATGCTGGCCAGGCTCATTTTCCATCCCCTTGACTTCTGGGTTCTCGCATAGACGCCTTTAGGGCTTCTGAGAGGCCGGTCCTCCTGCTCTAAAGGGCTGGTGAGGAGCCCAGGCTGCACCCCGACCCACTGTGACCCTTCCACAAGGGTTCAGGGGCCAGACTCTCCACAGGCTCAGGAGGGCACCCAGAGCAGACCTCGACAGGAATTCACCTGCCATTCACTACATGCACCCGGGTGGGTCTGTGTGTGTATACACGAATATGGCCACATGTCCATCTGAAAGTACATGGAAGCACTGAAGGTCCAACTGGTTGCATGTGAATATGCGTGTGTGCTCTTGGGTGTAGATGACATGAGGTGAGTGATAGCATGTGTGTAATATACACACATGTGTCAAGTGTATACCATGAATTTTCCTTTGTTTGCATCAGTGTGCATGTGAGGGAGAGAGTGCACATGCATGTTTGTGGATAGAGGGCGACATACTAAATGCTTGAAACCTCACCCTTGGTATGTGGGTACTCGGTGGCCTTAGGTATATAAGAGCTAACCCTATGTCTCACCCCTGTGTGCTTTCCTCCTTCAGAAACTCCTCTGTGGATCAATGAGATTTGCTGAATGATTTGAGCTCAAAGCTGACATGGGGAAAGCGGGGAGGAGGAGGGCAAATTAGGGACTGAGGTGGAGATTCCCACAGGCACAGGCACTGGGCTGTGCTGCTGGAGCCTCTGACTCCTCAGCACCCAGGTTAGGGGAGAGTCTCCAAGGGAGGAGTGGGAGAGCCCAGCACTGGGCAGAGCCCAGAGGAAGCCTGCCTCCTGCCAGACCCAGGGCCTGTCTCAATTGAGACTCTCAATGGTCACATGAGAAGGTCAGACCCTCATAGCCGGGAAACCAAGCACAGCTTCTCAGCCCCAACTCTCAGGACAGTGTCAGGAGTCACTGCTGCTGTGGGCTGGGCAGCTACATCTTGAGGGGTTTGCAGAACTAGCCCCATAGAGATAAGAAATGCATCCTGGGTAGTGGAGTGTCCAGGGACCAGCACAGGTGGGCAGGAGGGAAGGTCTGAACTGCACTGGGCTAGGGGCATTGATCTGGCTCGGGTCACAGGTGGCTGTGATGGTGGGGCTGGAGCTGGTAGCCTTGACCATGTGGCGCCAGCCCACTGAGCTGGTGTAAGGGCCACAGCCTGCTCCGTGTCCCTTGCATCTGCTTCCAGCTCCTGGACCATGTGCTTGCCCTGCTCTGCCCCACCCTATCCTTAGCCCCAGGTCTGCCCCAGTCCCAGGTTCATCCCATCATCCAAACTCACTACCACCCTAGAGACCCCAATCCTACAACCAGGCCTGATTCAGGCCGGGCCAACTCCAAACCCAAACACAAACCCCGCCTGGGACCTGCCCTTGGCAACTGGCTCAGGTTCAGTCCAGGTCCAGGAACTCACCTTTCTTATACTGAAGGAACGCTACCTGCAAAGCCTTCACCTGCCGCCTCAGAGCCGCGATGTCTGCAGGAGAGAGAGGCCCAGTGAAGACCAGTCCCTCACAGCCAGGGGTCGGCTCAGAGTCCGGATCCCAAGGGAAGGGTGCTCAGTGACAAGCTTTCCTGGGGGAGGGTAAGGGGCTGGGCCCCAGGAAGCCCACAGCCACTGATAGAGCTGGCCTGCTGCCCACAGGGTCCCTGAGGCTCTGTTGTGAGCACACTGTGCCCTGAGCATGTCCTGGCCCCCCGCTAACTCTGATCCAGATGGCATTTCACAGCAAATTCTGAGAGTCTGGGAGCACATCGCTGGGGGAAGAGATGGCATTGCACATCCCTGAAGTACTCCGCAACCCTGGGTTATTTGGTGCTCCAGGCTCTCTTTCGGGGGTTGGTTTAACTGGGGGTCCTACATTCCCTGCATTCCTGAGGGACTCTCTGTTCCAGCTGGCCTGGGCACACCTGCAGTTCCTGGAGGTCCTGGGAAAAGAACCAGCCAGTCAGTGCACTGAGTCTTCTCAGAAGGGGGAGAGCGTGAGAAGGTGAGAGCAGTCATAGAGGCCAGAGAACAGCACCATCCTACAGACACTGCCCAGCAGTATTACAGCCTTCCCTGTGTGAACCCAGCGCCACCCGCAGGACACCCTCCTCCCTGGGATGGGTATGTGCATCCTCCTGCATGGCCTAGTGGCAGGCATTGCAGTCCACGCCACTGCTCACCATGTGGCTCGGAGTCTCCCATCGGTCCAGCTTCTCCAGCAGAGCTATTGTCCCCTATAAGGACATATAGCAGCCCTGTCGCCCCTGTATCTCTTAGTGAACCTGTAGCAGCAGAAGAAATGGGCATAAACCTGGCCATGGACCTAGGAGGAGCAGCACCTGCAGGTCAGCCGCTGCATTCCTTCATCTTCCGCAGGTGTAGACATTCCACCTCCACACTCCTCAGTCCAGTGGTGACCCAGGAGACGGGTGTGCACATCCCCGTTTCACAGGTGGGGAAACAGGGCTGCCAGAGCTGGAGGGGTGGTTAAGCCAAGAACTGTCTGGTTTCCATGCAATGCACCCTCCCTGCCCCAAGGCTGAGGATTTACAGCACGGGGTCTGCCAGCTTTTATCCTGGATCATGGACTCCTTGCTTCCCTCTTCCTAGGACCAAACTTTATATCAGAAATAATCCCTGACATAAGTCACCAGGGAAATGCAAATCAAACCCAAGAGATATTATCTCACCCCTCCTAGAATGGCAACTATAAAAAACCCAAAAGCTCACAAGTGTTGGTGAGGATGTGGAGAAGAAGAACCCCTATGCACTGTTGCTGGGATTGTAATTTGGTGCAGCCACTACGGAGACCAGTATGGATTTTCCTTAAGATATTAAAAAGATCATTTTTAAAAAAATTATGATCCAGCAATACCACTTCTGGGTTTTATTCAAAGGAATAAAACACTGATTTGAAAAGATGTCTGTACCCTCATGTTCATTGCAACATTTCTTAGAGTAGCCAAGAGATGAAAACAACCTAATAGTATCCATAATGGATGAATGGATAACAATGTCACACACGCACACTGGAATATTATTCAGCCATAAAAAAATCCTACCATTTGCCATCAACATGAATGGATGTTGAAGGAATTATCCTATGTGCCATCAGTCATACAAATTAAGACAGATACAGTATGATCTCACTTATATCTGGATTCTAAGAAACAAAATAAAGAACCTGAACTTATAAATGCAGAGATCAGATTATTGGTGTTTGCATAAGATGGGAGCTGAGTGGTGGGCAAAATGGGTGAAGGTCAAAAGCTTCAAAAGTCCAGTTATAAAACATGAGCTCCCTTTCCTCCCCTCTGTCGTGCATTTAGGTAAATCCCTTTGAACAGGCCTGAGTGTAGGCCACAGGGCCTCATCTTTGCCCACCTCTCATGCAGTAGAATTTAGTTAGATATTAACACACTGCACAGAAATCATTCAACCGTAATAAAAAACTATAAGTGCCGCAGCTTGGTTCTACGGGGCCCCAAAGACCAGTCATTTACCCACGATTTGCTCATCCTTGGGGTAATAAGAATCAGAAGATCTTAGGGGAGAAATCCTGACAGCTAGGGGAGGGGAATAACACCTCCGGGCTCAGGGCAGCCTGTCATTTGCCAACTTTTAATGAGGTGCTTTAGTGAACTGAATGTCTAGGGGACTTCTTCCCAAGGAGGTGGGTTTCCATTTCCATTTCCAATAAGAACATCCAGAGTTGCTGAGTTGGTTACAATTCCAGTGCCCACCCATGCCCACCAGGACAAGCCCACGGTCCCAGCTCTACCTGGATCCTCCTTCTCGCCCAAGGAGTCCTCTTTCCCATCTTGTCCATCTTGACCAGGGCTACACGTGACCAGGGTGCAATCATCAATCAAAGGTTTCTGAAGAAGGGTTGTCACTTCTTCTCCCCATGACGTTGGAGGCTGTGTGAGCAGGACCAGCACGGAGAGGAGAAGCATGGCCTTCAGGGGTGAACAGAAAGAGAAAAGACATGCTCTTGGTTCCAGAACAGGAGTTAGTGCTTAGCCCAGCACCCGGAAGTGAGAGAGGCATTTTCCTACCACCTTGCCCCTTCTATGGGATCAGGAGCATCAGGATTCCAAAAGCAGTTTAGGACTAGGCAGCCTTACAGTCTGGCCTGGGAGGGCATGAGTTACCCAGCTGAACTCTGACATGGGTTATCATCAACATCTACCTCTTCTCAGATGCCCTGTTGTGTCCCTTCTAGTGACTTCCCTTTCACTGCCATCGGCACGGCTAGGATATGAACTCACTGAGGCCACTTGTCACATCAGGAAGAACTCATGAAGTGCCTTTGGGCAGGGCATTTCTCCTCTTTGAATCTCCATCTCCCTCTCAGTATCAGTAAGGTGGCCGGGCAAACCCATTTCCTGTCACTTGTAGCTTTGGATGGACCAGCACTGGCGGTTTCAGTGCTTGTCTGGAAAGAGCCAGAATGCTCAGTGACATCTGTCCTAACACAAGATGGCCACATGGCTACATGTTTGCCAGGTGGTCTGCTATTTCTGGACTAGATGCTGTCTCCATGAAGAAAGTTCCAGATGGAACCCAGAAAAAGTTCTCAGAATAGCTGGAGAGACCCTGGGATGCCTAGAGTGCTGCCCCTCCACCTGGGACGACTTGGGAGAGGGGCCTCGTGGAGGAGAGCATGGGAGGTGAGCTCCTTCAGGGAAAGGGTGGCTTTAGATGGAGAAAAAACAGATGCTCAATAGGGTGTCCAGTGACATGTGAGAGGGACTCCGCAGCTAAGTGAGGTCAGGGTGGGTGCAGGACCTGGTCACTCCCAATGGTGGGCTTCTTTCCTCTTGAGAGAAACTGTAAAGTTAGGAGCCAGGAAAGCGTGCATGGGAGTGGCAGAGGCTGAGAACAAGCCTGAGGGACAGAGCCAAGGAGAAGGGATCACCAGGCAGCCTCAGGGGGAGGCAGTGGAGGGCCTTCCTGGCCACAGAAGTGCTTTCTTCTCCACCTGCTGGTGGTTCTGGGCTGCGGAGGACCCTGTTGGCACCAGTTCTTTCTCATTCTGAGTTTACCACTTCCTCGGGCATCATGGGAGTCTCTAAACACCAGGCAAGCTCACAGGCCAGCAGCGTGGCCCTTGCTGGGGCAGGGGCTTGGCCATGAGCACCAAAGGCTCCAGCCAGAGCCAGGGCATTGCCCCCTGGTTTGCAGCTGCCACAATTCAAGGGCCCTGTGCCCACATCTGGGGAAGAATGAAGAGCAACAGGCATTCTGCCCAACAGCTCAAGATGGCACAGAGGGCACCACAGCTCATTGTAGCAGAAATTTCCCTGGGCAGGAGCCACCTCACAGGGTTGGAGACTGGAATGAGGCCTCTTCGCTGGGCCTATAGAGGTATTGGGCAGAGCCACATCACCTTAAACGGCATAATGTTCACTTTGTGCCTCAATGTCAGACTAAAGTATTATTGAAAAAGGATGCCTCTAAAAATTAATTGAATATCAGTAAACTTATCCAGTGGGTGTATTTTTAAAACAATATATGTAGCTAAGAGAAAATCATGTTTATCCGTGTCCAATGGGCAGGTGGTACCAGGATGAACTTTGACCCTGGGCCTGGGAATGCCTGGGCTGTTTCTCCTCCACCACCTTCCTTTGAAGAAATCAGGGATGGAGAGAGCCAAGCAAGAAGTTGAAATTGCATGCCCACCTGAGGCTTCCTGACAATGGCATCTGGGGTCTGGGTGGGTGTCATATACCACTCACCCACCCTCCTCCAGCCCAGAATGCTAATCTCCCACTGAGCAAAGGAAGCAGAGTGAGGGGCAGAGAATGGTCCTTCTTCCCTGCTATGCTGCCCTCTCAGACCCACACTCACACCTCCCAGAGCAGAAGAGGTACATAGACCCTGTCTTCCTCAACACCAGTACATTAGAGCACCCCAAATGGGCATGGGGACATTCGCTGGACACAGAGAAAACCGAAAGAGAGGCCGGCTCTGACACTCACCATTGCTTCCTCGAGGGCTCAGTGTCTCCTGTCAAAAGAGGCTTCCCTGGCCCACAGGCACGGGCTATTTATGCTGAGCCACCCGGTGTTGGTCTTTTAAGAACTCTTTTGGACAACTTTCTTCCTTGTTGACTCACACTCACCCCATCTGGGTTCTGGAAACTCGCCACTACACACATGTCCCCTTAGAGTTTACAGGGCACCCTCAGTCCATGACCTCATCTCCACCTCACTGAGCTCTGTATTTCAACAGTCAGGGCTTGCTGTGCCAACTTCTTTCTGTCCTTCACCTCAACATTACTGCCCAGATAGTGGGAAAGAGCCGGGAGCTTCTTGGCATTTCTGGGCAGGGGAGGAGGAGCGAGAGGGGTTGCAGAAGCTGCAGCATTCTGTGAGGACAGTGGCTGGGGAGCTGCCACCTGCAGGGGTCACTCTTTGGCTTCCTTGTCTAGATCTTGGAGAGGCCTTCACTTGCTTTCTATGGGATGGATGTCCTTACATCCTTGCCTTCATCTCTCCACGTCCTTAGCTGGTGTTTTCTCTGTGTATTGTTCTAGTAAGCAGTTTGGACCCCTGAGCCCCTGATACACTATTGCGGGCATCCCCCAGGAAATTCTAACTTCCAGTGGCCATGGAGCAGTTGCCTGCCCTACTGCTGTTACTGTCTTCTCTGCTCCTTTCTAGATCCATGTAACTTCATTACTTTAAAAAAATATATATTTCATTGATTTTTTACAAAGAGGAAGGGAGAGGGATAGAGTGTCAGAATCATCAATGAGAGAGAAACATCGATCAGCTGCCTCCTACACACCCCACTCTGGGGATGTGCCCGCAACCAAGGTACATGCCCCTGACAGGAATCAAACTTGGGACCCCTCAGTCCGCGGGCCATTCTGCTATCCACTGAGCCAAACCAGTTAGGGCGTGACTTCATCTCTTGCATCAAGCCTTTGCCTAGGTCCACACACCAGCTGCTATGCCCGCAATGCTCTCCTTTGGCCACTCCATTGGTGGTGCCGACTGCTCCTGGGTGTTGTTGCTGCTGTGGCATCCCCTTGTGTGTTGTAGAGGCTCTAATGCCAGTTTCCTAGGCTGGTAGGAGAGGCTCTTGTTTCCCATAATGCCATTATTTTGATGCAGGATCCCATAGTAGAGCCACTTGTGCCCCAAATGATAAAACTCGTTCATTATTAACATCCCCATCCTAGGATGCTTGTGTGCCTCCCAGAGACCTGGATCAGCATGGAGGCTGAACTGAACCATTGCTCTTCACTCCCCACAGAGCCTACCTGACAAGTCGTATCCTGGTTGCTAGACAAACTCCTATTTATTTCAGACTTTCATTTCAGAAGCTCTATATGTTTTCTCTGTTTACAACTTAGCTTCTATTAACTGCTACCTCCTAGCCTATTAAGTAGTCCCTCTCAATGCCCTGGTATGCTCCTATAACAGAGGTCGGCAAACTCATTAGTCAACAGAGCCAAATACAAAGAGTACTTCTTCAAAATAGACTCTCCCAGGCCGAAAACCGACTTCTGCGCATGGGCCACAAAGTTTCAATTACACTGTATGTGTGTGCCTGCACGTGGTATTTTGTGGAAGAGCCACACTCAAGGGGCCAAAGAGCCGCATGTGGCTTGCGAACTGCAGTTTGCACACCATAGCCCTATCACACAAACTATAGTGTTTCCTTCATCTAACTCCACATTACAACAATGTCTAATTTTATTTATGATCCGACCCAGACACTCCTGTTACAATGATAACCTTTGCCTTCCTCAGTTACACCAACACAGGTGAGAAGAGTCAGAACTCAAATGATGATTACAATGGCTTTCATGAATAAGAACCAGCCAGAAATGAAGTTTCCCTTAGCTGACATCAAGAATACACTGAAAAAAAATTTTTAAATAGGCTGGAAGAAACAGAGGAGAGAATCAGGGATTTAAAAGTCAATTTAAGAAAAACAATCAGAGGGCGGAGTTCATGGCTTTATTGCGGGGTCAGCTACACTGTGTCTGTTTGACCCTGAGAACCAGACAGACTCACAGTCCTGCTCGGGCTGCCCTCAGCAATGCGGCAAGCCCCTTGGGCAGGAAGTGGAAGCATCCTGCTGTGGTTGCGTCAGAGCGACCTTCATCAGTGGGTGAGGAGGACTGCCAACGTTACTGAGCATCTCCCGTGTGCCAGCCCCGGTGGACCTCACGGGAGTGCCCTTCTCAGGAGCAGTGCCTGCCAGCACCCTCTCCAGCTCTGGTTCGGGGATGAGCTGTCTGCTAGTCATGTAGGTGCTGGCAAGAGAATCCAGGCCCGGAGAGGTGGACTGGCCCATGGCTTGGAGGCAGATCTAAAGTTGTCAATCTGCTCTGAGCCTGTGGATCCACTGGTACCCAAAGTGCCTGACCAGCCTGCCAGTTTCAGCTGGACTCTCCATCAGACTGGGGACCTGCCGCCAGGAAAATGTCTTGCTGCTGAACCCGTCCCTCTGCCCTGACAGCCACAACCAGAGGAGGTGGCCATACTGGACCACCCAGCTGCCAGGAGTGGAGGATTTGAAGACAGAATGGGCCCTGGGGACCATCTAGTAAGAAACGAAATCAGAGCCTATCCTTGCACAGCTGTGGGCTGACCAGGCCACACCCCTGTGGACTCCAGGCAACCAGGAGGTCTCTGCCCACCTGAAATTCCAAAATCCAGGCTGGCAGCAGTAACCAGTACTCTGCCTCTACAGACCTTAGCACCATTCCTCCCCACATCAGATTTCCCCTGTATCAGGAACAGTGTAATTGGCAAGTGAGAAATGTGTCTTTATATTTTCCCATTAAAAGCACAGATGGCTGAATAAAAAAAAAAAAAGAAAGAAAAAGAAAAACAATCAGAGCAACAAAACGGGTTGGGACCTAATCAAGTATGTCGCTTTAACAAAATAAATTAAAAAAACAAAAAAACGAAAACAAAGATAGTGTAACGGAAATTTGGGACAACATGAAAGGTAACAATACCAACAAATAGGGGTACCAGAGGGAGCGGAGAGTGAGTAAGGGAGAAAGAAACTGTTTGAAGAAAGAATGAAAGGAAACTTCCTAACCTAGAGAAGGAAAATATCATACAAGTTCAGAAAGTCCCAATAAAGATGAAGACAAAGAGACCCACATCAAGATACATCACAATTAAAATGGCAAAATTTAAAGACAAAGACAGAATCTTAAGGGCAGCAAAAGAAAGTCAGTTACCTACAAGTGAGCTCCCATAAAGCTATCAGTTGATTTCTCAACAGAAATACTATAAGCCAGAAGTGAATGGCATGAAGCATTCAAAGTCATGAAAAGCAAGGATCTGAATCCAAGACTACTCTAGACAGCAAAGCTGTCATTCACAATTGAAGGTGAAATAATAAGCTTCCCACATACACACACACACAAACACACACACAAAAGCTAAAGGACTGTACTGCCACCCAACCAGCATTGCAAGAAATGCTAAAGTGACTGTTTAAGAAGAAAAAGAGAAAAGGGAGGGAACATAGGCACAACAAATAAAATGGCATTCAAAAACCATGCAATAAAATAAAATAAAATAAAAATACAGCACCAGATGGCTTCACTAGTAAATTCTACCAAATATTCAAATATTTGATGCCTATTCTTCTGAAAATCTCCTAAAATATTGAAGAAGAGGCAATACTTCCTAACAAATTTTATAAGGCCAACCTAACCCTCATACCAAAACAAGGCAAGAATAACACAGAAAAAGAAAACTACAGACCAATATCTCTGACAAATGCAGATGCAATAATCCTAAACAAAATACTAGGCAATGGAATGCAATAACACATTTAAAAAAATAATACATCATGATTAAGTGGGGTTCATTCTAATGGCACAAGGATAGCTCAGCCAGCATATACAATCAATCAGGGTAACACACCACAGTAACAAAATAAAGGATAAAAAGTTATACGATTTTATCAATAGATGCAGAAAAAAACATTTGATAAGATACAAAACCCAGTTATGATTGAAATACTCAATAAAATGGGTATAGAATGAAAATACCTCAACATAATAAAGACCATATATGACAAACCTCCAACCTTTATCATACTCAATGGTGTAAAACTGAACGTTGCAGGATATAAAATCAATGTAAAAAATCCACTGCTTTCCTATATACTAACAACAAACCCTCAAAAAAAAATAAATGAAAGATAAAAAGTCCTTTTGCAATTTCAACCATAAGAATAAAATACCTTGGAATAAACTGAACAAAGGATGTGAAGGACCTATGTACTGAAAACTACAAAGCATGATTAAAAGATACTGAAAAACACGCAATAAAATGAAAAGATGTTCCATATTCATGAATTGGAAGGATCGATATAGCTAAAATGGCCATATTACCCAAAATAATATATAGATTTAATGTGATCCCCGTCAAAATCCAAAGTCATTTTTTTAAACAAACAGAATCAAAAACATAAACTTTGTATGGAACCTCGAAGACCCCCTAATACCCAAAGAAACCCTGAGGGGGGAAAAAAGAACGAAGCCAGAGGTATCACACTACCTGGCTTCAAATTATACCACAGAGCTATAATAATCAAAACAGTATGACATTAGCAGAAAAACAAACACACATACCAATGAAACAGAATTGAGAGCCCAAAAATATCCACATGTATATGGGCAAATAATTTTTGACAAAGGAGCCCAAAACACCATAAGGAGAAAAGAAAGCCTCTTCAATAAATGGCACTGGGAAAGTTGGCAGGCCAGATGCAAAAGAATGAAATTAGATTACATTTGTCCCCAGGTACAAAAATTAATACAAAGTGGATCAAGGACCTAAATATAAGATCTCAAACAATAAATTGCATAGAAGAAAACAAAGGTACTAAACATAGGGACCTTGGTTGTAGAGAACATTTTATGAATTTGACCGCAAAGGAAAGAAAAGGAAAAAATGAATGACATGAACTATATCAAATTAAGGAGCTCTGTGCAGCAAAAGAAACTGACAACAAAACAAAAAGGCAACCAACTGAATGGGAGATGATATTTGCAAACAACAGCTCCAACAAGGGGCTAATATCCAAAATATATAAAGAACTCAGACAACACCAAGCAAACAAACAATCCAATTAAGAAATGGGCAGAGGACCTAAACAAGCAGCTCTCCCAAGAAGACATATAGTCAACAGAATATGAAAAGATGTTAAACTTCACTAGCTATTAGAGAAATGCAAATAAAAACTACAATGTGATACCACATCACACCTGCTGGAATGGCTATTATCAACAAGACAGGTAATAACAAGTGTTAGAGAGGCTCTGAAGAAAAAGAAACGCTCATTCGCTGCTGTTGGGAATGTAACTGGTACAGCCATTATAGAAAACAGTATGGATGATTCTCAAAAAATTAAGAAGAGAGTTATCATAGAATCCAACAGTCCCTCTTCTGGGTATCTACCCCCAAGCTCAAAAACATTTATTCACAAAGATATATACCCCTGTGTTCATAGCAGCATTATTCACAGTGGCCAAGACATGGAGACAACCCAAGTGTCCTTCGATAGAGGATTGGATAACGATGTGGTGCATACATACTATGGCTACTGCTCAGCCATAAGAAAAAATGAAATACTGCCATTTGTGCTAACATGAACCGACCTTGAGAATATTATTTTATGCAAAAAATGTCAGTCAGGCCTGTTCGGCATGGCTCAGTGGTTAAGTGTTGACCTATGAACCAGGAGGTCAGGATTCAGTTCTCGGGCAGGGCACATGCCTAGGTTGCGGGCTCGATCCCCAGAGTGGGATGTGTAAGAGAGAGTCAATTAATGATTCTCTCTCATCATTAATGTTTCTATCTCTTTCTCTTCCTCTCCCTTCTCTGAAAATAATAAAAATACATTAAAAAAGAAAAAATGAAAGAGAAACCCCAAAACAATATGATTTAATTCATATGTGAGATATGAAACTGAAACTCATAGACACAGACAACATTATGGTGATTACTAGACAAAAGAAGGTGGAGGGTAGTAGAGGGGGAAAATATAAAAGCCTAATGTATGGTAATGGAAGATGATTTGACGAAGTTTTGTGGGCACATAATGCAATGTAAAGATCATGTATCATAGAAATATCATTGCAAACCTATATGATCCTATTAACCAATGTTACCAAAATAAATTCAATACAATAAATAAATAGATAAATTTCAAAAGAAAGAAAAGAATTAAATTATTTCATTCTAGTTGCCAAAATAATAGGGGGATTGAAATCACAAGGGTCTTGGCTCCCTGGGGACACTGAAGCACAGAGATGAACTTGCCTGAGGTCCAACTCTAAGAAGAGGAATATGCCCAGAGGGACACAGAGCAGGTGAAAGTATGATTTTTTATTGGGGAAGTCAATGGTTGAGGTGCAGGCAGAGGGAGTGCTGATTGATTCCAGCATAGATCACGCCTCCCCAACCAAAATGAAGGATAAGCACCAGGAACAGACTTGATGGGCAGATGACCTCATGGAGGCCTGTGAGTCGTGCCTGTAGATGGGTCCTGGCTGCTGCTAGGAGTTAGAGGCCTGGAGGGCTCAGCCAGTGCATCTGGGCAGCACTGGGTGTTCTGAGGCAGGAGAGGCGACATGTGCGGAGCTGGAAGTGTTGAAGGAGTTTGGAGACTAAGAGAGCAAACCAAGGTAAGGTTCAGCCTAAACTAATTTATCTGCTGCTTTCCTCCCTTCCCCCCAATGATCCAGAGTTCACATGAGCTGTTTTTTATTTTATTTTTTCTCTCAGAACCTTGAATTCACACCAGGTGGCACCCTTCCCTGTGCCTCCTCTATCAAGCTGCTTCCAAAAACCATTTCCAGCAGACTTTCAATTCCTTGCTTTATTTCTTTTCTCAACTCCAGTCACGAGTGCCTCTGTGCCTACTCCATTATTTCAATCTCATTGGCAAAGGTCAACAAAGGCCCTAAGTTGCCAGCCTTATGGTTAATCTTCCTCCCTAAGTCATCAAAGCTTTTTTAAAAATCTCTCTTACTTCAGATTCTTATTTTCAGCTTAGCTTCATGGAATATGCACCGAGTCCTTTATGCTTTTGGGAATATCCCATAACATATACCAGTGTACGGTATGTGAGCCTCGCACCCTGTGGGGCTCTGAGGAAGGCCATCTGGAAGTGGACCGTGGGACCTTGGGGGCCTGGTGAGGGTGTGAGCCCAGACTGCAAACTGCAGGGACACAGCTGGCATTTTGATCTCACACAGTTTGCACACAGGCACACCCCACCCCTGCCCACACCTGCTGCTTTGTTTTCTGGACGCTCTATAACCATGAGCTGTGAAAGCCTGTGATGCGGAAAACTTCACCAGCAGGCCCCACCGGTGTCCACATAAGTCTAATAAACCCATGTCTTTCACAGCCAGTCCTCTGGTTTATTTCTTTAAAACCAGCAGGCAAGCCTGTTTTGCTCAGTGGATAGGGCTTAGGTCCCAGGCTCAATTCCCAGTCAGGGCACATGCCCGGGGTGTGGGCTCGATCCCCAGTACGAGGTGTGCAGGAGGCAGCCAATCAATGATTCTCTCTCATCATTGATGTTTCTATCTCTCTCTTGCTCTCTGAAATCATAAAAAAAAAAAAAAATCAGCAAGCAACACACTGATGTTTTTCTCAGACCTTAGCTCTTTGCAGAACAAGTTCCGTAGTCCAGTTGGTGGAGGCAGGACGGTAGGTGGTGTGAATGCAGTGGGGAAATCCTAGGTGGCAATCCTAATTGACAGTTTCAAATCACCTGTGTGCTGGGCTGCATATCTGGTGCTTTGGCCAGACGGCTCATGCTGTGCTGTCTGTTCCTAAAACACATAGGTAGGAAGGTACTGACATCAGTCCAGGCCTTGAGATATGGTCTCATGGCCCCTTCCCAGCACGCAGGCCTTCTTTCTCAGAAGACCTGGAAGTCTCATTCCAAATTTGGAGAGACAAAGGACTGGAAAAAGTGTGAATAAAGAGAGTTTCCTCCACATTGGGGGCCCAGAATTTGAAAGGCACATTTTTCTCTGGTCTCCACAGAATTTAATAATAACATGTAACTCTTGCAGTCAGCGCTGCAGTTCAGCCTCTGCTTCGGCAGGGTGCTGTAACTGTAGTCGCTGGCCAGCTCAATAAATCCTTGCTTGCTGTTTAAGACCTAATTGTAGTCGGTGGTTTTATTCTGGAGAATGTTGCTCCACAACACCTAGAAAACGCCAATAGGACTATTTTTGGTCCTGGAAATAGTGGTGTGAAAGCTGCCACTGGCAAATGAAAGGAAAATAAAGAAAATGGGTCTCTTGCCTGGCCAGAGTGGCTCAGTTGGTTGAGCATCATCCCATGAACCGAAAGATCACAAGTTCAGTTCCTGATCACGGCACATGCCTGAGTTGCAGGCTGCATCTCCAGTAGGGGGTGTGCAGGAGTTAGCCAATTTTTGTTTCTCTCTCTGTCATTTTCCCTTTCTCTCTTTCTCTAAGGTCAATAAAAACATATTTTAAAAAGAAAAGAAAATGGTTCTTTTAAATCCCCAAAATTCTTCAGGAGGCCCTGAGGAAGCTGTGGTCCCAGGGACAGTGCAGGAAATGGTGCTTCCCCCAAACTCTGTGTGGGCAGTAGGAGCAGTAGGGGTACAGCCCCGCCCCCCCCTCTCCCCCCCCCCCCGAACTGTGAGATGGCAAAAACTGACACTTTTTTTTTTTTTAAACTGACACTTTTAAAACTGAAGTGGTGGAAGGTGTCCAAGCCTAATACCATCCCTCATTTCCAGCCTTTTTAAAAGTTGGCAATGACACTAGGTAATTAAGCAACACACTAAAGGGATGCAATAATCACCAAGAATCCAAATGGTGGTTTAAGTTTAGTGAAGGTCTTTCAAAGTTATTAACAAAAAATACATGTTTGTTTTGCCTGGGTTTACAAAACAAAGTTCATGTTATCTCTGTTACAAAATTTGTCAATAAAATGGCTTGGATAATAATTATCTTTAAAATCTCATACCGTTGGTAAGAACAAATAAATTTGAATCTGTAAATGAATACATTTTGTACTTTATTTGAAGTATGTCGCTTGAAAATGTGAGTCTATTTGCCAATGAAAAACACCAATTTCTAGAAGTTGTAAAATGTATTCATGAATTTGTCAATCCAAAAAGATGCTAATTACTTGCTTTTAGATGTCACCACAAGTTAAGTTTTCTAAGAATTAAGAATTCTAATTCAGCTGGAAAAAAGTATATGGTTTTTAGAGGCCTTGAGAGCTCAGCCAGTACATTATGTACATGAAACCATAATACGGTTTCCTGCGTATTACACATGACAGTAGTTAATGTGTAAGTTGTCTGTCTCCTGAGCAGCCTGGGAGAAACTCAGAGTCAAAGCTGGTGTGTCTGTGTCCCGAGCACAGGGGCCAGCTCACCAGAGGCGGTAGCGGATGTTGGCTACACGGGATGAGATGCAATTCTTTCCCTCACTCCCTCCACTACCAGGTGAGGGCCATGCTGTGGTTTGTATCACTTCCCACCCTTCTGTGTGCGGTGACAGTGTCCTTCTCAGAACCCACAGCCTGTGAGGATGCCCAGAAGGCCTGCTCAGTGATTGCCTGTGGCATCCCGGTCACCAGTGGCACCCCAGGCAGAGACGGGTGAGACGGAGCCAAGGGGGAAAAAGGAGAACCAGGTGCCCAGGCTGGTCTGACTTCTTGAATCTTTACCCCCCAGAGGGATCTGGGGCAGAGCCATGAGCAGGCTCCCCTTACATTATGATGGGCATGAATCTCTCAGGATAATTCCTGTACATTGTCATTGTCTCCTAAACAAAGACGCTGCTGTCACCTGGCTCCCACCTTTCAACGGGGGAATCGGTGGTGTGTGGTTGTCTGTAAGAGGTGATATTCCGCAGCCCAGTCAGCTGGCGCTGGAGGCAGGTGGTTTCTGGAGTCAACGTGAATCTAGTGCTGAGCTTTTGTAGGAAGAGAATGAGAGACAGACACTGGGTCACATGTCCTTCATCTTCCAACAGGGCAGTGGCTCTGAGGCTTGCAGTGCTCTCCAGAGAAACTGGGGCCTCCCGGAAGTAGAGGGGCTCCTGGGACACAAGGAGTGAAGGGTCTAAAAGGAGTTCGTGGAGACAGTTCAGGTAAGGAGCTCATCTCAGCACGGCGTGGGCTGAGGGGACCAGCCAGGGAACTCGAGGACCACGTGGGAGGAGCCCTTTTCGCTGCCCCACTGGCAGACCTCCCCTATGCCTCCTGACCCAGCACTCTCACTCCTCCTAGTCCTACTTGGGGCCTGAAGGGATTCCCACAGGCACCTGAGAACAGACTTGCAACCTTCCTGGCCACCTTTCATGGCCACTGCAGATGGACCAGCTCCCTCAGCTGGAGCAGCCAATGCCAGGCTCCAAAATGTGCGGGAGGAAACTGCTCCCCTCAGGTGTTGGGTTTAAGTTTGTTGTCACAAGAGTGGCATGAAGATGGTCTGCTTTATAAGATCCCTGGTGCAATAGAGTAATGAATAGAGTAACTAAATCAATTCATCCAAAGTGAAATAAAATAATTAGTAACAACAAAACAAAAGTGATGACCTCACATAAATATTTGCCCACTGGCCCATCATTATTATAAGAATACTAGTGATCCCACCATGCCAAGGGACACCCCAAGTCCCATTAGGCCGGGAGACACAGAGTCAAGTTCCTGCCCACTAGCACCTGCCTCCCCAGGCACACAGCGCCATCCACCTCCCAAGCCTTGGCTTTCACACAGCCTCCTGGTGACCAGTTTTTGTTGTTATGACGTGACAGCATCCTGGCCAAGGGGTTTTTATAATAGAGATTGAAGAGCTCACCTGGAATAAGAAATGAAAGCATGATTAAGAAAACTTTTCAAAAAGGAGAGTGAGGAGAGCCAAGATGGCGGCATAAGGCATAAACCTGTACGTGATGCCCCCCACAACCACATTAAAAATAATAACTATAAGACAAAACAACTATCATCCAGAACCACGGGAAAGCTGGCCAAGTAGAAGTTCTACGACTAGAAGGAAAGAAAAAAGTGCATTGAACTCATTTACGGTGAGATTCTGGGGTCCCAGACTCCTACGGGGAGAAACTGGACTGTCTTGTAGTGGATCAGAAAGCGAGGGTGGCTTTCTCACAGAACTGCTCGCAGGGATCATTGTTAGTGTGGGGGCGCAGGACTCGGGGACACAGAGACATGGAGTCGCGGAGACGGCTGACCAAAGCCATTTCTGTTTGCTCCATCCTGGTGATTCTCTGAGACCCTGCCCCACTCAATTTACATCCCCACCCAAGCTGTGCACAGCGGCGCAAAGGAATGACCTGCCATTTTGCAGCCTAACCTAACAAGCTGCAGCTGGGTCAAAGAGCTCCAAAACTTCCAAACACCAAAGAAGGGGAGAAATCTGCTGATATTGCTGTAGCTCCTGCTGGGTGGACTCACACAGTGGTAGACTTGGAGATCCAGGAGCCAGGGTACCCAGTGGTCAGATACCAGATTTCAACTCCTCACATCCATAAGGGACACACTCAAGAAGCAGACTCAGGTGCATGGGTGCGTGCATGTGTGTGTGTGTGCATGGGTGCGTGCGTGAGTGTGCAGGTAAAAAACAAAAAAAAAACAAAAGAAGAAGCAGACTCAGTGAGCATCAAAGTTCCACTGAAGCAAGTCCTACCCCATGAGAGTGTCTCCAACACAGCAGTTCTTCCACTATAGACACAGTGGGCCCTTGCAGTCAGCCAAAAATGCAGAGACAAAGAAACATGTCACAAATGAAAGAAATGGAGGAAAGCAAACTAATGGAGAACATAGAGTTCAAAACCACAGGTATAAGGTTACTCAAGAATCTTCTACGAACCTCTGGGGAACTTAGTGAGACCTTCAAGGATCTTAATGAGAATGTCAAAAAAAATGGAAAAGGACCAGTCAGAAATTATGCATACATTGACTGAAATTAAAAATAATATACAGAGACCCAACAGCAGACTAGAGGATCCCAAGAATCAAGTCAAAGATTTGAAATACGAAGAAGCAAAAAACATCCATCCAGAAAAGCAAAACAAAAAAAGAATCCAAAAATATGAAGATAGCTTAAGGAGCCTCTGGGACAACTTCAAACATACAAACATCCGAATTATCAGGGTACCAGAAGAAGAGAGAGAGCAAGATACTGAAAGCCTATTAGAAGAAATCATGACAGAAAACTTCCACTACCTGATGAAAGAAATAGACTTACAAGTCCAGGAAGCAAAGAGAACCCTGAATAAGAGGAATCCAAAGAGGACCACACCAAGACACATCATAATTAAAATGCCAAGGGTTAAAGGCAAAGAGAGAATCTTAAAAGCAGCAAGAGAAAAACAGTTAGTTACCTATAAGAGAGTACCCATACGACTGTTAGCTGATTTCTCAACAGAAACCATGCAAGCCAGAAGGGAGTGGCAAGAAATATTCAAAGTGATGAATAGCAAGAATCTACAACGAAGATTACTCTACCCAGCAAAGCTATCATGTAGAATTGAAGATCAGATAAAGAGCTTCACAGGTAAGGAAAAGCTAAAGGAGTTCATCACCACAAAACCAGGATTATATGAAATGCTGAATGATATTCTTTAAGAAGAGGAAGAAGAAGAAAAAGGTAAAGATAAAAATTATGGACATCAAATAAATATCTATCAACAAGTTAACCTAAAAATTAAGTCAGAATAAATTGGTGAATATAATAGAAGCAGGGGCATAGAAAGGGAGTGGATTGACAGTTCTCAGGGGGAAGGGGGTATAGGGGTTGTAGGAAGAGACTGGACAAAAATCTTACACCTATGGATGAGGACAGTGGTAGGGGGTAAGGGCATGGGATGGGGTGGGAACCAGGTGGAGGGGAGCTATGGGGGAGAAAAAGAGGAACATCTGTAATAATCTGAACAATAAAGATTTATTAATTAAAAAAAGGAGAATGAGTTCAGTCTTTTCCTATAAATGAATGTAACATTACAGTATTTAAGCAGTTTGTGAAGAAAAGGATCCAGAATTACAGTTTGCAAGTTAACATTATTGTTAGTGTTATTACTAGTTTCAGAGTTACAGTTTATAAAAGTTATGAATTATGTCCAAGAAGGAATACAGTTATGTTTTGTTTTCTCTCTTCCTTTTTTTTCTTATTTTTCCAGTATAAGCATACTATTTTTTCCCCTAAAAAATATTCTGTTCTTGAATTTAGGGTCTTTTTCTCAATATATGCCCTTCTCCCGTTGCTTTGCAGTTACGGAGACTAAGCTGGCTAACTTAGAGAGAGAGCTGAGGAGCCTGGAGGCAGAACTGGACCTCATCAAAAATGTAAGCCTCCTCCTGCCCCCCTGGGTTCCCACTCTTTCCTTGTCCTTGAGCGCTCTGGACTTTCAGGAGGTGGAATAGAACTAACAATTGTGAACATGTATTATTTACCAAGGCCTGTGCTAGGTTGGCATTTTCTCATAATATGGTTTCATTCTGTCCTCTCATCACTGCTGTTTGCAAGCATTACACTTATTTAATTTATTGGTGAGAGAAAATAGGTCTAGGAATTGCAGATAATTCATTCAGCATCACCCAGGTGGGAAGCAGTAAAGGAAAGATTGCATGAAGATCTGTTGCCTCCAAATCCTTTCTTCTTCCTCAGCACCGCTGTTCTCCCATGGCTGTCCCTGCACCTTTCTATCCTGGCATCCAAGCCTGGAAGTGGGGCCCAGTCCTGTTTCCCGGTCCACCTGCACTGGGACAGTTTGTTCTGGGGGACTGTCTCCAGGACAGGCTCCCCCAGGAGAGGCTGGGCTCTGCCAGGGCCTTCCCTAGGCTGAGGAGCTCCTCCTCACTAGGACCTCACCTGAGGGGCTTGCACATGGGCTCCTTTTCAGAGTCCTGACTCCCCGAAAAGGGCGTGGTCACCTACTGGCCTGAGCTTCAAGCCAAGTCAACCCCACCCATCCTTTGTGATTTCAGTGCAAATCTTCTCCTTGAGCAAGAGATCTGGAAAGAAGCTCCATGTGACCAACGGTGAAAAGATGCCTTTTTCCAAAGTGAAGGCTCTGTGCGCTGAGCTCCAGGCCACCGTGGCCACCCCCAAGAACGCCGAGGAGAACAAAGCCATCATGGACGTGGCCAATGACCATGCCTTCTGGGCATCATAGATGAAGGAACCGAAGGCCAGTTTGTGTATGTGACAGGAGGGAGGGTAACCTATAGCAACTGGAAGAAGGATGAGCCTAATGACTTTGGCTCAGGGGAGGACTGTGTGTGCCTTCTACAGGATGGGCTCTGGAATGGTGTCTCCTGCTCTTCCTCCTTCGTGGCTGTCTGTGAATCTCCAGCCTGAAGAGGAAGTTCCTCAGCCCCTCTGTTGCCCTAAAAGAAAATCCAGTGATGCTTTTCTTATGCCCAGTGTTGACTCACTCTTTGGTGGGGCTGGAAGGAAAATGAAGGGATGAATTTGATTATGGGATTAGGGAGTAAAAAGAGATTGACATGAGGGTCTCTGGTCCAGTTCTTGGCAGAGGACACCCTCTGTCTTGCTTAAGAGCATAGCACAGGGTTACAGTCAAACCATGGAAAGGGCCCAGTCTAGCCCTCTCCTTTCTCAGCGAGGACACTGCAGCCCGTCACAGGGACCCATGAAGGGCCACATCTGTGTCAGTCAGCAGCAGATCTCAGCCTCAAAGAGAACCAATCCTTTTGTCAGAGTGCTGCCACCACTTCATGCCCTCAATCCCTTCCCATGGCTAGCCCAGTCTTATCTATGACATTGATATGTCTTTAGTTGCTCATGTGCTGCACCAGAAAACCCTTCACCGACTGTAACACCTCGCAATATCCAATGTCCATGTTAGAAGTCCAAACCTGTAGAGAATGTTTATAAAAGTTTATCCGAATCGAACAGAGGATACACCTGGAAGCCAGACCACAGCCTGAGAAAATGCTTCTCAGAATGACAGTTTGTAGCTTCCTTTGTGCAGTTGGAATTGAGGAGGGAACTAAGGGAGAAAACTGAAGGTGGAGGAAAGTCAGGCAGGAAATGGATTGCAGGGTAGGTGACGAGATTCCCTGCTCTCTTGAGGGTGGTTTCTCTTGAGGGGTCTGCAAAGAGGCAGTTCAAAGGTGGGTTAACCCTTTTACTACCCTTTCACTAGGTGCCTGGAGTGTGACTTCTCACTGTGACCTGCCCAGTTAGAAATCTGTCATCAGATCACCCTGGGTGGTTACGTTCCCTGGAACCCCTTTTGCTTCCACACCAACATGGTACCATGATTAGTCCCAGGAATCCCCAAGTGGCTGTGGCCTCCTTATAGCCACCAGGGCAATCTTGAGGACAAAGGACAACCTTTCCTCCCAGCATACTTTTAAGACTGATTTGATATGACCCCTGCCAGCATCACTGTGGGGGGCAAAAGGTCAGGCAGACTCCTGACTTCCCTCTTCACAGGGTACCATCAGTCTCAGTCTGTCTGTGTTCAGAGCCCCTTCCTCTGGGGACATCCTCATCCCATTATAGGTCAATGGGTCCATTATTAGTAGATACAAGAGGAGAAACTCCCCAATGGTGAACTTCACACCCTGTGGGTGAAATGATGCAGCGTCAGCCAGTCGGCCAAACAAACCCCCTCTGAGCAGGATTCTGATGCTGTGGGCTCACAGTCCTGCTCATGACCATGCATGTTTGTAGCAATCTCAGGGTTTGTGGAGCTGAGATGTTGCAGAACCCATGCAGTCAACTGGGGAGAGAGTGAATTGCAGCTCTACTTTGAAGCCATTCACCAAATAAGATTGAAATATCGTTCATGAATGTGCCAAAAGCCACTTAATAAAATGTTTTTATTAAAACTAGTTTTCTGTTCTGTTTTTCTATGTATCTGAACTACCAGAGAGAGCACCATCAACTTAGGAAGTTCTTGGTGAGTATTTGTTGAATAGGTGCACCCCAAAAATTCCCACATGGATGCATGGATTGGATCTGACAAGTGAATGTAGAGAGAGGGCTCTTCCAGGTGCCCTCCTTCTGCAAGACTGTAGAGCAGGGGTGAGAGGTGGCCTGGGAAATGCTGAAGTCTGGAAAAGTAGGTTGACAGGGCAGGACCTGGTCTCTAGCACACCTAGACTGTCACATCACTGGATTTTCAATCCCCAGAGAATCTCCTTCAAGCAGTGCACTTGGGGGCAATGCCAAGAGTAATTTTGTGATGTCGAGCAGAACAGTTCTCTATTTTCAATTAAAGTCCATTTTGATTACCAGAGGAGTGGGAGACTACTTCATGTTTAGAGGCACCTATCAAACCAATCGTCAAGGCAAATAGAAAAAGGAAAGAATAGAAAGTTTTAAGAAGAAAGGGAGATATACATACGATGACTCAGCAAAGGATTACTGCAACCAAGCATGAAAGTTAAGGCCTAAATTTTCTCACAGCCAAGAAAACAAGGAGAAAATGGATTGGTAAGCATTATATAATTCTTTTTATTTTCTGTAAGGGGTAGTGGGATTATGCTCTGCCCTGAGGGGAATGTCTTCATGTTTATACTGTGCATGAAGGACAGTATCTTTAGACATAAAATTGTAGAAGACAGTCAGGTACTTCACATGGATTGTTTCCCAGTATGTAATGGTCGCCTTTTAGTCAGGGAATAGTAAAAATCTACAGGACAAGCTCAAATTCTTGCATTCCCCTTCCAGTCTTCTGCTCTGCCTGTTCTTCCCCTGACCTCACACCTGATCCCCTGTTCAGAGCTCCTCTCTCTAAATGCATCTGCCTGTCACTATTCTGCCTTGATCTAGGATTGAGGCAACCACATCCCTGAAATTCACTTCCCAAATCTTATAAGCAATAGGGGGACCCATGCAAGTTAGCCCCTATGAAGGTGGCATAAATCTAAAGATACAGGATTCTCATGAGGGTCTAAAGATAGTAACTACAGTTCATCCAGGAACCCAGGACCTGGAACAAGAGGGACATATGGATTCAAGGAGACTCTCCAGACAGCCGCTCTCACTCCCTCACGGGCTAAGGACTGGCAGTTCCCTTCACCCTGGGATATAGGATGACGACATCTCTTGCACAGGGGACCTAATGAAACCAGGGGCTCCAAGGACAGACTTTTGGGCCTTAAGCAGCACATTCCCCTTGGACATCAGGAATGGCGAGAACTGAGCAAACTCTTGACCCCTGCTGTTTGCCAAGTCCCTCCCCAGGCTGGCTTTTTTTTTTTAATTTTTTTTATTGCTTAAAGTATTACAAAGAGTATTATATATGTCTTCTTCTTTTTTTTTCTCCCCTTGACCTTCCCCTAGCCTCCCATACCCCTCAGTGTCTTGTGTTCATTTGTTATGCTTATATGCATGCATACAAGTCCTTCGGTTGATCTCTTACCAACCCCCTTAACCCTCCCCGGCCTAACTGCTGTAGTTTGACAGTCTGTTCAATGCTGCTCTGCCTCTGTATCTATTATTGTTCATCATTTTATAATGGTCTTAATTATCCATAAATGAGTAAGATCACGTGGTATTTTTCTTTCATTGACTGGCTTATTTCACTTAGCATAATGCTCTCCAGTTCCATCCATGCTGTTGCAAATGGTAAGAATGCCTTCTTTTTTTACAGCAGCATAGTATTCCATTGTGTAGATGTACCACCGTTTTCTAATCCATTCATCTGCTGATGGGCACTTAGGCTGTTTCCAGATCTTAGCTATGGTAAATTGTGCTGCTATGAACATATGGGTGCATATATCCTTTCTGATTGATGTTTCTGTTTTCTTGGGATATATTCCTAGAAGTGGGATCATTGGGTCAAATGAGAGTTCCATTTTTAACTTTTTGAGGAAACTCCATACTGTCTTCCATAGTGGCTGCACCAATCTGCATTCCCACCAGCAGTGCACCAGTATTCCATTTTCTCCACATCCTCTCCAGCACTTGTCATTTGTTGATTTGTTGATGATAGCCATTCTGACAGGTGTGAGATGGTACCTCATTGTTGTTTTGATTTGCATCTCTCGAATGATTAGTGACTTTGAGCATGTTTTCATATGTCTCTTGGCTTTTTGAATGTCCTCTTTTGAAAAGTGTCTGTTTAGGTTCTTTGCCCATTTTTTGATTGGATTGTTTATCTTCCTTTTGTTAAGTTGTATTAGTTCCCTATAAATGTTGGAGATTAAGTCCTTCTTGGTGATAACATTGGCAAATATGTTCTCCCATGCAGTGGGCTTTCTTGTTGTTTTGTTGGTGGTTTCTTTTGCTGTGCAGAAGCTTTTTATTTTGATGTAGTCCCATTTGTTTATTTTCTCTTTAGTTTCCAATGCCCTAGGAGCAGTATCGGTGAAGAAATTGCTTCGGCATATGCCTGAGATTTTTTTGCCTGTGGATTCTTCTAGTATTTTCATGGTTTCCCATCTTACATTTAAGTCCTTTATCCATTTTGAGTTTATTTTTGTGTATGGTGTAAGTTGGTGGTCTAGTTTCATTTTTTTGCGCGTATCTGTCCAATTTTCCCAACACCATTTATTGAAGAGACTGTCTTGACTCCATTGTATGTTTTTGCCTCCTTTGTTAAGTACTAATTGACCATATTTGTTCAGGTCTATTTCTGAGCTCTCTATTCTATTTCATTGATCTATATGTCTGTTCTTGAGCCAGTACCAGGCAGTTTTGAGAACAGTGGCTTTGTAATACAGCTTGATATCTGGTATTGAGATCCCACCTACTTTGTTCTTCTTTCTCAGGATCGCTGCATCTTTCCCATGCTGACTTTTGGACCAAGAAACTGGTTGGCCTATCTGAGCTGCAGTTTTTCTCTTCTTCCTCTTGCAAAGAGTGAGGACCCGAAGGTCATGGCTGAGCGCATTCCTGGACAGGAGGCTGGTGCTGAGACCTCTGTGGAGCCTGGGCTCTGACTCCAGGATTGTGCCCAAGGGAGAACCAGGCCTGGGTGTCTGTACCATGTTGAAGCTGGAGGAGAGGCAGTAGGTTGGTGGGAAATGCACGGTTGGCAAGCATCTCCCTGCCTAATGCATTGAGTGGCATGTGAGCTCCCGGGCCTCAATCTCTATCTAAATTGCTCTGTCAAGACTTCTCCCTGCTAAAGCTGCAGGAGTCAATGGTCACACAGATTCAGATCCATGGGGCCCATTTCAGGAGCAAACAGATCTCAGAACTGTTTTCAGTTTTGTTACCTGCCATTGTGTCCAAAGTCACTGTGGCCTGAACACTGATCGCCTGTTTCTCAAGTCCATAGAAAGGCAGATCAAGTAATTTAGAATGGCAAGTCCACCCTGCTCTCCAGATGGGAACCTTGAATTTAATGTACATGTAAGTCAGCGGTCCCCTGAGGGAGTATAGACCCCGGGGATTTGCTTCTGCTACCAGACGGGAAACAGCTACCAAAGCTGGCAGCGTTCAAGACCCGGCTCCAGCTGGGCTCTGCACCTGGAATTGCAGGGCCTATGCCTGCAGGATCATCTTTCTGTGGATCCCTAGCACTCTGCTGTTCTCACTCTCAGCCATTCCCAGGCCAGAGGATGGGGACTTGGGGTACCGGCTAATGGCCTGCCATTCGCATTCCTCAGCCCTCCTTTGTGCCCCAGGCCACCTGCTTCCCTCTGTGTGGCCATCAGAGATCCACCTGCGCCAGATCACAGTCAGAGCTGGACTTGAATATGCAGGTGGCAGAGGGCCTCTGACCTGGAAGATTGTCATATTGTGTAACTGCCCTGTGCATTAACATGCCAAATACCAGGAATTCATACCCATTAACCAGGAAGAGACCCGATGTCATCATGGGGATGTCGGGAAGTGAACTTTGCAAAGTGACGTTGTCTTTGTAACCCTGAGTACCACCTCATGTGGCTCTTCAGAGGAGTGCCAGCAGAGCTTCCTGGAAGGCTTGGCAGAGTCATAGGGTCAAGTTGGTTCCACTCTGGACCCAGTGCATCAAAAGCTCAGAGACATTCACTGTTGTGAGGTCCCTAGGCCCGTGGTCGGCAAACTGGGGCTCACTAGCCACATGGGGCTCTTTGCCCCTTTGAGTGTGGCTCTTCCACAAAATACCACATGTGGGCGCGCAAGTACAGTGCGATTGAAATGTCATGGCCCATGCTCAGAAGTCAGTTTTCAGCCTAGGCGAGTCTGTTTTGAAGAAGTACTGTTGATATTGGGCTCTGTTGACTAATGAGTTTGCCAACCACTGGCCTAGGCGATCCAGATGTTTGGCCAGTTTTGGAAACCACTGCTCAAGGAAATACAGCCATCCTAGCAGCTCTATGCCTGCCTTTGACCTTCACAGGGAGACCCAGAAACCAGGGGGCCAGGGCTTCTCCATCCCTGTAGCCCTTCACAAAGTGAAGGGGGTCCTGCTTAAGTCCACAGTGTCAGATGCCACATAATATATTTCAACAGCTCATGTCCCTTTAGTAAAACACAACTCCTGACCCAAATCCTTCCCTCTGCATTTCCTGGTCTGACTGCCTCCTGGCTTCAGGCAATGGGCCTGGGTCTGGAACATCTCTGCCGAGTGTCAGAGAAGGTGAGGCACCGCACAGGTGAACCCTGAGTGGGGAATTGTGCACATGAATTTGGGATTTTTGTGCATGTGTGAGTGTGTGAGTTTCTGTATAGAAACCAGGAGACCCAGCATCCTGCTGTTAGCAGCCTCAGCCTATAACTCCCATCCCCCACCCCCAGCCTATATCCAGGTGCCTTACTATGCACACCACTCACTGAGGAGCATTGGCTTCGGGTGGTGTCAGGGGCTCTGGGTGCGGTATGTACATTCTTGGTCACGGACAAAGTGTCCACAAATGGCCTTGAGCTGAGCACTATGACCCCTGGGCTAAACAGAGATTGTGTGGGTGATAACATGATCCCCCTCCTGCAGGTCCAGGCTCTTATTGCCACCATTGTCCTCCCCTTCAAAACCTTTATCTGACCATTGAATGTAAGGCTACTCCAACCCCAGTCCCCATTATGACACCCAGGTTTATTTTCTTATTGGCAGTTGTGGACATCTGAAATCATCCTGACCATTTACTTGTTGGATTTTGTCAGTGTAGCAAAGTCATTAAGAGGACGCTGGAGCCCTGGCTGGTTTGGCTCAGTGCATAGAGCGTCGGCCTGAAGACAGAAGGGTCCCAGGTTGGATTCCAGTCAAGGGCACATGCCTGGGTTGCAGGAGTGTCGGGAAGTGAACTTTGCAAAGTGAGGTTGTCTTTGTAACCCTGAGTACCACCTCATGCGGCTCTTCAATGTAGTGCCAGCAGAGCTACCTGGAAGGCTTGGCAGAGTCATAGGGTCAAGTTGGTTCCACTCTGGACCCAGTACATCTAAAGCTCAGAGACATTCACTATTGTGAGGTCCCTAGGCCCGTGAGGGGTGTGCAGCAGGCAGCCAATCAATGGTTCTCTCTCATCATTGATGTCTCTCTCTCTCCTCTCCCTTCCTCTCTGAAATCAATCAAAATATATTTTAAAAAATAAAAAGGAGATGCTGGAGCCAGACTGCCTGTGTTCACACCCTGTGCAGCTGAGGTCCTGAGCAAGTCACACACACTCTGGGTGCTGGTTCCCTTCTTGGTAAACATGGGATATGAATAGTGCCCCCCTCACAGGGCTGTGAGGAATAAGTGGACTGGCACAAGTATGGCACCCAGAAGAGCACTGGCCCTGATTAATGTCATGCAAGCATTCCTTCTTGGTGTTACTGTGATTAGTATGTTCACTTGAGTCATTCAATGAAGTCTCAGGGCCCATAATAGGGCTGGGGACCACCTCACTCTCCATAACTGTTGAATGAATAAATGAACAAAGAAATAAATGAAGGAACTGCAGTCCTCCACAAAAATGTGTACCCCAAAACCTCTCTGGATCTTGACTCAGCTCCAAGCTGGAACCAAGAGGGAAGCTGTGAGACTTATTTTGGAATATGGCTCTGGGCACAGCTTCCTTTCTTGGGTAATTGGGCTTTGCTGGGCAGCAGGAGCAGTGGCTTCATGCTGCCCTCTGCTGGTGTCTCTAAGACAGGGCTAGCAAATTCAGAGAGCCAGCATAGGGGCCAGAGTGGTGGAGCCCGTGCATGCAACTTCAGATGTTCTTGCTTTCTTCCCTTCTGTCCTGATTGCTATGCCCATTAGAATGCATTTCCTAAGTGTCCCTCCCCTGTAGGGCCAGGTGCAGACACACTCTCCCACTGGGTGACCAGACAGCCCTCATGTCCAGCAATCCCTGGAGCTGGTGGCATTCTTTGGTCCTTGTCTGTGTGTCTCTCTCATGTTCACACCTTCACTATGAGCTCTTCAGAGTGCCACCCCATCCTCCTTCTTATCTGCCCACCTCAGATCTCTGTGTCTAGGCCAGTGATGGCGAACCTTTTGAGCTCAGCATGTCAGCATTTTGAAAAACCATAACTTAACTCTGGTGCTGTGTCACATATAGAATTTTTTTAATATTTGCAACCATAGTAAAGCAAAGATTTATATTTTTGATATTTATTTTACATATTTAAATGCCATTTAACAAAGAAAAATCAACCAAAAAAATGAGTTTGCGTGTCACCTCTGACATATGTGTCATAGGTTTGCGATCACTGATCTAGGCTGATGTCAGAATCCCTACAAGGACAGGATTGGCTTGTGGAGGCTGTATGTGTGGGCATCCCCCTTAGCTACCTCTGTGTATCTCTGTAAAGTTCAACCAGAATCAAGCTCTATGCTGCCCTCTTCCCCACCCCCACCCCCCACCACCCCCACTCGCTACCCCCCTCCCCCGTCAGCATCAGCCAGGAGAGACTGAACTTCTCTCTGAACCAGGTTCCTTTTTACAACATTGCTACGTGTTTACCTCTCACCTTTGTGGTGCAGAGGAGTTCAGGCTGAGGACCTGTAGCTAAGGGAACTTGAGAGACTGCCCTGGGACCCATGAGGACACCTAGGAGGGCTCAGCCCACATAGAAATGGTGGGGATCTCCTGCAGGTCTCCAGTGGCGATGACATTGTCGTCCCACTAGCTGTCAGCCTGTGTTGTAACTATCCTTGGGCTTCCTGGAAGCCCAGCTGATGGGAGCACCGGGATTATTGCAGGAGACCCAGAAGGTGCCTTCACTTGCTCACTGATGCAGCTCAGTGGCTCCCCCTGGTTGGGTTCCCTCAGGTCCTGTGGAGCCCTGTCCTCTTACACCAAGAACAGCAAACAATAGCACATGTGTTCCCCCTCTCCTCCCCCATATCAGCAGCAGACATGGCCACTCAACTGCCATATGCTCAGCCGGGATGAGATCCCAGGGCCATTTTAACCCTGCAGTGACTACCAACGCATCTGAGATGGTGTGTGGAAAAGTACCAATTTCCCAGCTCTGCCTGGTGCTTCTGCCAAGTTCAGCTTCTTGTTCACCTAACAAACCGTGGCATTGGGATCACAAAAGCACTATCAGATTCCATAGGAGAGTTGCCAGTGTGACCCTTTACCCAGCAAGTGCATCCTCTGGAGAGAAAACCTTGGCCACCTGTGCTGACCCTTTCTCCTGCTCTGTCTGCAGGAAGCCCCCCATTGTCTCTACTATCAGAAAAGTGCAAACAAGGATCCCGGAATGCTGGTGAACCTTGAACCCATGGCATGGGCCAGAGGTATGCTCCAATTGTCTAGTCCAGACAATGGGGGCTCAAGTTATTTCCTGATCAAAGAGTCTCAGAGTAAATCCTTCTAATATTTCCTGACCTTTAAGATAGTCTGTCTGTTACCGCAATTAACCTGCCTAAGAGCTAGATGTGTATCCAATCCTATCTAATAAAAGAGTAATATGCAAACTGACCATCACTCTAACAGATGTCAGTGTTATCAGCAAAGAATTCTGGCCTCTAAGTTGGTCCATGGTAGAAGCTATGGGCTCAGTTAGGGGGGTGGGAGTTCCTGATAACACACAACATAGTGCTGCAGTCTTAAGGTGGCAAGATGAGGAAAGACAGACAAGATGGTTTCAGCCCTACATTGTCTCTGGAATTGCTGTTAATTTATGGGACCGATGTTTTAGAAGATTTACTTGTATTATTACTGGCAAAGGACAGCAGTTAATAACTCAGATGGGATATCAGACTGGTCAAGGAAACCCAGGAAGATGAGGATCAGGATATCAACCTTTTTAGGGGTGGTCACTGCTCAGTCTTCTCACCCTCATGCTGATCCTATACAATGGAAAAATGATAAACCTATATGGGTGGCCATTAACCAAGGAGAAATTAGGTCAGATTCATGAATTAATACAGGAACAAATAGAAGCTGGTCACATAGAGCCTTCCAATAGCCCTTGGAATATGCCTACATTTACTATACCTAAGAAGGTGGCAGGAAAATGGAGATTGTTACATGATCTTAGAGCAGTTAACGCTACTATGCATACCATGGGAGCCTTACAGCCTGGACTCCCAGCACCTTCGCAAATCCCTCTGGATTGGTCTCTTATAGTAGTAGATCTTAAGGACTGTTTTTTCACCATTCCCTTGGCACCTCAAGATAAACAAAGATTTGCATTTTCAGTGCCATCTATTAATAATATAGAACCCATGAAAAGATATCAATGGAAGGTTTTGCCTCAAGGAATGGCCAATAGCCCCACCTTGTGACAAAAACATGTGGCTCAAGCTATTCAGCCTTTAAGGGATAAATATTCCCGATGTTTCATTATTCGTTACATGAATGACTTGCTTTTAGCAAGTCCACAAGAAGAGCAGACTTTGGAAATGTTTTCCCAATTAGAAAAGGAGCTCCCCAAATGGGTCTTAAAAATTGCTCCAGAAAAGGTACAGAAAGAGACACCTTTCAAATATCTGGGAACCATAATTGAAAGCCTATGCATGAGGCACAAAGAGTGGAAATAAGGAAAGATTGCCTTAAAACTTTAAATGTCTTTCAGAAATTATTAGGGGACATTAACTGGTCAAGACCTTATCTGAAAATCTCTACAGAAGAAATCACAAATTTATTTAATATACTTAAGAGTGAATCTGACCTTTCCTCACCCCAAACATTAACAGATGAAGCTAGAAAGGAGTTGCTAAGAATTGAGCAGGCAATCTCCTCAGCCCATGTAGCACAAATACAGCCTGAATTGCCTTTACTGGGACTGATTAACCATACTGCAAAGAGTTCCACAGGAGTCATCTTCCAGAATAAAAACTCTCCCGCTATTATTGAATGGGTTCACCTAGGGCAGTGGTTCTCAACCTTATGGCCCTTTAACTACAGTTCCTCATGTTGTGACCCAACCATAAAATTATTTTCGTTGCTACTTCATAACTGTAATGTTGCTACTGCTATGAATCATCATGTAAATATCTGATATGGAGGATGGTCTTAGGCAACCCCTGTGAAAGGGTCGTTCAACCGCCAAAGGGGTCTCGACCCACAGGTTGAGAACCGCTGGTATAGACCTACGTGGCCCTGATTTTGGTGGCCTTTACATTTGGTCCATTTAGTCCTGTGTTAGTAACACACTGTTACAATTATGTTAGTTTTATAAAACCTTTTAACATAAGAGGACCAACTCAATTCTCATTGCTTTTTAAGTAATTTTTCTGACTGTCTAGGTTGTTTATTCTATCATAAGACCTCCTGCTGAGGTCCTCCAGCCTCACTCTTTTTTTGGAACTGAGTCTTTGGAGAACTCACATCCCTCTAGTTCACTTCCTATCCTCTCAGGCTCTGTGGCCAAGCCCAGGCATCCTGGGCTTGCTCAAAACTCAGCAGTGCTTGTAGCCTCCTCTTTCTGCTCCGATCCAGCCCTCTGATCACAGAACGCATTCCCTTGGCCTGAAGTTGTCATCTGACCTTTGACCGTGGCCTGACCCCAGTCACTTACATGTGAAATGAAGCATTCAGGGAATTAATAAAAGTGCAGGGAGGCTGGCAGTGGGGTGACAGTGCTATTTCCTAAGGTCAATGGCCCTGGAAATGTCTTGAAAACACTTTATTCAACCGTACAAACAGGCTTACAAATAGAAATTAAGGATTTCATTCACTCAACTCTTTCATTTTTTCACTCTGTCTTCTTACTAAACTAATATGCAAAGTACTGTTTTGCTCAGGTAGGGAGGGCCCTTGTGGGTCCCTCTGTGGCTCAAAGTTGTTTGAGTCAGGCAGCCTGAGAGAGACTAAATTGCTTAGGTAACTGAAAGTCAAGTAGGTTAGTATTCAAAATTTATGCAGTAAAGATGGGCTAGATATGTTGCAGTGACAACTTACAAATCTCACTCAAGGTTCAGGTAGATCCATCCAAGTGATCTTCAAGAGCAGCGGTTTTCCCTGCATTTGCTCAGGTTTCGGGAATGCCGGGTTACACAACATGTTATAAGCACCAATGCTGCTGCGCCCACCATGGCAGTGGAGAAAAGGGCGTTTCAGAGGGTGCAACTGCCCTTATCTGCTTCTACCCAGAAACGACACAGATCACAGGCCAGCCTTCATAAGGTCTCTCAGATTGAAATATTCACAGACACAGAAAAGCTACAACAGTAAAGCCTATGAGAAGACACCTGCTATTGGCCACCAGGGGGCCTAATAGACACGGCGTGGACAATCAGAAGTGTCTTGGTCTCTCAGTAGCTTGGTGATCCTACAAAGTCATGAATCTCTATTCTCCTGGTTAAAAGGTTTTACAATCGTCCACGCATTGCAAATCTTCCTGTTGAGCGCCCCTATTGTGTGCAGGGACACAGTTCTTCAGCTTATCCCTCATATCAGGGATGTTCAGGGCTTATAGCATCTATGAGGGTATGATGAGGTGCCTGGATAGATATTTAGCTTATAAATATGTTGTCCCCTCTAGTAGATACCTGGGTTTTTGGCTCTAGTATCTAAACACCAGTGGCTTGAAAAGGTCAAGCACACCATTAAGCTTGAATTAAGGATATCCAAAGACAAGAGTGATTGAGACTGCCCCGAACTTAAGCAACTCAGTTGTCTGTGTTTTTTATCGAGGGAATTCAGGACAAAGATAGAACATCCTAACACCAGCAAACATCAGAGTGCACCCCACTGTCAGCTCATAATGGGAAGTGGGTTGGTTGAGTAGCAGGAGGGCTGAGAGCCAGGAGGTGATCTGAGAATATACTATGAAACTGAGCAGGGGCTTCCTCATGGAGCTGCTGGGGTTGTCACCCTCCACACATGGAAGGAACCCAGGCTGCTCCCTCACCTGGCACTGTGAGGGTCATAGCATCTCCTGAGAGGTCAGAGTCAGGCAGTCCTGGCTTCACTTGTCACCCAGGCTACTTCACTAGGAAACAAGGCTACTATGGGTGGGGCAGGACTAATACTGTTTAACACCTGTGTTCACCTCTGCCCATGAATGTGAGTGTAGGAGAGGTCTCTGTGCTAAGAAAGCGTGAAAACCTGAATTTCTGAAATACTTGCCTTCATCCATGGCTTTTGTCGGGCTCTGTCTAAAGAACCAAAATGACCCTCCTTACTGGTTCTCTGTGCTGGAGAGCGAACCGGACCCCGTGCTGAGGTGGATCTAAAGCTTCCCGAGGGAAGTGATGGCAAACCTATGACACGCGTGTCAGAGGTGACATGCGAACTCATTTTTTTGGTTGATTTTTCTTTGTTAAATGGCATTTAAATATATAAAATAAATATCAAAAATATAAATCTTTGTTTTGCTATGGTTGTAAATATCAAAAAATTTCTATATGTGACACGGCACAAGAGTTAAGTTAGGGTTTTTCAAAATGCTAACACCCCGAGCTCAAAAGGTTCACCATCACTATCCTAGGGCCCGGGGTCTCCACATTCCTGGCCTTCAGCCCCACAGAACAGTTCTTTTCTTCCTATTGAGTCAGTTATGCCATTTCCCTCCACTCTTATCTAAGAAATAGGTTGCCTTACATGCTGGGATGGGAAGAGGTCACTTTTAGAGAGACTGCCAGACCGCCATGACCTTCCATGGGTCCCAATGGCCATACTGTGCTGTGGGGTCCACCCCCAGGCCTAGTCTATTGGGCCAGAGGCGGGCATCTGAGACAGGCAGATTCACTTCCACAGGAATTTTGACCTGATATCAAGCAAGAGTTTCTGATCTCTGTGTATCACATGACTCTGTGCTTGGGAAGCTAAGAGCCTGAAGCAGAAGAAGGTGGTGGGAGAAGGAGGAAGAGAGGCGAGGATGCAGAGGCAGAAGCAGGGAGACCGCACAGCCCTGCTTGTGAACCCGCAGTCCTTGAGCCACCTCAGAACTCTTCATTCTTATTAAAAATGCTTCCCTGGGCTTAAACCATGTCACTGCTTTTTCCTTTGTATTTGCAATGAAATACCTTTCTAAGCTCCCTGGTGGAAGGTGTCCAGGTGTGACTTCTCAATTGAAGATTATTTGCTCACTGTTGCATAACTGACATATTTCAGAAGCTGCCAGGACTTGGGGCTTTTTTTTTTTCAGTAACAGGAAAAAGATCTTAACAGAGAGACTGAGCTGTGTGCTGTTGGGAGGTGTGGTTTTTGTTTTCTTCTTTTTTTTAACCTGTCAATAATCACTTTATTTATTGGAATTATTTTTCATTTTTAAATTATAGGTGACACACTATGTTATATTAACTTCAGGTGTACATCCCAGTGGATAGTCATTACATAACTTACTAAGTGATCATCCCGATCAAGCTCCTACCCATCTGACATCATGGTTATTAGATGTGACTTTTTGCTTTCAGACCTGCTGTCCTACATCTGAGGTGTGGCTGTGGAGTGGTGGGAAGAGGGGTGTGGCCTCTGGTCCCTGGAACAAAGGAGGGCTGCTTTCCTGTCTTGTTGCCTCTCCTATGAGCCTGGGCTTCATCCAGGTGTCCTTCCAATTTCTTAAGCACAAGTGTCATTAAAGTCAACTGGTATACAGAGGCCTTTGGTCTAAAAGTTCACAGGCCAGAAATATAAGGTTTGGGATCAGATGACCTTTCACTAGACCAAGTTGTAGCACTGACACACCTGGGGCCTTAGGCAAGTCTCCCCACATCTCTGTGGGAGGAGGAGGAGGAGGAACTGCCCAGCTGTCTCTAAGGCCGTGTGGGGGAAGAACCTCCTGGACTGAGGCCAGGGCAGTGCTGGTGGTGAACCTGAGCATGGCTGGACCCTCTGTGCCTGAGATCTCAGCTGGAATGGGGATTGTGCAGGTGGGACTCCCTCCAATGAGCCGACAGGCAGACACAATGACAGGGTAGAATGAGGTCCTGGTGTGCAGGGATGCGGAGGAGGCTACTCAACTGGGCCACACAGTCCTGCCAGGGAGGCAGATGACCTGCCAGGTCAGCCCACTTCCTGGGCTCAGGCCTTGAAACAAGGAGCAGCCACTGGAACCACCCAGGCCTGGGGCTCCAGCTGGCATTGGCCAGAGGAGTCAGGGCTCCAGGAGGTCCTGAGCAGGCATGTAATGTGGGTGCCAGAGATCTGAGCCCTGGATGGAATGAGCTCATCCCTGGAGTGAGGGTGAGGAGAGGAGAAAACGGAGAGCTAAGGCTTGAGCAGGTCGCCATTAAGTGGTCAAGAAGAGGAGGAGGGGCTAGCAAAAGAGGAAGATAAGGAACTGGTATAAGGGGACACCAAAGCAAGAGGAGGGAGTGACAGAGGAGGGAGTGACGGAGGAGGGAGTGACAGAGGAGGGAGTGACTTGCTGGGTTGACAGTTTGAGGAGGGAGAGGGCTGAGGAGGAGCTTTCAGATTTTGGGACTTAATTTTATCCCTTGCAACTGGGAAAGCAGGCTGGCCCTTCTTCCTCTGACAGAGCAGGCAGTATGTGAAGACAATTTCATATTTTATTCTGAGAGAGGAGTTCCATGGGAGCCCTTGGCTGGCCTCATCCCATGACTCTGCAGAAGCCCGGCCACAGAGCCCTCAGCTCTTCCTTGTCATGTCAGCAGCACACAGGTCTAGGCCAGGCTCCTGGACCATGGCTGCCCCACCCACCCTGAGGACTCAGAACTCGCAGATCACAAGGCGCTTCTCTTCACAGGGTATGTCATTCCACTTGCCGTTGGTGAAGATCTCCACACAGTCCTCATTGCCTCCCTTGTTGTTGGGCTCCCCGGGGTTCCAGTTGGTATAGACCAGGGTCTTCCCTCCTGGGTAGATGAACTTGCCCTCCGTCTTGGAGTCAGTCATGCTCAGGAACGTAGCACCCTTGTTCTCAACCTCGATCAGCTGTTGCAGGGCCTTGTTCTCAGCTGCAGAGCGTGGGGAGGGCAGCTGCCCCCCGGCCTGTGCGCACACTTGCTGTGCCTCCTGGAAAGGTTTCTGAAAGCCTGCTGTCTTGAAGACCTTCTGGCCAACACCTCGGCCATTGGGGAAGAGTTCCACTAGGAGGAGAGCACAGTCAGGTTAGGGCTCTGGGAGCACCTGCCAAAGCTCCATGGCTCTGAGATCTTTGTGCTCCAACCAGAGCCCCAGGCCTCCCATATAGGGCCTCAGAGCACCAGGGAGGACAAAGCTGAGACCCCGGCTCCAGGGTGCACTCTTGGAGGTGGACCTGCCTGTCTAGTTACAGGTGAGAACACTGGGCTCAGAGAGGTTAAGTAAGAGGCTCAACTTCATGTGACCATCACATGCAGAGTTGGGGAGTCACCCTTATCTGATCTCACACTAAAGCTGAGACATGCTCTTTCTATATCATCCCATGTTGCATGGCTGAATCAGTTTCCCAGTTACTGGGTGGGACTGGAAAGCTTTGTAATCGTGCAGCAAAATGACATCATGCATCCTCTGAGAGCTGAAAAGAAGGACGGTGCTCCCTCTGACCTCACTGTGGACCCTGCATAACAGCAGGGCATGTGGCATTGACAGGGAGGTCCGTGCCGGGTGTGGGTGTGGGAAAGAAGAGGAGAGGGTGGGCCATCTGAGGGCAGCGCTGTGCTAACCTCTGCAGTGTGTGCGCCCAGTGCTGGCCTCTAGGTGTGCATGTGGGGGAGGCTGGAGAGCTGGGAGGGAGGACAAGGACAGCTGAGAGGTGCATGGGCGTCAGGGGCAGGAGAGAGTCAGTGCTGGAGAGAGGCCTGTCTGGGAGTCAGAGGGCCAGGTGTTCAGCCCCGCCTTGGCCATGACTGTCCAGGTGGACAAGGGAAAGTCAGTTCCTTTTTCGGGGTTTCCAGTTCCTCATCTCTAAGATGGGAATACAATTTATGAAAGCCTCACTTGTGTGACATTCAACTGAAGCATAGTAACCTCCATCTTGTGTAAAAACTGCTGTTTGAAATTTTAACGTTGTTATTTTGGCTTCTGTAAATGCATGCTTGCTTAAATAATAATGAAAAATAAGACTACTCCCATTCCAGAGAGGCCATAAACTATGTATGCCCCAGACAGAGGTGTCTGTGCTGGTGCCAGGGCAGTCCTTGAGATGTGGTCTCATAGCCCTGTCCCAGCACACAGGGCTTCTTTCTCAGAAGGTCCAGAAGTCTCATTTTAAATTTGCAAGACAAAGAGCTGAAAAAGTATCAATAGAGAAAACTTCCACCATGTTGGGGCCCAGAATTTGACAGATATTTTCTTCTCTGAGCCCACTAGCACTAGCATAATAATAAGACTACAAATTAATTTGACTTTTGATTACCATCTTCTGATTTACAATATAACATTTGGTAGCCCATATGGGGAGACAGTGCTTACTAGCACTTTGTCTCAGACGCCAAGGGCCAATGGCCAACCCTGGCCTGGCTGCCGGCCCCTGGGAAGCTCTCCAGGGCCCTGGAGACACTCCTTGGTGGTTCTGGCAGCCAAATGGAGGACACCTGACATGCCCCTGCATTCTTTCAGAGTAAAAACAAAAGAACAACAATAATAAACCTCCAGAGGTGAGTAAATTTGATTAAGTAAATTCTAATTCATTTTCCTGTTTCCTTGTTTGTGTTACTGGTCATTTTGTTACCGAGAAGAAGGACTGGACGCAGTTGTAACTTCTCCAGTAGGTTCTCACTGAGACGTCAGTCCAGAATCCTGTTCTTGGGGTGTGGGTTCAGGGGGGCCCCCACATGTTTCTGTTAGGCCTCCAAGTCTGTTTTTGTTAGGGGAGTTGGGCAGGAATTTGATTAACTGTTTAACTTCCGAAGTGCAGTCTGAGTTCAAGCCTGCCTTTGGGGTCAAGGGAGGTGGCTCAGACTCACTGGTATGTAAATGTAAGTGTGAGAGCTGCTTTGTGTTGTCCTGTGCTTTTGTGTGCTTTCGTTAACTGTGAGAAATAGCTGGCTAAAAACATAAGAGTATTTGTTGATGTCGTTGTCTCCTTGTTTAATTTATTTGGGGGAAGCCAGCCCTGCTTTGGGGGGGAAGCCCAGTAGGACTGGACTGTAAAAGAGATTGCAGGATGACATGAACCATCCTTCTCCTTTTTTTAAAGTATTAGTTCTCCAAGGAACTCTTAGCTAGGGAGGTTTCTATCTGTAAAGTAGAGACTTAAATTTGCTCTGCCCTGACTTATGATTTTGCTGTGCTGGGTTAAATTTTAAAATTCTAAGGTTAATTCAAAGGTACAAAATTTGTAAAGATTACAACCCATGCAAATTTACTAGTTGGAAGGAAAAGCGAGAAAAAAAGTGAGTTCTAAAGTTAACTATTTACAAAAAAGTGTCAAGTCATAAAAATCTCAAAGAGAAGTTTAAAACAAAGGGCTAATTTATTGTTAGCCTGCTAGTTACTGGCTCTTATATCTTCCTGCCAGGAGAAGGGGGGAGGGAGAAAGATAAAAACTAAGGGGAGCCCTACCCGGTGTGGCTCAGTGGATAGAGCGTCGGCCTGCAAACTGAAGGATCCCAGGTTCGATTCCGGTCAAGGGCATGTACCTTGGTTGCGGGCACATCCCCAGTAGGGGGTGTGCAGGAGGCAGCTGATCAATGTTTCTCTCTCATCGGTGTTTCTAACTCTCTATTCCTCTCCCTTCCTCTCTGTAAAAAATCAATAAAATATATTTTTAACAAAACAAACAAACAAAGGGGAAAAATAGGAGCCAAGTCCTGCTGCCTGGAGACGAAAGGTGTGGTGAGGGAGTGGAGTGGGTAGACAGACAAAGGGGCTTTCTAGAGAAGCCAGAAAAATGTCAATGAAAATCTATCTCTCCCTACTCTCTTTGCTGACTCCCCCCTTGGTCTCAGCCCAACTGCACCCAGGTAACATAGAAGTGCAGAAAAGCTGTTAAAAGAGGCTCAGAATATCTATGTCCATAAAGTAAGAAAGGCAAAACCAGAAAAGTAACATGGTATTCACAATTGTAGAACCAGCGGCCTAGGGAAGGGCTGTCCCAGAGGGCCAGAAACAGAAGCCACAGTAGTAACCTTAGATGTTATCTCTAAGGAAAAATGTAGTAGTTTAAATGCAAGCCTGCGCCTATATAATTTTCTTAATTAACTTAAAGGCTTTGGAGCATTGCTGGGTTAAATGGCAAACATCTAAATATTTTTTTTAAAAAACAAAACTAATACATTAACTGCTAGACAAATTTTAATTTATCTGCTCTTAGTTTTATTACAGGAGGAAGGTCTCTTATACTTTTTTAAAGGTGTATTTTCTTGAAAGTAAAAGTACATTATCATTTGACCCTGTGATCCCACTTCTAGGAATATATACCAAGAAACCAGAAACACCAGTCAGAAAGGATATATGCACCCCTATGTTCATAGCAGCACAATTCACCATAGCTAAGATCTGGAAACAGCCTAAGTGCCCATCAGCAGATGAATGGATTAGAAAACTGTGGTACATCTACATGATGGAATACTATGCTGCTCTAAAAAGGAAGGAACTCTTACCATTTGCAACAGCATGAATGGAACTGGAGAGCATTAGGCTAAGTGAAATAGGCCAGTCATTGAAGGAAAAATACCACATGATCTCACTCATTTCTGGATAATAAAGACCATTATAAACTTATGAACAAAAATAGGTACAGAGGCAGAGCTGCCTCGAACAGACTGTCAAACTACAGCAGGAAGGCCGGGGAGGGTGGGAGGGAAGGAGGGGGTGGGTAAGAGATCAACCAAAGGACTTGTATGCATGCATATAAGCATAACCAATGGACATAAGACACTGGGGGGTAGGGGAGGCCAGGGGATTGTCAAGGGCGGGGGGAAAAAAGGAGACATATGTAATACTCTTTGTAATACTTTAAGCAATAAAAAAGAAAAAAAGAAAAAAAAGAAAGTGTGTTCATAGATGTTAATCTAAGAAATGCTGGCTGTTTACCCTTTGATAATTATTAAAAATTAAGGTTTCTAAGGGTAAAGAAACATTTTAAAGGAAAAAAGGTCTACAGGTTGCTAACAGTATGACAGAAAGGAAAGAGTATTAGAGTAGAGATACTTAATAGAAGAACTGAGGCATGGTTATGCATTTTTGAAGGACATAGAAAGAAGGTTTAAAGGCTAATTTGAAAGTGTGAAATTTATGACGGTTGTGTATGTGATAAAAAGGAAAAGAGAAATGTTAAAAGGAAATTGATTAAATAATACAGGCCAGTGACCCAACACCCAAGTTGCTGCCCAGTGAGTTATGAGTGTTTTACAACACATAATAAAAGACTTAAGCATTTGGCTTGCCGGTTAAAAGGAGCCCTGGGATCTGTAAAAGTGGCCGGGGATGAAGCTGGTCAAGTTTCCCATTTGCAACTGTGCTGAAAGGGTTAAAACTTCAGCATTTCAACTGCAATTGACAGTGGCCAGCAGAAAACTGTGAAATGGACTTAGATGATACCTGCGTCTTCATGGACATAACTCCAAAGAGACAAGGACAATTTTGCTTTCTGTGGGAAGGTCAAGAATAGACTTTAGTCACCTCCCCGAGATATTTGTATAGCCCTACCATGTGTCATGTTTGGTAGTAGAAAATTTGGCTGCCTGAAGTGGCCACAGTGCCAATATTGTACTTCATTATGTTAATATGTTATATTAACCTTTGATTCTCTTACAGATTTGAATGCAGTTGCCAAAAGGGCGGGTGCCCAAATAGGCAAGTATTTTTCCTGATGGTTTTAATCTCTATTGAAAGACAGTTGGCAGCCTGTGTACTGCCTTGCAGGCCTGTGTGACCATGCCCATGTCAGGGGTGGTGCAAACCTCAACTTTAGGAAAGTGGGGGAGGACTATTTAGAACAGAATGAGTATCAGCCCACTGTCACATGAATTACAGACCCTGTGAAGGAATAAAGCTCCCTTAGTGCATTCTGAGAGGGCGTGTCACCCCTCCCAAAGACCATATGTAGTTTAAGGACAAGTCAAGTAGGGGGAACCCTACTAATGGGACAGCTGTGACTATCTATTTGAATATAGACACATTAAATTTCTCCTTGCCATTTAAAGACAGTTACTGTTTTATTATAATACATTTAGAAAAATATTACTCTGAAGATTCCATAAAAAGGACTGGCAAGGAAAATCAGAAGATCTTAAAGCAGGTCAGTATATTTTTCTCCTCATATAATTCCTCTGAAATTTGGCAATTCTTAATAAAAAAATCATGGCAATGCATTTCTTTGCATACATTCAATAAGACCAGTTTCCAAAAGTGGTTTTATTGACCAGAAACTTTGACTGGAGTATCAAAGTATCGTGTTTTAAAGAGCCCTGTCTGAACTCTGAAGACTTGAAGCCAATAAAAGTGCCACGGAAAAAGCCTGGTATCCTGCTTGGTAGCCCTGAAAATGGATGGCGCTGGAGCGTCAGGTCCATACCCTACCATGCTGCTGGTTGGTCAGAGTAGAAGGGGGGCAATAAGGGCACCTCTGCATCCCTGCGGGACCCCCACTCACCCTAGGCCACAAGGAGTAGGAGGGCTACTGAATGGGCCTTAAAGCCTAGGGCATGGGCCTGGGTAGAGCCACTGCAGGTGAGGGATTCACCTAACTCAGCAGATACTGCAGGCAGCCTGAGGGCAGCTGGATGGCTTGGCTTCCTGGCCCTACGGGGCACATTAAGATTCAATCATGAAATTCTGCCAAAGGTAGTCAGCTACCATTCTTGTTGTGTTTATGCAAACTATCAGGCCAAATTGAATACAATAGATAAATTAGTCTTAATTTAGCTCTTTTAATAAACATAAGGGTAATTTTAAGGAGAAAAATTCTATTTCAATAGAAGTTATTAGAACTGATACGTTTTCTCTCCCTTCCACCAGACCATTTGTTATAACTCTTGCTATTCTAAGTACTCAATAATACTAAATTATATAACACAGTTTGTCTCCACCAGGTCACAAGCCCACCTCCTTCTGTGCCCAGGCCCAGGCCCCTCTGACAGACAGCAAGGATCTCTTGGCTCTGAAAAGATAACTCTGTCCCTCTTCAGCATGGAAGTAGCTAAAAGAGCCCACCAACGTCCATTTTTCCCTAAAAGAATTCAGAGCCAGGATCCTTGAGGTAATATATTAGGCAGTTAGACAGACATGAGCAGAGCAAGCATGATGGGCCAACTAGCACTACCAAATGTAACTACGTCTTTCCACCTCTATGCATATGAAACAAGGGGAATAGCCAACAGGGCTCTCGCCCAAAGTCTCAGCCCCTGGAAAAGGCCAGTAGCCTACTTGTCCAGAAGACTTGACCCCGTTGCATCTAGGTAGCCTGCCTGCCTCCAGGCAGTAGCAGCCGCCACCATACTTGTCAAGGAAGCAGATGAAGCAGCCCGGGAACCTGTCCTAAAACCAGTGGGGCCTCTTCAGATTCTAATGATTCTTCCAGACCCTGACCTACCCACCTCACCACCTTACACGGAACCACACTAAGCTTGCAGAGCTTCTAAGAGATAAGTACGATCTACTCAATCTAGAAAAGCTGTAATCCATAACCAATCTTTACTCAAGTCCTTACAGGCTTTACAGTCCACCCAGAAAACACTCCAGGAGCACATCTGAGACGCTCTGCCTTTGCCAACTTCTGATCCAGTCTGTCTTTTCCACCCTGGCGACTCTGTGTAGATAAAGAAATTGGCCACCCTAGGACTGACTCCTACCTGGAAAGGACCACACACTGCCATCTTGACCACCCCCACAATAGTCAAGGTTGATGGGACTTGACGTGGCTTCATCACACCCGACTTAAGGCAGCACAGGCAGAATAGAGTCCAGGACTCTTCAGACCCTCTAAAGATTATGCCTGTCCCTCATCCGGGCCCTTATGAACTGGATTACTAACTTTATTTGACAGAAAATTAAGATTATAGTTCTCAGGGGTCAATATAACGCCCTCCCTGACAATGACCGACAAGAATCAGTGATTTGGATTGTACATAAAACCAGTGGGGAGTGAAGCATAGTAACCTCCAACTTGTGTAAAAATTGCCGTTTGAAATTTTAACCCTGCTATTTTGGCTTCTGTAAATGCTTGCTTGCTTAAATAATAATGAGAAATAAGAATACTCCCATTCCAGAGAGGCCATAAATTATGCCCCAGACAGAGGTGTCACTGCTGGCAACAGGCCAGGCCTTGAGATATGCTCTCACGGCCCTGTCCCAGCACACAGGACTTCTTTCTCAGAAGGTATAGAAAGTCTCGTTCCAAATTTGGAAGACAAAGAGCTGAAAAAGTATAAATAGAGAAAACTTCCACCATGTTGGGGCCCCGAATTTGACAGAGATATTCTTCTCTGAGCCCGCTAGCGCTAGCGTAATAATAAAAGACTACAAAATAATTTGGCTTATTGATTAAGGCATCTTCTGTTTAAAATATAACACAACTATCTCTTTTCATTCCATGTTAATTTCCATCCCTTTGTTGTGTGTGTGTGTGTGCGTGCTTTAATATATTTTTATTGATTTCAGAGAGGAAGGAGAGAGAGAGATAGAAACATCAATGATGACAGAATCATTGATTGGCTGCCTCCTGCACACCCTCTACTGGGGAGAAATCCCTCAGAACAGGCACATGCCCTGACCAGGAATCGAACCATGATGTCCAGGTTCATAGGCCATCTCTCATCCACTGGGCCATGCTGGCCGGGCACATTTTCCATCCCTTTGACTTCTGGGTTCGTGCATAGAAGCCTTCAGGGCTCCTGAGAGGGATGTGCTCCAGCCCCAAAGGACTGTTGAGGAGCCCAGGCTGCACCCTGATTCACTGTGACCCTTCCACAAGGGTTTAGGGGGCAGACTCTTCAAAGGCTCAGGAGGTCACCCGGAGCAGCCCTGGACAGGAGTTCATCTGCCAATCACTACATACACCCGGGTGGGTCTGTGTGTGCATACACGAATAAGGCCACGTGTCCATCTGAAGGCACATGGGAGCACTGAAGGCCCACCTGGTGTGTGTGAATATGTGTGTGTGCTCATGGGTGTACATGACGTGAGGTGAGTGATGGCATGTGTGTAATACAAACACATGTGTGGCAGGTGCATATCATGAATTTTCCTTTGTTTGCATCAGTGTGCATGTGAGGGAGTGAGCGCACATGCATGTTTGTGGAGAGAGGGAGACATACCAAATGCTTGAAACCTCACCCTTGGTATGTGGGTACTTAGTGGTTTTAGGTACATAGGAGCCAATCCTATGTCTCACCCCTGTGCTACCTCCTCCGTCAGAAACTCCTCTTTGCATCAATGAGATTTGCTGAATGATGTGAGCTCAAAGCTGACATGGGGAAAGCGGGGAGGAGGAGGGCAAATTAGGGACTGAGGTGGAGATGCTACAGGCACAGGCACTGGGCTGTGCTCCTGGAGGCCTCTGACTCCTCAGTAACCAAGCTAGGGGAGAGTCTCCACTATGAACACCCAGGGAGGAGTGGGAAAGCCCAGCACTGGGCAGAGCCCAGAGGCAGCCTGCCCCCTGCCAGACCCAGGGCCTGTCTCAGGTGAGACTCTCAATGGCCATATGCCAAGGTCAGACCCTCACAGCCTTGAACCCAAGCACAACATCCCAGCCCCAACTCTCAGGACAGTGTCTGGAGTCGCTGCTGCTGTGGGCTGGGCAGCTACATCTTGAGGGGTTTGCAGAACTAGCCCCATAGAGATAAGAAATGCATCCTGGGTAGTGGGGTGTCCAGGGACCAGCACAGGTGGGCAGGAGGGAAGGTCTGAACTGCACTGGGCTTGGGGCATTGATCTGGCTCGGGTCACAGGTGGCTGTGATGGTGGGGCTGGAGCTGGTAGCCTTGACCATGCTGGCGTCAGCCCATTGAGCTGGTGTAAGTGCCACACCCTGCTCCGTGTCCCTTGCATCTGCTTCCAGCTCCTGGAACATGTGGCTGCCCTGCTCTGCTCTACCCTATCCTTACCCCAGGTCTTGCCCAAGTCCCAAGTCCAGGCCATCATCCAAACCCACTAGCATCCTAGAGCCTCCAGTCCTAGAACCAGGCCTGATTCAGGCCTGGCCAACTCCAAACCCAAACACAGACCCTGCCTGGGGCCTGCCCTTGGTGACTGGCTTAGGTTCAGGTCCAGGTCCAGAACTCACCTTTCTTATACTGAAGGAAGGCTCCCTGAAGTTGTCCTACCTGCCCCTGCAAGGCCTCCACCTGCTGCCTCAGAGCAGCGATGTCTGCAGGAGAGAGAGGCTCAATGAAGACCAGTACCTCACAGCCAGGGATCGGCTCAGAGTCGGGGCCCCAAGGGAAGGTGCTCAGTGACAGGCTTTCCTGGTGGACGTAAGGGGCTGGGCCCAGGAAGCCCACAGCTGCTGACACAGCTGGCCCTGCTGCTCACAGGTCCCTGAGGTTCTGTTGTGAGCACACTGTGCACTGAGCAGGTGCTGGCACCGGACTAACTCTGATCCAGATGGCATTTCACAGCAAATTCTGAGAGTCTGAGAGCACATTCCTGGGGGTCGGGGGGAGTGGAGGGGGGAATTGCATGTCCCTCAAGCACTCCCTATCCCTGGGTTATTTGGTGCTCACAGCTCTCTGATGAACTGGGAGAGAGCTGAGCTGTCCCAGTGATCAGGTGGAAGCTGCTCAGGCTGGCCCTCCCCCGAGAACTGGGTCTAAGCCACAGCCTCATCTTCCTACCTTCAGCCTGACAATCATTCCCAGTTTCACCGCTCCCCCCCCCCACCCCCGCACCTCCCACAATGGCCTGACCACTGAGCTAGAGGGCCCTCCTCCCTCTGCACCCTGGTGGGGTGCCCAGAGCCAGGGGAGTCGACCTTACCTGGAAGCCCACTCTCTCCCTTTGGTCCTCTCTCCCCAGGAGCACCTCTGTCCCCCTTCAGTCCTGGGGGGCCCCTGGCTCCTGGAGGTCCCTGTGGGCCTGAAGGTCCTGCAAATCCTGAGATCAGACAAGAAGAGGAGGGTGAGCTTGGCATACATTTTCCCCCATTTTCCCCCTCCTGGCATATGGACTGTGCTATTGTCCAGCAATACACCCTCCCACATACAGTCTGTCCCAAAGCCAGCCACGCACCCTCTCTGCACACTACTGACCCATCACCCCGCCTTCCCAGGATGCAGACTTTCCCTTCTGTTCACAGAGCACTCTCCCCAGTTACAGAGCTCAAGCCCAGCGAGGCACCTCCTTGCACAGACACCCTATGACCAGTGTTGCAGCTCTAAGCTGGCGGGGTGATGGGGGAGGGACAGCTGCATCCGCAGCTTCAGGTGGACACAGGAGGACCGAAGGCCAGCCCCAGCTTTTCCCATCACTCACCTGATTCCCCTGTACGCCCAGGGGCTCCACGCTCACCAGGGGCACCATTTTCTCCTCTGAAACCTGGGGGGCCTCTTGGCCCTACAGAGCCCTGCACACCTGGGGCACCCACTTCTCCTGAGGAAGGAACAGATTGAGACAAAGGCTGCTGAGAGTGTGTGTAGCCTGGATTATTTCCTCAGCTCCACATGGAGAGGGAGAACAGGGGGGGCTGTGTACCCCACTGTCTGGGCTCCTCCAAATGTGCGGGTGTGGGGGGCAGGGCTGGCAGTAAGGCCTGCCAGTGGTGATGGCCTGGCTTCCCTTGCACACTGAACATCCTTAGGTCACATCATGGGTTGCCACCTTCACTCTTCCCTCTCCCTTCCGGACCTCCACACACCAACCTCCTACCTTTGGGCCCAGGCTCTCCTTTGGGGCCTGGTTCACCTTGTGGTCCCACATTCCCCTGCATTCCTGAGGAACCCTCTGGTCCAGCCGGCCCGGGCACACCTGGAGGTCCCGGAGGTCCTGCAAAAAGGATCAGCCAGTCAGTGCACGGAGTCTTCTCAGAAGGGGGAGAGCGTGAGAAGGTGAGAGCAGTCATAGAGGTCAGAGAACAGCACCATCCTACAGACACTGCCCAGCAGTATTACAGCCTTCCCTGTGTGAACCCAGTGCCACCCCCAGGGCACCCTCCTTCCTGGGATGGGTCTGTGCATCCTCCTGCATGGCCTAGTGGCAGGCATTGCAGTCCACGCCCACTGCTCACCCTGTGGCCCCGAGTCTCCCTTTGGTCCAGGTTCTCCAGCAGGACCGTTGTCCCCTTTGGGCCCAACTGGGCCAGCAGGTCCAGGCATCCCCATTGGCCCTGGAGCTCCTGGTGAACCTGCAGCAGCAGAAGAAATGGGCATAAACCTGGCCCTGGGCCTAGGAGGAGCAGCACCTGCAGGTCAGCCCCCGCATTCCTTCAGGTTCGACAGGTGTAGACATTCCTCCTCCACACTCCTCAGTCCAGTGGTGACGCAGGAGACGGGTGTGCACATCCCCATTTCACAGGTGAGGAACCAGGCCTGCCAGAGCTGGTGTGGGGGTCAAGCCAAGAACTGTCTGATTTCCATATAGTGTACCCTCCATGCCCTGAGGCTGAAGATTTACAGTAGGGGATCTAGATCATGGACTCCTTGTTTTCCCCTTCCTAGGATCAAACTTTATTTATTTATTTATTTATTTATTTATTTATTTATTTATTTATTTTTTGCTTAAAGTATTACAAAGAGTATTACATATGTCTCTTTTTTTTCCCCCCGCCCTTGACAATCCCCTGGCCTCCCCTACCCCCCAGTGTCTTATGTCCATTGGTTATGCTTATATGCATGCATACAAGTCCTTTGGTTGATCTCTTACCCACCCCTCTCCTGCCCTCCCACCCTCCCCGGCCTTCCTGCTGTAGTTTGACAGTCTGTTCGAGGCAGCTCTGCCTCTGTACCTATTTTTGTTCATAAGTTTATAATGGTCTTTATTATCCAGAAATGAGTGAGATCATGTGGTATTTTTCCTTCAATGACTGGCTTATTTCACTTAGCATAATGCTCTCCAGTTCCATTCATGCTGTTGCAAATGGTAAGAGTTCCTTCCTTTTTAGAGCAGCATAGTATTCCATCATGTAGATGTACCACAGTTTTCTAATCCATTCATCTACAGATGGGCACTTAGGCTGTTTCCAGATCTTAGCTATGGTGAATTGTGCTGCTATGAACATAGGGGTGCATATATCCTTTCTGATTGGTGTTTCTGGTTTCTTGGTATATATTCCTAGAAGTGGGATCACAGTGTCAAATGGGAGTTCCATTTGTAGTTTTTTGAGGAAACTCCATACTGTCTTCCATAGTGGCTGCACCAGTCTGCATTCCCACCAGCAGTGCACAAGTGTTCCTTTTTCTCCACATCCTCTCCAGCACTTGTCGTTTGTTGATTTGTTGATGATAGCCAGTCTGACAGGTGTGAGATGGTACCTCATTGTTGTTTTGATTTGCATCTCTCGGATGATTAGTGACTTTGAGCATGTTTTCATTTGTCTCTTGGCTTTCTGAATGTCCTCTTTTGAAAGGTGTCTATTTAGATCCTTTGCCCATTTTTTGATTGGATTGTTTATCTTCCTTTTGTTAAGTTGCATGAGTTCCCTATAAATTTTGGAGATTAGGCCCTTATCAGATATGACATTGGCAAATATGTTTTCCCACGCAGTGGGTTTTCTTGTTGTTTTGTTGTAGGACCAAACTTTATATCAGAAATTATCCCTGACATGAGTCACCAGGGAAATGCAAATCAAACCCACGAGATATCATCTCTCCCCTCCTAGAATGGCGACTATAAGAAACATAAAAGCTCACAAATGTTGGTGAGGATGAGGAGAAGAAAAACCCTTGTGAACTGTGGTGGGATTGTAAGTTGGTGCAGCCACTATGGAGACCAATATGGAGTTTCCTTAAGACATTAAAAAGATAATTTTTTTAAAAAAGAATGATCCATCAATACCACATCTGGGTTTTATCAAGAGGAAATAAAACATTATTTTGAAAAGATTTCTGTACCCTCATGTTCATTGCAACATTTTTTTACAGTAGCCAAGAGGCGAAAACAACCTAATAGTGTCCCTAATGGATGAATGGATAAAAATGTCACACACACACACTCTGGAATATTATTCAGCCACAAAAAAAATCCTACCATTTGCCACAACAAGAATGGATCTTGAAGGAATTATGCTAAGTGCCATAAGTCATACAAATTAAGACAGATACAGTATGATCTCAGTTATATCTGGATTCTAAGAAACAAAACAAAGAACCTGAACTCATAAATGCAGAGATCAGATTATTGGTGGTTGCATAAGATGGGAGCTGGGTGGTGGGTAAAACGGGTAAAGGTCAAAAGCTGCAAGTGTCCAGTTATAAAATACTAGAGGCCTGGTGCATGGCATTCATGCACTGGGGGGTGTGGTGGTCCCTCAGCACAACCTGTATCCTCTCCAATCTGGGAGTCCTCTCCAATCTGAGAGTTTTTGTCTGTCTTTGCAATCATATGAGCGAATTGTCTGAGACCCCAACTCAGTTTGGTTTGGTGCTCACAGGTTAATAGAGGCATTTTCTTTTTCTTTGCTTCATTGGTGGAGATTTCCTGGAAGTTTTTGGATATCTTCCCTTTAATTTTTCCTAGACACTCTGATTTTACTTATAGCTCTCACCTTTGCTTTCCCTCCATCCCCCACCGCAACAGTGACTTGCTCCAGGCTCACTTTGCTCTAGGGCAGCAGTTCTCAACCTGTGGGTCGCGACCCCTTTGGGGGCTGAACGACCCTTTCACAGGGGTTGCCTAAGACCATCGGAAAGCACATATATAATTTCATATTGTTTTTGTGATTAATCACTATGCTTTCATTATGTTCAATTTGTAACAATGAAATTGGGGGTCACCACAACATGAGGAACTGTATTAAAAAGTCACAGCATTAGGAAGGTTGAGAACCGCCGCTCTAGTGTCTAGGACAGTGGTCGGCAAACTCATTAGTCAACAGAGCCAAATATCAACAGTACAACGATTGAAATTTCTTTTGAGAGCCAGATTTTTTAAACTCAAACTATATAGGTAGGTACATTGTTATTAACTTAATTAGGGTACTCCTAAGGCTTAGGAAGAGCCACACTCAAGGGGCCAAAGAGCAGCATGTGGCTTGCGAGCTGCAGTTTGCCAACCACTGGTCTAAGAGATCTGTCTGCCACCAGAACTACTATTCCTAGCATTCCTGGTGCTCCTTGCACTCTGTGCTTCTGCTTCTGGTCCTGGGGCTGCCCTCAGAACTATTATTCCCAGAATTCCTGGTGTTCCCCCTACTCTTGGTTTTCCCTTCCTGCTCTGTCTCTGTCCCATGGCCTCCCACTCTGCCAAGTCCTCCAAGCTGCCAGCTCTCCCTCTCTGCTCTCCGTCTGGTGGCTTGGGGAGCCAAGTTCCCCAAGCCGCTCCACTCTCTGCCGGCTCTCCTGCTCGGCTCTCCACCTGGAGGCTTGCGGGGAGCGACCGAGGTAGCCACATCACCCCAAGCTGCCAGCTCTCCCATTCTGCTCTCCGCCCAGTGCCTGTGTATGCAAATAAACCTGCCATCTTTGTCAGGTTAATTTGTATTCTCACTCCTGATTGGCTGTTGTCTGTAGCAGAGGGATAGTCAATTTACATGTTTCTCTTTATTATATATCATGAGCTCCTTTTCCTCCTCTCCATAGTGCATTTAAGTAAATCCTTTTGATGAGGCCTGAGTGTGGGGCCACAGAGCCTTATCTTTGCCCACCTCTCATGCAGTAGAATTTAGTTAGATATTTCACACTCTGCACAGAAATCATTCAACCACAATGAACAATTGTAAGTGCCACAGCTTGGTTCTAGAGGGCCACAAATACCAGTCATTTACCCACGATTTGCTCATTCTTGGGGTGAGAGGAATCAGAAGATCCTAGGAGAGGAATCCTGACAGCTAGGGGAGGGGGAAAAAAATACCCCAGGGCTCAGGGCAGCCTGTCATTTGCCAACTGATAACGAAGTGTTTTAGTGGACTGAATGTATGGGGGACTTCTTCCCAAGGAGGTGGGTTTCCATTTCCAGGGCTTCCACAGCAGAACATCCAGAGTTGCTGAGTTGGTTGCAATTCCAGTGCCCACCCATGCCCACCAGGACAAGCCCATGTTCCCAGCTCTACCTGGATCCCCCTTCTCGCCTCGGGGGCCCTCTTTCCCATCTTGTCCATCACGACCAGGCAGGCCATTCTCCACAGGGCTACACGTGACCAGGGTGCAGGCATCAATCAAAGGTCTCTGGGGAAGGGTCGTCACTTCTGCTCCCCATGACCTTGGAGACTGTGTGAGCAGGACCAGCATGGAGAGGAGAAGCAGGGCCTTCAGTGGTGGACAGAAAGAGAAAGGACATGCTCTTGGTTCCAGGACACGGGTTAGTGCTTAGCCCAGCGCCCGGAAGTGAGAGAGGCATTTTCCTACCGCCTCGCCCCTTCTGTGGGATCAGGAGCAGCAGGACTCCAAAAGCAATTTAGGACAAGGCGGCCTTACAGTCTGGCCTGGGAGGGCATGAGTTACCCAGCTGAACTCTGACATGGGTTATCAACAACATCTACCTCTTCTCAGATTCCCCGTTTTGTCCCTTCTAGTGACTTCCGTTTTACACTGTGATCAGCACGTCTAAGATGTGAACTCCTCACTGAGGCCACCTGTCACATCAGGAAGGACTCATGAAGTGCCTTTGTGCAGGACAGTTCCCCTCTTTGAACCTCCTTCTCCCTGTCTGTATCAGTACGATGGCTGGGCAGACCCATTTCCTGTTGCAAAAGGAATTTTCGGGGTAAGATAGGACAGGTTTAGGAAATATTAGAAATTTTGGAAATTAGGGGAACCATGGAGGAAGCACAGGGCTGCAGAGCAGAAGAAGGTATATTTCCATAGAATGGTGGAGCTGGAAAGCTGCAGCAGGTACATTTCCATACAATGAGGAAGCTGGGAACAGCAAAAGGTCGATATCTACAAAATAAAGAGAAGGAAGCCCTTCATTCAGAGGCAGAAGAAGAAAGCCAAAAGGGGATAGGAAAAGAATAAGGAAGGAGGGGGGGAGGGGGGGAACCTCACCTATCCCTTGTAAGGTTCAACCTTTGAGCTCAGGAGTTACTATAGTAACCAGTCTAAGGGAATAGTGACCAATCATAGGGGCTATCAAGGCACCAGGATCTTCAGCCTTTATAAACCATAGGGAAAAGGAACTCCCTCCCTACATGGGAATCTGTTCTATGGGACTCTTTCCCTCTTCCCATGTGGGAGTCTATACTTGTTCTTCAACAAATTTCCACCTTTGCCATACCACTTTCTGTCCGTGGATTCATTCTTCTCTCCCAGCGGACAAATTTTCTGGGTTCCAGTCCAAAGTTTTCATATCAGATGGTGCAATGGCCAGAAATGTCTCCATAAGTCAGGCAACCCTCTTCACATCGAATGGTGAGTTGCCACAGATTCTGTCTCTGTTCTGTCTCTTGTATGATTTTGGAGGCTGACAGATTCCTGCCAGTCACTTAAACTTGGCTGCTGTCTAAACACCGGGCATGTCTCTCTCTCTCTCTCTCCCTCTCTCTCTCTCTCTCTCTCTCTCTCTCCCCCCCCCCCCTTTATGGATGTGTTCTCCATGGCCAAAACCAAAGTGGGCATGGGTCAGTCAAGTAAAAGCCACTAGGGCGACTGCTGCTAGAAGAAGTCTCCCATGGAAGGATGAAATGGTGCCGGGTCTGCCGAGAGTTAGGGCCCGCCGGGCCCGCCAGTCACAAGTCAAAGCCCTGCCATTGACTAAATGAGTGCTTGGATCCCTGGCCAGCTCCGAAGATCAAAGAGGCAATTCTCCCTCCAGTAGGGATTCTCACAGGTTCGTATGTGAGTAAGAGCCACAGCGGAGGTGCTGGGAGCGAATCTCTCCATGGCGTGTAGACCACCTCATTAGCGTTTTAACAACACATGTAATTTAATTCTGACCCGTCCAGGGGATGCATACAAGGGTTGGTCACCCAGCATTCCAGGTCCTCACAGTTGTCTTAAACAGCTGGGAGAGAAAGTGAGACACAGTTCCAAAAGCAGCACATTTCTGACCCACTGCATATGTCCACTCCCCTGGCCCAGATCCCAAACAGGTTTTAATTGGAGAATCATCTGCCTTTTTCTTCTGCTTTCTATCTCAGTCAGGTCAAATAGTACCCACCCATGACCGCTGCCTCCGTGGTCCAGGACCCACTAAGCTTAAAATACTAAGCCTCCATTGGTGCAGGTCTTTATAGTAAGGGTCCTGGGAAAAGTTTCTAGGCAAGAGTTAAGAAAGGAAGAGCCAGCTGACTGTTTTCCATCCCTATAGAAGTTTTTAGCCTTGCAGAGAATTAAGCATTACCACCAAACATAGCTGTTCAGTTATCCCACTAATTAGTAGCTAACTGCCTCTAGCCTTCATTGTGATTCTGTAAAATGGTAGCAGACTCTCGGGAGCATTCTTAAAAGTCTCATTTTCACCAGATTTTATTTCCCAGTCCATTTGAAATTTGGAAAGGTGAGTCATTTCTCATAAATTAAGGAATGTGTCTTGGACTTTCTATACCAGTGATGGCGAACCTTTTGAGCTTGGCGTGTCAGCATTTTGAAAAACCCTAACTTAACTCCGGTGCTGTGTCACATACAGGAATTTTTTTACATTTGCAACCATAGTAAAACAAAGATTTATATTTTTGATATTTATTTTATACATTTAAATGCCATTTAACAAAGAAAAATCAACCAAAAAAATGAGTTCGCGTGTCACCTCTGACACGCGTGTCATAGGTTCGCCATCACTGTTCTACACCCGTGTAGAGGGAAAGGCTAGTTCAAGGGGAGGCGCCCCACCAGACTTTGGGTGGCCCTTGGCCGGAGCCCCAACTCTTTATGGATGCTATAGAATAGCCCTGAGGCAGTGTTCTTTGGAAAATGGCGAAAATGACACAAGGGGAATGCGAGGCAATCAGCCAAGCCACATGGCCAAAATTGTCCATTGGAAAACGCTAAGGTTCTGGGGAGGGCCAGTCCCAAACCCGGGACGAGAGACATTGCTTTTAATGGAGTGCTTTGCGGAGTATCTGTGGATTGTGTGTACTTGTAAATATTGTGTATGGGAGTGTTTATATTAATGTTTCATGTTCATGTTTGAATTCGTCTGTTTAAAGATAGGGAACGTCCCAATCTGCCGGGGCTCAGCTGCTGTGGCCAGGAGGAACGCGTGGCAGGGTTTGAATCTTGAGGGTCTCTTTGTCTGCTGTGATGTACCTTAGGTACTGATTGCCGCTTGGTTTGCTCGTCGCCGTCTTTATGAAGACAGAAAGCTCTCTGTCTCTGCCCCATGTAGGCTTTGTGCCGCTCAGAACCCAAAATTGTTCTGCTAGGTTAACATTTCAAGATTCTGAAGCGAATTTGAAAGTGTAAATTTGTGAAGGTTGCATATATGTTAACCCAGGGAAGTTTAAGTAAAGACCACCAGCTAAAGTTGTATGATTGTCTTCCCCACCTGGGGTGAAGCAGGAAAATGAAAAAGAGCCCTTTTACTCAGAAACTAAGGGGCTTTTGGTTCCAAAGGGGGCAGCCCTTAGAAAAGTTAGGGGGGGGGGGGCGCCGGGGGAGGGGGGATTGTTAAAGCCCCACCCAGCATCATGCCCATTAAAACATCCTGTAGGCAGCATTGGCAGTAACGGGGTAACCAGTGGGCAAAGCCTGCCTGTGACGTCACAACCCCCGCCACCCCAGGCCCTGCCTATGCGGGGAACTAAAGTTAACTATGAGGCAATCACAGCTTTGTGGCTTCTGCGCCCTTAGGGGCATGGCAGCAAGGTGGCAAGGGGATGGACAGGCAATAGGCGTGTCCTCCCAGCATTTTCTCTGACATTCGAAGTATATCATATAAAAATTTAATGGCCAGATTGAAAATAATTAATTCTGTGGTCAAGACCAAATCTTTAATGTTAAAAACCGGTTTAAGTTTTAATAATTTTTAAATTGGGTATATTTGACAACTTTTCCAAATGTACTATTTCAAGAATTTAACTAAAAGACAGATTTTGTGACACCCCGAGAGCCCTGGGGTGATGCAACAAGATTTCTTTTCTCTCCCTAAAAAGAAATATCTTTGAACTAAATTAGACCAATGCAATATACTTGAAGTTGCATGAGGAAACTCTGCCAAGTAAATTTATTAGCAATGTTCTATTTAAATACATATACTTTGAATGTCGTAAAAGTTTTAGTCCACTTCAGAAACAACTTACACAGATTCAAAGCCAAATTCAAACAGGAAACTTTCAGTCAGGGAAGGAGAGCAACCGTGATAATTCTCTGTGTCTGCCAGTGACATTCTGGGGTTTTACATTTCTCTTATTAGGATTTATAAATTGTTTACAATGCTTTAATGTGCCGTCTGCAGTAAACTATGTGCCACATGTTACATACAAATAGATTGTTGTACTAGAAGGTAGTTGTCTCAGAATATTATGAAACAAAGGCTTTATGAATTGCATTTTAAACAAATCTAGAACCATGCCACTTTTGGATTTTGTCATTGGGCAGCCATTGCCTTGCTTTGGTGCATTTAAGTCTTTAGAAAACTCTGACTTACTCTAAATCGCAGGCTTCTAAGCAGGTCATAGTTGAACTAAAAAGTATTTTAAACCTTTAGAAGATTGCGGCACCTCTTTTTCATAAAAAGTAGGAAGGTGTGCCTTTGTAATTCCCTGCAAAATCAACTGGCATGTCCCTCTCCCATCAGGGGAGCAACCAAGTTGGTTGTCCAGTTTAAAGGAAGATGACATTTTTTAAGTTTGAAAATAAAACAGTAGAAATTAAGGGTCAGTAGAAACTAAAAGTTAAGCCAGTGAGCAGGAAGTTTCAAATATAAAATCAGGCAGAGGATAAATCCTTTAATGATGGGGGGGGGGCATACAAGGGGTGGGGGCCAGAGTTGTTTATGCTTTACTTGGATCACTGGATATTGGCCAAACCAGGGTTCCAGGTGCCATAGAACTCTCTTAAGTCCTCATCCTAGAGTAGACCCCTCGGAAATTGAGGTCAGCGGGCACTCTAATCCACTCAGTTCAGTGGGTAATTCAAACATTACAGTCGTTCAGGTCCTTTTTAATTACAGACAAAGGACCTGGACCATAACACGGGGTATACATGCTTCCACGGGAGGCCAGTGGATGGCCTCTGCGTGAGCTCGGGTCATCACCGCGGTGGTCAGTACGACTAGTCCACCCGGCCACCTTGTTCACGGTCGTATGTGGGCAAGGAACCCCTCACTCCTAATTTGAGAGTGGGGACTCCCTTCAGCCTTTGCCAGGTGGGGGACGCCTCATGGGCAGGGACACCTTTCCTAAGCCTGGAATATTCACTCAGGCCCTTTTTCTGAGCACTTCTTTTTTTCCTAAGCTTTTTTCAAAGGGCCTGGAATGTTCACTCAGGCCCTTTTAAACATCCTTGTGCACATCTTTTTCTTTTAGATAGGAAGCGTGTTTTTTACACTACAAAAAGACAGTCCATTAGGATGTATCTTCAAGAATTGGGATAAGTTTGACCCACAGACCTTAAGAAGAAAGTGCCTGATTTTTCTGCACTCAGGTTTGGCCTCAATACCGACTAGCAAATGGGGAGAGTTGGCCTTCAGAGGGAAGCCTCAAGTATAACACCATCCTACAATTAGATCTTTTCTGTAGAAAAAATAGGAAATGGTCAGAAGTCCCATATGTCCAAACTTTCTTTACCCTAAGGGAAAGGCCAGATTTATATTAAAAATGTAAAGTAAAATCCCTCACTCCTGGCAATAACAACCCAAAGTCCACCGAGGGAGAAGGCGGGCTGCCCAGGGCTGAGCCAACCTCAGCTTGCCCCAAGGATCTGGTCATACTTTAGCCCAGATCCCCTTTTCACCTTGGGACATGAGACAGATTAAAAGTGACCTAGGGAGAACCAAGATGGCGGCATAGGTTAACGTCGGAGTTTGCTGCTTTGAACAACTACTTCAAAAGTGAAACCAAAAAACGGAAGGGACATCACCCAGAACCACAGGAACGCTGGCTGAGTGGAAGTCCTACAACTAGGAGGAAAGAGAAACGCATACAGACACTCAGAGGAGGCGCAGTGCTGAAGTCAAATTCTGAGGTGCAGAGTGCGCGGAGCGGGCTGGCGGCGGAGGGCGCGGTTGGCATTTTCAATCGGGAGGGAGACGCAGACTCTGAGCTCCAGATACAGGCGAGTCTTTAGGGACCCAGACTCAAACGGGAGAAGCGGGACTGTCTGGCTTCGGTCAGAGCGAGTACAGCTTTCTCTCCGAGGTTTGTAGCTGTTGCTGGGACTCAGAGAGGCAGAGCCCCTGGGGACAGGACTGAGAGCCGCCATAACTGCTCTCTCTGGCCCACCCTGTTGATCCTGTGCGACCCGCCCCGCCCAAACCCTGCACAGAGGCATTTGCCGGATAGCCTCAGGCAAAGGCTAGATTAGCACCTCCCTAGAGGACAGAAGTTCTCTCACTGCAGACACAGCTGATTCTCACAACCACTTGGCCTGGAGGTCAAAACCTCCCTGGCATTAGCTACAACAATCAAGGCTTAACTACAAGACTGCGCACAAAGACCACTAGGGGGTGCACCAAGGAAGCATAACAAAATGCGGAGACAAAGAAACAGGACAAAATTGTCAATGGAAGATATAGAGTTCAGAACCACACTTTTAAGGTCTCTCAAGAACTGTTTAGAAGCCGCCGATAAACTTAATGAGATCTACAAGAAAACTAATGAGACCCTCGATCTTATATTGGGGAACCACCTAGAAATTAAGCATACATGGACTGAAATAACGAATATTATACAGACTCCCGACAGCAGACCAGAGGAGCGCAAGAATCAAGTCAATGATTTGAAATGCGAGGAAGCAAAAAACACCCAACCGGAAAAGCAAAATGAAAAAAGAATCCAAAAATGCGAGGATAGTGTAAGGAGCCTCTGGGACAGCTTCAAGCGTACCAACATCAGAATTATAGGGGTGCCAGAAGATGAGAGAGAGCAAGATATTGAAAACCTATTTGAAGAAATAATGACAGAAAACTTCCCCCACCTGGTGAAAGAAATGGACTTACAGGTCCAAGAAGCACGGAGAACCCCAAACAAAAGGAAACCAAAGAGGACCACACCAAGACACATCATAATTAAAATGCCAAGAGCAAAAGATAAAGAGAGAATCTTAAAAACAGCAAGAGAAAGAAACTCAGTTACCTACAAGGGAATACCCATACGACTGTCAGCTGACTTCTCAACAGAAACTTTGCAGGCCAGAAGGGAGTGGCAAGAAATATTCAAAGTGATGAATACCAAGAACCTACAACCAAGATTACTTTATCCAGCAAAGCTATCATTCAGAATTGAAGGTCAGATAAAGTGCTTCACAGATAAGGAAAAGCTAAAGGAGTTCATCACCACCAAACCAGGATTATAGAAAATGCTGAAAGGTATCCTTTAAGAAGAGGAAGAGGAAGAAAAAGGTAAAGATACAAATTATGAACAACAAATATGCATCTATCAACAAGTGAATCTAAGAATCAAGTGAATAAATAATCTGACGAACAGAATGAACTGGTGATTATAATAGAATCAGGGACATAGAAAGGGAATGGACTGACTATTCTTGGGGGGAAAGGGGTGGGGGAGATGCGGGAAGAGACTGGACAAAAATCGTGCACCTATGGATGAGGACAGTGGGTGGGGAGTGAGGGCGGAGGGTGGGGTGGGAACTGGGAGGAGGGGAGTTATGGGGGGGAAAAAAAGAGGAACAAATGTAATAATCTGAACAATAAAGATTTAATTAAAAAAAAAAAAAGTGACCTAGGAAAGTACTCAGAAGATCCTGACAGATATATTGAAGTCTTCCAAAACCTCATTCAAGTATTTGATCTCTCTTATAGCGACATCATGCTCATATTAAACCTGACCCTCTCAGCCACTGAAGAGCAAAATATACTAGAAAAAGCAAGAGACTTTGGGAATGACCATTTTCTTAGTTATGCTGGGGGAATAGAGGACTCTGAGGAAAGAAACAGGGATTTCTTAACAGGACAAGAGGCAGTTCCCCCTGTGGCCCCTCAGTGGAACCCTGAAACAGATGGAAAATAAAGCACTGCAGTTGTGTATTATAGAAGGCCTCAGACGTAGTAAAATAAAGCCTGTCAACTACTCTCAATTAACCACCATTAATCAAGGGGCTGACGAAAACACCTCTGCTTTTCTAGAAAGGATCAAGGAGGCATTGGCCAAGCATACCCACATTACCCCAGATTCAGAATTGGGACAACTAATTTTAAAGAACAAATTTATCACCCAGGCATCTGGAGAAAATTGCAGAAATTGGCTATGAGTCGCGAGAATACGTTAGAAAATCTCCTGAAGATTGCCACCTCTGTGATCTATAATAGAGACCAGGAGGAGGGAAAGAGGAGAAATGAGGGAGATCAGGCTGTTGGACGGAAGGGGCAACATGCTGACCTGACAGGCTCAGGGGAGGCCTGCAAGGCGGTCTTGCAAACTCAGAGACCTAAAGTCACCACAAAGGATGGTCTGAAATTAAACTTTAACTAAAGCAGTGATGGTGGGCAGTTATGTCCTGGGCCGTATCTTCACTGACAAGGTCAACCTTTACCTTCACTGAGCCTGTCTGTCTTTTTGCATCTATGATAACACACCCTTGAAATGTCTGGGTAACTTGTAACTTCCCTTTTTCTGGAGCCCCTGGGGCACCACCAAATGTGCCTGGGCGCCAGGACAGAGACCACAGATTCCTTCATTACCATGTTAATTGATCCTGCACCCATGGAAGTGTGTGTCCATCATTTTACTTTTTATCCAATCCCAGGGGTTTCCCTGCTTTGCTTTATCCCTCCTCCTTAATCTATCACCAATGAATTTCATGTAACCCACCTACTCCCTCCTTTGATTGCAAATGTATAAATACAAATGTAACCCCGCCATTCTCCTGAGCATTATCTCAATTCCTTGAGGTTCTGCTTCCCGGCATATGTTGACAGTTTGGCTCAAATAAACTCACAAAAATCCTTTACAGGTTTCAATGGTTTTTTTACGTTAACAAGGCTAAGGCTACAAAAATAGAGAAAATCATAGTAGCCATGCTTCGGGAAAACAGAAGCTCCCAGTCAGAGCCCGGAGGTGAATGGTCAGTCTGATCATTTGTTACGGCTGTAACCAGGTTGGACATATGCACTAGCATTGTCCCAAGGGGAATAGTGGACCGCCGAAGCCCTGTCCCCTGCAAGGAAACCACTGGAAGTTGGACGGCCCCTGGGGACAGAGGTTCCTTGTGTCAGGGCTGGCGACCCAACTGGCCCAGTAAGACTGATGGGGCCCGGGGTTTTCCAACCCGGCTCCTCAAGGACTGTCATTATTTCCACCCAGAAACCCTGGGTAAGCCTGACAGTGGGGGGCAAGGAATTAATTTCCTCCCCAGTGCTGGAGCCACCTTCTCTGTACTCCTCCCAAACTCTGGTAAACCATCCTCAGAGGCTGTAGCCGTTACAGGCATGTATGGGAAGCCAAGAAAGAGGTCTTTTCTCAGCCTTTAGGGCACAGCTGGGGTAAGTTGTTCCTTTCCCATGCCTTCCTGATCCTGAAAAAAGCCTCATACACATCAGAAAGTATCCTCTCAACCCTGAGGCTCCAGAACGACTCAATATTCTAATAGGCCATCTATTTTTGAGCCCAAGGTTTATTGAAACCTTGTCATAGTCCTTACAATACCCATCTTAGGGGTACAAGAGCCTAATAGAGTGGGAGGACTAAGTTCAGGACTTAATAAGGCAGTGATTCCTATCCAGCCAAGTGTCCCTAACTCTTATGCTTTACTTGCCCGGACTCCAGAGGACACACAGTGGTTTTTAGTACTAAGTCTCAAGGAAACCTTTTTCTATATACTCCTGTCTCCTAACTCACATTCCCTCTTTGTCCTTAAAAGATCCCAGTAATCAAAGCCGTCAGCTCACATAGACAACACTGCCCCAGAGCTTTTGGGAATGGCCCTCATTTATCTGGGCAGGCCTTCGAACAACTCAAAAAGCCCTTTTACAGGCACCGTCTTTAAGTCTCCCAGCAGGTCGGCAGCATCGACACCTAGATCCGTCTGTCCCCAGTGAGCCTTGAATGCCAGCACAGGAGGAGGATGAAGCTGCAGTGCCATCAGCTAAATCACCAGATTTCTCCTCATGTGAGCCTCTAAAGGACCTGAAACTTCTCTTTCAAAAGGATCCTGGGAAGACAATGAATGCCAGATAAGGAACATACTCTGCTATTTCTAAAAAATCAGTATTTTAATCTTTTTGACAGTTCTTATTCTGTCTTTTTATAAGTGTCATCTAAACCCTAGGCTGGTACCTGGAGGAGACCTTCTCTGTCCTTACCAGGACCCAGAAACACCACAAGATACTCCTATTATAGCCACTCTCGGTGACCCTGGTACAGGAAATATTCTTAAGTCATAGAGACTCCCCAAATCCCTAACTGCTAAGTATATTATAAGCAGCCCAATTCAGAATAAAATGTGTGAAATCTTGGTCTATAGGACAAACTATGCTACTACTACCACCAATCAAAACCAGTTCCTCAGGCCTTGATTTATACTTTTATAATCTTTAATCGTTGCTCATTACGTTTCATATCCTCCCATTTAAAAGCCCTAAAGCTCCAAATGGTCCTCTGCATGAAACTGCAGATGAAGGCCGCTACATCCACCATCCGTGGACCCTTAGACCATCCACTTCCGATGGGACCCTGACTGCTGCACCCTAATGAGGACCCTTTGCCAGTGGAAACAGCCAGACAGATGGGTGTCCATTGTCCCCAACAGAAGTTGGGGTTTCATAATCAGAGGGGGGACTGAAACAGGAATTTTAGGGGTAATACAGGATAGGTTTAGGAAATATTAAATATTTTGGAAATTAGGGGAACCCTGGAGGAAGCACAGGGCTGCAGAGCAGCAGAAGGTATATTTTCATACAATGAGGAAGCTGGGAACAGCAAAAGGTCTATATGTACCTACAAAATAAAGAGAAGGCAGAAGAAGAAAGCCAAAAGGGAACAGGAAAACAATGAGGAAGGAGGGTGAGGGGGGACCTCACATGTCCCATGAAAGGTTCAAACTTTGAGCCCAGGAGTTACTATAGTAACCAGTCTAAGGGAATAGTGACCAATCAGAGGGGTTATCAAGGCGCCAGTATCTACAGCCTTTATAAGCCATGGGGGAAAGGAACTCAGGGGGACCCTGTTGCCCCTCCCTACCTGGGATTCCATTCTGTGGGACTCTTTCCCTCCCCCCATGTGGGAGTCTGTACTTGTTCTTCAATAAACCTCCACCTTTGCTATACCACTTTCTGTCCGTGGATTCATTCTTCAATTCTGGTGGACAAAGAATCCGGGTTCCAGTCCAAAAATTCTGTATCACTGTCACTAGTAGCTTTGGATGGACCAGCACTGGTGGTTTCAGTGCTTGTCTGGAAAGAGCCAGAATGCTCAGTGACATCTGTCCTAACACAAGATGGGCACATGGATACATGTTTGCCAGGTGGACTGCCATTCCTGGACTAGATACTGTCTCCATGAAGAAAGTTCCAGATGAAACCCAGAAAAAGTTCTCAGAATAGCTGGAGAGACCCTGGGATGCCTAGAATACTGCCCCTCCACCTGGGACGACTTGGGAGAGGGGCCTTGTGGAGGAGGGCATGTGAGGTGAGCTCCGTCAGGGAAAAGGTGGTTTTAGGTGGAGAATAAAACAGATGTTCAATAGGGTGTCCAGTGACATGTGAGAGGGACTCCGCAGCTAAGTGAGGTCAGGGTGGGTGCAGGACCTGGTCACTCCCAATGGTGGGCTTCTTTCCTCTTGAGAGAAACTGTAAAGTTAGGAGCCAGGAAAGTGTGCATGGGAGTGGCAGAGGCTGAGAACAAACCTGAGGGACAGAGCAAAGGGGAAGGGATCACCAGGCAGCCTGAGGGGGAGGCAGTGGAGGGCCCTTCCTGGCCACAGAAGTGCTTTCTTCTCCACCTGCTGGTGGTTCTGGGCTGCGGAGGCCCCTGTTTGCACCGGTTCTTTCTCATTCTGAGTTTACCACTTCCTCGGGCATCATGGGCAACTCCCAACACCAGGCAAGCTCACAGGCCTGCAGTGTGGCACTTGCTGGGGCAGAGGCTCAGCCATGAGCACCAAAGGTTCCAGGCAGAGCCAGGGCATTGCCCCCTGGTGTGCAGCTGCCACAATTCAAGGGCCCTGTGCCCACATCTGGGGAAGAATGAAAAGCAACAGGCATTTTTGCCCAACAGCTCAAGATGGCACAGAGGGCACCACAGCTCACTGTAGCAGAAAGGGGCCTGGGCAGGAGCCTCCTCACAGGGTTAGAGACCTAGGACTGGGATGAGGCCTCTTCGCTGGGCCTATAGAGTTATTGGGCAGAGCCAAACCCCCTTAAACCCCATAGTGTTTCCTTTATGCCTCAATGTCAGACTAAAGTATTATTGAAAAATGACTCTTCTAAAAATTAATTGGAAATCAGTAAACTTGCCCAGTAAGTGTGTTTTTAAAACAATGACTTGAAGCTAACAGAAAAGCATGTTTATCCACTTCCAATGGGCAGGTGGTACCAGGATGGACTTTGACCCTGGGCCTGGGAATGCCTGGGCTGTTTCTCCTCCACCACCTTCCTTTGAAGAAATCAGGGGTGGAGAGAGCCAAGCGAGAAGTTGAAATTGCATTCCCACCTGAGGCTTCCTGACAATGGCATCTGGGGTCCGGGTGGGTGTCATATCCCACTCACCCACCCTCCTCCAACCCAGAAGGCAAATCTCCCAGTGAGCAAATGAAGCAGAATGAGGGGCAGAAGAATGGTCCTTTTTCCCCACTATGCTGCCCTCTCACGCACACACCCATACCCACTCCCACACCTCCCAGAGCAGAAGAGCTACACAGACCCTGTCTTCCTCATCACCAGTACATTAGAGCACCCCAGAGGCTGGCACTGACTCACCATTGCTTCCTCGAGGGCTCAGGGTCTCCAGGCAAATGAAAGTTTCCCTGGCCCACAGGCACGGGCTGTTTATGCTGCCCTGTTACCTGAGACATGCAGTGTTGGTCTTTTAAGAACTCCTTTGGACAATTTTCTTCCTTGTTGACTCACTCACACTCACCCCATCTGGGTTCTGGAAACTTGCCACTACACACATGCCACCTTAGAGTTTACAGAGCACCCTCAGTGCATGACCTCATCTGCACCTCACTGAGCCCTGTGAGTTCAGCAGCATCATCAATGTCTGGGTTTTACAGATTTCCACGATCTGAATTCCTGAGAAGAACAAAGCCAGGGAAGCAGAGTGAGGGGCAGATGAGGAAGCAAGTTGCACAATAACCTACAACTATTGCAGAAGCATATGCATTTGCATATTTCAAGAGCAGGGCTTGCTGTGCCAACTTCTCTCTGTCCTTCACCACAACATTACTGCCCAGATAGTGGGAAAGAGCTGGGAGCTTGTTGGCATTTCTGGGCAGGGGTGGAGGAGCGAGAGGGGTTGCAGAGGCTGCAGCATTCTGTGAGGACAGTGGCTGGGTGGCTGCCACCTGCAGGGGTCACTCTTTTGCTTCCTGGTCTAGATCTTGGAGAGCCCCTCACTTGTTTTCTATGGGATGGAGTCCTTACATCCTTGCCTTCATCTCTCCACTTCCTTAGCTGGTGTTTCCTCTGTGTATTGCTCTAGGAAGCAGTTTGGACCCCTGACCCTGATACACTATTGCGGGCATCCCACAGGAAACTCTCACTTCCGGTGGCCATGGGGCAGTTGCCTGCCCTACTGCTGTTGCTGTCATCTCCACTCCCTTCTAGATGCCTGTGGCTTCATCTCTTGCATCAAGCCTTTGCCTAGGTCCACACACCAGCTGCCTATGCCTGCAATGCTCTCCTTTGGCCACTCCATTGGTGGTGCCGACTGCTCCTGGGTGTTGTTGCTGCTGTGGCATCTCCTGTGTGTTGTAGAGGCTGTAATGCCAGTTTCCTCGGCTGGTAGGAGAGGCTCTTGTTGCCCATAATGCCATTTTTTTGTAGGAGAATCCCATAGTAGAGCCACTTTTGCCCCAAATGATAAAACTCTTTCATTATTAACATCCCAATTTTAAGATGTCCGTATGCCTCCCAGAGATCTGGATCAGTCTGCAGGCTGAACTGAACCATTGCTCTCCACTCCCCACAGAGCCTACCTGACAAGTCTGATCCTGGTAGCTAGACAAAATCCTATTTATGGTGACTTTTATTTCAGTAGCCCTATATGTTTTCTGTTTGCAACTTAGCTTCTATTAACTGCTACCTCCTAACCTATTAAGTACTCCCTCTCAATGCCCTGGCATCCCCCTGTAACACAGACTAGTGTTTCCTTCGTCTAACTCCACATTACCACAGGATCTAATTTTATTTATGATGCAACCCAGACACTCCTGTTACAATGATAACCTTTGCCTTCCTCAGTTACACCACCATGGCTGAGAAGAGTCAGATTTCAAATGATGATGACAATGGCTTTCATGCAGATGACCATGAACCTCCCTGTGTGAAAGATGAGGGCTAGGAAGATCACACAGTTTCTTAGGTTGCTGGGCACTGAGGCTATGCTGCAGCCTCAGCATTACCTGCAGCCCCTCATGGACTTCAGTAGCTGCACTTTTGTCAGAGCTGAGCTGCAGCCTTGATTGGTTTATCAGGTGCTTGCCCACATCACTGCGGAAACTGCAACTCAGCAGACCCGTTACCTTTCTTATCAGTGCTAGACTATAGGGCAAGCATATCAAAGTCATGGCCTGCGGGCCACGCACCTCATTTAAATAAGTAAACCAGGTATGTAACATGTTGGCCGTGAGTTTGACATGCTTGCTATAGGGCAGCAACTGTCAAACAGTGCACTGCAAGAACTTTTACAACATGTAATACCTGACTATTGAGTCAGGGGCACTGACCTCTTTTCCGATGGATTGTCAAATAAACAAATTACAACAGCTGGGATTCCAGGATAACTGCAGAGTAGCTGGAAGCTGTGTCACTTGCTTCCAGCGTCAGACCAGATTTACAGCAAAATTACAGAGCAATCCACTTGAAAAACAAATTATAGCTGAGCTGAAATAGTAGAACCAAGGAGCACAGGAAAAGCCAGGTAGAAACTGGTAAGAGGGGTGGAGATGCCGAAGGGGAGATCCCCCTCATGCGGGGACAGCTGAGAAGCCTCAGGGACAGCACAGCTGCAAAACTCCCTCCCCCTAGGAATGTGGGGTCTCAACCCCATGCAGGGATCCCCAACCCAGAGCATCAGAGACAGGAGTGGAGCCCATGTACAGCAGGTGGTGGGAATCAGTGGGGATCCTGTCCACCTGGGAGACTCCGACCGACCATCCTAGGGAAGGAGCACTCCCATTGCTGCAGCACCAGCCTGGAGTTTGCTCTGGACTCAGCCTCACTTGGGCTTCACACCCAGCAGTGACTTTGAGGGGCCCTCTGTTCTCTGGAAAGGCTTTAAGGAAAGACCCTGTTCGTGATTAAACGGTGTGGGCTGGTGGTGAGGAATGGTCTCTCCCACCTCACACACACAGTTGGCACCCCTTCCCCAACCTGTTGAGCTCCTAGGCCTGCCCCATCCTGTTGGGTGCAGAGGCACAGGGAACTAGCTCAGGACCGGGACATTTCGGCCCATACTGCTGGTAAGATGGTGCAGGAGAGCTGAAATGTCAGCCTGTCCAGCTGGACTAGGACCTGAACATAGTTGAGTATTTCAGCCCTGCCCTCCTGAGACTGTTATATTGTAAATCAGCGAGCTGACATGAGACGCCTTAATAAGCCAAATTAATTTGCAGTCTTTTATTATGCTAGCACTAGCAGGCTCAGAGCAGAATCTCTCTGTTAAATTCTGAGCCCCACATGGAGGAAGTCTTTCCTATTTATACTTTTTCCAGCTCTTTGTCTTCCAAATTTGGAATGAGACTTCTGGACCTTCTGAGAACGAAGTCCGGTGTGTAGGGAAGGGGCCATGAGACCATATTTCAAAGCCTGGCCTGGCTGCAGCACTGACAACTCTGTCTGGGACATAGTTTCTGGCCTCTCTGGAATGGGAGTAGTCTTATTTTTCCTTATTATTTAAGCAAGCAAGTGGTTACAGAAGCCAAAACAGCAGGGTTAACATTTCAAACAGCAGCTTTTACCCAAGATGGAAGTTGCTATGCTTCAAGACCAGACGCATGGAGAAATCTGAGGACTGTGCATGGCTGATTTTCAGCCCCTCCTTCTTGGTCTGGTGGTGCAAGTGAAACAGAATTTTTGAACTGGAACCCGGATTCTTTGTCCGCCAGAGTTGAAGAATGAATCCACGGACAGAGAGTAGTGTTAGGTCCAAGGGAAGCTCAGGAGCAGATGCATGCGACCATAAGGCAGATGGTGACAGAGATAATGGACCCTCCCTGGAATTCCTAACAGGTCAACATGCCGACTCCCGACTCCCGTGGCGGGACTTCCTCAGCTGAATACCATGATGACCCCCACAGCGGGAACTTCCTCAGCTCATGCCCCCCGCCCCTCACCAAACACCTGTATAAAAAGAAGTGCCCCCTCCCTGTTGGCTCGAATTCACTGGCCCAATTTGGGGCTCATGAGTCTCACCTGGGGATGCAGATTAAACCTTCTCTTTTCGCTTATCTGACCTGCTTGATTCTGTTTGTTTTCCTGCATCACGAACTTTACATTTGGTGCCTTGAAACCCGGGTGGCGTGAGCACCCCATTTGGCCGTCCCTCCACGGCTTGGGGTGACCTCCTCTCCCTCCTCGTGGCTCAGGACCCCCCCACCCCACCCCACCCCCGCTTCTTTCCTGGCTTGGCAGCTTCCTTGGCTTAGCAGCTTTCTTTCTCGGTTTTGCAGCTTAAGGGTAAGTCCCGCCCCATGTCCATCCCTGAGGTCACCCTCCGACGTTTCTGTCTGTAAAGCGCGGCAGCAACAAAGATTGCCCGGTTCTCCGGACCCTTCCAGGAAGGGCTCCTCCGGACCAAGGGAGGTAGTGGAGACATCCCTATCTCCCCCGGTTCCTCCGTCCATCTGTAGCCTTGGCCAAACCGCTGGGACGCTGGCCCTTTGGCCCCGGCTACTGACCTCAGATATTGAGCAAGCTCAACTTGCCAGGCGACCCCACCCTCTCCCACCCCCTCGGCCACTGCAGGAGCCAGAAACTCAAGTCGCCAGGCAACTGCTCCTCCCACACCCCCGCCTGCTTCCCCAGTCAGTAAACACATGTGTTCGCAGGCCCTTCCTCCCCTCTGTCCCCTCCGCCCCACCCGGGAGGTTGCAGCATCTGAGGGTGATTGAAAAGTGGCTGGGGTCCTTCTCTGCCAACCCCACCACGTTCATCAAGGAATTCTGATACCTATCCCAGGCCTGTCCAGGATCATTCATCTCCACCTCTCCCGCTCCAGCCCCCCCCCCTCCCCCCCCCCCACCTTACAACCCTGCCATAGAAACCTGAACCCCATGCTGCACCCTTTGAGAACTCTAACGCCCTCCTTCCCCTGTGTGCTCCACCGAATCTCCAGCAATTGAATTCACAGGTGGCTGGCCAGTTCCCTTTGCGAGAGGTTGCAGAGGGGAAGGATATTATCCATATAGCCATTCTCTCTCACTTTCTGATCTTCCTCAAATTAAAAAACGCCTTGGTTATTTCTCTTCAGATCCTCTTAACCAGCAGCCATCTTCTCCCCTATCCCTGAGAGCCCAAATCCTGAGAATGTGAGCTCCAAAACAGCCTTTCCCCTCTAACACTCATTCTCAGGCCACCCAACGACTGCCTTCCTCAACAGCCTCTTCTATTTCTGCATCCATTCTCAGGTTTCTTTTTCCACTGACCTGACCACCTTTACTCCCCCGACATGCGCAGCAAACTTCCACAAACCCCTCAAGAAGACCTCGTTAATCTGACCTTTAAGGTCTTTAATAATAGAGATGAGGGGACCCAAATCCAAAATCAAAGGCGAGATCAGGCCAAGGCTGAGGCCCATTAGGAGGCCTTTCAGCTCCTAGCCACCGCTCTCAGGAACCCCAAACGAAGTGCGGGTCCTCCAACTGCGGGTAAGTCAGGGGCTAAGCCTCCTCCGGGCCCATGCCTCAAAAGCAGCAAGGAAAGACACTGAGCCAAGTCCTGCTCAAACCCGAAGCCCGCCGCCTGGGCCCTGCCCAAGGTGCGGAAGGGAAAGGCCACTGGAAATCGGACTGTAGTCTGGCCCTCCGGGTCAGGCCTCAGCCAGTCCAGCATGGCCACCCTCTGGATCCAGTTTGGAGTTCCCAGACCTCCTGGGACTGGCCACTGAAGAAGCTGCCCAGGCCCTGATGGCCCCATAGACTTACACCACCAGGACAGAGCCTTGGGTAATGACTGTGGTGGCAGGTAAGCCGACCTCCTTTTTAACTGACACTGGGGCCACTTATTCTGCCCTCTCCAAATTCGCTGGGACCCTTGTCCACTCCTCAGTCTCTATTATGGGGGTTGAAGGATTAGTCTCACAGCCATTAGCCACCTCACTCTACACTGCATCTTACTAAATTCCCTCATTCACTGTTTTCTCGTTCTGCCTGGGTGCCCAGCCAGGGCTGCCATGTGTCCCCTTATGGGGCCCAGTTATACCAGACCACAGTCGCCTACCTCAGCTTCGCTCTCTCACCCCACAGGGCCGTGCCATTCCTGGGACTGTGGACATCTTATCTCCTTATCTCCTCCATGACTCTCCCCTCCTCTGAACAAGAAATGTTCTCCTTCTTCAGGCTCACTGGGTATTCTCACCTCCGGGTTCACAACTGTCGTCTTCTTGCAAAGCTCCTCTATGACATGACATGGCGAAGGGACCCCCTCACTAAGCCCATAAATCCCAAGGCCAACATTCTCACCCCTTTAATGCTCTGAAAACTACTCTGACCTCGGCGCCTTCTCCCCTGTCCCCCTCCCCCATTTCACCCTTCCCAAAGAAAACTTCCTGGACTGCACAGGGTTACTCAACAGTCCGGCTATTATCAGAAACCGAGATCATTATCTCTAGGAAAAAATGTGGCAACTTTAAAATCCAAGCTGCTAGAGGCCTGGGAGAATGCTGTGAGGCCTGCTCCCTCCTCCGCCTGCCTTTTCTCTAGCCTCGTATCCAGGTCTCTGGCTTCCACTGCTTCTTTCCTTCCCTTTCTCTTTTCCCGTGGATAACAGCACATTGTAACATTTAATCCCACTTTCACTGCAATACCTACCTCTCTCAGGCTCGCCAAATGTCTCCCCACCATCCCTGAAGAAGATTCAGCGGCACCATCCAGGACCTGATGACCCATCATTCCTCACAGGCTCTTACCTGGCAAAAGACCCTCCAATTTTTACTCCGGAGATAGCTCAGGTTTTAGAATTCCTTTTATGTGTCTGGTCTCCTCACTATAATCCTCCTACAAGCAGCTAACAATGAATGCACCAATGAATGTTTTTTTTGTTTTTTTTTTAAATATATTTTATTGATTTTTTACAGAGAGGAAGGGAGAGAGACAGAGAGTTAGAAACATCGATGAGAGAGAAACATCAATCAGCTGCCTCCTGCACATCTCCTACTGGGGATGTGCCCGCAACCCAGGTACATGCCCTTGACCAGAATCGAACCTGGGACCTTTCAGTCCGCAGGCTGACGCTCTATCCACTGAGCCAAACCGGTTTCGGCAATGTTTTTAATATTTTCAGGAGAAACTTACATGGAATGACAAAGAAGTCATCAATTCTACTATAATTGTCTTTATCAAAACTTATATTAATCCCCGACCTATCCCTCCCTTACTAAAGGACATTGTCTCTAGCCCTGCAGAACCTTTGCCCACCCCCATCAACACAACTTTCCATCTACTCTCTAACATCAATCTCTCCTCTCTACATCCTGCTGGATTTGTCTGTCACTGGCTCGAACCCTCATCATAGCCACTCAGTCCCAACCTATTGGACCATCTAACTAAACTCTCTCTAGAAATTTGCAGCTCCTGGCCAGACCTCCTGCCCATGGCCCTGACCAGAATTGGGGCTATACCAAAGAGCCCCACCTTCTTAAGCCCTTTTGAACTATATGGCAGACCCTTCTTACTCAACCACTGCCTCCCTACTGACCCTCCTCCCCTGGGTACTTATCTTCCCTATCTGTCCTTACTAAGGCAGCTGCTCCGAGAACATGCAGACAGGTTTCTTCCCAAGCCAGAACCGACCAACCAGTGCTCCCGAGGACCAGCCCTTCACCCTGGTGACTCAGTCCTCCTTAAGAATCTACATCCAAAAGCTTTGGAGCCTAAGTGGATGGGACCTCACACTGTAATCCTTACAACCCCCACTGTGGCCAAGTTGCTTGGCGATCCATCATGGCACCACCTCTCCAGACTCAAGAGGACCCCAGAGCAGCATGACTTCTATAAATGTGAGGTGTTGGGCCCCACTAAGGTCCACCTTAATTGTCCTCCCTCTCTTTCTTCTCCTCCCGGCCCTGAGCAACCTACACCCACCCCCGCCCACTTATGTGTGGAGGTTCAAGGTCCATGATGCCTCCCAAAACTCCAGAGCCCACCCTGCCCCCATGGATATGCTACCAGACCAGTAATCCGGTAACTGGGGGACGAGTCACTTGGAAGTGTACCCAAAACCACACCGCAGCCAGTCCCTCCAAGGCCAGCCTGGGTACCTTCTTTTGGTGCAACGGCACCTTAAGCAGCTGCATAAACTCCTCTGACCCCGGGCCTTGCTTCGTGGTCACAGTAGTTCCCCAACTAACCTTGTATGGAGAGTCGGAGTTCGCTTGGCTGCTCCCTTCATCCTGCCCCCAGGCCCGCTGGGCCGCCTTCCTCCCTGTCATGTTAGGGGTGAGTATCGCTGCGCTGCCTCCGTAGGCCTCGCTGGGGCGGGGCTTGGGAACAGCCTGGTCTCTGCTCAGCATTTTAATGACAAGCTCAAGTTAGCTCTGGAGTCTACTACCTCCTCTTTAGCCTCCCTACAGCAGCAGGTAACATTAGTAGCCCAGGTAGCCCTACAGAACCAGCGCACCTCTGACCTTCTGACTGCAGGAAAAGGAGGAACCTGCATATTTTATCAGGAGGAATGCTGCTACTACATTGATGAGTCCAGAGAAGTGTAGCAAAACGTGCAGAAGAACTACATATAAGACACTCCCGGGACAACTCTTTTTGGCTGGTTCCAAAGCCCCTTAGCTACCTGGCTCCTACCCATGATAGGGCCCTGATTCTCATCTGTGTCTTTTTTCTCCTAGCCCCCTGCCTCCTCAAGTTCATTCACTCCCGGATCACGGAGATGTCACGGGTAAATGTAAATCAACTCCTTCTCCATCCCTACACTCAGCTGCTCTCCGACCTGCCTCTGCCTGACCCTGGACTGGACTTTAACCTCCCCGCCCCCATCATCCCTGGTCAGCAGGAAGTAGTCATAACAAACCGGCGCCCCCTATCACCAAAAGGCCAGGATGTTAGGTCCAAGGGAAGCTCAGGAGTGGATGCATGCCACTGTAAGGCAGATGGTGACAGAAATAATGGACCCTCCCTGGAATTCCTAACAGGTCAACATGCCGAACCCCACGGTGGGAACTTCCTCAGCTGAATACCATGACGACCCCCACAGCAGGAACTTCCTCAGCTCATGCCCCCCGCCCCTCACCAAACACCTGTATAAAAAGAAGTGCCCCTTCCCTGTTGGCAGGAATTCACTGGCCCGCCTTTGGGGCTAATGAGTCTCTCCCAGGGACATAGATTAAACCTTCTCTTTTCCCTTATCTGACCGGCTTGATTCTCTTTGTTTTCCTGTGTCACAAACTTTACAAGTAGTATAGCAGAGGTGGCGATTTATTGAAGAACAAGTACAGACTCCCACGTGGGGAGAGGGAAAGAGTCCCACAGAATGGACTCCCACATGGGGAGACTGGATACTATAGTAACTCCTGAACTCAAAGGTCAAACACCACCTGGGACATGTGATGCCCTCCTCCCTCATTGTTCTTCCCTTTCTGGCTTCTTTTTTCTTCTTTATTTTGTAAATATAGATGCTTTTTGGCTACTTCCAGCTCCCTTGTCTTATGTAAATACCACTATTGCTGCTCCCTGCACCTGGCTTCCTTGAGTTATGGAGATGTACCTGTTGCTGCTTCCTTGTCTTATGGAAATGTTACTGCAACTGGCTTCCTTGTGTTATGGAGATGTAAATGTTGCTGCTTCCTTGTCTTATGAAAATGTTACTGCAACTGGCTTCCTTGTGTTATGGAGCTGTACCTTCTCCTAATCTGTAACCCTGTGTTTTTCCGGGACCCCAATTCGAAAAATGTCCTAAGCCTGACTATATTCCCCTAAAATTCCTGTTTCACAAGGGCGCCAGGGAGCTGCACAGAGCTGGGATTTTTGGATTGGGTCTCCCTAGGATTCTTCTGTCTGGGAGCCAATGGAGCGAGGGCTGATCTCTGTGGCTGCATTGCAGGGAAGCAAATCGGAGCTCCCCTAATGTCCCAGGAAGGAGAAGAAGTGCCTTCCCCACCTCTCACAGTCTCCAAAGGGAGACTGTTTGAATGAGCCCTGCCAAGTCCCGAATATCCCCAATGGATACAATTCTGTGGGGGGAGAGTGGCTCAGAGGGGAGGATATGCAAAGTGTGAGACCTTCAGAGGCTATTGTCTGGTACCAGGAAGAAATGCTTAGCCCATCCCTGCAGGCTGGACCAGTATCATCCTCAGTGGGAGACTCCTTTGATCTGTACCCCTTAGCCAAGGGGTGGCTGAACTTGCTCTTGAAGAGGAGACAGCTGGCTATACCCAACCTGAACCTACAGCAGGCCATTCTAGGGGGAACTAGAGTTGGAGACTCTGGCAGAAACTGAGGGGTTTGGCTTTGAAACAGGTACTAATTTCCCCTCATTGATGCAAAACTGGGGGGTGCGGGGTGCGTCAGAAGAGCTGACAGTTGGAGACAGGTCTGTCAGCAGCTCTAAGCTGGGAGAAGCTGAAATTTTTACCCAACTGGGCCCCTCCCACACACATGCAGGTCTAGCTCACACAGACACAAGCAGTGACTGATGGCAACCTGCACATGAAACCCACCCCAGTGGACCCAGAACCAACACAATCAGGGAAGGCATTCAGACCCCACTAGAGCTCATCACAACTAGCCACACAAGTGGCTCACCCATAGGGGGATCCCGGCAGGCACCAGATTCTGCTGGGAACAGCCCTGCCTGAGAGGGCAGCCCCTGCAGAGCATCTCATACCTGGTGATTGAGTTTTACCCCTATAGTCACCCAGCCTGGAGGCTTAACTCAAATGGGCCAACTTAACCCACACAAGGGACATTCCTAGAGCACCCAACTTGAGAGAATGAAGAGACCAGCACTGGGCCCCACAGACACCTACTTCATAAGGCCACCCCACGAGGATGGGGCGTCACAGCAGCTCTATCTCATGTTAACGTAAAAAACCATTGAAACCTGTAAAGAATTTTTGTGAGTTTATTTGAGCCAAACTGTCAACATATGGCAGGAAACAGAACCTCAACAAATTGAGATAATGCTCTGGAGAATGGGGAGATCATACCTTGTTTTTATAAGTTAGCATCAAAAGGAAAATACATAAGTGGGTTCTAGGAAATTCATTGGTGATAGATTAAGGAGGTGGGATAAAGCAAAGGGGCATAACTGCTGGGATAGGATAAAAAGTGAAATGATGGACATATGCTTCTTTTGCATAGATGGATACAGGATAGTTTAACATAGTTAACAGTTGACAATTAACTTGATAACAATAACAATGAGGGGAAGTCCTGGTGCCATGTGTTGTGCTCTGAGGAGTTTGGAAAACAAAAGGGAAGTTACTAGTACAAGTTGCCCAGACATTTCACAGATATGTTATCTTAGATGCAAAAAAACAAATGGGCTCAGTAAAGATCTACCAGTGGTTCTCAACCTTCCTAATGCCACGACCCTTTCATACAGTTCCTCACGTTGTGGTGACCCCCAACCATAAAATTATTTTCGTTGCTACTTCATAACTGTAATTTTGCTACTGTTATGAATCGTAATGTAAATATCTGATATGCAGGATGTATTTTCATTCTTTGTGACCCATAGGTTGAGAACCGCTGAAAGCTGATCTTTGTCAGGGAAAACACTGTCCTGGGACATGAATACCCACTATAACCTGTTTTTAGTTAAAGTTTAATTTCAGACCATTCTTTATGGTGACTCTAGGTCTCTGACTTTGCAAGACTGCCATGCAGGTCTTCCCTGAGCTTGTCAGGTTAGCATGTGGCCCCTTTTGTCCACACTCATACAAGGAAACAAACACAAACAAACAGCCACATCGCACCTATTAGAATGGCTATTATCAATAAGACAGGTAATAACAAGGGTAAGAGAGTTTTTGAAGAAAAATGAGCACTCATTCACTGCGGTGGGAATCTAAACTGGTACAGCCAGTATGGAAAACAATATGGTTAATTCTCAAAGAATTGAGAATAGAGTTATCATAGAATCCAACAGTCCCTCTTCTGGGTATCTACCCCCAAACTCAAAAACATTTATTTGTAAAGCTATATATACCTCTGTGTTCATTGCAGCATTATTCACTGTGGCCAAGACTTGGAGACAACCCAAGTGTCTTTCGATAGAGGATTGGATAAAGATGTGGTGCATACATACTATGGCTACTGCTCAGCCATAAGAAAAAATGAAATACTGCCATTTGTGATAACATGAATTAAACTTTAGAATATTATCTTATGCAAAAAAATGTCAGTCACGCCTGGCCAGCATGGCTCAGTGGTTAAGTGTTGACCAATAAACCAGGAGGTCACAGTTCAATTCTCGGTCAGGGCACGTGCCCTGGTTGTGGGCTCAATCCCCAGAGTTGAGTGAGTTAGAGACAGCCAATCAATGATTCTCTCTCATCATTAATGTTTCTATCTCTTTTTCTTCCTCTCCCTTCCTCTCTGAAATCAATAAAAGTACATTAAAAAAGAAAAATGTCAGTCAGAGAAACCTAAGAACAATATCATTTAATTCATATGTGAGCTATGAAACTGAAACTCATAGACACAGATATCACTATAGTGGTTACCAGACAAAAGGAGGTTGAGGGTAGTAAAGGGGAAAAATAAAAGCCAAATGTATGGTAATGGAAGATGATTTGACAAAGGGTTGTGGGCACACATATAATGTAAAGATCATGTATCAGAGAAATATATATATTTGAAACCTATGTGATCCTATTCTGTAAGTAAACTACATCAAGCCTTAATTATTTTAAATTTTTTCACTTGTAATGCTAATGTTAAGACACCCATGGAATTACACTGGTGTGAGAATACGCCAATGGAAAATGGTCTTGTTAAATGGAAAGATCCCAAATCTGGTTTATGGAAGGGTCCTGACCCCTTGTTAACCATTGGTTGAGGATAAGTTTGTGTATTTCCAGAAAACTCATCCAAGCTCTTGTGGATTCCTGCAAGGAACATTCAACATGGATCTGAGAGAGGAACTGACCTGACTACTCCAACCACAGATAGCAGAAGCCCTGAGCTGAAGATAAGAAATGGGAGCAGAATGAAACAGAGGAGAAACAGTCCAGAGATGACCTGGGGGATGGTGAAGAAAGCTTGCCATGCTAGCAGTCATCAGTTGTGTGATGGTGCAGGTTGCCCTGGACAGAGCCAAAGCAGATCAGACCTGCATTGTCATTGTCCACCGTTTGTCCACCATCCAGAACTCGAATAACATTGCTGCCATGTCACAAGGGACAGTGATTGAGAAGGGAACCCATAAAGAACTGATGGCCCAGAAAGGAGCCTACTGCAAACTAGTTCCTTAGATGCCTGGCAGTAATTTAAAAAGGACATAAAAGAACGCAATCCTTTTCATTATCTTATATGTTTATTGCTAGTCTACAGAAGCGGGATGAAAAGTCTTAAAGGGACTCAAGCCTGCAGATGGCATACACCTTTCTAAATTTATTAAGAAAACAAGAAGGGGGAAATGCTGAAGGCTAAGACCTACAGTAGTTAGCATATTAATACAATATTCAGCAGGGCTAAAAATCAGCATAATATTGCCCTGCTGTTGGCCAAATGACTCAAGGCAATCCACTAACCTGATGATCCTCTTACTGTTTACTAAACTTTACTTTTGATATGCCTGTATGCATTCCTAAAGGGCAAAGGTGTATTCAAGTGAATATAAGCAAATGGGACCCAGAAGTTAGGGAGCTTCCCCACTAAAGGGAACTTGACACCTGCCTCCCCATGCCTTCTAAATTCATATTTTTGTCTAGTGTATTCATTTTTGCGTGGCCCCTTCTTCAGATCCTGAACGCTAGCTGCAAATGGATGCGGCATTCACAGCACACAATACAATGTAAAGATTATGTATCAGAGAAATATACATTTGAAACATATATGATCCTATTAACCAATGTTATCCCAATAAATTTAATAGAATAAATAAATAGATAAATTTCAAAAGAAAGAAAAGAATTAAAGTATTTCATTCTAGTTGCCCAAATAATAGGGGCATTAAAATCACAAGGGTTTTGGCTACCTGAGGACACTGAAGCACAGAGATTAACTTGCCTGAGGTCCAACTCTAAGAAGAGGAATATGCCCAGAGGAACATAGAGCAGGTGAAAGTACGATTTTTTATTGGGGATGTTCAATGGCTGAGGTGCAGGTGTTATAATGTACCCCGTGAATCACACAAGGATGCCTCAAGAAGTCGGATTAAGGAGTCACATTTATTGCAAATCCGGGAATATGAGGGGGGCATTTTGCTCTCCAAGTCTCACAGTCCTTACCTAGCCCCAATACCAGATTTATATAGGCAAAAAATCACAAATGTATTGATTACATCTCAGGGCTTGGAATGAGGATCATTTGGTTTGCAAAAAAGCAGTTTACAGAAGTATAATTGAGCATGTTAATTAAATTATAGTTTTAGGGCTCCAGATCACATTGCCTGGAGCCATCAGGTCTTGGGACCTCTGAGTTGACAGGGACACATTATCTGGAGCCACTGAGGTGATTTAGGATAATTGTGCTGTCCTGGTTCCCAGGTACAGAAGAATGTGCTTTCTAAAACCAGTGAGATCACGATCAATGGGATATTCAAACCACCAACAGCAAAGGATTCAATCGATTAGGATAGCATACATAAGTTCAGAAAATCAAAGTGACTTTTCTATTGTTTTAGCAAGCAAATAATGACAGAAGCAAAGTCAGCAGGGTTAAAATATTAAACATTTATCCAAACATGGTTGCTACTATGCGTCAAAGGCAGAGGGAGTTTCCGACTTGATTCCAGCATAGATCATTCCTCCCCAACCAAAATGAAGAATTAGCACCAGGAACAGACTTGATGGGCAGATGACCTCATGGAGGCCTGTGAGTCGTGCCTGTAGATGAGTCCTGGCTGCTGCTAGGAGTTAGAGGCCTGGAGAGCTCAGCCAGTGCATCTGGGCAGCACTGGGTGTTCTGAGGCAGGAGAGGCGACATGTGCGGAGCTGGAAGTGTTGAAGGAGTTTGGAGACTAAGAGAGCAAACCAAAGTAAGGTTCAGCCTAAGCAAATTTATCTGCTGCTTTTTTCCTCTCCCCCCAATAATCCAGAGTTCACATGAGGTTTTTTTTTTTAGTTTTTCTCTCAGTACCTTGAATTCACACATGGCAACCTTCCCTGTGCCTCCTCTATCAAGCTGCTTCCAAAAAACATTTCCAACAGACTTTCAATTCCTTGCTTTAATTCTTTTCTCAACTCCAGTCACTAGTGCCTCTGTGCCTACTCCACTATTTCAATCTCATTGGCAAAGGTCAACAAAGTCCCTAAGTTGCCAGCCTTATGGTTAATCTTCCTCCCTCAGTCATCAAAGCTTTTTTAAAAATCTCTCTTACTTCAGATTCTTATTTTAAGCTTAGCTTCATGGAATATGCACCGAGTCCTTTATGCTTTTGGGAATATCCCATAACATATACCAGTGAACGGCATGTGAGCCTCGCACCCTGTGGGGCTCTGAGGAAGGCCATCTGGAAGTGGACCGTGGGACCTTGGGGGCCTGGTGAGGGTGTGAGCCCAGACTGCAAACTGCAGGGACACAGCTGGCATTTTGATGTCACACAGTTTGCACACAGGCACACCCCACCCCTGCCCACACCTGCTGCTTTGTTTTCTGGACTCTATAACCATGAGCTGTGAAAGCCTGTGATGCAGAAAACTTCACCAGCAGGCCCCACCGGTGTCCACATAAGTCTAATGAACCCAGGTCCTTCCCAGCCAGTCCTCTGGTTTATTTCTTTAAAACCAGCAGGCAAGCCCTAGCCGGTTTGGCTCAGTGGATAGAGCTTAGGCCCTGTGGACCAAAGGGTCCCAGGCTCCATTCCTGGTCAGGGCACATGCCTGGGGTGTGGGCTCAGTCCCTAAACACGGGGCGTGCAAAAGGCTGCCATCAATGGTTCTCTCTCATCACTGATGTTTCTATCTCTCTCTCTTGCTCTCTAAAATCATAAGAAAAATAAAATCAGCCAGCAACACACTGATGTTTCTCTCAGACCTCAGCTCTTTGCAGAATATGTCACATAGTCCAGTTGGTGGAGGCAGGATGGGAGGTGGTGTGAATGTAGTTGGGGAAATCCTATGTGGCGGCCCTGATTGACAGTTGGGGACCACCTGGAAAACGCCAATAGGACTATTTTTGGTCCTGGAATCAGTGGTGTGAAAGCTGCCACTGGCAAATGAAAGGAAAATAAAGAAAATGGGTCTCTTGCCAGGGTGGCTCAGTTGGTTGAGTATCATCCCAAACTGAAAAATCACCAGTTCAGTTCCTCATCAGGGCACATGCCTGGGTCGCAGGCTCCACCCCAGTAGGGAGTGTGCAGGAGTTAGGCAATTGATGTTTCTCTCTCTCTCCCTTTCCCTTCCGCTCTCTCTCTAAAATCAATAAAACATATTCTAAGAGGAAAATAAAATGGTTCTTTTAGGCACCCTAAATTCTTCTGGAGGCCCCGAGGATGCTCTGGTCCCTGGGACAGTGCAGGAATTGGTGCCTCCCCCAAACTCTGTGTGGGCAGCAGGAGCAGTAGGGGTGACTGCCCCACCCCACGGGGAGAGGCAAAAACTGACACTTTTAAACCTGAAGTGGTGGAAGGTGTCCAAGCCTAATACCCCCCTCTTCTTCAGCCATTTTAGAAGTTGGCAAAAACACTAGGGAATTAAGCAACACACTAAAGGAATGCAATAATCACCAAGAATTCAAATGGTGGTTTAAGTTTAGTGAAGGTCTTTCAAAATTATTAACATAAAATACATGTTTGTTTTGCCTGGGTTTACAAAACTAAGTTCATGTTATTTATTGCTGATACAAAATTTGTCAAGAAAATGGCTTGGGTAATAATTAACTTTAAAATCTCATATAGTTGGTAAGAACAAATAAATTTGAATCTGTGAATAAATATATTTTGTACCTTATTTGAAGTATGTCTCTTGAAAATGTAACTCTACTTGTCAATGAAAAATACCTGTTTCTAGAAGTTATGAAATGTATTCATAAATTTGTCAATCCAAAAAATGCTCATTACTTGCTTTTTGATGTCACTACAAGTTAAGTTTTCTAAGAATTAAGAATTCTAATTCAGTTGGAAAACCATATATGGTGTTGGTAATGGAATGTGTAAGTTGTCTGTCTCCTGAGCAGCCTGGGAGAAACTCAGAGTCAAAGCTGGTGTGTCTGTGTCCCGAGCACAGGGGCCAGCTCACCAGAGGCGGTAGCGGATGTTGGCTACACGCGATGAGATGCAATTCTTTCCCTCACTCCCTCCACTGCCAGGTGAGGGCCATGCTGTGGTTTGTATCACTTCCCACCCTTCTGTGTGCGGTGACAGTGTCCTTCTCAGAACCCACAGCCTGTGAGGATGCCCAGAAGGCCTGCTCAGTGATTGCCTGTGGCATCCGGTCACCAAGGGCACCCCAGGCAGAGACGGGCGAGACGGAGCCAAGGAGAAAAGTAGAACCAGGTACCCAGGCTGGTCTGACTTCTTGAATCTTTACTCCCCAGAGGGATCTGGGGCAGAGCCATGAGCAGGCTCCCCTTACATTATGATGGGCATGAATCTCTCAGGATAATTCCTGTACATTGTCATTGTCTCCTAAACAAAGACGCTGCTGTGACCTGGCTCCCACCTTTCCACGCAGGAATCGGTGGTGTGTGGTTGTCCGTAAGAGGCGGTATCTGCAGCCCGGGCAGCTGGCGCTGGAGGCAGGAGGCCTTTCTTTCTCAGGTCACCAATAGTTTGCTGTGGTTTCTGGAGTCAACGTGAATCTCGTGCTGAGCTTTTGGAGGAAGAGAATGAGAGACAGACACTGGGTCACATGTCCTTCATCTTCCAACAGGGCAGGGCCTCTGAGGCTTGCAGGGCCCTCCAGGGAAACTGGGGCCTCCAGGAAGTAGAGGGGCTCCTGGACCACAAGGAGTGAAGGCTCTAAAAGGAGGTCGTGGAGACAGTTCAGGTAAGGAGCTCATTTCAGCATGGCATGGGCTGAGGGGCCTGGCCGGGAACTGTAGGGCCAGGTGAGAGGGGTCCTTCTCCGCTGCCCCACTGGCAGACCTCCCCTCTGCTTCCTGACCCAGCACTCTCACTCCTCCCAGTCCTACTTGGGGCCTGAAGGGATTCCCACAGGCGCTTGAGAACAGACTTGCTACCCTGCTGGCCACCCCTCGTGGCCCCTGCAGATGGACCAGCTCCCTCAGCTGGAGCTCCAATTCCAGGCTCCCGGATGAGCGAGAGGAAACCAATCCCCTAAGGAGTTGGGTTTAAGTCTGTTGTCATAAGAGTGGCATGAGGATGGTCTGCTTCATAAGATCCCTGGTGCAATAAAGTAATGAATAGAGAAACTAAATGAAATAATTAGTAATAACAAAACTATAGTGATGACCTCACATAAATATTTGCCCTCCAGCCCATCACAATTATAAGAATATTAGTGACACCAAGGCACTGCGGAACTCCCCCAAGTACCTCCGGCGCCATGTCGGAGGACCCAGAGTCAAGTCCAGCCGGCCTTGGGACACAGATCAAGTCCCTGCCCAGCCATGTGCCCCTAGCCAGGCATGCAGCCCCGCCCACCAGTGCATGCCTTATCGGACACACAGCCTCATGGTGACCAGTCTTTGGTCATTACAGTGTGATGGTGTCACGGCCAAGGGGTTTTTATAATAGAGATTAAAGAGCTTGCCTGCAATAAGAAATAAAAGCATGATTAAGAAAATTTTTCAAAAAGGAGAATGAGTTCGGTCTTTTCTATAAATGAGTGTAATATCACAGTATTTAAGCAGTATGTGAAGAAAAGGATCCAGAGCTATACTTTGCAAGTTACCGTTATTGCTATTGTTATTACTTGTTTCAGAGTTACAGTTTATAAGAGTTATGAATTATCTCTGAGAAGGAATAGAGTTATGGTTTGTTTGTTTTTTTGTTTTTTGCTTCCTTTTGTTTTCTTCTTTTTCTGGAATTAGAGTACTTCTTAATAAGCTTTCATTCCCCCCAAAATACTCTGTTCTTGAATTTAGAGTCTTTTTCTCGATATATGCCCTTCTCCCATTGCTTTGCAGTTACGGAGACTAAGTTGGCTAACTTAGAGAGAGAGCTGAGGAGCCTGGAGGTGGAACTGGACTGCATCAAAAATGTAAGCCTCTTCCTGCCCCCCTGGGTTCCCGCTCTCCCCTTGTCCTTGAGCGCTCTGGGCTTTCAGGAGGTGGAATAGAACTAACAATTGTGAACACGGATTATATACCAGGGCCTGTGCTAGGTTGGCATTTTCTCATAATATGGTTTCGTTCTGTCCTCTCATCACTGCTATTTGTAAGCATTACGCTTGTTTAATTTACAAGTGAGAGAAAATAGGTCCAGGAGTTGTAGGTAATTCATTCAATACCACTCAGGTGAGAAGCAGCAAAGGAAAGATTGCATGGAGGCCTGCTGCCTCCAAATCCTTGCTCCTACCTCAGCACCCACTGTTCTCAGATGGCTGTCCCTGCCCCTTTCTATCCTGGCATCCAAGCCTGGAAGCGGGGCCAAGTCCTGTTTCCCTGTCCACCTGCACTGGGGCAGTTTGTGCTGGGGGACTGTCTCCAGGACAGGCGCCCCCAGGAGGGGCCGGGCTCTGCCAGGGCCTTCCCTATGCTGAGGAGCTCCCCCTCACTAGGACCTGACCTGAGGGGCTTGCACATGGGCTCCTTTTCAGAGTCCTGACTCCCCGACAAGGGCGTGGTCACCTACTGGCCTGGGCTCCAGGCCAAGTCAACCCCACCCATCCTTTGTGATTTCAGTGCACACCTTCTCCTTGAGCAAGAGATCTGGAAAGAAGCTCTATGTGACCAACGGTGAAAAGACGCTTTTTTCCAAACTGAAGGCTCTGTGCGCTGAGCTCCAGGCCACCGTGGCCACCCCCAAGAACGCCGAGGAGAACAAAGCCATCACGGACGTGGCCAATGACCATGCCTTCCTGGGCATCACAGATGACATGACCAAGGTCAGCTTGTGTATGTGACAGGAGGGAGGCTGAAATATAGCAACTGGGAGAAGGGTGAGCCTAATGACTTTGGCTCAGGGGAGGACTGTGTGTGCCTTCAAGAGGATGGGCTCTGCCTTCTTCGTGGCTGTCTGTGAATTCCCAGCCTGAAGAGGTGGTCCCTCAACCCCTCCTTGGCTCTGCTGAGCTCTCTGCTGCCCTAAAAGAAAATTCCGTGATGTTTTTCTCATGCCCAGGGTTGACTCATTCTTTGGTGGGGATGGGAGGAAAACGAAGGGATGGATTTGATTATGGGATTAGGGAGTGAAAAGAGGCTGACATGAGGGTTTCTGGTCCATTTCATGGCAGAGGACACCCTCTGCCTTGCCTAAGAGCATAGCACTGGGTCACAGTCAAACCATGGAAAGGGCCCAGTCTAGCCCTGTCCTTTCTCAGTGGGGACACTGCGGCCCATCACAGGGACCAATGGAGGGCCGCATCTGTGTCAGTCAGCAGCGGATCTCAGCCTCCAAAGGATCCAATTCCTTTTGTCCAAGTGCTGCCACCACTTGAAACCCTTGATCTCTCCCCATGGCTAGCCCAGTGCTATCTGTGACATGGATACGTCTTCAGTTGCTCATGTGCTGCACCAGAAAACCCTTCACCTACTGTAATACCTGACTATGGCGGGGTCTCTCTTTTCCCCGTCCAGTGAGGAAAGAGAGTGATCTGGTTATTTGAGTAGAGGCGGCTGCGGGGTTTGAGAAATGGAAGAAAGAGACAAGACACAAAGATGGAAGGAAAAAGCTGGGACCGGGTGGGACCGCCATCCACTTCTGATGGAGAGACAGAGTCAGGGACAGGGACCCAGCACTGGAACCGCATGTTTAATTTATACCCCAAATACCAGGAAATTACATCATTTCTGGGCGGGCCTGAGTCCTACTCATTCCTGGTGACTGGCTGGATTTACATAATAAAACCCACTCCCAGACACCTGGGCAAAGATGAAAGTCAAAACTGAGAATACTCCTGCCTTTTTGGTAAGATGTGTATCCAAGACGGGGCTCTGCCAGTCGCCTTGGGTTCAGCTGACAATTACTAAGGAAAAATGCCCATGTGCCTTCACATGGGGCCCTCTACATCTCACCCGTTTTCATTTTTAAATGTATCTTGTGGACATATAGTTGGAGCCTTTGGCCTTCAGATCGCAGGAGCTTGCTGGTGACTAAAAAAAAAGCAGGATAAGATTAGTAGTACACAAAAGAATCCAATTAGGTACCAGGGGGTGTTTTTTAACACATTCCATGGATTAAATTTTTTTAAATCATCCAGCAATTCTTTTGCCAGTTTTGCCGGAGATATAATTTCATCATGACTATTCTGAATGGCTTGCACATGTTTGTGTAGCCACACTAAGTCTATACTGATATTATTATGATGCCATATTCCCTGTAGGTGCATCTTGATTTTATTCCAATCCCATAGAGAACTGTTACAGCAGGCTGAAATCACACAAATACATGTAAAAGCAGCATGGCATTGCAGCTGCTGTCTAATCTTGATACCTTCTCATTGATTACTTAGTCCTATCACTGCAGTTTCCAAAGCATTTAGCTTTGTTTTTAGCTTTTTGTCTATATCTTCTTGATCATGAAATGTAGTTGAGGTGTTCTGAGCCAATTCATTGACAAACTTTGTGTTCTAGATGCTTTGGGTCCATGCAAGAGAAGCAGTTACAGCAGATGCAATAACAGTAACTAGGGTAACAATACCAAAAATAATAAGTCCCAAAGCACCCTTTTCCCGGGACACCTGATTGTGTAATTCCTGCAATGCCTGAAAGCCCACATCATGATACCATTTTCCTGTTATGTTGGTAGGAAGCATAATAAAAGAAGGCTGCTTTAAAATTAATATATCTTCATCAGGTTATCCCTTGAAACTCCGCTGGTAAGGTTATAGTAATGGCATTGGACAGCATAATGGGTGTCCAATCTTGTGACGTTCACATTTCCAGTTACCAATACATATGGGGGCTGGACACAGGCTCATGAGCCATAGCAAGGGCTCAGTGAACATGCTCCTTTAGTAGTAGCTAAGAAAGAGCCAATAAAATTAAGAAAGTCAAGGGCAGTGGCTAAATGTCACAGATCTTTCTGTAAATTTCCTGTTTTCGTGGTCAGGGTGTTACCTACAAAAACCTCCTGGTGACATAGGCTCATGATAGGGATATTTAGCATCAAGCTTGTGGGACCAATCCAATACATATAAGTCAGAGCCAGAAATATTATGTCTCACTGGTACAGGATTGGCGCAATCTTGCCATTGAGGAAAAGCTCCCAACTCAGTAGTGGTGCTATTAGGGCAGGAGCAGAGCGGGGGATGCTTATCAGACAGCCATCGGGTGGCCTTAGGAAACCCTGTTTAGTAACTATCTGAATATATTTTCCCATATCCCAAGAGCCTGCAATGTTAGCAATGTTTGCGCCTCCATAGGACGTCTTATTTTCTTTTTTTTTTAATTAAATCTTTATTGTTCAGATTATTACAGTTGTTCTTCTTTTTTCCCCCCATAGCTCCCCTCCACCCGGTTCCCACCCCCCCCCCTCCGCCTTCACCCCCACCCCCCCCGCCACTGTCCTCATCCATAGGTGCACGATTTTTGTCCAGTCTCTTCCCGCACCCCCCGCACCCTTATCCCCCCCCCCCAAGAATAGTCAGTCCCTTTCTATGCCCCTGATTCTATTATAATCACCAGTTTATTCTGTTCATCAGATTATTTATTCACTTGATTTTAAGATTCACTTGTTGATAGATGTGTATTTGTTGTTCATAATTTGTATCTTTACCTTTTTCTTCTTCTTCCTCTTCTTAAAGGATACCTTTCAGCATTTCATATAATGCTGGTTTGGTGGTGATGAACTCCTTGAGCTTTTCCTTATCTGTGAAGCTCTTTAGCTGACCTTCAATTCTGAATGAGAGCTTTGCTGGATAAAGTAATCTTGGTTGTAGGTTCTTGGCATTCATCACTTTGAATATTTCTTGCCACTCCCTTCTGGCCTGCATAGTTTCTGTTGAGAAATCAGCTGACAGTCGTATGGGTACTCCCTTGTAGGTAACTGACTGTCTTTCTCTTGCTGCTTTTAAGATTCTCTCTTTGTCTTTTGCTCTTGGCATTTGAATTATGATGTGTCTTGGTGTGGTCCTCCTTGGATTCCTTTTGTTTGGGGTTCTCTGTGCTTCCTGGACTTGTAAGTCTCTTTCTTTCACCAGGTAGGGGAAGTTTTCTGTCATTATTTCTTCAAATAGGTTTTCAATATCTTGTTCTCTCTCTTCTTCTAGCACCCCTATAATTCGGGTGTTGGTACGCTTGAAGTTATCCCAGAGGCTCCTTACACTATCTTCGTATATTTGGATTCTTTTTTCATTTTGCTTTTCTGGTTGGGTGTTTTTTGCTTCTTCGTATTTCAAATCTTTGACTTGATTCTTGTGATCCTCTAGTCTGCTGTTGGAACTCTGCATAATATCCTTTATTTCAGTCAGTGTATGCTTGATTTCTAGTTGGTCCTTTTTCATAACCTCGAGGATCTCACTAGATTTCTTGAGGGTCTCACTACATTTATCGGTGGTCTCACCAGACTTTTTGAGGGTCTTACTAAATTTATCAGCGATTTCTAGAAAGTTCTTGAAAAACCTTAAAAGTATGATTTTGAACTCTATATCCAGTAGTTTGCTTTCCTCCATTTCTGTCATTGGTGCCCTGTTTCTTTGTCTCCGCATTTTTTATGCTTCCCTGTGTTGATAGAGTGGCTTTCTGTGCTAGGTGTCCTATAGGGCCCAGTGGCTCAGCCACCCCAATTACCTGAGGTGGACACTCTTGGTGCACCCCTTTGTGGGCTTTGTGTACAGTCTTGTTGTAGTTAAGCCTTGATTGTTGTAGGTATCACTGGGAGGAATTGACCTCCAGGCCAATTGGCTGTGAGAATCAGCTGTGTCTGAAGTGGGAGAATGTCTGTGCTGGAGAAACCCCTCCGGGGCAAGACTTGCTTCAGTGGGGCTTTGGTGCTCACTGAGTCTGCCCCTTGAGTGTGTCCTTTATTGATCCGAGGAGCTGCAATCTGGATGGTCCCACTCTGACCCCAGGGCACACTGGCTCCTGAATCTCTAAGGAGGTGAAATCTAGCCTGTGCCTGAGGCTATCCAGCAGGAGCCAGCTGTGAAGCAATGCAAGTTGCCATGGGGCCTTGGGCCAGCTGCAGTTTGTTAGATAATTTTCAAATTGCAAATAGCCAGGCCTTTCATATGCAAAAGCCTCCATGTGCAGCTTGGGCGGGGCAGGGTCCCAGGGGATCAATAGTGCAGAGCAAGCAGCTATGGCTGCCCTCAGAGGCACCGCTTCTCAGTGTTCTGGCTATTGCTGCAAGCACCTCCGAGAGAAAGCTGCCCTCGAGTTCTGACCGATGCCAGACAGTCCAGTTTCTCCTGTATGAGTCTGGGTCCCCAGAGACTCGCCCAGAACTGGAGCTCAGAGCTTGATACTCTCTCCTGATTGAAAAAGACAACCGTGTCCTCAGCCGCCAGCCCTCTCCGCATGCGCCTCCATACCTCTGTACTTTACTTCCGCACCGCACCTCCTCTGAGTCTCGGTATGCTTTTCTCTTTCCTTCTAGTTGTAGAATTTCCACTCAGCCAGCCTTCCTGTGGTTCTGGATGATGTCCGTTTGGTCTTTTAGTTGTATTCTTGAAGTGATTGTGCTAAGCAGCAATCTCTGGTGTTTACCAATGCCGCCATCTTGGTTTTCCCAGTCTTATTTTCTTGGCCAAGCTGCAAACATCCTGAAGTCCCCCTTTTAGATAAACAAATAGGGAGCTCCCCACTGAAGCCATTATAAGTATAATCACCTTGGGAGAAGGAGTTATATGCTTGTCAGAGCTACCCCCGATCATATTAGTGTTGTTAGTAAATACTGGCACTGGTTCCCCAGTCCAGGTGCCTGGATTGACCAAAGTGGGGTCTGGAACATAAGTCCAGTAAGTTTCTGCTGCAGCCATACCTACCTGGCAGCTGACAAGCACCAGCATAGCAGCAAAAAGGTTGGAGGGGGTTACCTGAACCCCCTGTTCTTTCACCACTTGCTGAGCATCCGTGGTCAGCTTCTTCAGTTGACCCCATGTGGGGACACTAGCTTCTTGGTTGGCCTTGGCCAGCTGCCTTCTGATTTCTCCTTCTTTGGGGCCAGTGCCTGAGCTGGCATCATCACCGGAGGTGTGATCTTCAGCTTCTTGAACGGCAGGATGAGCTGTTCTCCCAGGTCCATGGTCATGACACACTGCTCGCTCTGGCACCCAGATGGGGTTAGAAGCACCTTCTGGAAAGATACAAACATGGCCTCTTCCCCACATCATTACTGGATCTGGTAAAATTCTTATCTTGTTTGTGCTTCCTCCCACCAAGCTAACTTGGTGGAGGCTATTGTACAAGAGGCTCGATGCCTTTCGGCTGCTGTACAACCCTCTGCATCCCAATTCAAAAAATTTAAAATATAAAGAGCATGACTGAGTTTGTTTTGAGGTGACACATAACATCCGTCTCCCCTTTTTGTTTTAGTCATTGCATTTTAAGAGTATGTTTGGCTCTTTCCACTATTGAGTGACATCCATTTGCCAGATTTGATTAGGTTTAAGTACTCAGGGATTTACCCCTAATGCTGGCACAGGGGTGTGGATAACACACACTGAGGGCATTGCTCAACAATTTGGCGAACCTGCTCTCGGGAAATATGGAGTTCCCTGCGCAAGGCAGAGGCATTTTGACAATGCCGGGCATGAGAGGCCTGTGCCATGGAAAATGGAGTGACCTCCTCTACTGAGGCAATGAGGCGATCTACTTCCTCATTACCTCTAGCCAAGGGACCTGGAAGGCCAGATGGGATCTAATATGGCCAATAAAACATGGAAATTGTTGTTCTCAAATAACCTTTTGAAGGCTGAAAATTAAATGAAAGAGTTCCTCCGAATTAGTGTGCCCTATAGTACCTGTTTCATTAATTTTGGCCATACTTACCACATGAGTACTATCACTATAGGTTGATGGGCTCCGTAGCAAAATCTGTCCAGGCATAAATAAGAGCTGTATTTTTACTCATTATGCTGAAATATAAAGGGTTTGAAGGACCTTTGCTCCCCTGCTGCAGTAGATCCAGCCTTTCCAGAATTGAATCCATCTGTAAAATTGGTTAATGCCTGAGGTATAACAGCTCTTTTAATGCAGCAGCTAATACCATTCCCTGAATGTAGACTGGTCCAATATAAGCACAGATACAGATAAAATGCTTCCATGAGTAATCTCCAGGTGAGAGACAAGCCTCTGCGACAATATTAAGCCTCTAGTAACCTTCTACTATTAGTTCCTTTGAACTTTACCCGACCTTCTCTGGTTTGGTCCTGGGCATCCTGCAGCGACGCAGAGCTGCTAACTGCTAGTATGGCAAGGCGTCTTCACTATCTTCATTTCTGGACTGTTTCTCTTCTGTTGTTCTGGGGCCACTGCTATTTTGTGGCTGAAGCAGTCCTTTCGGTTTCTCTCTCAGATTCCGTTGTTGCAGGAATCCACATGGGCTTGGAGGAGTTTTCTGGAAATATACAAACATTCTCGACCAAAGGTTAATAAAGGAATCTTTTATAAATTAGACTTGGGATCCTTTTAATTTTTGCCCAAACGATTTTCCTTTAGCTTATTTTGACACCATGTGTGTTTTTATGGGTGTCTTATTATTAGCATTACAAATGAAAAATAATTTTCAAAGTAAAAAATTTCAAAGCAATTAAGGCTTTTACTTACAGGGCATTATTCCACTATCCCCTCGCCCCTTTTTTATTTAAATGTTATGAGGCTTTTGAAAATTTTACAATGCAGTCTTGTTAACTTTTAATTTTTCTGTTCAGAAATATGACTGTACTGGATTTCATTGCATGTTAAGCAATTTTACTATGAGATGAACTATCAATAAAAAATTAGTTAATGTTTCAGGAACGGTTTCCTGCCCGGTACAATTAAGTTTTTGGATATTCACTTCTTTCAATTAGCCAATTTTAAATTACTCTGAAATAACACCACACTCAATGTCCATGCGTTTATTTTGTCATTTTTAATAATGGAAGTAAAGTACATTTTCCTCTGAGTATAGCGTGAACACTAGTCCATAAATTTTTAGATGATTATTGCTGTTTAATTTGAGTTTCTTTAATTACTACTAAGATTGTACATTTTTCATGTTTCATTACTATTGGCCATCAGTATATCTTATTTCATGAACTTTCTCTCCTCATTCTTAGATATTTCTGTTCTCATTCCTGCTTCGATACTCATCATTTTCTTGTTGATTTATCTGTTATATACTTTGAAAATAAATGAGCATTTCAATTTTAATTTTACATTGCTTTACTTTTTGGCAGAGAAGTTTTAAATTTTAATTCCGATTTTGAATTTTATATGTAAATAAAAAAATCTGATTTTATTTTTCCTCTAAATGCTTAACCATTTAACTGAGAATTATTAATTGAACCATTCATTATTTCCCCATAATCTTGGTAATCTATTCTTATCATGCATCTAGGACTTATATGTATAGACATACTAGGGCCTGGTTTTGGTGGCCTTTACAGTTGGCCCATCTGTTCCTGTGTTAGTAACACACTATCACAATTATGTTAGTTTTATAAAACCTTTTGACATAAAGTAACCAACTCCATTCTCATTGTACTTTAAGTAATTTTTCTGACTGTTCTAAGTTATTTATTCCATCATAAGACCTCCTGATGAGGTCCTCCCAGCCTCACTCTTTTTAGAAACTGAGTCTTTGGAGAACTTAAATCCCTCTCATCCTCTTCCTATCCTCTCAGGCCTCGGTGGCCAGGGCCAGGCGTCCTGGGCTTGCTCAAACCCCAGCAGCGTTTGTAGCCTCTCCTTCCTGCCCTGATAGAGCCCTCTGATCACAGAACACACTCCCTTGGCCTGAAGTTGTCATATGACCTTGACCTTGTCCTGACCCCAGCCACTTGCATATGAAATGAAGCATTCAGGGAATTAATAAAAGTGCAGGGAGGCTGGCAGTGGGGTAACTGTGCTATTTCCTAAGGTCAATGGGCCTAGAAATGTCTTGAAAACACTTTATTCAACTGTACAAACAGGCTTACAAATAGAAATTCAGGATTTCATTCATTCAACTCTTTCATTTTTTCACTGTCTTCTTATGAACAAATATGAAAAGTACCATTTTACTCAGGTAGGAGGGCCCTTGTGAGTCCCTCTGTAGCTCAAGGTTGTTTGAGTCAGGCAGCCTGAGAGAGACTCTATTGCTTAGGTAACTGAAAGTCAAGTAGGTTAATATTCAAAATTTAGGCAGTAAAGATGGGCTAGGTATGCTGCAGTGACTACCTCCATATCTCACTCAAGGTCCAGGTAGATCCATCCAAGTGATCTTCAAGAGCAGCTATTTCCCCTGCATTTGCTCAGGTTTCGGGAATGCCGGGTTACACAACATGTTATAAGCACCAATGCTGCTGCGCCCACCATGACAGCAGAGAAAAGGGCGTTTCAGACAGTGCACCTGCCCTTATTTGCTTCTACCCAGAAGTGACAGAGGTCACAGGTCAGCCTTCATAAGGTCTCTTGTATTGAAATATTCACAGACACACAAAAGCAACAACAGTAAAGCCTATGAGACGACACCTGCTATTGGCCATCAGGGGACCTAATAGACACGGCGTGGACAATAAGAAGTGTCTTGGTCTCTCAGTAGCTTGGTAATCGTACAAAGTCATGAATCTCTATTCTCCTGGTTAAAAGGTTTTACAATCGTCCACGCATTGCAAATCTTCCTCTTGAGCGCCCCTATTGTGTGCAGGGACACAGTTCTTCAGCTTATCCCTCACATCAGGGCTGTTCAGGGCTTATAGCATCTATGAGGGTATGACGAGGGGCCTGGATAGATATTTAGCTTATAAATATGTTGTCCCCTCTAGTAGATACCTGGGTTCTTGGCTCTAGTATATAAACACCAGTGGCTTGAAAAGGTCAAGCACACCATTAAGCTTGAGTTAAGGATATCCGAAGACAAGAGTGATTGAGACTGCCCCGAACTTAAGCAACTCAGTTCTCAGTGTTTTTTATCGAGGGAATTCAGAACAAAAATAAAAGATCCTAACACCAGCAAACATCAGAGTGCACCCCACTGTCAGCTCATAATGGGAAGTGGGTTGGTTGAGTAGCAAGAGGGTTGAGAACCAGGAAGTGATCTGAGAATATACCATTGAACTGAGCAGGGGCTTCCCCATGGAGCTGCTGGGGTTGTCACCCTCCACACGTGGAAGGACCCCAGGCTGCTCCCAGGATGACACCTGGCACTGTGAGGGTCATAGCATCTCCTGAGAGGTCAGAGTCATGCAGTCCTGGCTTCACTTTGCACCCAGGCTACTACACTAGGGACCAAGGCTATTATGGGTGGGGCAGGGCTAATGCTGTTTAATGCCTGTGTTCACCTCTGCCCGTGAATGTGAGTGTAGGAGAGGTCTCTGTGCCAAGAAAGGGTTAAAACCTGTCTTTTTCTGAAATACTTACCTTAGTCCTTGACTTTCATTGGGCTGCGCTGTGTCAACAGAACTCAAATGACCCTCCTTACTTGTTCGCTGTGCTGGAGAGTGAACCAGAACCTGTGCTGAGGTGGATCTAAAGCTTCTCCTAGGGCCTGGGGTCTCAACAATCCTGGCCTTCAACCCCACAGGACACATCGTTTCTCCCCATTGAGTCAGTTATGCCATTTCCCTCCATTCTTGTCAAAGAAATAGGTTGCCTTATGTGCTGGGATGGGAAGTGGTCACTTTTAGAGGGATTGTTGGACCACCATGGGTCCCAATGGCCATACTGTGCTGTGGGGTCCACCCCCAGGCCTAGTCTGTTGGGCCAGAGGCGGGCATCTGAGACAGGCAGATTCACTTCCACAGGAATTTTGACCTGATATCAAGCAAGAGTTTCTGATCTCTGTGTGACACATGACTCTGTGCTTGGGCAGCTGAGAGCCCGAAGCAGAAGGTGGTGGGAGAAGGAGGAAGAGAGGCGCGGATGCAGAGGCAGAAGCAGGGAGACCGCACAGCGCTGCTTGTGCACCCGCAGTCCTTGAGCCACCTCAGAACTCTTCATTCTTACAAAAAAATGCCTCCTTGGAATTTTCCCCTTTTATTTGCAATGAAATACCTTTCTAAGCTCCCTGGCGGATGGTGTCCGGGTGTGACTTCTGAATTGAAGTTTATTTGCTCCCTGTTGCATAACTGACATATTTCAGAAGCTACCAGGACTTGGGGCTTTTTTTTTTTCAGTAACAGGAAAAAGGTCTTAGCAGAGAGACTGAGCTGTGTGCTGTGGTTGTTCTTTTCCTTTTTTTATTTTTTCAAACCTATCAATAATCACTGTATTTAAATTATTTTTCATTTTTAAATTATAGGTGACATACTGTATTATATTAACTTCAGGTGTACATCCCAGTGGATAGTCATTACATAACTTACTAAGTGATCATCCTGACCAATCTCTTCCCCATCTGACATCATGGTTATTACATGTGGCTTTTTGCTTTCAGACCTGCTGTCCTACATCTGAGGTGTGGCTGTGGAGTCTTGGGAAGAGGGGTGTGGCCTCCAGTCCCTGGGAACAAAAGAAGGCTGCTTTCCTGTTTTGTTGCCTCTCCTATGAGCCTGGGCTTCATCCAGGTGTCCTTCCAATTTCTTAAGCACAAGTGTCATTAAATTCAACTGGTATATAGAGGCCTTTGGTCTAAAAGTTGACAGGCCACAAATATAAGGTTTGGGTCAGATGACCCTTCACATGACCAAGTTGTAGCACTGACACACCTGGAGCCTTGAGCAAGCCAACGCCCCCACCCCCACCCCCGCCCTACCCCTTCTGTGGGATGAGGAGCAAGAACTGGCCAGCTGTCCCTGAGGCAACTTGGGGAAGAACCTCCTGGACGGAGGCCAGGGCAGATCTGGGGGTGAACCTGAGCATGGCTGGACCCTCTGTGCCTGAGATCTCAGCTGGAATGGGGATTGTGCAGGTGGGACTCCCTCCCATGAGCCGACAGGCAGTCACAATGACAGGGTAGAATGAGGTCCTGGTGTGCAGGGATGCAGAGGAGGCTACTCAATTGGGCCACACAGTCCTTCCAGGGAGGCAGATGACCTGCCAGGTCAGCCCATGGCGCTGTGCATCTTCCGGGGCTCAGGCCTTGAAACAAGGAGCAGCCACAGGAACCACCCAGCCCTGGGGCTCCAGCTGGCATTGGCCAAGGGGTTAGGGGCTCTGGGAGGTCCTGAGCAGGCATGTAATGTGGGTGCCAGGGATCTGAGCCCTGGATGGAATGAGCTCATCCCTCGAGTGAGGGTGAGGAGGGGAGAGAATGGAAGGCTAAGGCTTGAGCAGGTCGCCATTAAGTGGTCAAGAAGAGGAGGAGGGGCTAGCAAAAGAGGATGATAAGGAACTGGTATAAGGGGACACCACAGCAAGAGGAGGGAGTGACAGAGGAGGGAGTGACAGAGGAGGGAGTGACAGAGGAGGGAGTGACAGAGGAGGGAGACACAGAGGAGGGAGTGATAGAGGAGGGAGACACAGAGGAGGGAGTGACAGAGGAGGGAGTGACAGAGGAGGGAGTGACAGAGGAGGGAGTGATAGAGGAGGGAGTGACAGAGGAGGGAGACACAGAGGAGGGAGTGACAGAGGAGGGAGTGACAGAGGAGGGAGTGACAGAGGAGGGAGTGACAGAGGAGGGAGTGACAGAGGAGGGAGTGACAGAGGAGGGAGTGACAGAGGAGGGAGTGACAGAGGAGGGAGACACAGAGGAGGGAGTGATAGAGGAGGGAGTGACAGAGGAGGGAGTGACAGAGGAGGGAGTGACAGAGGAGGGAGACACAGAGGAGGGAGTGACAGAGGAGGGAGTGACAGAGGAGGGAGTGACAGAGGAGGGAGAGACAGAGGAGGGAGTGACAGAGGAGGGAGTGACAGAGGAGGGAGACACAGAGGAGGGAGTGATAGAGGAGGGAGACACAGAGGAGGGAGTGACAGAGGAGGGAGTGACAGAGGAGGGAGTGACAGAGGAGGGAGAGACAGAGGAGGGAGTGACAGAGGAGGGAGTGACAGAGGAGGGAGACACAGAGGAGGGAGTGACAGAGGAGGGAGAGACAGAGGAGGGAGTGACAGAGGAGGGAGTGACAGAGGAGGGAGAGACAGAGGAGGGAGTGACAGAGGAGGGAGACACAGAGGAGGGAGTGACAGAGGAGGGAGTGACAGAGGAGGGAGAGACAGAGGAGGGAGTGACAGAGGAGGGAGACACAGAGGAGGGAGTGACAGAGGAGGGAGTGACAGAGGAGGGAGTGACAGAGGAGGGAGTGACAGAGGAGGGAGAGACAGAGGAGGGAGTGACAGAGGAGGGAGTGACAGAGGAGGGAGACACAGAGGAGGGAGTGACAGAGGAGGGAGAGACAGAGGAGGGAGTGACAGAGGAGGGAGACACAGAGGAGGGAGTGACAGAGGAGGGAGTGACAGAGGAGGGAGAGACAGAGGAGGGAGTGACAGAGGAGGGAGTGACAGAGGAGGGAGTGACAGAGGAGGGAGTGACAGAGGAGGGAGTGACAGAGGAGGGGGAGACAGAGGAGGGAGTGACAGAGGAGGGAGAGACAGAGGAGGGAGTGACAGAGGAAGGAGAGACAGAGGAGGGAGTGACTAGCTGGGTTGACAGTTTGAGGAGGCAGAGGGCTGAGGAGGAGCCTTTGGATTTTGGGGACTAATTTTATCCCTTGCAACTGGGAAAACAGGCCGACCCCTTCTTCCTCTGACAGGGCAGCCAGTGAAGCCAGTTTTGTATTTTATTCTGAGAGAGGAGTTCCATGGGAGCCCTGGGCTGGCCTCATCCCAGGGCTCTGTGCAGAAGCCCGGCCACAGAGCTGTGTCAGCTCTTCCTTGTCATGTTGGCAGCACACGGGTCTGGGCCAGGCCCCTGGACCACAGATGCCCCACCCACCCGAGGGCTCAGAACTCGCAGATCACAAGGCGCCTCTCTCCACAGAACTTGTCATTCCACTTGCCGGTGGTGTACATCTCCACACAGTGCTCCTTGCCTCCATCGTTGTTGGGCTCCCCGGGGGCCCAGTTGGAATAGACCAGGGGCTTCCCTCCTGGGTAGGTGAACCAGCCCTTTGTCTTAAAGTCAGTCATGCTCAGGAACGCAGCACCCTTGTCCTCAATGTCGAGCAGCAGTTGCAAGGCGTGGTTCTCAGCTGCAGAGCGTGGGGAGGGCAGCTGCCCCCCGGCCTGGGCGCACACTTGCCGTGCTTCATAAAAAGTTTTCAGAAAGCCTGCTGACTTGAAGACCTTCTGGCCAACATCTTGGCTGTGGGGGAAGAGCTCCACTAGGAGGAGAGCACAGTCAGGTTTGGGGGCTGGGGGCACCTGCCAAAGCTCCATGGCTCTGAGACCTTTGTGCTCCAACCAGAGCCCGGGCCTCCCATATAGGGCCTCAGAGCACCAGGGAGGACAAAGGTGAGACCCCGGGTCCTCGGTGCGCTCTGGGAGGTGGACCTGCCTGTCTAGTTACAGGTGAGAACACTGGGCTCAGAGAGGTTAAGTAAGAGGCTCAACTCCATGTGACCATCACATGCAGAGCTGGGGGTCACCCTTATCTGATCTCACACTAGAGCTGAGACGTGCTCTTTCTTTTTCACCCCATGTTGCATGGCAGAATCGGTTTCCCAGGTACTGGGCGGGACGGGGAAGCTTTGGCATCGTGCAGCCTCTGAGAGCTGGAAACAAGGAAGAAGCTCACTCTGACCTCACTGTGGACCCCGCATAACAGCAGGGCATGTGGCATTGACAGGGAGGTCCGTGCCGGGTGTGGGTGTGGGAAAGAAGAGGAGAGGGTGGGCCATCTGAGGGCAGCGCTGTGCTAATCTCTGCACTGTGTGCGCCCAGTGCTGGCCTCTAGGTGTGCATGTGGGGGAGGCTGGAGAGCTGGGAGGGAGGACAAGGACAGCTGAGAGGTGCATGGGCGTCAGGGGCAGGAGAGAGTCAGTGCTGAGAGAGGCCTGTCTGGGAGTCAGAGGGCCAGGCGTTCAGACCCGCCTTGGCCATGACTGTCCAGGTGGACAAGGTAAAATCACTTCCTTTTTCGGGGTTTCTAGTTCCTCATCTCTAAGATGGGAATACAATTTATAAAAGCATCACCTGTGTGACATTCAACATCGTTTTTCAGTCCATCTAATTTTCCATCCCTTTAACTGTGTGTGTGTGCGTGTGTGTGTGTGTGTGTGTGTGTGTGCTTTAATAAATTTTTATTGATGTCAGAGAGGAAAGGAGAGGGAGAGGGAGTTGGAAACATCAATGATGACAGAGAATCACTGATTGGCTGCCTCCTGTACACCCCCTACTGGGGATCATGCCCTGACCAGGGATCGAACCATTATCTCCTGGTTCATAGGCCAACGCTCAACCACTGGGCCACGCTGGCCGGGCTCATTTTCCATCTCCTTTTCTTCTGGTTTCGTGCATAGGAGCCTTCAGGGCTGCTGAGAGGGCTGTGCTCCAGCTCCAAAGGGCTGGTCAGGAGCCCAGGCTGCACCCCAACCCACTGTGACCCTTCCTCAAGGGTTCAGGGGGCAGACTCTCCACAGGCTCAGGAGGGCGCCCAGAGCAGCCCTGGACAAAAGTTCATCTGCCATTCACTACATGCACCCGGGTGGGTCTGTGTGTGCATACACAAACATGGGCACATGTCCATCTGAAGGCACATGGGAGCACTGAAGGCCCACCTGGTGTGTGTTAATATGTGTGTGTGCTTGTGGGTGTGGATGTCGTGAGGTGAGTGATGGCATGTGTGTAATACACATATGTGTGGCAGGTCTTCATGAATTCTCTTGTGCATCAGTGTGCATGTGAGAGAGAGAGAGCACACATGCATGTTTGTGGAGAGAGGGAGACATACCAAATGCTTGAAACCTCACCCTTGGTATGTGGGTACTCAGTGGCCTTAGGTAGGTAGGAGCCAACCCTCTGTCTCACCCCTGTGCTACCTCCTCCTTCAGAAACTCCTCTTTGGATCAATGAGATTTGCTGAATGATTTGAGCTCAAAGCAGACATGGGGAAAGCGGGGAGGAGGAGGGCAAATTAGGGACTGAGGTGGAGATGCCACAGGCACAGGCACTGGGCTGTGCTGCTGGAGCCTCTGACTCCTCAGCACCCAGGTTAGGGGAGAGTCTCCACTATGAACACCCAGGGCGGAGTGGGAGAGCCCAGCACTGGGCAGAGCCCAGAGGCAGCCTGCCTCCTGCCGGACCCAGGGCCTGTCTCAGGTGAGTCTCTCAATGGCCACATGCCAAGGTCAGGCCCTCACAGCCTTGGTCCCAAGAACAGCTTCCCAGCCTCCTCTCTCAGGACAGTGTCTGCAGTTGCTGCTGCTGCGGGCTGGGCAGCAACATCTTGAGGGGTTTGCACACCCAGCCCCATAGAGTTAAGAAATGCATCCTGGGTAGTGGGGTGTCCAGGGACCAGCACAGATTGGCGGGAGGGAAGGTCTGAACTGCACTGGGCTTGGGGCATTGATCTGGCTCGGGTCACAGGTGGCTGTGATGGTGGGGCTGGCGCTGGTAGCCTTGACCATGCTGGGGCCAGCCCACTGGGCTGGTGTAGGGGCCACACCCTGCTCCGTGTCCCTGGCATCTGCTTCCAGCTCCTGGACCATGTGGCTGCCCTGCTCTGCTCCACACTTACCTTAACCCCAGGTCCTACACCAGTCCCAGGTCCAGCCCATCGTCCAAACCCACTACCACCCTAGAGCCCCCAATCCTAGAACCAGGCCTGCCTCAGGCCCGGCCAACTCCAAACGCAAACACAGACCCCACCTGGGGCCTGCCCTTGGTGACTGGCTCAGGTCCAGGTCCAGGAACTCACTTTTCTTATACTGAAGGAAGGCTCCCAGCAGGCGTCCTACCTTCTCCTGTAAGGCCTTCACTTGCCGCCTCAGAGCAGCGTTGTCTGCAGGAGAGAGAGGCCCAGTGAAGACCAGTCCCTCACAGTCAGGGATCAGCTCAGAGTCAGGGTCCCAAGGGAAGGGTGCTCAGTGACAGGCTTTCCTGGGGGAGGGTAAGGGGCTGGACCCCAGGAAGTCCACAGCCGCTGACACAGCTGCCCTGCTGCCCACAAGTCCCTGAGGCTCTGTAGTGAGCACACTGTGCCCTGAGCAGGTCCTGGCACCCGACTAACTCTGATCCAGATGGCATTTCACAGCAAATTCTGAGAGTCTGAGAGCACATTCCTGAAAGGGGGGTGGATTGCACAACGCTCAGGTACTCCCCATCCCTGTGTTATTTGGTGCTCGCAGCTCTCTCATGAACTGGGAGAGAGCTGAGCTGTCCCAGTGATCAGATGGGAAGCTGCTCAGGCTGGCCCTTCCCTGAGCACAGGGTCTATCCAGAGCCTCACCTTCCTGTCTTCAGCCTGACAGCCTTTCCCAGTTTCACACCCCCCATAAAACGGGCTGATCACTGAGCAGAGGGCCTCCTCCCTCTGCAATTTAGTGGGGCGCCCAGAGCCAGGGGAGGCGACCTTACCTGGAAGCCCACTCTCTCCCTTTTCTCCTCTCTCCCGAGAAGCACCTCTGTACCACTTCAGTCCTCGGGGGCCCCTGGTGCTTGGAGGTCCCTGTGGGCCCGAACGTCCTGCAGGCCCTGAGGTCAGACAAGAAGAGGAGGGTGAGCTCAGCACACATTTTCCCGCATTTTCCCCCTCCCGGCATATGGGCTGTGCTATTGTCCAGCAATACACCCTCCCACGTACAGTCTGTCCCACAGCCAGCCACGCACCCTCTCTGCACAGTACTATCCCATCACCCCGCACCCGGTCTTCCCCGGATGCGGACTGTCCCTGCTGCTCACACCACACTCTCCCCAGTTACAGAGCTCAAGCCCAGGGAGGCACCTCCTTGCACAGACTCCCCAAGGTCCAGTGTTGCAGCTCAGAGATGGTGGGGTGGTGGGGGAGGGACAGGCATCCGTAGCTTCAGGTGGACACAGGAGGACCGAAGGCCCACCCAGCTTTTCCCATCACTCACCTGCTGGCCCTGCACTCCCAGGGGCTCCACGCTCACCAGGGGCACCATTTTCTCCTCTGAAACCTGGGGGGCCTCTTGTCCCTGTGGAGCCCTGCAAGCCTGGGTCACCCACTTCTCCTGAGGAAGGAACAGATTGGGACAAAGGCTGCTGAGAGTGTGTGCAGCCTGGATCATTTCCTTGGCTCTATGTGGAGAAGGAGACCTGGGGGGCTGTGCACCCCACTGTCTGGGCTCCTCCAGATGTGGGGGATCGGGGGGCAGGGATCACAGCAAGGCCTGCCAGTGGAGGTGGCCTGGCTTCCCTGGCACCGTGAGTATCCTTAGGTCACATCATGGATTGCCATGGACATTCCTCCCTCTCCCTTCCGGACTTCCACACACCAACCTCCTACCTTGGGGCCCAGGCTCTCCTTTGGGGCCTGGCTCACCTTGTGGTCCTACATTCCCCTGCATTCCTGATGGACCCTCTGTTCCAGCCGGCCCAGGCATACCTGGAGGTCCCGGAGGTCCTGAAAAAGCACCAGCCAGTCAGTGCACAGAGTCTTGTTGGAAGGGACAGAGCGTGAGAAGGTGAGAGCAGTCATAGAGGTCAGAGAACAGCACCATCCTACAGACGCCGCCCAGCAGTATTACAGCCTTCCCTGAGAACCCAGCGCCAATCCCAGGACACCTTTCTGGAATGGGTATGTGCATCCTCCTGCATGGCCTAGTGGCAGGCATTGCTGTCCACACCCACTGCTCACCACGTGGCCCTGAGTCTCCCTTCGGTCCAGGTTCTCCAGCAGAGCCATTGTCCCCTTTGGGCCCAACAAGGCCAGCAGGTCCAGGCATCCCCATTGACCCTGTAGCACCTGGTGAACCTGCAGCAGAAGAAGAAATGGGCATAAACTTGGCCCTGGGCCTAGGAGGAGCAGCACCTGCAGGTCAGCCCCCGCATTCTTACAGGTTCCGCAGGTGTAGACATTCCACCTCCACACTCCTCAGTCCAGTGGTGCCCCAGGAGACGGGTGTGCACATCCCCGTTTCACAGGTGAGGAAACAGGGCTGTCAGAGCTGGTGTGGGGACATGAAGCCAAGAACTGTCTTATTTCCATGCAGTGCACCCTCCATGCCCTGAGGCTGCAGGATTACAGCAGGGGATCTGCCAGCTTTTACCCTGGATCATGGACTCCTTGCTTTCCGCTTCCTAGGACCAAACTTTATATCAGAAATGATCCCTGACATGAGTTACCAGGGAAATGCAAATAAAAGCCACAAGATATTTTCTCACCCCTCCTGGAATGGCGACTATGAAAATCACAAAAGCTCACAAGTGTTGGTGAGGATGTGAAGAAGAACCCTTGTGCACTGTTGGTGGGATTGTAAATTGGTGCAGCCCCTATGGGGACCAATATGGAGTTTCCTTAAGACATTAAAAAGATAATTTCTTTAAAAAGTATGATCCAGCAATACCACTTCTGGGTTTTATCCAAAGGAAATAAAACACTAATTTGAAAAGATGTCTGTACCCTCATGTTCATTGCAGCATTTCTTACAGTAGCCAAGAGGTGGAAACAACCGAACAGTGTCCATAATGGATGAATGGATAAAAATATCAAACACACACACACATGAATATTATTCAGCCATAAAAAAAATCCTACCCTTTGCCTCAACATGAATGGATCTTGAAGAAATTATGCTAAGTGCCATAAGTCATACAAATTAAGACAGATACAGTGTGATCTCACTTATATATGGATTCTAAGAAACAAAACAAAGAATCTGAACTCATAAATGCAGCTATCAGATTATTGGTGGTTGCATAAGATGGGAGTTAGGTGGTGGGCAAAACTAGTGAAGGTCAAAAGCTACAAATGTCCAGTTATAAAATATGAGCTCCCTTTCCTCCCCTCTGTAGTGCATTTAGTTAAATCCTTTTCATCAGGCCTGAGTGTGGGACCATAAGGCTTCATCTTTGCCCACCTCTCATGTAGTAGAATTTAGTTATATATTAACACACTGCACAGAAATCGTTCAACCACAATGAACAATTATAAGTGCCGCAGCTTGGTTCTAGAGGGCCAGGAAGACCAGTCATTTACCCACGATTTTCTCATTCTTGGGGTGAGAGGAATCAGAAGATCCTAGAGGAGGAATCCTGACAGCTGGGGCGGGGGGGCGGGGAGGGGAATAACACCTCCGGGATCAGGGCAGCCTGTCATTTGCCAACTGGTAACGAGGTGGTTTAGGTGGACTGAATGTCTAGGGGACTTCTTCCCAAGGAGGTGGGCTTCCATTTCCAGGGCTTTCATGGCAGAACATCCAGACTTGTTGAGTAGGTTACAATTCCAGTGCCGCCCCATGCCCACCAGGACAAGCCCATGGTCCCAGCTCTACCTGGATCCCCCTTCTCGCCTCGGGGGCCGTCTCTCCCATCTCGTCCATCCCGACCAGGCAGGCCTTTCTCCACAGGGCTACACATGACCAGGGTGCAGTTATCAATCAAAGGTTTCTTGGAAAGGCTCTTCACCTCTGCTCCCCATGACCTTGGAGGCTGTGTGAGCAGGACCAGCACAGAGAGGAGAAGAAGCATGGCCTGCAGGGTAGACAGAAAGAGAAAGGACATGCTCTTGGTTCCAGAACATGGGCTACTACTTAGCCCAGCTCCCGGAAGTCAGAGAGGCACTTTCCTACCGCCTTGCCCTTTCTGTGGGATCAGGAGCAGCAGGACTCTGAAAGCAATTTAGGACAAGGCGGCCATTCTGTCTGGCCTGGGAGGGCATGAGTTACCCAGCTGAACTCTGACATGGTTATCAGCAACATCTACCTCTTCTCAGATGCCCCGTTTTGTCCCTTCTAGTGACTTCCCTTTCACTGCCATCGGCACGGCTAGGATGTGAACTCCTCACTGGGGCCACCTGTCACATCAGGAATGACTCATGAAGTGCCTTTGGGCAGGACAGTTCCCCTCTTTGAATCTCCATCTCCCTCTCTGTATCAGTAAGGTGGCTGGGCAAACCCATTTCCTGTCACTTGTAGCCTTGGATGGACCAGCACTGGTGGTTTCAGTGCTTGTCTGGAAAGAGCCAGAATGCTCAGTGACATCTGTCCTAACACAAGATGGGCACACAGCTACATGTTTGCCAGGTGGTCTGCCATTCCTGGACTAGATGCTGTCTCCATGAAGAAAGTTCCAGATGGAACCCAGATAAAGTTCTCAGAATAGCTGGAGAGACCCTGGGATGCCTAGAGTGCTGCCCCTCCACCTGGGACGACTTGGAAGAGGGGCCTTGTGGAGGAGGGCATGTGAGGTGAGCTCCGTCAGGGAAAGGGTGGCTTTAGGTGGAGAAAAAACAGATGTTCAATAGGGTGTCCAGTGACATGTGAGAGGGACTCCGCAGCTAAGTGAGGTCAGGGTGGGTGCAGGACCTCGTCACTCCCAATGGTGGGCTTCTTTCCTCTTGAGAGAAACTGTAAAGTTAGGAGCCAGGAAAGCACACACGGGAGTGGCAGAGGCTGGGAACAAGCCTGAGGGACGGAGCCAAGGGGAAGGGATCGCCAGGCAGCCTGCGGGGGAGGCAGTGGAGGGCCTTCCTGGCCACAGAAGTGCTTTCTTCTCCACCTGCTGGTGGTTCTGGGCTGCGGAGGCCCCTGTTTGCTCCAGTTCTTTCTCATTCTGAGTTTACCGCTTCCTCGGGCATCATGGGAGTCTCTAAACGCCAGGCAAGCTCACAGGCCAGCAGCGTGGCCCTTGCTGGGGCAGAGGCTCAGCCACAAGCACCAAAGGCTCCAGCCAGAGCCAGGACATTGCCCCCTGGTGTGCAGCTGCCACATCAAGGGCCCTGTGCCCACATCTGGGGAAGAATGAAAAGCAACAGGCATTTTACCCAATAGCTCAAGATGGCACAGAGGGCACCACAGCTTATAGTAGCGGAAATCGGCCTGGGAAGGAGCCTCCTCACAGGGTTGGAGACCTAGGACTGGGATGAGACCTCTTCGCTGGGCCTATAGAGGTGTTGGCCAGAACCATATCCCCTTAAGCCCACACAGTGTTCGCTTTATGCCTCAATGTCAGACTAAAATATTATTGAAAAATGAATCCTTGCCAAAACTGGTTTGGCTCAGTGGATAGAGCATTGGCCTGCGGACTGAAAGGTCCCGGGTTCGATTCCAGTCAAGGGCATGTACCTGGGTTGCGGGCACATCCCCAGTGGAAGATGTGCAGGAGGTAGCTGATCGATGTTTCTCTCTCATTGATGTTTCTAGCTCTCTATCTCTCTCCCTTCCTCTCTGTAAAAAATCAATAAAAATATATTTTTTAAAAAAATGAATCCTTTAAAAATTTATTGGAAATCAGTAAACTTGTCCAGTGGGTGTCTTTTTAAAATGAACATTTGAAGCTAAGAGAAAACCATGTTTATCCATGTAAAATGGGCAGTTGGTACCAGGATGGACTTTGACCCCAGGCCTGGGAATGCCCGGGTTGTTTCTCCTCCACCACCTTCCTTCCTGAAGAAATCGGGGGTGGAGAGAGCCAAGCGAGAATTTGAAATTGCATTCCCACCTGAGGCTTCCTGACAATGGCATCTGGGGTCCGGGTGGGTGTCATATCCCACTCACCCACCCTCCCCCAGCCCAGAAGGCATATCTCCCACTGATTAAAGGAAGCAGAGTGAGGGGCAGAAGAATGGTCCTTCTTCCCCCACTACACTGCCCTCTCACGCACACACCCACACCCACACCCACACCTCCCAGAGCAGAAGAGCTACATAGATCCTGTCTTCCTCAACACCAGTACATTAGAGCCCCCCAAATGGGCAGGGGGACATTCGCTGGACACAGAGAAAACTAAAAGAGAGGCCAGCACTGACACTCACCATTGCGTCCTCTAGTGCCCAGGGTCTCCAGGCAAATGAGCGCTTCCCTGGCCCACAGGCTCGGGCTATTTATGCTGCCCTGCAATCTGAGCCACCTGGTGTTGGTCTTTTAAGAACTCCTTTGGACAATTTTCTTCCTTGTTGACTCACACTCACCCCATCTGGGCTCTGGAAACTTTCCCGACACTACACACATGTCCCTTAGAGTTTACAGAGCACCCTCAGTTCATGACCTCATCTGCACCTCACTGATCCCTGTGAGTTCAGCGGCATCATCAATGTCTGGGTTTTACAGATTTCCACGAATATGAGTTCCTGAGAAGAACAAAGCCAGGGAAGCAGAGTGAGGAGCAGATGAGGAAGCAAGTTCATAATAACCTACAACTACGGCAAAAGCATATGCATTTGCATATTTCAACAGCAGGGCTTGCTGTACCAACTTCTCTCTGTCCTTCACCACAACATTACTACCCAGAGAGTGGGAAAGAGCTGGGAGCTTCTTGGCATTTCTGGGCAGGGGAGGAGGAGCTAGAGGGGTTGCAGAGGCTGCAGCATTCTATGAGGACAGTGGCTGGGGAGCTGCCACCTGCAGGGGTCACTCTTGCTTCCTGGTCTAGATGTTGGAGAGCCCCTCACTTGCTTTCTATGGGATGGAGTCCTTACATCCTTGCCTTCATCTCTCCACTTCCTTAGCGGGTGTTTCCTCTGTGTATTGCTCTAGGAACCAGTTTGGACCCCTGCGCTGCTGATGCACTATTGCGGGCTTCCCCCAGGAAACTCTGACTTCCAGTGGCCATGGGGCAGTTGCCTGCCCTACTGCTGTTGCTGTCATCTCTGCTTCCATCTAGATCCCTGTGGCTTCATCTCTTGCATCAAGCCTTTGCCTAGGTCAGTGATGGTGAACCTCTGACATGCATGTCAGAGGTGACACGTGAACTCATTTTTTTGGTTGATTTTTCTTTGTTAAATGGCATTTAAATATATAAAATAAATATCAAAAATATAAATCATTGTTTCACTATGGTTGCAAATATTAAAAAAATTTCTAGCCGAAACCGGTTTGGCTCAGTGGATAGAGCGTCGGCTTGCGGACTGAAAGGTCCCAGGTTCGATTCCGGTCAAGGGCATGTACCTGGCACATCCCCAGTAGGAGATGTGCAGGAGGCAGCTGGTCGATGTTTCTCTCTCATCAATGTTTCTATCTCTATCTCTCTCCCTTCCTCTCTGTAAAATATCAATAAAATATATTTTTAAAAAAATTTTCTATATGTGACACGGCACCAGAGTTAAGTTAGGGTTTTTCAAAATGCTGACATGCTGAGCTCAAAAGGTTCGCCATCACTGGCCTCGGTCCACACACCAGCTGCTATGCCTGCAATGCTCTCCTTTGGCCACTCCATTGGTGGTGCCGATTGCTCCTGGGTGCTGTTGCTGCTGTGGCATCTCCTGTGTGTTGTAGAGGCTCTAATGCCAGTTTCCTCGGCTGGTAGGAGAGGGTTTTGTTTCCCATAATGCAATTTATTGAAGGAGGATCTCATAGTAGAGCCACTTGTGCCCCAAATGATAAAACTCTTTCATTATTAACATCCCAATTTTAAGATGTTCATGTGCCTCCCAGAGATCGGGAACAGCCTGCAGGCTGAACTGAACCATTGCTCTCCACTCCCCACAGAGCCTACCTGACAAGTCTGATCCTGGTAACTAGACAAACTCCTATTTATGGAGCCCTATATGTTTTCTCTGTTTGCAACTTAGCTTCTATTAACTGCTACCTCCTAGCCTATTAAGTCCTCCCTCTCAATGCCCTGGGATCCCGCTGCAACACAAGCTATAGTGTTTCCTTTGTCTATCTCCACATTACAAACGACTCTAATTTTATTTATGACCCAACCCAGACACTCCAGTTACAATGATAACCTTTGCCTTCCTCAGTTACACCAACACAAGTGAGAAGAGTCAGATCTCAAATGGCGATGACAATGGCGTTCATGCAGATGACCATGAACCTCCCAGTGTGAAAGATGAGGGCTAGGAAGATCACCCGGTTTCTTAGGTTGCCGGGCACTGAGGCTATGCTGCAGCCTCGGCATTACCTGCAGCCCCTCATGGACTTCAGTAGCTGCACTTTCGTCAGAGCTGAGCTGCAGCCTTGATGTTTGGTTTCCCAGGTGCTTGCCCACATCACTGCGGAAACTGCAACTCAGCAGACCCGTTACCTTTCTTATCAGTGCTAGACACTAGGGCAGTGGTTCTCAACCTTCTGGCCCTTTAAATACAGTTCCTCATGTTGTGAGCCAACCATAAAATTATTTTCGTTGCTACTTCATAACTGTAATGTTGCTACTGTTATGAATCGTAACATAAATATCTGATATGCAGGATGGTCTTAGGCGACCCCTGTGAAAGGGTCATTCGACCGCCAAAGGGGTTGCGACCCACAGATTGAGAACCGCTGCTGTAGGGCAAGCATGTCAAACTCATGGCCTGCAGGCTGTAGGCCTCTTTAAATAAGTAAACAGGTATGTAACATGTCAGCCGTGAGTTTGACATGCTTGCTATAGGGCAGCAACTGTCAAACAGTGTACTGCAAGAACTTTTAAAACCTGACTATTGAGTCAGGGGCACTGACCTCTTTTCCCTCCGATTGTCAAATAAACAAATGACAGCAGCTGGGATTCCAGGATAACTGCAGAGTAGCTGGAAGCTGTGTCGCTTGCTCCCAGAGTCAGCCCGGATTTACAGCAAAATTACAGAGCAATCCACTTGAAAAACAAACTAAACTACAGCTGAGCTGAAACAGTAGAACCAAGGAGCACAGGAAAAGCCAGGTAGAGACTGGTAAGAGGTGTGGAGATGCCGAAGGGGAGATCCCCCTCATGCGAGGACAGCTGAGAAGCCTCAGGGACAGCACAGCTGCAAAACTCCCTCCCCCTAGGAATGTGAGGTCTCAACCCCACGCAGGGATCCCCAACCCAGAGCATCAGAGACAGGAGTGGAGCCCATGTACAGCAGGTGGTGGGAGTCAGTGGGGATCCTGTCCACCTGGGAGACTCCGACTGACCATCCTAGGGAAGGAGCGCTCCCATTGCTGCAGCACCAGCCTGGAGTTTGCTCTGGACTCGGCCTCACTTGGGCTTCACACCGAGCAGTGACTTTGAGGGGCCCTCTGTTCTCTGGAAAGGCTTTAAGGAAAGACCCTGTCCGTGATTAAACGGTGTGGGCTGGTGGTGAGGAACGGTCTCTCCCACCTCACACACACAGTTGGCACCCCCTCCCCAACCTGTTGAGCTCCTAGGCCTGCCCTGTCCTGTTGGGTGCAGAGGGACAGGAAACTAGCTCAGGACCGGGACTTTTCGGCCCATACTGCTGGTGAGATGGTGCAGGAGAGCCAAAATGTCAGCCTGTCCAGCTGGGTTAGGAGCTGAACGTAGCTGAGAATTTCAGCCCTGCCCTGCTGAGACAGACACGTGGAGAAACCTGAGTGCTGTGCAAAGCTGATTTTCACTCCTCCTTCTTGGCCTGGCGGTGCAAGGGCTCCAGGGAGCTGCACAGAGCTGGGATTTTTGGATTGTGTCTCCCTAGGAGGCTTCTGTCTGGGAGCCAAAGGAACTAGGGCTGGTCTCTGAGGCTGCTTTGCAGGGAAGCAAATCTGAGCTCCCTAATGACCCAGGAAGGAGAAGGAGTGCCTGCCCCGCCTCCTACAGGTTGCCAGCATCATCACCAAGGGGAGACTGTTTGGATCAGCCCTGCCAAGTCCCAAATATCCCCAATGGATACAATTCTGTGGGGGGGAGAGTGGCTCAGAGGGGAGGATATGCAAAGTGTGAGACCCTTGGAGGCTATTGTCTGGGACCAGGAAGAAGTGCTTAGCCCATCCCTATAGGCTGGGCCAGTATCATCCTCAATGGGAGACTCCTTTGATCTGTACCCCTTAGCCAAGGTGGCTGAACTTGCTCTTGAAGAGGAGACAGCTGGCTACACCCAACCTGAACCTACAGCAGGCCCTTCCTTCTAGGGGGAACTAGAGTTGGAGACTCTGGCAGAAACTGAGGGGTTTGGCTTTGAAACAGGTACTAATTTCCCCTCATTGATGCAAACTCAGGAATGGCAGAGGGGTAAGAAGAGCCGACTATTGGAGACAGGTCTGCCAGCAGCTCTAAGCTGGGAGAAGCAGAACCTTTTACACAAATCGGCCCCTCCCACACACATGCAGGTCTAGCTCACACAGACACAAACAGTGATTGATGGCAACCTGCACATGAAACCCACCCCAGCGGACCCAGAACCAACACAATCAGGGAAGGCCTTCAGACCCCACTAGAGCTCATCACAACTAGCCACACAAGTGACTCACCCCAAGGGGGATCCCGGCAGGCACCAGATTCTGCTGGGAACAGCACTGCCTGAGAGGGCAGCCCCTGCAGAGCATCTCATACCTGGTGATCGAGCTTTACCCCTATAGTCACCCAGCCTGGAGGCTTAACTCAAATGGGCCAACTTAACCCACACAAGGGACATTCCTAGAGCACCCAACTTGAGAGAACAGAGAGACGAGCACTGGGCCCCACAGACACCTACTTCATAAGGCCACCCCACGAGGATGGGGCGTCACAGCAGCTCTATCTCATGTTAACGTAAAAAACCATTGAAACCTGTAAAGAATTTTTGTGAGTTTATTTGAGCCAAACTGTCGACATATGGCAGGAAACAGAACCTCAGTGAATTGAGATAATGCTCCAGAGAATGGGAGTTCATACCTTGTTTTTCTAAATTTCCATCAAAAGGAAAATATGTAAGTGGGTTCCATGAAATTCATTGGTGATAGATTAAGGAGGTGGAGAAAGCAAAGGGAGGAAATCGCTGGGATAGGATAAAAAGTGAAATGATGGACATGTGCTTCTTTTACATAGACGGATACAGGATAGTTTAACATAGTTAACAGTTGACAATTAACTTGATAACAATAACAATGAGGGGAAGTCCTGGTGCCATTTGTTGCGCCCTGATGAGTCTGGAAAACAAAAGGGAAGTTACTAGTACAAGTTACCCAGACATTTCACAGATATGTTATCTTAGATGCAAAAAACAAATGGGCTCAGTAAAGATCTAAGTTGATCTTTGTCAGGCCTAGGACATGACCACCTGCTATAACCTATTTTTAGTTAAAGTTTAATTTCAGACCATCCTTTCTGGTTACTCTAGGTCTCTGATTTTGCAGGCCTTCCCTGAGCTTGTCAGTTAGCATGCAGCCCCTTTTGTCCACCCTCATACAAGGAAACAAACACAAAGAGACAGCCAAAATGAGGAGACAAGGAAACAGAATCCAAATGAAAAAAAGGAGGAGTCTCCAGAAAAAAAAAAAAAAAAGCTAAATGAAATGGATGCAAGCAATTTATCAGATATAGAGTTCAAAGCAATGGTTATAAGGATGCTCAGGAACTTAATAAGAACTGTTGTAATGTACCCTGCGAATCACAAAAGGACGCCTCAAGAAGTCGAATTAAAGAGTCACATGTATTGCAATCCGGGACTATGAGGGGTCATTCCCAAATCTCATAGTAGTTATTTGGTCACAGTTCCAGGGTTATATAGGCAAAAAATCACAAAGGTATTGATTACATCTCAGGGTTTTGAATGAGGAACCTGGTTCACAAAAAAAGCAGTTTACAGAAGCAGAAATTAAGCATGTAAATTACAGTTTTGGGTCTCCGGATCACTGAGTTGACAGAAACACATCATCTGGGACCGCTGGGTTGACAGGAACACATTATCTAGAGCCCTCTGGTCTCGAACCACTGAGTTGGCAGGAAGTCATTATCTAGAGTCATTGAGGCAATTTAGAGTAATTGCACTGTCCTGGTCTTAGGACCACTGAGTTGACTGAAACACATTATCTGGAAACCTCGGGTATTGGGATAATTGTGCTGTCCTGGTTCCCAGGTACAGAGGAATGTGCTTTCTAAAACCAGTAAGATAACAATCAATGGGATAGACATTCAATCGAGTGGGATGATTTATACAATTCAGAAAATCAAAGTAACTTTTCTAGTGTTAAGCCAAACAACAGGGTTAGATTTAAACTACAGTTTCAATCTGAAATGATTGCTACCATACTTCAGAACTACAGCAGCATGGAAAAAAAAGACCATAGAACTTAGAAGGAGCGGGCAGTGGAGGTAGGGAAACAGAAATGAAGAATGATATCAAGAATACACTGGAAGGAATGAAAAGTAGGTTAGATAAAGCAGAGGATCAAATCAGTGATTTGGAAGACAAGGTAGAAAGAAATACCCCATAAGAGCAGCAAAAAGAAAGAAGAATTAAAAAGCGTGAGGATACCTTAAGGGAACTCTGGGCAACATGAAAGGTAACAACATCCACATCATAGAGGTACCAGAAGAAGAAAGTAAGCAAGGGATAGAGAACCTGTTTGAAAAAATAGTAACAGAAAACTTCCCTAACCTGGTAAAGAAAAAAGACACACAAATTCAGAAAGCCCATAGAGTCCCAATCAAGATGAACCAAAAGAAACCCTGCCACATCATAATTACAATGGCAAAGGTAAAAACAAAGAGAATCTTAGAGGCAGCAAGATGGAGACAGTTGGTTACCTACAAGGGATTTCCCATAAGGCTGTCAGCTGATCCTTCTACAAAAACACTTTAGCCCAGAAGTGAATGGCATCAAGTATTCAAAGCAATGAAAAGCAAGAATCTGAAACCAAGACTACTCTATCCAGCAAGGCTATCATTTAAAACTGAAGATGAGCTCTAGCCAGTTTTGATCAGTGGTTAGAGTGTCAACCTGCAGACCGAAGGGTCTCGGTTTCAATTCTGATCAAGGGCATGTACCTTGGTTGGAGGCTCCTCCCCAGCCTGGGCCCTGTTCAGGGCATGTGCCAGAGGCAACAATTCAATGTGTTTCTCTCACATCAATATTTTCTCTCTGTCTTTCCCTCTCTCTTCCACTCTCTCTAAAAAATCAATGGAAAAATATCCTTGGGTGAGGATAAAAATAAATGAGTAAATAAATAAATAAAATTGAAGGTGAAATAAAGAGCTTCCCAAACCAAAGAAAGAAAAAGGACTTTTTACCACCAAACCAACATTGCAAGAAACGTTAAAAGGTCTGCTTTAAGAAGAAAAAGAAATAGAGAGATAGAGAGAACCATAGGTATAAAGTGGGAAAAAAGCCAGGGGTTTCAAGATGGTGGCAGGGTAGGAGTATTTTTCTTGTACCTCCTCCCAAAACCAATTGGGAAATAAAAATAAATTGGGGGACATTACCCTGAATTACCAACTGAAGATTAGCTGAAGAGGAGATTCTTAAGGAAGAAATGAAAGCCCCTCCCCACTCAAGATTGGTAGAAAGGGCAGGGTCATGAGAGGGATGGCCCAGTTCCCACAGGTGCCAGGCCAATGGTGTGGAGTGATATCTTGGCTGTGGGGGTCTCCTCCTGAGAGGAGTGAGGCCTGCACCCAGGTTGGGCTCCCCAGTCCAAAGCACCAGAGCTGAGAACAGTTGCCATGTAGCATCTAGTGGTGAAAAGCGGTAAGGCTTATATTCACCAGGAAGAGATGGGGCCTGCTAGAGACAAAACCACTTTTTTTGGAAGGATCAGAGCACAGGATTTTCATTTGCAGTGTCTCACCTTGGGCTCCAGTAGAGGGAGGAAAGTGTGGACTGGAGTCACCTTGCCACAACCTGTGCGGTGGGGTTCAGGATCTAAAGGAAGGGCTGACACAAATGAAAATACTATACAGGAAATATGAATTTAGAAGGCATTGGGGGCCAGGGGGAGCCTCTTTCTTGAAGAGGCACACCAAGACTGGGTCCCTTTTGCTTTTTATTTACTCTCAAAACACATTTGCTCTTTAGCAATGCATACAGGCAGATCAAAAGTAAAGTTTGGTAAACAATGTAAAGATTATCAGATCGGGAAATTGCCTTGAGCGGCTGCCAGGACATCTGTGCTTGGTTATCTCACCCCCCACCCATATCGTAGCAGCCATTTTTCCTGAGAAATGAAAGCCCCTCCCCACAGCAGCAGCCTGGGGAAAGGCAATTACCCCACACTCTAGATCAGTGATGGTGAACCTTTTGAGCTTGGCGGGTCAGCATTTTGAAAAACCCTAACTTAACTCTGGTGCCATTTCACATATAGAAATTTTTTGATATTTGCAACCATAGTAAAACAAAGACTTATATTTTTGATATTTATTTTATATATTTAAATGCCATTTAACAAAGAAAAATCAACCAAAAAAATGAGTTCATGTGTCACCTTTGACATGCGTGTCATAGGTTCGCCATCACTGCTCTAGATACAACTCGCCCCACCTTTTAGAATCCTGTTCACCCTGTTGTATCATCAATTGGCGAGCTAGACAAGACTCCTTAATGAGCCAATTAGTTAGGAGTCATCTTTATTGCACGCAGGTTCAGAACAGAATACTTCTGTCAAATTCTGAACAAACAAAGTAAGGAGCATTCCCTTTTTATATCCTTCTAGGTCTTTGTGAAAGTTATTTTATAGACAACTTGTAACGTTGAGTATATATCATATCTAACAAACACCTGTCATATCTATACAGACAACTTGTAACCTTGAGTACATATCTATACAGGCACCTGGCATGGGAATATTATCAATATCAGCCCCTTATATTAGATGGCTTGCTTTCAAGATCAGACAGTTAAGTTTATCTTTTCTATTATTCAAGCTAAAAAACAAAGTTATTTTTACAGAATAAGAGACAATCTAAAAATAACAGAGTTGACTTATGGAACAAGGGAGTAGCAAGAAATAGCAGAGAACTTCAAAACAGCAGTTTCAAACAGCAGTTTTCCCAAAGGAGGAATCATTACTATGGTTCATTCCCCACTGGTTTTATGTAAATGAGTCAAATCATTGACTCTTTTGGGTCATTGTTGGGGAGGGGGTTGTTAACATGGTTAACCCAGTAAGCTTTGAGGTTTCCTTTACCAAGTCTTATAAAGAGAATTGATAACATGGCGCATGTGAAAGTTTTATTTTTAGAGGATCTGAAGAGTCCTGGATTCTCCATTCTGCCTGTGCTGCCTTGAGCCAGGTGTGATGAAGCACGTTAGGACCCGTTGACCTTGATTGCTGTAGGGGTGGTCAGGATGACGGAGTGTGGTCCCTTCCAGGTAGGAGTCAGTTCTTGAGTGGTAAATTTCTCTACCCAAACAGAGTCACCAGGATGGAAGAGATGAACCAGATCAGAAGTTGGTACAGGCAGAGCATCTCAGACATGCTTCTGGATGGCTCTTTGGGTGGACTGTAAAGCTTTAAGGACTTGAGTAAAGATTGGTTATGGATTTCAGCTTTTATTGATTTTTTCTAAGTCTCAGGACTATTTCCTGGAGTGGCTGTTTCTGTCTTGGTCGGGTAGGTCAGGTTCTGGAAAAGTCACTAGAATCTGTAGAGGCCCCACTGGTTTTTAGGGCAGCCTCCCGGGCCACTTTGTCCGCAGCTCGGTTCCCTCTTGTTTCTGAGGAGTCCCCTTTCTGGTGCCCCTTACAGTGGATCAATGCCACTATCTTAGGTGGCTAGATGGCTTCTAGTAGTGCCAGAATTTCTTTCTTTCTTATTTTTGATGTCCTTCTCGGCTGAAGTTAAAAAGTCCCCGTTCCTTGTAAATAGCACTGTGTACGTGAGCCGTTGCAAACGCATACCTGCTATCAGTATAAATTGTTACTGATTTGTTTTTTGCCTCAGGAGAGCCTGAATAAGGGTAATTAATTTGACCTTCTGTGCTAATGTCCTCCAGGTGAGTGTCTGAGACCAGATGGTTCAGTCTAAGCCCCTTATCTTATATACATAGAGGTGGCAAGACTTAGTTACATCTGGTAGTGCCGGTTGGCCCATTGTCCTTGCTCTGCTCATGTCTGCCTCACTGACTAAAATATTACCTCAAGGATCCTGGCTTTGAATTCTTTTAGGGAAAATGGACATCGGTGGGGCTCCTCTGGCTACTTCCATGCTGAAGAGGGGTGGAGTTTTCTTTTCAGAGCCAATGGGTCCTTGCTGTCTGTCAGAGGGACAATGAGGCCTGGGCACAGAAGGAGGTAGGCTTGTGACCTGGTGGAGGCAAACTGTATTATAAAATTTAGTATTATTGAGCAATTAGAATAGTAAGAGTTATAACAATTGATCTGGCAAAAGGGAAAGAAAATATTTCAGTTCTAATAACTTCTATGGAAATAGAATTTTTCTCCTTAAAATCACCCTTCTGTTTATTAAAAGAGCTAAATCAAGACTAATTTATCTATTGTATTTAATTTGGCCTGATTGTTTGCATAAACATAAGAATGGTAATTAACCACTTTTGCTAGAATTTCATGATTGAATCTTAATGTGTCCCGTAGGGCCAGGAAGCCAAGCCATCCAGCTGCCATCAGGCTGCCTGAGTATCTGCTGAGTTAGGTGAATTCCTTACCTGCAGTGGCTCTACCCAGGCCCATGCCCTAGGCTTTAAGGCCCATCTCAGTAGCCCTCCTACTCTTTGTGGTCCAGAGTGTGTGGGGGTCCAGGGATGCAGAGGTGCCCTTATTGCCCCCCTTCTACTCTGACCAACCGCCAGTGATAGTAGGGTATGGGCCTGACGCTCCAGCGCCATCCATTTTCAGGGCTACCAAGCAGGATACCAGGCCTTTTCCATGGCGCTCTTATTGGCTTCAAGTCTTCAGAGTTCAGACAGGGCTCTTTAAAACATGATACTCCAGTCAAAGTTTTTGTCAATAAAACCACTATTGAAAACTGGTCTTATTGAATTTATGCTAATAAATGTATTGCTATGATTTATTTATTAAGTGTTGCCAAATTTTGGAGGAATTATATAAGGAGGAAACTATACTGACCTGCTTTAAGATCTTTTGATTTTCCTTGCCCATTTGGGCACCTGCTCTTTTACCAGTTAGGTACCCTTTACTTCTTTTGGGATTCAACCCTATATAACCCTCTTCCAGGACAGATAACATAGGGCCATAACAATGACACTTATTGTGGAAAACTGGACACTCGCCAGTTACTCCCAGAGACTACTGAGGTCCGTAGACTGGCACAGGTCTATAGTAATTTCTGGCAGCTGTATTCAGATCTGTAAGAGAATCAAAGGTTAATATAACATATTGACATAATGAAGTACAATATTGGCACTGTGGCCACTTTTGGCAGCCAAATTTTCTGCTACCAAACATGACACATAGTAGGGCTATACAAACATTTCAGGGAGGTGACTAAAGTCTATTTTTGACCTTCCCACACAAAGCAAAATTGTCCTTGTCTCTCTGGGGTCATGTCCATGAAGACACAGGATTATCTAAGCCCATTATACAGTTTTCTGCAGGCCACTGTCAGGGTTATGCGTGGCAGCCAGTTCTTCTTTCTAGCCACAAACACAGGCTGTCCAATTTTTCTACAATGCATTCTGGCATGGGAGAAAATTGTTTGCTGCACACAGGCAGCTAACCTTTACACATCTGCCCAGCAAACTGTAGTTTACAAGTTCAACATGTGGCCTCAGGTCCTTCCAGCCCAGTGGGGTTTCTGCCAGTCCCTCAGTCAGACTCCTCCTCTCTAGGAGAGTCTGAAAGTCCTGAAGGCTCTCCGGTCCATGGAGAGTGCCTTCCCTTTACCCTGTCCTGTTAACCCTGTTTACCAGTTATAGTGCCTTGACATCCCTGTCTCTCACCACTGCTTGGTTCCTAGTGGTGAGCCAAACACACCCATGGCTGCAGGGAGAGACAAGTTTGCAAATAGCAAAGCGCTCTGGTGGCAATTTGCATATCAGGCCCTTGGCTTCCCCCCTGACCTCTTTCCTGGCAGAGACCTTGACCTTTCCCACAGGTTTCTCCATAAGTAAGAACAGGGCATCTACCCACCACCGCCCCCCCTCCAACCGGGTGTCTTGGCCCACCCCTTAAGGGGTTAAATTTTTTAGCTTCTCTGGGAGAGTTCAAGACTCTGGAAGCCCTCCAACTCAAAGGCAATGTTTTCTTTTTTACACTTTTATTAATTTTTTGTAGTTTTAACCTTTTAATTAGTAAGCCAAATGCACAAATCCTTTAATTTATTGGGGAGCAGCTCAGGTGTCCTCCGTCTGGCTGTCAAGACCACTGAGAAGCATCTCTGGGGCCCTGGAAAGCTTCATAAGGTGGTACCTCCCCCTAGAGATCCTCAGGGCCTGGCAGCCAGGCTGGGGAGGCTGTCCGTCCCAGGCGTCTGAGACTAGGTGCAGGTAGACACCTGTCTCTTATCTCGCTGGGGCCTCCAAATGTTGTATCGTCAATCAGTGAGCTAGACAAGACGCCTTAATGAGCCAATTAGTTAGGAGTCATCTTTATTGCACGCAGGTTCAGAACAGAATACTTCTGTCAAATTCTGAACAAACAAAGTAAGGAGCATTCCCTTTTTATATCCTTCTAGGTCTTTGTGAAAGTTATTTTATAGACAACTTGTAACGTTGAGTATATATCATATCTAACAAACACCTGTCATATCTATACAGACAACTTGTAACCTTGAGTACATATCTATACAGGCACCTGGCATGGGAATATTATCAGTATCAGCGTATCAGCCCCTTATATTAGATGGCTTGCTTTCAAGATCAGACAGTTAAGTTTATCTTTTCTATTATTCAAGCTAAAAAACAAAGTTATTTTTACAGAATAAGAGACAATCTAACAGAGTTGACTTATGGAACAAGGGAGTAGCAAGAAATAGCAGAGAACTTCAAAACAGCAGTTTCAAACAGCAGTTTTCCCAAAGGAGGGATCATTACTATGCTTCAACCCCACCCTGTATCTTGACCCGGTATCTTGACCCTGCTTCTGCCTCTGAGGAGGCAGCAGCAGAGGCCATGCCTGGGAAGTCTCAGGGAGCATTAGTGACTGGCTTTGGGGCAGGTCCACTTACCCCACATTTCTGGGACCCTGACTGTCCCTTCTTTGTCACGAGAGAGCTGATAGAAACTCCCACCTTCCAGCAGACCCTACTGCCCTGCCTAACAGGGCCTCTGCCCTGCCAAGGTCAGGGAAATATTCTAGTACAAACTCAAGCATGTGGCTCTGGGAGGGAAGAACACAACCAGGATCTACCCTGGAGTCTTAATGGCTCCTCCCTCTCACAGGAGATCCAGTGGTCCCATCATCCTAATTCTGCCAAAAGCCCTTTCAGAAACAGTCTTTTCAGTGACTAACTTTGACAGCTGCCTGGCAGGCGGGGAGGGCGGAGGTGGGAGGAAGAGGGCAGAGGTGGAACCCAAGGTGCCCTGGGATATTTGCTGGCCTTCCTCTGGGCTCTGTGGTGCTAATAGCCACCCTTGGAGCTCAGTGTAGTCCTTCCCATGTGCAGGCAAGCACAGTGGAGGCAGCCACAAACTGTGCATCATTTGAAGGTTTGAATAAGTTGCCAAGAGTCCCATGTGGACAGCTTCTGACATTGGCTAGCACCAGGAACTGGCATACAAAACTATAAGTCTAGACAACATAAGAGCAGAATGCAAAGGGAGATTCAAGCAGGCAATAAACTCTGCTATGTCAAACTCCACTTTTTTTCTCATTATGTTTTTTTATTGTTTTGTTATTATTTTTTCTTTCATTTCTCTTATTTTTCTCTTTTAGTTGCTACTTTATTTTTATTTTTCTTCTTTCACTTCTTTTTTTTCCCCTTTCATAATCCTTTTCCTTTTTCTATCATTTTCTACTTTGTATACTTTATTCTTACTTTTCTCTCCCTTATTTCCATTCATATTATTTTTCTTCCCCTTATTCTTGTTTTTTTAAAAAATTTAATTTAATTTTATTCTTGTTCTCTTTCCTAATTCTCTCTTTTGTGATTGATTTTGCTGTTGTTGTTTGGTTTTTTTGCATGTCTTTGCTTGGTTTCTTTTTTTAAAACTTTTTGTTTGTTTCTTTCTTTCTTTTTAAAAAAATTCTTTATTGTTTAAAGTATTACATACCGTGTTACATATGTCATATGTCTCCCTTTTCCCCCATTGATCTCTCCGCAAATCCCCTCCTCCCCCCAGTTGTTTGGTTTCTTGTTTGGTTTAGTTCAGTCAGTAAACAGCCTGCACAATGTGATCAGGGTTAAGCCTCACAGTCAGCCAACCTGAGGGAATATCCTATCAATAGAAGGAAGAACAACAATCAAGACCCAATTATAGCCCTGTCCGGTTTGGCTCAGTGGTTAGAGTGTTGGCCCATGAACCAAAGGGTCACTGGCCTGATTCCCAGTCAAGGGCATGTACCTGTGTTACAGGTTTGATCCCCAGCCCCTGCTGGGGCATATGGAGAGGCAACCAATCAATTGTGTCTCTCTTGCATCAATGTTTCTCTCTCCCCCTCCCTCCCGCTCTTTCTAAAAATCAATGCAAAAAATATTCTCAGGTGAGGATTAATAACAAAGACCCAATTATATCAGGACAGCTCAAATAACCCACACAAGAAACATTCTTAGAGCATCCAGCTCAGGAGATCAAAGAGACTGCACCACTGGGTCCCGCAGGACACTTACTACATAAGGCCATCCCACAAAGACTTGGAGTCATAGCAGTTCCATCTAATAACAGAAACAAATACAAAGAGACAATTAAAATGGGGAGGCAAAGAAACAAATCCAAAATTAAAGAAAAGAGGGAATCTCCAGAAAAAGATCCAAATGAAATGGAGGCAAGCCATTTATCAGAAATAGAGTTGAAAGTAATAGTTATAAGGATGCTAAAAGGAACTTAGTGAGAACTATAAGGACCTTAATGGCAACTACAAAATACTTAGTGGAAACTACATTCGCATGAAAAATGACACAGAAAACATGAATAAGAACCAATCAGAAATGAAGATTACCATAGCTGACATCAAGAATACACTGAAAAAAATTTTAAAGTAGGCTGGATGAAGCAGAGGATAGAATCAGTGATTTAAAAAACAATGTAGGAAAAACAATCAGAGTAACAAAAACAAAAAAGAATTTTTTACAAAAACAAGGATAGTGTAAGGGAACTTTGGGACAACATGAAACATAACTATACCCACAAATTGGGGTACCAGAGGGAGAAAGAACCTGTTTGAAGAAATAATGAAAGGGAACTTCCTAACCTGGAGAAGAAAAATGTCATACAAGTTCAGAAAGTCCCAATAAACATGAAGACAAAGAGACCCACATCAAGATACATCACAATTAAAATGGCAAACTTTAAAGACAAAGACAGAATCTTAAGGGCAGAAAAAGAAAGACAGTCAGTTACCTACAAGTGAGCTCCCATAAAGCTGTCAGCTGATTTCTCAACAGAAATACTGTAAGCCAGAAGTGAATGGCATGAAGTATTCAAAGTCATGAAAAGCAAGGTTCTGAATCCAAGACTACTCTATCCAGCAAAGCTATAATTCACAATTGAAGGTGAAATAAAAAGCTTCCCAGACACACACACAAAAACACAAAAAACGCTAAAGGACTTTATTGCCACCCAACCAGCATTGCAAGAAATGCTGAAGAGACTGTTATAAGAAGAAAAAGAAAGAGAAGGAAGGGAACATAGGCATAAAGACTGCAAATGGCAATAAATACAATAAATAAGTACCTATCTATATAAATAAAAGCCTAAGCAACTGGCCACCAGACACTGACCATCAGGGGCCAGACACTCAATGCAGGAATTGCTGATCAACGGCAACTTTGCATAGTGCCCTCTCACACTCCAGAACCCCTCAGGGATGTCAGAGAGCCGGTTTTGGCCGATCCCTGCAGGCCAGTCTGAGGGACCCCACTGGTGCATGAATCCGTGCACCAGACCTCTAGTCAATTATAACCTTAAATATAAGTGGACTACGTGCTTCAATCAAAAGACATAGAGTAGCTGAATAGATTTAAAAATTAAAAAAGCATGTGCCATATATATGCTGTCTACAAGATACCCACCTCAGAACAATAGACTCACACAGGATGAAAGTGAAGGGATAGAAAAAATTCTCCAAGCACATGGAAATGAAAAAATAGCGGGGTAGCAATACTTATATCTGACAAAATAGATTCCAAAACAAAGATTATAACAATAACCAAAGAAGGTCGCTACATACTACTAAAGGGATCATTCCAATAATAGAATATAAACCTGGTACACAAATATCCAACCAATATAGAAGCACCAAAATACATTAAAAAAAAAAAAAACCCTTGGAGTACTTTAAGGGAGAGATTGACATTAATACAGTCATAGTAGGGGATTTTAATACCCAACTGACATCACTGGAGAGATCTTCCAGACAAAAATTCAACCCAAAATCAGTTGAAGAAAGGAAATAATAAAAATTAGAGCAGAATTGAATAAAATAAAGAGCAAAAAGACTACACAAAATTAATACAAAGTGCTGGTTCTTTGAAAAGATGAATCAAGTTGACAAACCCCTGGCTACACTCACTAAGGAAAAAAGAGAAAAGACTCAAATAAACAAAATCAGAAATGAAAGAGAGGAAGTTACCACAGACATCACAGATATACAAAGGCTCACACTAGAATACTATGGAAGACTATATGCCACATAATCAAGAATAAATGCATATGTTCCTAGGAATATATAACCTTCCTAAAGTGAACATGAAGGATTGGAAACTCTAAATAGACTGGTAAACAGTGAGGAAATCAAAACAACCATCAAAAACCATGCAAAAAATAAAAGTATGGCACCAGGTGGCTTCACTAGTAAATGCTACCAAATATTCAGATATTTAATGCCGATTCTTCTGAAAATCTTCCAAAAAATTGAAGAAGAGGCAATACTTTCTAACACATTTTATAAGGCCAACCTAAACCTCATACCAAAACCTAGCAAGAATAACACAGAAAAAGAAAACTACAGACCAATATCCCTGACAAATGAAGACGCAAAAATCCTAAAAAAAAAAATACTAGGAAATGGAATGCAATAATACATTTTTTTTAAATAATACATCATGATTAAGTGGGGTCCATTCTAAGGGCTGAAGGATAGCTCAGCATATACAATCAATCAGGGTAGCAAACCACAGAGACAAAATAGAGGATAAAAAGTCATATGTTCTTATCAATAGATGCAGAAAAAGCATTTGATAAGATACAACATCCAGTTATGATTAAAATACTCAATAAATGAGGGTGGGGATAAGGGGGAGAGATCAACCAAAGGACTTGTATGCATGCATATAAGCCTAACCAATGGACACAGACTACAGGGGGGTGAAAACATGAGTGGGGGTGATGGGAGGGTAATGGGGGGATAAGGACACATATGTAATACCTTAATTAATAAAGAAATTTTAAATATAAAAAAAATAAATCAAAATAAAAAATAAAATAAAATACTCAATAAAAGGGGTATAGAAGGAAAGTACCTCAACATCATAAAGACCATATATGACAAACTTCCAGCCTATATCAGACACAATGGTGTAAAAACTGAAAGTTGCAGGATATAAAATCAATGTAAAAATTCCACTGCTTTCCTATATACTAACAATAAAACCTAAAAAAAAAAAAATGAAAAAAAAGTCCTTTTGCACTTTCAACCATAAAAATAAAATACCTTGGAATAAACTGAACACAGGATGTGAAGGACCTATGTACTGAAAACTACAAAGCATGATTAAAAGACATTGAAAAACACCCAATGAAATGAAGAGATAACCCGTATTCATGAATTGGAAGAATCAATACAGCTAAAATGGCCATATTACCCAAAATAATATATACATTTAATGTGAGCCCTGTCAAAATCCAAAGTCATTTTTTTAAACAAACAGAACCAAAAACTTCAACTTTGTATAGAACCACAAAGCCCCTCTAATACCCAGAGCAATACTGAGAAAAAGAATGAAGCCAGAGGTATCACACTACCTGGCTTCAAATTATACTACAGAGCTATCATAATCCAAACAGCATGACATTAGCAGAAAAACAAACACACAGACCAATGCAACAGAATTGAGAGCCCAGAAATAAAACCACATGTATATGGGCAATTCATTTTTGACACAGGAGCCCAAAACACCATAAGGAGAAAAGAAAGCCTCTTCAATAAATGGCACTGGGAAAGTTGGGAAGCCAGATGCAAAAGAATGAAATTAGATTACATTTGTCCCCAGGTACAAAAATTAATACAAAGTGGATCAAGGACCTAAATATAAGGTCTCAAACAATAAATTGCAGAGAAGAAAACATAGGTCCTAAACGTAGGGACCTTGGTTGTAGAGAACATTTTATGAATTTGACCCCAAAGGAAAGAAAAGGAAAAAATAAATGACATGAACTATATCAAACTAAAAGGCTCTGTGCAGCAAAAGAAACTGACAACAAAACAAAAAGGCAACCAACTGAATGGGACATGATATTTGCAAACAACAGCTCCAACAAGGGGCTAATAACCAAAATACATAAAGGACTCAAACACCACCAAGCAAACAAACAATCCGATGAAGAAATGGGCAGAGGACCTAAACAAGCAGCTCTCCCAAGAAGACATACAGTCAACAGAATATGAAAACATGTTAAACTGCACTAGCTACTAGAGAAATGCAAAGAAAAACTGCAATGTGATACCTCATCACACCTGTTGGAATGGCTATTTTCAACAAGACAGGTAATAACAAGTGTTAGAGAGGCTGTGAAGAAAAGGAACGCTCATTCACTGCTGGTGGAAATGTAAACTGGTACAGCCACTATGGAAAACAGTATGGATGATTCTCAAAAAATTAAGAAGAGAGTTATCATAGAATCCAACAGTCCCTCCTCTGGGTATCTACCCCCAAGCTCAAAAACATTTATTCAGCCCTGGCTGGTTTGGCTGGTTTGGCCTGCGGACTGGAGGGTCCCAGGTTCGAATCCGGGCAAGGGCACGTGCCTGGGTTGCGGGCTCGATCTCCAGTGGGGGGCGTGCAGGAGGCAACCCATCGGTGATTCTCTCTCATCATTGATGTTTCTGTCTCTCTCTCCCTCTCTCTTCCTCTTTGAAATCAACAAAGAAATATATTTTAGCCGAAACCGGTTTGGCTCAGTGGATAGAGCGTCGGCCTGCGGACTGAAAGGTCCCAGGTTCGATTCCGGTCAAGGGCATGTACCTGGGTTGCAGGCATATCCCCAGTAGGAGATGTGCAGGAGGCAGCTGATCAATGTTTCTCTCTCATCGATGTTTCTAACTCTCTATCTCTCTCCCTTCCTCTCTGTAAAAAATCAATAAAATATATTTAAAAAAGAAATATATTTTTTAAAAAAAACAACAAAAAAACCCCACATTTATTCACAAAGATATATATACCCCTGTGTTCATTGAAGCATTATTTACGTTGGCCAAGAATTGCAGACAACTCAAGTGTCCTTTGATAGAGGATTGGATAAATATGTGGTGCATACATACTATGGATACTGCTCAGCCATAAGAAAAAATGAAATACTGCCATTTGTGATAAAATGAATTAACCTTGAGAATATTATCCTATGCAAAAAATGTCAGTCAGGTCTCGCCTGCATGGCTCAGTGGTTAAGTGTTGACCTATGAACCAGGAGGTCACGATTAAATTCTCAGTCAGGGCACGTGCCCAGGTTGCAGGCTCGATCCTTAGAGTGGGGATGTGTAAGAGACAGCCGATCAATGATTCTCTCTCATCATTAATGTTTCTATCTCTTTCTCTTCCTCTCCCTACCTCTCTGAAATCAATAAAAATACATTAAAAAATAAAAAATGGCCCTAACCGGTTTGGCTCAGTGGATAGAGCATCAGCCTGTGGACTGAAAGGTCCCAGGTTCGATTCCGGTCAAGGGCATGTTTGGTTGCGGGCACATCCCCAGTGGGAGGTGTGCAGGAGGCAGCTGATCAATGTTTGTCTCTCATCGGTGTTTCTAACTCTCTATCCCTCTCCCTTCCTCTCTGTAAAAAAATCAATAAAATATATTTTAAAAAAAGAAAAAATTTCAGTCAGAGAAACGTAATAACAATATGATTTAATTCATATGTGAGATATAAAACTGAAACTGATAGACACAGACAACACTACGGTGGTTACCAGACAAAATGAGGTGGAGGGTAGTAGAGGGGAAACAATAAAAGCCAAATGTATTGACAAAGGGTGGTGGGCACACAATGCAATGTTTAGGTCATGTATCATAGAAATATACATTTGAAACCTAAATGATTCTATTAACCAATGTTACCCCAATAAATTTAATAGAATAAATAAATAGATAAATTTCAAAAGAAAGAAAAGAATTAAATTATTTCATTCTAGTTGCCAAAATAATAGGGGCATTGAAATCACAAGGGTCTTGGCTCCCTGGGGACACTGAAGCACAGAGATGAACTTGCCTGAGGTCCAACTCTAAGAAGAGGAATATGCCCAGAGGGACACAGAGCAGGTGAAAGCACGATTTTTAATTGGGGAAGTCAGTGGCTGAGGTGCAAGCGGAGGGAGAGTCTGACTTGATTCCAGCATAGATCACGCCTCCCCAACCAAAATGAAGGATAAGCAGCAGGCACAGACTTGATGGGCAGATGACCTCATGGGGGCCTGTGAGTCCTGCCTGTAGATGGGTCCTGGCTGCTGCTCGGAGTTAGAGGCCTGGAGAGCTCAGCCAGTGCATCTGGGCAGCACTGGGTGTTCTGAGGCAGGAGAGGCGACATGTGCGGAGCTGGAAGTGTTGAAGGAGTTTGGAGACTAAGAGAGCAAACCAAGGTAAGGTTCAACCTAAACTAATTTATCTGCTGCTTTTTTCTCTCCCCCAATAATCCAAAGTTCACATGAGCTGTTTTTTTTTTTTATTCTTTCTCTCAGTACCTTGAATTCACACCAGGTGGCACCCTTCCCTGTGCCTCCTCTATCAAGCTGCTTCCAAAAAACATTTCCAGCAGACTTTCAATTCCTTGCTTTACATTCTTTTCTCAACTCCAGTCACGAGTGCCTCTGTGCCTACTCCATTATTTCAATCTCATTGGCAAAGGTCAACAAAGGCCCTAAGTTGCCAGCCTTATGGTTAATCTTCCTCCCTCAGTCATCAAAGCTTTTTTAAAAATCTCTCTTACTTCAGATTCTTATTTTAAGCTTAGCTTCATGGAATATGCACCGAGTCCTTTATGCTTTTGGGAATATCCCATAACATATACCAGTGAACGGCATGTGAGCCTCGCACCCTGTGGGGCTCTGAGGAAGGCCATCTGGAAGTGGACCGTGGGACCTTGGGGGCCTGGTGAGGGTGTGAGCCCAGACTGCAAACTGCAGGGACACAGCTGGCATTTTGATGTCACACAGTTTGCACACAGGCACACCCCACCCCTGCCCACACCTGCTGCTTTGTTTTCTGGACGCTCTATAACCATGAGCTGTGAAAGCCTGTGATGCGGAAAACTTCCCCAGCAGGCCCCACCGGTGTCCGCATAAGTCTAGTAAACCCAGGTCCTTCCCAGCCAGTCCTCTGGTTTATTTCTTTAAAACCAGCAGGCAAGCCCTAGCCGGTTTGGCTCAGTGGATAGAGCTTAGGTCCCAGGCTCGATTCCTGGTCAGAGCACATGCCCGGGGTGTGGGCTCGATCCCCAGTACAAGGTGTGCAGGAGGCAGCCAATCAATAATTCTCTCTCATCATTGATGTTTCTATCTCTCTCCCTTGCTCTCTGAAATCATAAAAAAAAATAAATCAGCAAGCAACACACTGATGTTTTTCTCAGACCTCAGCTCTTTGCAGAACACGTCGGGTAGTCCAGTTGGTGGAGGCAGGATGGGAGGTGGTGTGAATGCAGTGGGGAAATCCTAGGTGGCAACCCTGATTGACAATATGAAAAACGCCAATAGGACTATTTTTGGTCCTGGAACCAGTGGTGTGATTCTGGCAAATGAAAGGAAAATAAAGAAAATGTGTCTCTTGCCTGGCCAGAGTGGCTCAGTTGGTTGAGCATCATCCCGTGAACTGAAAGATCACCAGTTCAGTTCCTGATGAGGGCACGTGCCTGGGTTGCAGGCTCCATCCCCAGTAGTATCTATCTCCCTTTCCCTTCTGCTCTCTCTCTAAAATCAATAAAAACATATTTTAAAAAGTAAATGGGTCTTTTAAACACCCTAAATTCTTCTAGAGGCCCTGAGGATGCTGTGATCCCGGGGACAGTGCAGGAATTGGTGCCTCCCCCAAACTGTGTGGGCAGCAGGAGCAGTAGGGGTGACTGCCCCACCCCACTGTGAGAGGCAACAACTGACACTTTTAAAACTGAAGTGGTGCCCAAGCCGGTTTGGCTCAGTGGATAGAGCGTCAGCCTGCAGACTGAAAGGTCCCAGGTTCGATTCCGGTCAGGGGCATGTACCTTGGTTGCTGGCACCTCCCCAGTGGGAGATGTGCAGGAGGCAGCTGATCGATGTTTCTCTCTCTCATCGATGTTTCTGACTCTCTATCTCTCTCCCTTCCTCTCTGTAAAAAATCAATAAAATATATTTTTAAAAAAAAAACAAAAACAAAAACTGAAGTGGTGGAAGTTGTCCAAGCCTAATACCCTTCCTCATCTCCAGCCTTTTTAAAAGTTGGCAAGGACACTAGGTAATTAAGCAACACACTAAAGGGATGCAATAATCACCAAGAATTCAAATAGTGGTTTAAGGTTAGTGAAGGTCTTTCAAAATTATTAACATAAAATACATGTTTGTTTTGCCTGGGTTTACAAAACAAAGTTCATGTTATTTATCTCTGTTACAAAATTTGTCAATAAAATGGCTTGGGTAATAATTAACTTTAAAATCTCATATAGTTAATAAGAACAAATAAATTTGAATCTGTGAATTAATATATGTTGTACTTTATTTGAAGTATGTCTCTTGAAAATGTGAATCTATTTGCCAATGAAAAACACCTGTTTCTAGAAGTTATGAAATGTGTACATGAATCTGTCCATCTAAAAAATGCTAATTACTTGCTTTTAGATGTCACTACAAGTTAAGTTTTCTAAGAATTAAGAATTCTAATTCAGTTGATAATTGAATGTGTAAGTTATGGTAATATATACATATTTTTTTTTTGTCTCAACAAGTGTCACCACCAGCTTTATTTACATAAAGAAAATATTCAACAATAGCTTCATTCCATACCTCCCTGAGTATTTTTAAAACCAAACCCTCAAAGACATTTACACTTGGTGCCTGATAGTTTGATGACCATCAGAGTCCTGGGAAAAGAGCAAATCAGGCTTCAAGTTTAACTGAGGGAGCCTATCCTGGCACTGAGCCCAAGGGCTGTTAGGAACCTGCCCTAAACCCTGGTTAGGGCTCAGAAAGGAACTCTAGAGTTCTGAGCAATGACCCGCTGGCCCTGAGAATCCTTAGTGAAAAGCAGACTCCCGGAGTCCATGTCTTTCTTTTCACTGTCCCAAGAAACCACAGGAACAGGACAAGACCTTTGTCTCACTGCTTCTGTGTTTTCTGCACTCCAGGACTCCCGGTGTGTGAGAACCAGGGCAGGGCCTGCCTGTTCTCTCTGGCAGACACCTTCCCATGTAGGCTTGTCCCAGGGCTAATGGCCCTTGCCCCAGGTGGTTCACTGCGCCTCACCATACTCTCATACTCTGATGATTCTTTTTCTTGATCCCATGAAGCCATTCCCCTTTCCAGGAAGAATCCTCCTCCCCCTCCTTTTGGTCCAGCAAGCAAGAACTTTCCAAGTCCTGGGTGAAGGAACAAGCCAGTGAGTCTTGACTCTCTCCAGCACAGACTAAGTTAGTCTCAGGCTGGAACAAAGACAACACAGTCAAGAATGGGACTCCCAGTCTGTGGTGGCCAGAAGCCTGGAGGGACTGAGGAGAAAGCTTCCTGGATGTCTGTAGGGGCTGAAGTGGCTAAGGGGCTGCCACGCAATCAACCCCCAAGCCCTGGACCAGACGGTCTAGCTGGGTTGCATCTTTCCGAGACTCTCTGTTGGTCTGACTTGCTGTATATGATGAAACACTCCCCTGATCACCACCATCTCCCTTTCCTGACTGCAAGGTGAGGAAGGAGGCAATGCTGGCTGCCGAATGCCTGCAGGTGGCGTTCTTTTGAGTCAAAGAGATCTTAGCCTTTCTCTCTCCAGGAAAGAGTGTTAGCCTTTTGGTGCTTGACTTGATTAAATGTGTCCTATAAGGATGCCCTAAACAATCCAATCTCAAAGAATATATGCCCTCCATCCCAAAGAATCTCTAGTTCTTTGGTATAACACATTCATGGTCCCATCAAGTTTTCTTTCTGAGTGGTGGAAGGACAAACCGACTTCCTGTAATGACTGAGCTCCTACTCTTGTATTACAAGGATCCTCCATGATATCTTCCTACAGAGTGTGATGCTTTTTCTCAGCTGCAAGTCATCCCAAAAGTGTGATCTTTTCTTATACTCCACAAAGTATCGAAGCAGATTTGGGATCATATACTTCACTCCTCTTATCATTAGAAAATGTTTCATCTTCCACAGCATTTAAATTCAGTTTAGCCATCATTCGATCTTTTTCTCTTCTGATTATTTACCTGTAGCTTGTCTTCAAGTTCTGCTTTCAAACCAGTTGAATTCCTTTCTTTATGATTCATGTGGCTTTCCGTACAAGTCTAATACACAATTTGATCCAACTTTCTTTTCTATAATGGTCACTCTGGTCTTGAATTTATTATGAAGTCTCACTGTCCCAATAAACTAATATAGCTGCACTTTCTGCCTCTTCAAAGCTGCGTCCATGCCACAGGCCTCCTCCTTGGGATGACAGCACCTCATGGCCGCTGAGGAGGCCTCGCCACCCTCACGCGGGGTCGGGCTCCAGCCGCCTCTATGGTAACAGATTTTTTAAAGAAATAAGAAAAATAGGTTGTTGTAAAGTTGGTTATTTCTGAGTGAGTCCAAGAACAGGTCAAGCTGGGAAGGGACATTATACCAACCTCTCTCTCTGATTCTGGTATGTGTAAGTCTGTTGTTATTCCTTTGCTGTATGCTATATAGTTGCTGTAGAAACAGATGCAATGTCTCACCCATTCTCCTTCCTCCCAGGATATATGCGGAAGACGTAAGGGAGAGATGGTACGGGAGTGAAGAAAGAAGGTACCCGTGTTGGGGTGGAGTGAATAGTATGTGAGAACATGGGCCCCTTCCCAAGCTCCGACTCCCGCTCCCAAACTGTGGGAATCTGATGAAGGCCGCCGGTAAGTGGACTGTGAGACCTGGGGAGCCTGGCCAGGTGCTCGGCACATCCAGAAAGAAACTGCTTCTAGATGTGAGGCCAGACTGTAAACAACTACAGAGAAACAGCTAGCGTGTGATCTCACACAGCTTACACACACACACACACACACACACACACATACACACCCCACCCGTGCCGTTGCTTCGTTTTTTGAATTCTGTGGAAGCATCGGCACTCCATCTTGTTCCCGTCACCTCGATGTTGTAAAAACTGCTGTTTGACATTTTCCACTAAACATAGGTGGTCCTTTGTTCTGTGAATTAACTCTGCTATTCGTGGCTTCTGTAAACATGCTTGCTCAAATAATAGGGGAAATAAGCTCAATTATCTGGCCTTGTGGGCTGCTCTGCTGATGTAAGGGTCTGGTCCGTCCCTGGTTACTGCCATGCCAGGCAGTAATGTGAGTTATGTGAATTATGTTGTGCTCATGGCTACTGAATTGTGCTGTGCTCAAGGTTACAAGCTTCCTGCAAAATATCTCCCAGTACATAGGGCTCTTTGTAAAGCCTACAAAGAAACCGGGAGGTATAAAGGGAAAACTTCCTCCATGTTGCTTTGCTCAGACTCTGGAGATAACTCCTCTGAGACCGCCGGCAAAATAAAGACTCCAAATTTGGCTTAGTGATTAAGGCGTCCTCTGTTTGGCTCGCTGATTTCCAATATAACACTATATAACCCTGACCTCGGAAAGCCTGTGCTGTGGAAAACTTCACCAGCCGGCCGCCACTGGTGGGCACATAAGTCATAATAAAACTCTCCTTCATGGCCAGTCCTCCGGCTTGTTTCTTTGGAATCGGCAAGAAAAAGATGATGTTTTCTTGGACCTCGGCTCTTTGCATAACAACCAGGTATGTATTGAGCCCTGTGAATGCAGTCTGCTCTTAGCAAAGGAACATTCAGTAAACTTTCACTCCCAATTATCAGCAAGGGGAAGTCAGAACTCACCACCTTGCCTAAGAGGGAGTTTCAGGATGTGCCCACTACTTCCCTTTCAGCCTCACCTTGGAAACTCTGTGGCCTCCTGCGAAGGCTCAGCTCTCTAATCAAGCGGGGCTATTTCCAGGTGCTGAGATAGTTCCTGGCCTATACATCTGCTTCAGGTGCCACAAAGACAAGTTCCAGGTCACCTTAGAAAAAAAGACTTGTCAAAAACATGCAATTTGATTAAAATGATCATCTAGTTAAAAAGAAAAAGGCAACAGCAACCAGTGACTTTAAGACTTTGGTGTTCCGTAGAGTAGCTTTGTTTTCCTTAAGTGTTTTTCTCCCAGGTCTCCTCGCTCCAAGAATCTGGAAACACATTCTCCACTTTTTTGGGTCCCAAGAATTTTTAAAATTCATTTTCCGCATTGCCAGAGACCAATTCCAGCAAGTCATAATTTCAAGAGTTTCATCAAGCCGAAACCGGTTTGGCTCAGTGGATAGAGCGTCGGCCTGTGGACTGAAGGGTCCCGGGTTCGATTCCGGTCAAGGGCATGTACCTGGGTTGCAGGCATATCACCAGTAGGAGATGTGCAGGAGGCAGCTGATCGATGTTTCTCTCTCATCGATGTTTCTAACTCTCTATCTCTCTCCCTTCCTCTCTGTAAAAAAAATCAATAAAATATATTTTTAAAAAAAGAGAGTTTCATCAAAAGCTTGATGAGACTTGGGGACTCCACAGGGTTGAGTCACACATTAGTCACCTGTTGGGGATGGCTAAAGGCATTTCCCCAAACCTGAATAGGAAACTGATTGTGGCTGCTAGACAGTTAAAGGGCATCTTAATCTACATGTTATTGCCTCCTACAGGCCAAACACCTGAACAGCCGTAGGCTAATTCCCCCATTCTGACAATGGACTCCTTACCAAACCCTGACCCTTTGAAGTGTATATCTCTGCCTCACCTCAGGACAAGTTGTGCTTTTAAAAAAGCATGGGGTCCTGGAGACGAGGAGAACCTAAGACCTTAGACCATGATTCTCAACCTTCCTCATGCCGCGACCCTTTAATACAGTTCCTCATGTTGTGGTGACCCCCAATTCCATTGTTACAAATTAAACATAATTAAGGCGTAATGATTAATCACAAAAACAATATGTAATTATATATGTGTTTTCTGATGGTCTTAGGCGACCCCTGTGAAAGAATCGTTCAACCCCCAAAGGAGTCGCGACCCACAGGTTGAGAACCGCTGCCTTAGACTTAAGATCTTGGGTCTTAGCTCCTTTAGGTAAGCTCTCTGACCCCCAATGCCTTTCAAAATTATATTCTGTCTCCAGATTCTTTATTAGTCTCTGGATTCCTATTAAATCTATGCACAGCCCCTTCTCCAGATTCCTGAACCCTTCTTGATGCTGGGACAAGAACCCTGGCACCGCATTATTTTTGTGATGTTAAAAATTAAACTTAAATGACCAAAACTCTGGTTAGCCCCTCAAGTTTTTCTAATTTAAAAAAATGGCCGAAACCGGTTTGGCTCAGTGGATAGAGCAACATCTGGATTTGTGGGAGAAAAAATAAGGGCTTACTTTCTCACAGCCATATCTAATTCTAAGTAATACAATATACCACCTGAGAAAATGCCTAAAAAACCCCCACACCTTTAAATATTCTAAAGGTCAGCAAAACAAGAAATCACATGTTGAAGGATTCACAAAATATTCCTATAAACAGAAAGTTGCTCCATGACCAAGAGTAAACATGTCTGACAAGGCTATTTAACATCCCTATTAAAGTATTAGAGCCACACTCCATAAATGTGATGAATTTCAAAAACTGACGATTCAGCACATGGGCTTTGAGCACATCGAGTTTGGTTGAAATGATTTTGTGTAAATTGCCTGTTCATTCAATTGTATTTTCTCAGAGTGAATTTTAGCCATTTGCTTGCCTCATCCTCCCTTATCACTGCACTTATTTCATTAAAGTGTAACAGTAGTAAAAAGAATAGCTAACATTTATTAAAATTGTACTTTATGCCTCCTCTAAACTAACCACTTCAAAGGGCATATTTTTTAAAAAATCAGTGTTCCATAGGCCAACATCCTGCATAAAACCTAATCACCACCATCACCATCATCATTAATCATCATATTTTGAATTTGAACATTTTAGGCAAGCACACACTAGTTTTACCACACACACTACCAGATTACCTCTGCCCCTTCATTCACGTGTTGATTTAATGCCCTGAGGATATTTTTCTCTGTAACTGCGAAATGCAAGCTCTCATACTTGAAGGTCAAAGTGGTCAATGTATTAAAACATTGTTATGCTGCCTCTAGTAAATCCCTATTGGTTTGCTTGTCACCCTGACACCTAGACTGCATTGATCTCATTCACTTAATCTTGTTTATCTCTACAGCCGAGCAACAAGCCTGACCCTAAACAGATCCTTGGGAATATTTTTTGAATATCTGAATGAATAACGTAACCTTTTCTCCACTCCCATAATTTTACTTTATCAACCCTTCATCTTCCTTGCTTCCAATTTTACTTCCATCCAATGAACACCAAACATTTTCACTCCACTGATGTAAAACAAAACCCAAACCAAAAAACACTTGTCACTGACTCACCTTGGCTAAGGGATCAAATCAAAACTCCTCAGTTTGACAACGAATGCCATTAATGACCAGGACCCTACCACTGCCTTTTCAGCCTCCCCTCAAATGCACATTTTCCCTCTTGCAACAATAAATTGCTAATTCTCTGGACACACACTGCTATCCATATTTCCGTAAGTTTGCTTAGATTGCTCTCGCCTTCCATGATCCTAGGAAAATGTGGGGTGTTTTTTTTTTTTTCTGTATCGGCACATGCTCATCCCACTCTACATCATCATAACTTCCCTAGAGGGACTATTATCTCTGTACCTCATGTTACTGCATTATTTGCATTTTTCTGTTGTGTTGAGGGTAGAGTCTTAAATATTTTTCCCAAATAGATAACCAATCATCCAAAAATAGTTTAATGAATAATCTTTCTATCATCCTTAATTTGAAATGTCAGCTTTATCCTAAAATAAATGTCAGATCTATCTCTGGAGTATCATTTTCCACTAACTTGTGTGTCAAATACCAGATGCTTTTTACTATAGTTCTTTATAGTGTGTCTTGATACCTTGTAGGCCAATCCTATTGGGGAGGGGGAGAGTAGACGGTATCTTATTTTTGCTTTGTTTTGCACATCCCAAATTGCCCTACAGTTGAACACCTTTTCGTGTTTCTTGGCCATTCGTGTTTTCTCTGTTAAGGAGGTCCCATTCATATCCTTCACTCATCTGTCTAATATATATATATATATATATATATATATATAGTCTAATATATATATATATAGTCTAATATATATATATATAGTCTAGTATATATATATATATATATATATATATATATATATATATGAATTCCTTCTCCCAGGTCTTTCAACTTTATGGTGCCTTCCATAAGAATGAAGTTTTAAAATTTAGATGCCGTTAAATTTTCAATCTTTCCCTCTACGGCTTTTAATTTTAACAACTTGCTCAAAAGTTGTAAAACTTTTCTCCATATTTCCCGCATTGTTTTCAATGTTTAGGTCATTGATCCATCCAGAGGGGAGAGAGCTAAATGATCATGGGGCGAGAGATGAGAGTTATGATGGGGATGGCGACACAGGATCCTGGAGGATGAAATCCTAGCCACCCCATCACCTGTGGAGAGGGCGAGTTAGAAGTTAAATGGAGGCACAGAAGGGTTAGGTAACTAGTCTAAGCTTCCGCAGAAAGTCAGCGGCAGAGCCGCGGCTTAAACCCAGGCAACCTACTCCACAGCCTGCTCATAGCTGCTGTGCCCTGAGGTTTCAGACACCGAACGACAAGGAAGAGCATTGCTTCCCACAGGGCACGCCGAGCTGAAGTTCCAATATGAGGCTCCTGGTTAGTAGACTTCTACGTAAAGCACCACCCTAGTTCCACACTTTATCTTAAACGCGGGAAAGTGACTCTGAGAGAGGGGTCTACCCTGCAGATGAGGTCCAGCCATCAGGCTAGAATCCAGCAACAGCCGCCCTTGCGTTTCGGCACCCACAGAATCTGCTCCCTCCCGAGAGGGAGGAGGGAGGGGCGCTGGCCGAGGCCCCGCCCCCGCCCCGCCCCCGGCCCCGCCCCCGCCTCCGAGCGAGCGGGGCCTGAGCGCTCCCGGGGGCGCGCTGCCGCGATGGGGAAGGCGGCAGGCGACGAGGCGTACTTCCAGAGGGGCAGTCTGTTCTGGTTCGCGGTCATCACCCTCTCCTTTGGCTATTACACGGTAAAGGCAGCGAGGGGAGCGAACGAACGCCCCATTGAACGCGGGGCCCGCGCCTGCGGGAGGTGCAGGCGGTCGCGCAGGCGCAATTGGGCGCCGCTGCTCTCGGAGCCGCGGCAGAGACCAGCCCGGAACGAGACGCAGGCGCACTGGTCGGCCCGCGCCTCCCGCCGGCGCTCCCGGCCCTGAGACCGGCTACGCAGGCTTTCCCGGTATGGGGCGGGGGCGGGGCGGCTCTCCACACCACGGCTCAGTGTCAAGATGGTGGTGGCGAAGTCGGAGGGCGGCAGGGCGGCCACCGCCTACTTCCGCGCAGCCAGACCCTTGCCCTCGCTGGCCACAGCCCTGGCGCTGGGATATTTCGCGGTGAGGCGTGGAGGGGCGGGGCACCTGCTTCCGCCCGGCGGGCCCTCATAGGGCGAGGGGCTCGGAGGGAGCGCGGTTCTGCGCCTGCGCTCCGGGAGGTTGCCTAGGTTACTGGAGTAAGCGGAAGTTATTGGGTCACAGGTCTGTTTCTACTCACAAGGGTTCCTGCAGTTGCGTTCCCTCCGCTCCAAGGTTTCTACGATTTATCGGAGTCTCAGATCTCACCCAGGAAGCCAGTTTACAGCCTGCCAAGTCAGAGTAGGGCTTCCGAAGCAGAATGTTGGGGCAGTTAAAGTTGCTTAGAAAACAGAGATAAAGTTAAAGGATGGTTGACACTTAATTGGTAAGAAGGGATAGAGAAGATGTAAATGTTATGGTGTAGATGTGGAACCAAGGCAGATGATCTCTGATGAGAAGGGGGGTGATTTTTGTTTTGACAGTTCGTTTATAAAAGATAACGGGGAAAACTTCTGGAAAAGTAAGTTGGGGACTGAGTTGGTGTAATTTCGAATGGAGGCAAAACTATTTGGATATTGCCCGGTAGATCCTGGAGATTGTGTCCACAGTGTGTGTTGTGAAACCGGACCACCTTTATCCTGATTTCCCCATATGAACTGAAAATTTTCAAAGGCGCATTTCTGTCCTATGATTCTGCATCTCTGATTAGTTAGAATATAGATGGAGGAAAGCTTTGATGGCCTCAAATTGGGTTATTGTGGATAGATGCTGCCCCTCCCATTCCCCTTGGTTTGGGAGAATGGAGTGATGTTTTATGCTTTATTTAAATTTTAGGTGTGTGCTGCCGAAACCGGTTTGGCTCAGTGGATGGAGCGTCGGCCTGCGGACTGAAGGGTCCCGGGTTCGATTCCGGTCGGGGGCATGTGCCTGGGTTGCGGGCATATTCCCAGTGGGAGATGTGCAGGAGGCAGCTGATCGGTGTTTCTCTCTCATCGATGTTTCTAACTCTCTATCTCTCTCCCTTCCTCTCTGTAAAAAATCAATAAAATATATTAAGGGGAAAAAAAAATTTTAGGTGTGTAACAACATAACTGGAGAGGTAGTACTGCTCTTGGCTGAATATGAATGGGACAATAAATTTGGACCTATTGGGACTTAATTCTCAAAAGCCTAAGGCGACAGAGGTTACAACACAGAGACTGAGGGAAAATGGTTACGATTACAAAAACCTTATGTGATTAAGTGGTTGTTATTAGCACGCCACAAACCTGATCTCACTTATTTTCCAATTCTGTGCAGTGGATCAGTCCCAGTTTTAGATATAGGAAAAGTGAAAGGAGGGATTATAAATTAAATGGAGATCTGCCTTAAGCCATAGTTTCTGCAGCAAAGAAACTAGTCAGGGCACATAAACTCTTAAAATTTGTTAATAACCTGCATAAAATCATGTTTTAATGGAATTCATTAAGAATAGAAGCCACCCAGCCTGAGCACTGAGTCTGATACCCACATAGTTTCCTCAGAATAAATCTCCCACTAGAAGAGCGTTTAGAAAATAGAAGTCAGGAGTGGCACCTCAGATGTCTTAGTTCACAGTTTCTTTGGTCTGTTCTTACTGTAGAATCAGGATTATTTCCTAGCCTCTCTCAAGAATAAACATTTGCTGGTTCCAGTGACCTGACAGGTATTCTGTGCCTCTGGTTCTCTTTCAGTGGGTTGTCTTCTGGCCTCAGAGTATTCCTTACCAGAGCCTCGGGCCCCTGGGCCCCTTCACTCAGTACCTGGTGGACCATCATCACGCCCTCCTGCGGAATGGGTGAGGAGGGCTGCGGAAGTGGGACGCGGACACTGCAGTGCTAGTCCCACTGTAGACTGGGAGGCCTGCAGTGGCCTTTAGATATCTGAGTGGTGCTAGTTCACAGTAAAGCACTCTTTTTTATGAAGGTTTCTGGGTTAGATTTCATCAGCAGATAACCATCACCTTAAACCTGGCTGACTTCTGTTCCAGGTACTGGCTTGCCTGGCTGATTCACGTGGGAGAGTCCTTGTATGCCATGGTATTGTGCAAGTAAGTGTGTGTAGTAGGTATTTGTTGCTTTGCTCTTGGTATCTAATTTGAGAGGAGCCACATTTAAATAATTCATGGACTTGTAGACTGAGAGCATTCTCCGGGTAGAGTTGAATCCCCACACCTAATACTGGGCCTAGCTCAGAGGGAGTACTCAATAAATATTTAATGAGTGAATTTATTTCATTTGTGATAGCTAATCAGTTATTTAGTTACTTAATTTAGATGATTTTTCTTATTTTTTTATAGAAATGTCTGTGTATGATCCCCTGAAAAGAGCTTAGCCCCTGACCAGGTCTGGTGATTCTCAGTCCTAGTTTTATAACTGAGTCACCTGAGGAGCTTTTTCAAAATACACAAGCCTGGTTTCCAGACCCACAAGATCCCGGTTTGCTCAGCCTTGCTTCAGACCTGGGAATGTTATTTTTACAAGCTCCACAGATAATTCTGGGGTGCAATGCAAGCTAAAAGCCCCTGGGTTAAACGTCACTCAGTGGATGCCAGTGTAGACTACTACTGTGTGAAAGTACTAGAAAAGATTCTCTTTACATTTGTACTTCATGTAGCATATACAGAAAGGATGGTGTAATGAAAGAGGTGGTTATAGTGATGCCAAATTGCTTTGCAGTTGATTTTCTTTCTAGTCAAGATTAACAGTCACCTCTATTATTGCTGTATTATTTCTAAAAGTGGAAAATGTAGTACTTTATTACTACTGTGTTTTAATGATAAAAATAATATTTCTTGGGTACACACTTGCTCTGAAGCCATCACAGTGCTGTTTAACCCATCCACTCATCAAAATCATGTGAGAAACAGTTTTATGATACAGCTCTAGGCAGTAGCCAGGCTGCTTCTCAGGGAAGACTGTACCATCCTAACTGCACAAGGAAAATGAAAATAAATGAACTAACCATTCTAGGTAAGAAGCTGGAAGAAAAGGCAAGATAAACCCAATGAAAGTAGATAGAAGAGTACATTTTTAAAAAATAGAAGATAATAACTATGAAACCATAATATTAAAATTGTTTCTTCTTCTTTTAAGGTCTAAAGGCATCACGAATGGTCAGGCTCAACTGCTCTGGTTCCTGCAGACGTTCCTCTTTGGGATAGCCTCCCTCTCCATCTTGATCGCTTACAGACCAAAACGCCAAAAGCAAACTTAAAGGCGATCTCCAACCCCTTCCCTGCACTGACATCCAGCCTCACTTTTATCTGAGGATGGCGTGTTTACTCCACCTTTCTGTTTTCTGGAAAGTTACGACCCTCTAGTCAGTCATTATTTCATATTCTCTGGTTGGACTTGAGTAGATAATAGGAAAAGGTTTTATCTTTCCAATTCTGCATTCTAACCTATTTGGCAGAGTACTTCCAGCTACCTCTCTCTCTGCCATCTGGTTTAAGCCACGTACTAACTTTGCCTGTTGGTATACCTGTGCTCCCACCTTTTGACTAACACATCTTACCCATACCACCTCCATCTTAGCTGATTAGGGGCTGCTTTTTGGTAAGGTAAAATATTTTAGAGTTAATGAATGGGAATCCAACTCAGATTTTGTAAAAGCATGGTCCTCTCCAAGGGAAATAATGACAGTAGTATTAAGGGTGCCGGGAACAATATGGTGCATTATTGAATGAAATGGATTAACGAATAAAATGCTGTGAATTTTCTCTCCATTCAAATGCTGTATTTATATGTCAGTTTTGATATGTTGTCACACATTTCATCCTACCTTTTCTCAAATAGACTCTATTCTAGAACTGTCCGTCCAGTTCAGATAGCAGGGGTATTTTTCCCCCCGAGAAAGAAATGCAGAAAGCTCTGGTGTGGTTCGTACGCTCCTCATTATGCTTACAGAGCTGCCCACAACCCACTTAACTTCTCCACACACACTGAGCCACAGCCTGGCACGAGAGTCTGCTTTTATTGCAGGATTATTCTCTAGTTTCCATTAACACTTAATTTAGCTTATGATACAATCTACACAGCAAGTGAGAGGAGTATTCTGACTTTTCCTTTTTTTATTGTTGACAGTATTGCAGATGTCTCCCATTTTCTCCCTTTTTGCCCCCCTTCAATCACCCCCCACCCTCTACTTTTGCCTGTGTCCATAGGTTATGCATATATGTTCTTTGGTTAATCTCTTCATGTCCCCTTCCACTGCCCCCACCCCTGAGATCTGATATTCTGTCCCATTCATCCAAACCTCTGACTTTTCTGGTGTTTTAAATGCCAAAAGCCTAAAATCCTGTAATCTCATTTGGGGCATTATCATGGCTTGTAGCACAGAAGGATCTTAGTGGACAAATGGTGCCGGTCATTCATTTTACAGACCCATAGACGCATCCCACCCAGGTGAGGTAACCATCGCACAGAGAGGCCAGGCTCTCCCTGGGCCTTGTGTTTCTCCCCTTCCCCACAGCACAGGTGCTTAGAAGTAAGTCTGTGAAGCAAAAAATAAATAAACATGGAGACATCGTGGCTTTGAATGGCAGTCATCGTGCTGATCCAGAGAAACATCTTTATGATGAGTTCGGATGTGAAAGGCTAGAGGAATTCTGGTGAAAGTGGCAGGATAGTAAGAAGCCAGGCAAATTTCTTGACAAGTGGAATAAAGGAACAGATGAAATAATTAAACAAGGCCAGACAATTTGAGCAATTTACAGCCAGCTAATGAGTCACAAGGTTTTATCTCCCCTAACCAAAGACACTTAGAAGCAAATGGTTTACACATTCCAGACCATCCTGGTCCTGATTCCTCTTTAATAACCTTCTTTAAAAATAAAGCTAACCAGTCCAGCTGGTATGGCTCAATGGTTGAGCATTGACCTATGAATCAGGAGGTCATGGTTTGATTCCTAGTTGGTTTTGGGCTCAACCCCCGGTGTGGGCAATGCAGGAGGCAGCCGATCAATGATTCACCATTGATGTTTCTATCTTTCCCTTCCTCTCTGAAATCAATAAAAATATATTAAAAATAAAAACCTCAAGCAGCTATTTTAATATATTAAAAATAACCTCAAGCCTGGGTATCTCCCCCGCCTCTTCAGCCTTGTAAAAGGCATCAAGGACACTAGGCAATGAAATAGCTCATTTTTGAGCCCACTAAAGAAATGCAGTAATCACTAAGAATCCAAATAGATCATTTAAGTTAATATCTTTTAAAGTTATTAGCATAAAACATGTTTGTTTTGACTGGGTTTACCGAAAAAGTTCATGTTATCTCTCATACCTCTTAAAAATAAGTATTTGCCAATGCAAAAAACAAAAACAAATCCTGTTTCTAAGAGTTATGAAATGTATTCATAAATTTGCCAATCTAAAAATACTAATTACTTACTTTTTGTTGTCACTAAAAATTAAGGTATCTAAGAATTAAGAATTCTAATTAAGTTAGAAAAAAACTATATGGCTTTGGTAATTAAAGGTGTAGGTTATGGCAATATATTTGTAAGGAAATAGAAAAAGATAGTTATTTCTAACTCCAACTAAAAGGAACTAGGAAAGTCGCAGAAGGATTGTGTGCATCACAGAACCATTCCAAACCATCCCAGGCCAGACAGGCCTTGGTTTTAGTCCCTGTTTAATGACATTCTTGATTTTTTTTTTTTTTTTAAGAGGAAAGGGAAGGAAAGAGACATTGAAGTAAGAAACATAGATTGCCTCCCATACATTCCCCTAGTGGGGATCAAACACACAACCTGGATATGAGCCCTGACTGAGAATCAAACCCTCCACCTTTTGGTGTGCAGGACAATGCTCCCACCAGCTGAGCCACACTGGCCAGGGCATGACATTCTTTAAAAATAAAACTAACCAGCCTAGTCAGTTTGGCTCAGTGGATGGAGCATCAGCCTGTGGACTGAAGGGTCCAGGATTCAATTCCAGTCAAGGGCACATGCCAGGTTGCCAGCTTGATCCCTAGTGGGGGGCGTGCAGGAGGCAGCCAATCATTCTCTCTCATCGATGTTTCAATCTCTACCTCTCCCTTCCTCTCTGAAATCAATAAAAATAATTTTTTTAAACTTAATAAAACTAACCAGAAAATAACCCTAACCCCTCTATGCAGACATTTTGATAAATTAGCATATTAAAGGACACACCTAAAAAGCTAATTATTCTGTTAAGACCTTCCCCTGAGTTCTCCCCTAGGATTTCCACCAGCCAAAGAAAGAAAAAAAGCCCTCAAGACAAAGGACCCACAACAGGCTCTCACGAGAGCACACCCACACCTTGTATCTCTGCTGTATTTCTTCTAAACTCTGTGGGTCCCCACTTGACTTACAACCAGGGGATTAGGGGGCAGCGGCAGCGCATCCCGGGCCTACCTCCTGAACCTGTCTCCAAGGCCCCCATTTTCTCTGACTCCCGTTGCTTCTTCTGAAACCTTTCCTTTGTTGCACTCTAATAAACGTGCTCTCAAGATCACCTGGACTCGTTTTGTGACATCTTTCCTACATGAAGTCAAGAACCCCACACTACCAGCGGGCCCAAGGCAGACCCTCTCCGGGCCCAGACCTTGTCTGGAAACAGAAGCAGCCGTGGAGGCCAAACTAAACTGTTTTCTTACCCACTTCCTCCTCCCACCCAAAATAATTGTCAAGAGCTTGTAGAGTTTGGAAGAACAAGAAAGGATCAATAGAAAAAAAACTCAAAAAACCAATGACCTCACAACTTAAACAGCAACAGGCCAGATAAGTAAACTAACACTATTCCCTACGTTCACCAAGTTTATTATTAGGCAATCCAAGTCTAAATGTGTTTTTCTAAATCATGGTTTTAAAATGAGTCTTGGGTTTTTTAAGAGGTTATGTTTCTATTTTAAAGGTTATATATTTTGCTAAAGAGGTCTTTAGCAAAACACCTTGCCATCTGAGAGCCTGTATGTATTTACATGGAGAGTCTGAAAACACAGATATTAGATAACTCGCCATTGAGGTCAGAGTACAGAGAGCAATCATATTTTTATCTTTGACCCAGCCCTTCCTGGAGCCTCCTTAATTATTTATTTAGATGCTCAAATTTGGCCAATGAGAGCCCCTTCAAGGTGGTCCCGTGTCCTTTTGAAATGCCCTCATCAGTTTTTTTAATATTTTCAACAAGTTGTCATTTTCCTACCCTAGTCCTAGAATCAGCCATTTTTCCAAGCAGTTTGGCTTCCTTTTATTAGAGAAAAGTATTTTAAAACAACATCTGTTGTGTCCCTTGTTGTCAATGGTGTCATTGCTTTAGAACTATTCAATGGACAGAGCTAAGGATGCACTTTTTTTTAAATCATGAATTGACTAGGGGCCCCGTGCATGAAATTCGTGCATGGGTGGAGTCCCTAGGCCTGGCTGGTGATTAGGGCCAATCAGGGCCTTCCAGCTGCCAGCCGGGGCCTTCCTTCATTCCGTGCTGCCCCCTGGTGGTCAGCGCACCTCATAGTGAGAGATCAAACTCCAGGTCTCCCGGTCGAACTTCCGAGGAGACAATTTGCATATTAGGCTTTTATATATATAGATACTGACACCTTGTAATTCCAGTTCTTCCCACAAGAGAGCATTCTTCCTCTCCTGTGTCTCCTCCCACAGGGAGAACTGTAGTTGGAACAATGTCAGTGTATTTATTTAATAACTCAATCCTACAGCAAGCACAGAATAATTTCCGAATATCTCAGTTTGCTAGCCAATAATACTATGAACAGCAAACTTTTTTTGAAGTTTTTTCCATTTTTACAATATATGTCATAGGAGTTATAGTTTTTTTTTCTTTTTGTGAATATGCTATTAACTGGTATTAGGTTTTAGATTCATTTGCTAATTTGTATTCAATTTTAGGGTTTTCTTTTCCCTCCATCCTTGATAATTTTCTCTTATATCCTTTAACATGGTTCTTACATCCATGAAGAAGGTTCAAAAGGCAACCCTATATAAAAAGACATCAGAGAAGTCTATCCCCTCCTCTGTCCTGTCAGCTCATTCACACCCACCACCTACAGATAACTGTATTTTCAAATCTCCTGCTAACCCAGAAAATCCTCTCCACAAATGTAAAAAAGAAAGAACAGTTTTATTATTGAATAAGCGTTAAACCAGACTGTAATATGTGTCACAGGCAATCAGTCTGCTAATGAGATTGCAAAGGCAGAAAGAAATATCACCCTCTATATGGCCAAGCAAATACCAACCATTACATACATGTTCTCAAGACAAAGGGTAGAGCCCTGGCCTGTGTGGCTCCATTGACTGACTGTTGCCCTGTGCACCAAGAGGTCACTAGTTCAATTCCCGGTCAGGGCACATGCCCGGTTGTGGGCTTGATCCCTAGTAGGGAATCTGCAGGAGGCAGTTGATCAATGTTTCTCTGTTATTAATGTCTCGCTCTCCCTTTCTCTCTCTAAAAGCAATAAACATATATTCTCTTTTAAAAAAATAAAAAAGATAAATGGTAGCTAGTCCTCCTGTGGAGTACTTGGCAGCATCATTTTCTGTACATGCTTTCGTAATTGCTCCTAAAGTCCCCTGGTAATTGGGTGTCATCTGTATTAATTGCCTCCATCTTCTTGTAGTTACAGCTTCAAGCAAGGCTACACTCCCACCATGGCAGGGAGACTAGAGAGCTATCTTCCTTGGTATTTACATTTCAAGGAAAACATTCCTGGATGGCAATGCTGTTGAGAGACTTATTTAGGTTTTACATGCATATTAAAGGGAAAGGACTTATAAATATGGTTTATTCATAAATACAATTATATTGTTTGATATGTTCTATTAGTTATATGTTGTAATATGTTATTAATATATCATGTTGTATATAATATGTTTATTATGTTATATTAACTAGAGGCCCAGTGCATAAATTCGTGCACAGGTGGGGTCCCTTGGCTTGGCCAGCGATCAGGGCCAATCGGGGGGCCGGGGGGCAGCTGTCCTGGGGAAGGGACCACGGGAGGTTGGCTGTGAGAGTGCACTGACCACCAGGGGGCAGCTCCTACATTGAGCATCTGCCCCCTGGTGGTCAGTGCGTGTCTAGCAACCAGTCGACCAGTCATCGGTAGTTCAATCGCTTAGGCTTTTATATATATAGATAGATTATAGACTCATAAATATAATTTCTCAAGGAAATGCTCTAAAAAAAGAAAAGGGGGAAAAGATCTTTCCCTTTTAGCAATAGGGAAAATTCAATCCTATTTTCATTTACCTTACATAACAAATATCATTCATTTCTACTTTATCTTTCCTGTGTGAAATTTTGCAAAGCAAACACATATGAATGTTCTTATTTTGCCTTTTTCCTAGGTGTCAATTCCTGTACTAGATGCCACCATAGTGTAGATTCCCCAGACAAAAATAGGCAGAGGCTCTTTCACCAAACACCTGCCATGGTATTTTGAGTGTTCATCCCTGGGAGAATGGTATACCAGATTAAGAAATAAATTTTGAAAAACTTTCCACTTTCTAACCCTCTAGAGCCCTCATGTTCTCAAAATAAATGGTAGAGCCCTGGCCAGGTGACTCAGTTGGTGGGAGCATTATCTCCTACACCAAAATGCAGGTTTGATTCCTGCTTTGGGCACATACGTAGGCTGCAGGTTTGAAAACCGGTTGGGGCATTTATGGGAGACAACTGATCGATGTTTTTCTCTCATATCAATGTTTCTCTCTCTTCTCTTTTTCTCTCTAAAATCAATTTTTTAAAAAGTCCTAGTGGTACATACAAAAAAAAAAAGGAGAAAGAAATAAAGAAAAAGGCAGCAGAATGTAATGGAATAGGGCCCTTGGCTTTTGAGTGACAGCTCTGTTCAAATTGTCACCCACTATTCACTAGCTGCATCATCTTGGGTAAATTTTATCCTCTTTTTGAGTCTCAGTGTCTACTTCTCTCTTGATTTATTTCCTTTTATCATCATTTTCCTCCTGCCCCCACTCCCAGGCAACGATTCCAATGTGTTTGCTGTGCATGTATTCTTGCAAAATGTACACTGTTGTTTTGTGAACATGTGTTTTTAATTAACAGTGTTTTATTTTATTTTTTTTTTTATTTTTTTTTTTTTTAATATATTTTATTGATTTTTTACAGAGAGGAAGGGAGAGAGATAGAGAGTCAGAAACATCGATGAGAGAGAAACATCGACCAGCTGCCTCCTGCACATCCCCCACCGGGGATGTGCCCGCAACCCAGGCACATGCCCTTGACCGGAATCGAACCCGGGACCCCTCAGTCCACAGGCCAACGCTCTATCCACTGAGCCAAACCGGTCTCGGCAATTAACAGTGTTTTAATGTGTTTTAAATAAACAGTGTTGTGATAAGACCCAATCATGTTGTCATCCAAAGTGGGGCAAAAGTAGGTTTACCATTGTTCATATGGAAAATAATACAATAATTAATAGTTATACAAGAATAAACGAGTGTTTCCCGTATTCACAATTGTAAACCTGCTTTTTCCCCACCCTGAATGTCAACTGCTGCTGAACTTTGACATCTTGAGAGCTCTGAGGACAGTGTGAGTTTGGTTACTTCATCTGATTTTCATTTAATTCTTGACAATTTGCCAACAAGAGTTGAGTTGCCCACATTCCATGTTGCTCCCCTGGTGGAGGGAAAAAAATCTGTCTCCAAAACAGTGTGAGAGCCAAGTGGGACCCACGAGGTTTGAGAACAAGACAGATAACAACAGAAAAAGAAAACTCAGGCTGGCCAAGTAGCACAGCTCATCCTGGATGCCTCCAGAAATCTATCTTCACTTTGCTTGACTTCACCAGAATCATATTAAACTACACAGGATGTGAGATAAAACCACGCTTATGGCCATTTGTAATCAGGATGCTGGAAGGGACTGCAGCAAACTTCACCTTGACCCCCTCACTCAACACGGGGAGAAACCGAGGGCCTAGGAAGCAAGGTAACCACCAATGTCACACAGCCAATTTGGCGGCAGGCCTCGGTCCCTGACTCCTCAATATTTCACCAAGCTGCCTGTCAGCAGTGTTGGATGAAACATCCAAAGATATTTTCTCAACAGCATGCCTCACCTCCAAAATATTTTACAAATATTATCCAAGAATGACCCATTAAGAGTGAGAATACTTTCCATCGTTGTTAGCTGCCCTAAACCCCTGCATCCTGTTCATGTTCCTGGCGCCTGCCTCTGATACTGTATCCATAGCAATGGACAAATACCATAAACACTCTGCAGATCCAGGGGTTTCTTAAGGTGCAGCAATAACACGTTGCACATGCACACAGAATAGAGGTATCTGTAGCATTTATGAAGCTGTGATATCTGCACAGCTACAGAGCTTACTGGGTTTTCAGAGGATTACAGAGTATTTCCTAGGAAACTCAAAATAAATATATTATAAAATTTCAATTTCAGTGTGTCACTAATATTGTCCTGGTAGCCTGGCGTGCTGGTTGCAAAACACACTGTTGGCAGAGGCAGGAATTCCTTATGGACTCTCATCATATCCTTTAAAACTGCAGGAATCCCGCAGAATGTCCTCTTTACTAACAGTAAAAAGAACAAACACTAACAGAACACGCACTGTGTGCCAAGCATGATGCTTGGCCATTTTCCAGTTAGAAAGCTGAGGCCTAATGAAACTGAGTAGCTTGTCAGCAATCAGAGCTAGCGCGTGGCCGAAGCAGGATCAAATCTAGATCCCTGTGACTCCGAAGACTATGTTTTTAACATCTGTGTGCTCCTGGGCTATTGGTTGTAAATTACAGGTAGAGCCATAGCATCTAAACTCACTCCCTGGCAGCCATATTTTCACAGTGAAACATGTGGCTCTGTGAAATACGTACTTAAAATGGACTCCACCATCTAATTCCTTATGTAGAAATTATTTCATTTCTATTTCAAGCAGGGGATCCAGTTGAAATGTCTATTTGAAAGGGTATCTCGTAGGAAAAGACGTTTCCATCGGAACCTGAGTCTGAGCAAGGATTGGCTAGAGCAGCCTGCTGGGGCCACTGGGAAATAGCGCCAAAGAAGCTCGGGCGCTTCCTGATTTCTCACCACAAGGAGTTAATTCAAGGGAAGGAGGAGGGGCCACTCAGGAGCACAGAGCCAGCCATGAAGCATGATCCAAGGGCATGTCAGTGGCACTGAGGGCTGCTGGGGTAGGTGTGGCCAGGCCCCAGTTCTGAGCAGGTACCAAGCCTTTCTTCCATGACCACTGAGGGGGAGAGAACCCCAAGCAGGTCAGCGGTACCTGCTACATCTGGACTAGTGGAGGGGTAGGTAAATGAACATTAGCCTCCAGGGCCTCAGAGACCAGGCATCTTCAAGCAGAGCCAAGGTCAAGATTAAGATCAAGGTGGGACTAGTGGGGGCTGGGCACTCAAAAAGCTACATCCAGGAACAGAGAGGAGCTGAATCAACCCTGTGACCCTGAGGTGGGCTGGGAGAGGATTGTCTTGCAGAATGGAGAAAGAAGAACCTGGACTTCATTGTCCAGCAGTTCTGAAATAGAGGCTCTTACCCTGAGGTCCATGGGTGGGTGAGTGAACTTTTGATATTGTCTAGATTAGAATCCAAAGAGGCCCAGCAAACAGATAGTTCCTCTTCCTTTTCTCTTTTGGATCTTTTCCCCGTGATTGTGTTTTTCTATATCAACTCTAAAACCAGCTTCTCTGATAATAAAAGGATTCCATTTATATTTCATTTGTGGCTTATTCACATTATAGAATGACTTAGGGGGAACTGACATCTCCATGATCATGATTCTTCCTATCCAAGAACATGGCACGTCTTTCCATTCATTCTAGTCTTCTTTTGTATCTGCCATTAGCATTTCCAGGTTTTCGTCATGGAGATTGTATCAGGTCTTATTTTTATAATAAATCATCCCCAAATGTAATAGTTTTAAACAATAGCCATTATTTAGCTCATGAGTCTGCACATTATCAATTCGGGCTGGGCTCAGCTGAGTGGTTTTTCTGCTGATCTTCGCTGATCTCAGATGGACTCACTTGAGAACCTGATTGGGAGGACTAGAACGACTTAGGATTCTACATGGTATCTCATCCTCCAGAAGGTTAGTTTGGGCTTGTACTTGATGTCTCATACACTGAGATTGTTCAGGAGGTCTTTGAAATTATACACAAAGGTGCTGTGCTTATGTGTGAGTGTAGGTACTCAGGGCACAAGTCCTCTGCTTTTATCAAATCCTAAAAGGGATCCGTGTTCCAAAAGAGATTAAGAAGCGAAGGCTGTGATCCTCCTGCATCTACTTCAGGAAGCAGAGTCAGCTGCTGGCTCTTAACTTGGCCAGTAGTTGACTTTCCTGACTCCTTGGAAACCTTGAACTTCTTCCAAAGGCCTCCGTAGGCCTGTCAGGCACTGCTCACACCCTTTCTACCCTCAGGAAACTCCCAACCTGGGAATAAATAAGGCAAGGAAACAGCGACGCTCAGGAAAGCTGGGAAAGCAGGTTAGAGGCAGGCCAGGGAATTCACATTTTCCACTGTGACATAGGTGTTATTGTCGTGCCTCTTTGCTGGTGAGGAGATTGAAGCTCAGAGGAGGGAAGTGACCTGCCTACAGCTACCCAGCAGTAAGGATAGAGTCAGGGTTTGAAGCCTCCCCTTACTGAGGGATTCTAGCGGAAATGCTTTGAGTAGTCAGGAGGAAAACCAAGTCCTCAGACAGTTGACATTTTACCCAACTCCACCCTAATGGGGCAAAATGAGATGCTCCTAGAGAGCCCTGCAAACAAGGTATAATGAATGCCTAGGGGACACACCGCCAGTCTCCCTAACCCCCAAGCACACAGAGGATCCTGGAATTGTGGATTAACTGAATTGCCAACGAGCAATGTGAATCTGTGCAAAAATATCTCCAAGCCAAGAAGGTCTGACCCCATTACGCCATCTTTAAATGTGGACTCATCACTTCAAAGCACACTGTTGGGAAACTGCTATTGCCAAAGTCTGGAGTAACCACAGAACCCATCTCGTACAGTGAGTAGCCCCGATTAACTGAGAAATGAAGCACACGGGGCTTTGAACTGGGCTTGACACAAACTCAGAATCGATAAACGTGGGCTGTTAGGTCTGTGACTATTGATATTATAATCGTTAAGAATACACCTCTCGCCCTAACCGGTTTGGCTCAGTGGATAGAGCGTCGGCCTGCGGACTCAAGGGTCCCAGGTTCGATTCCGGTCAAGGGCATGCACCTTGATTGCAGGCACATACCCAGTAGGGAGTGTGCAGGAGGCAGCTGATCGATGTTTCTCTCTCATCGATGTTTCTAACTCTCTATCCCTCTCCCTTCCTCTCTGTAAAAAATCAATAAAATATATTAAAAAAAAAAAAAGAATACACCTCTTCCCTCCTTCCTCACTTCACTTCTGCCTGGACCCAGCAGATTTTCCCTACCTGCGAGGAGTCAGGCCTGCACACAAGAGAGTGGATTAAACACATACACACACACACACACACACACACACGCACACGAACACGCACACACGCATGCACACACCTCTTAAATCTCAACATGCCAAGCCCCCCTTCATTTTATTCCCCCAATAGAGACATTCATACCCACACCCCACTGGTGTGTGTGGCCCTGGGCCCGGCATCTATGTGGGGAGGAGGAGGCCTGGCCCACAGGGCTGAGGGTCTCCTGGCCCCGGCCTTGCCTGAGCCAAGACGGGGAAACAAGGAGGCTTTGTGCAACTCCCACCTCCCGGCACCAAGGCCCTTTCACTCAGCTGTCCCTCACCCACCTCCACCCTGACAGGAATGGCCAGCCCCTATTTCCTGTTTCCCTGGACCCCTGCCAGACTCCCCACATTGGTGCCCTCAGTACTGCCAGGCTGGGAGGCCCGTGGGCATCCTGTGCCATTGCCTCTGGAGGCATAGGTGCCCTGGGAACGCACCCTCACATTTCTACATGGGCACCTCCCAACCTCTCCGACCTCACACTGTGCTCACTGTGGACCCTGAGGCTGCCTGCCAGGGTGACAGGAGCCTATGGCACTTCATTTATGCAGGAGGCTGTGGGTGGGCTCCCCCTAACTGCCAAGAACTTGCTACTCTGAGCCCACAAGTGCTCCATTTTCCCTCTTCTCCTTTCCACATCTCTCCGATTTTCTCACTCCCTGGCTACTCCCCTGGGGCCCGAGAGTGAGCAGGCCTGATAACGCTGAAGAGCATGGGTTTTAGAATCAGATCTACCTGCTTCCAGTCTTGGAACTGCCACCCTCTGACCTTCATCAAATAGATCATATTTGAAAAGTGGAGATAAGGATACCTACCTAATAGGTTTAATGGTGCAAGGATTACATGAGCTAACACAAGTACAGCCTTAGCGCAATACCAGGTTCAAAGAAGTTTAGCAAATAACAGACTAGTGACACATAATGATACTTACTGCCATTAATCCCAGCTGGCCATCAACTTGCTTTGAGGCCTGGCATATGGGTGGCATATTTCCCAAGTTGCTGGCACTGATGCCAGTTTCCATTGGTCATTTCTAGAGAATGTTGGAAGGAGGACATCAGCAAACTGAGTCCTTACTGTCATCTTGCCCAGAAGTGTTCCTTCATGGGTTTAGGCTGCTTTCCATTGGCGTGAGGAAATAAACGATTTCCCAACATTATCTCAGTTCTTTTAGTTCTACTGAATTTTCTAAAAAGCAACAGAATCTTCCACTATTACCAATATTTTGTCTCCTTCGGAATTCCTCTTCTTTTAGTTTGTGCTTCATGGGTCAGACCATGGCTAATTAATAGTGGTGATGGTGGCATTTTTACCTTGTGCCTGGCTTAATAAGAATGCCTTCTCTCCTTCCTCCTTGCATGTACATGTAAACTCTTTCTTTAAGATAAAATAGTTATCTTGTTAAGGAAATACCCCTTTATTTCCGTTTTTCCGCCTCTTAGAGTTTGTTGTTGTTTTTAAGTCTGGGGTGGCTGTTTAATTTCATCAAATAATAGTTTCAGTATTTATTAAAGTGATAAGCTTCTACTTTAGCTTCCTTGACCTCATGATAGACATGATGGCTAGAGATTTTCTGGAACTCCACTTAGGAATGAACAGCTAACCAACAATTTATTTTATATTTAAATTAGTGGCCAAAGGATGAACTATGCAATAAAGAGCATTAGGATTTTAAATGTCCATTCAGGAAAAAAAATAAGTTTGAATCTTTCCTTACAACCAATACAAATTCTAAATGGATTAGAGATTATGCCTTTTAAAAAACACACACAAAAGAAAACCTTTTAAACTATTTGAAGGAAATATTGGAAAATATTTTTATAGTCTTGGTATGAGGAATCATAAACAAGTTGTAAAACCTAGAAGCCATAAAAGAAAATAGAGAGATAGGGCTACCCAAATATCGAAATCTTCTGTATGATGAAAGACACCACAAAGAAAGTTAAAGACAATGGGAGGATGGAAAAAACATTGCCAACAGACACTGAATTAATACTCAGAATATGTGAAAGAAAGGCAGGGGGAGTAGTTGAGTTGGCAAATAAAGCTCAACTTCACTCATAATAAATATCATATAAATAAAAACAACAAGGTAACGTTTTTCATCATCAAATTGCCTATATTTTAAAAACTATATATCCAGTGTTGGAGAATGTATAAGGCTACTAGAGCTACAACTTTAGGTCTCTCCACTACAGAATTCTTTTATGCAAATAGCGCCCCCTGCAGCACAACTCTCACACAGAACAAGATTAATTGGGGACCCTGGAGAGTAGCTCTCAGTGCCAGTCCCTTTCAATGGGCTTGGTGAGAATTTTTGGCATATCCAGCAAAATATAAAAGGCCCTCTGACTCAATGATTGGTCTTCCAGGGACCTAGCCTTTAAGAAATACATGAGTACGTGACATGTACATAAAGGTATACACAAAAGTATGTTCCCTGGAGCACAGGGGGGAAGAGAAACAAACCACATCACATGTCTATCAGTAGAGGATTGTCTGGACAAATAATGGTGCATCCATTCATGAGATATTCTGCAAGTCTTCAAAGGAATGAAGTGGATTTGTGTGAACTAACATAGAATGATCTTCAAGATTTGATGCTATCAGTGAGATAAACATGAATGTGAAAGCAAGTTCCAAGCATATCTATTTTTCAATCCCAGGCACATGCTTGTGTGTGTGTGAATATACATTAGGTAGATAGGGCGTGCACACACAGGAACGGGAAGAGTCCGCCACACCGAGGAGATGGACTAGAATCACTGTGAAGGGGCGCTAGTGCCAGGGAGGAGTTTCACATTATCCTCTGCCTGCTGTCCTACTCTGTGACTCACCACAAGAAAGCTTTGCATGTGTGTCAGTTTCATTGCAAATTCAAATATTAGGTAGGTAGCCCACTGATTCTGGCCCATTCTTTTGACAACTTCTCACCTGACTAAACTACGCAGGAAAGTCCTACTAACAAGTGTGAGGCCTTCTTGGCATTCTTGAAAGGAACCCCTCTGAGCAGCTCATCTGGGCATCCTAATCCCATGAGAGCATCTTAAAAACTAGGTCCACGTCTCTGTCCAAGACCTGCTGCTTCAGAACTGGAATTTCTGTGCCTAAGGCTATTATCTGGGGGAGGAAGTGAGCATGAGGGCTGCTGGGTAGTGTGGTGACTGAATTGGAGACCTGCACAGCGACGACTGGGAATGAGAAGACAGAGACCTGCCTTGTCTGCAAGGACTCCCATGAACCCTGGCGGGGCCCTGGCTGGACAGATACAGTCTCCTGAGCTTGGTGGTGAAGGCCCTCTACTGACACCAGGCTGCGCAGATGTCAGGGCTGCTGCAGCTTTGGCTTTTGTTTTCACTAAAACTTGGGTTGTTTTGCACTTGTTGTGGGGCCGGGCGGGGGGTGGGGGTGGGGTGGGGGTGGGGGGGGCGTCCCGTGAATGAGGCTTTGACTGTGGTGTTCTAACCTGGAGGAAGGTGGATTTGAAGTTCACTGGAAAAGCCACCCAGCCCCTGCTCTGGCTCGCTTACATGATTAAAGACAACTTAGTTCTCAGGAATGCTGTGACTATTATTATCTAAGGCAGTAATTTTCAACCCGTGTGCCGTGATACACTGGTGTGCCACATTTTAAAACATGCAACACCTGACTATTCAGACAGGGACACTGACCTGTTTTCCTTTAGATCAGTGGTTCTCAACCTGTGGGTCGCGACCCCTTTGGGGGTCGAACGACCCTTTCACAGGGGTCGCCTAAGACCATTGGAAAACACATATATAATTACATATTGTTTTTGTGATTAAGCACTATGCTTTAATTATGTTCAATTTGTAACAATGAAAATACATCCTGCATATCAAATATTTACATTATGATTCATAACAGTAGCAAAATTACAGTTATGAAGTAGCAATGAAAATAATTTTATGGTTGGGGGTCACCACAACATGAGGAACTGTATTAAAGGGTCACGGCATTAGGAAGGTTGAGAACCACTGCTTTAGATTGTCAAATAAAAATGTCAACAGCCAACACAACAATAGCCATCCAATGTGAATGAGTAAAAATTATACCTATTTTATTTTTATTTGATATACCTATTTATTTATTATCAGATCAGCAAAAAAGGATAATTTTTGATGTGCCACAGAATTTCAGTAATTAGTTTACTTGTGCTGTGAGATGAAAAGGTTGAAAATCGCTGGTCTAAAGGCTGGCATGCAGAGACAGCAGGACTGGATTCAAACCCTGAATCCAGCCGGGTGATGTCGGCAAGGTGATACCAGCCAGGCAACTGTGGGCAGGGAGATACCAGCCGGGCGACTGTCTGCAAGGAGATACCAGCCGGGTGACTGTGGGCAAGGAGATACCAGCTGGGCAACTATGGGTAAGGAGATACCAGCCGGGCGACTGTCGGCAAGGAGATACCAGCTGGGTGACTGTCGGCAAGGAGATACCAGCCAGGCAACTATGGGCAAAGTGATACCAGCTGGGCGACTGTGGCAAGGTGATACCAGCCAGGCGGCTGTCTGCAAGGAGATACCAGCCGGGCGCCTGTCGGCAAGGAGATACCAGCCGGGCAACTATGGGCAAGGTGATACCAGCCAGGCGACTGTGGCAAGGTGATACCAGTTGGGTGACTGGGCAAGGAGATACCAACTGGGCGACTGTCAGCAGGGAGATACCAGCCAGGCGACTGTGGCAAGGTGATACCAGTTGGGTGACTGGGCAAGGAGATACCAGCTGGGTGACTGTCGGCAGGGAGATACCAGCCAGGCGACTGTTGGCAAGGTTCTTAACATTTCTGGGTCTCAGTTTCTTGGGTTGAAGAATGGACGTAATAATGGGGTTGCAGTGAAGAGCAGAGAGATGGTGTATGGAGAGGTTAGTCGATCACAGCTCAGCTACTGTTTATGAATATTATGGTGGTTACTAGGCCGTTAGCTCCTGGAGGACAGGCATACGTGAATGAGAAGTCTTTCATCAAAGTCCACCTACCACTGAATCAGAATCAGTGCTCAACAACAGAGCTGAACACCGATTCTGATTCTATTAGGGCTCCGGGCCTTTCATTCCTTTAAGCTGTTTAACGAGTCTGTAAGTCATAGATAGGAATGCAAAGTAATGTTTGCCCAAATGTATGTAAACTATTCCTGTTATGGGCTCAGTTAATTCTCCCCAGGGTGTGGAAGAAGCCAGTTTTATCTATTTGCACATTCATATCGGTATTCCAGATCTGTGTCTGTCCTTTGGCTTGTTGTCACCTCTTACTGAGTCCCTCATTCATGAGTTAAATAAAATCTCGTTTTTCACCTGTCATGATTTTACGGGGTTTTTTTGAAAATTATCTTCTATTACTATGACTCCTTTAGCAAAACAGCACTTTTCTATAGAAGGCAGATACCCTCAGGGCCAGACACTGTGCCATGTAATGAGAGCGAATGAATGACTTGTTCTATGGGACAGAGAGCAGCTCCCACACTCCGTGCAGATCCTGCGCCAAGGCTGCGGGTGACTCGGAGGATAAAGGCACTGCTCTCCGCTTCGGTTGGCCGGCCAGGCTGTATAACGGGCTCATAACGAATGCGGGGCCCGGAGCGGGCCCTCACCCTGACCCCCTCGCCATTCTCCCTCTCCTCTGCGCCCGGGCCCCCCGGAGGCGCGGGGATCGAGGGCAGCCCCTCCCCGGGCAGGCGCCCAGGCTGGCACGTCCGCCCTCCGCCCTCGGGGTCTCTGGGCTCCGCGCGGCCCGCGGGTGCGGAGGGGCCTTTGGAGGGGGCGGGTGCGCTCGAGCCAGAAAGTCCGGAGCCGCCCAGGAATCTTGGCTGGGACTGCGAGCATTTCCTCCCGAGCGAGCGAGCGAGCGAGCGGGCGGCGCGATCCCGGGGAGGCGGCGGGCAGTCGGCACCATGCGGCCCCTGCTGTGCGCTCTGGCCGCGCTCGCCCTGCTCCGCGCCGCGGGCGCCGACGGTGAGTGGGGCTCGGACGGGCGGGGACCCGGAGAGACGCACTGGGCGCGACAGATGGAGGAGGGAGGGACAAGGAAACAGCCAGATGGAGAGAGAGGGGGGAGAGAGAGGGGGAGAGAGAGGGGGAGATGGTGAGAGAAAACGGAGAGAGAACGATAGGAAAGGGCAGAGAAATAAAGGCAGACGGTTCGAGAGAGGACAGCGGGAAGGAGAGAGAGAGAAAGGTAGGGACTGAGGCAGGAACTACGGAGATACCGGGTGGGTGTGAACTATGAGCTATGAACGGCGATGGAAAGAAAAAGGAGTTTGAGAGGCAAATGGAACAAGAGGGAAAGAAATAGAGGAGCTAACATGGCAAGAGAAGCGGGTGGGGAGGAATCTAGAGGAAAAGAGGAAGATTTGAGACCAAAGGGAAGAGAGATTGTGGGGAAACCCCAGGTCTGAAGGAGAGAGGGGAGGCGACAGGGGTCACAGGGTGGGAGGCCAGCCTGCAGGTGGGGCAGCCCCCCTCATCTCCCCGCCCCAGGGTCAACAGAGGCTCCTGGCCTGGCTCCCTGGGCCTTGGAGACCCAGCTTCAACAGGCCCTTGACCCGGCCGGGCAGGGCGGGGCAGGCGGGCCCAGGAGGAAGGCCCCTGCTTCACCTGTCAGGTGGCCTGAGGGGGCTGGTAGCTGGGGTGAGGCAGCCAGTCCCCAGGCTGCAGGAGAGGTCCCTGAGAGCCTGGGGAGGGTGCGGGAGGGAGAAGCGTGTGGGTGCTCTGCTGGCTGGGTGCTTTGTCTTGCGCTGTCCCCTCTGCCCTTCTCACGTGAGGCTCAGGTCAGGTGGCTGCAGTGCATTTATTTTTGTACACACAGACACTCTGCCTATTGTACTGTATGTTGCAGTTTACAAGCCACATTCCCATTTTCCGACGTCTCATGAAGGCCTTGGCCAGGGCAGCTGGTGCCCATCCCAGTTGTCCAGGTGAGGGGAAGGCTCAGGTCTCACCAAGGTGCCTCAAGAAGCACCCAGGCCTCCTGCCCCAGGCCAGGCTGCTCCCCCATCAACCTGGAGTCAGCGGGTGTTGAGTCACCCAGACCAAGGGCCCTGCACCAGGATGGAAGGCCCCAACCCCAGGTCCCCTCGGGGTACAGCGAGCTGTGGGGGTACGCACCAGGGGAAGAATCGGGCCAGTCCTGAACCTGGGCAGCCCTGGCTGAGTAGCCCTGGGTAAGTCACTCCACCCCTCTGAGGCTGGTGGGGAGAAAGGCACCCACCCCACAGAGTTGCCTGTGGGGAGTGGAGGAAAGAGGAAGTGCCAGATGTATCAACACACATTGGCCCCTTCTCCCTCCCCTCGGCAGCCCCACTGCTCCCTTGAGCCTCGGTTTCTTCACCTGTTGGGAGAACCCCACAGGCTGTGTAAGGCGTGGCTCAGCACAGTCCTTCCCCCCCGCCCCCCACAGCCCCCTCCTCCTGGAGCTGAGGAGGCAAAGCAGGGCCTGTGTCCCCAGAAGGAGGAGTTGGCCACCTGCCCACTAATGGCTGACCTTCAGTGGCCCCTTTAGCCACAACTGGCATAGACCCTTTCACGTAAAACCACTGCAAAAACATTATTTTCTTCCTGGTTATGCATGCTCATTGCTACAGATTAAGTAAGAAAAAGGATAGTAATGAGAAATAATAAAATAAAATAAAGAAAAAATATTTAAAAATAAAAATAGAAAGGAGGAAAGTATAAATGCAATTTCACACTGAGTTCACACATTTTTGTGTATAACCTTTCAAACTTCAGACAATGTACCATTGCTTTTCTTAACTTTTAATTGTGGAATCGTTGGATATAAAGGCTTACCTCAGAGATTGTGGGCTCGGTTCCAGACCACCACAATACAGTGACTATTGTAAAAGAGTGAGTCACATAATTTTTTTTGGTTTCCTAATATATATAAAAATTATATTTATACTATGTCTTAGTCTATTAAATGTACAATAGCATTATGTCTAAAACCCCAATAATTTAAAAATATTTTATTGCTAAAAAAAATGCTAACCATTATTTAAGCTGCAAGTGAGTCATAATCTTTTTGCTGGTGGGGGCTCTTGCCTTCAACCTGTAAGAAACGCAATATCTTCGAAGTGAAATAAATCGAGGTATGCCTGTAAAACAGAATAGTATAATTAACCCCATGTACCTATTACCCCGCTTCAACAAGTATCAGTTCATGGCCAGCCTTGTTTCATCTATTATCCCCATCCTTTCTCTCCTCTCACAAATTATTTTGAAGAAAATTCCAGATATCATATATATATATTTAAATATATTTTTATTGATTTCATAGAGGAAGGGAGAGGGAGACAGAAACATCAATGATGAGAATCATTGATTGGCTGCCTCCTGCACACCCCTCAGCCCGCAACCGGGCATGTACCCTGACAGGGAATCAAACTGTGACCTTCTGGTTCATTGATCCAAACGCAACCACTGAGCAACACTGGCCAGGTTATTTTTATTTCTAAAGATTTCCTGATGTATCTCTAAAAGATAAGTAACCTTTAATAAACATAAGTATGATACCATTATCATAACATAAAAATGGACAAAAATCCCTTACTATCATCAAATATCCAATCAGTGTTCAAATGTCCCTGATTATGTCATGTTTTTCTATTTGGTCAGTTTGGTCCAAATAAGGTCATACATTGCTTTTGGTTGAGATGGCTGATGAGTTTCTTTAAATATGTACGTTCTCTTCTCCTATTTGGTTGTTGTTGCTTTTTCTTAAAATTTATTCGTTGAAGAAACTGGGTTGTTTGTCCAGTAGCTTTCCACATACAGATTTTAGCTGGTTGCATCCCCCAGGTGTCATTTAAATGTTCTTTTCGCCCCTGTATTGTCTTTAAACTAGTAGTTTAATTCCAGTTAGAACTTTTCCCCCCAAGAATACTTTAAGACAGTCATATATATATATATATATATATATATATACATATATATATATATATATATATATATATGTGTGTGTGTGTGTGTGTGTGTGTGTGTGTGTTTATTTTATTTCAGAGAGTAATGAAGAGGGAGAGAGAGATAGAAACATCAGTGATGAGAGAATCATCAATCAGCTGTCTCCTGCATGCCCCACACTGGGGATCAAGCCCACAACCCAGGATAGGATGACGGTCAACCACTGAACCACACTGGCAGGGCTAAGACAGTTTTTACTGCTTTCATTTGCATTTCTTTGATTAACTACCAAGATTGGACTTTTTCCTCAAATACATATTGGGTATGTCTACTAAATCATTTTTTACCTTTTCAGTCATGGTGTTGGGATAGTCCATATTGGTCTGTAAAAGCTCTTTACGTATTGAGTGAGGCAGACTGTTTTGTGTCACTTGTAGAGAATTTTTTTAGGTTCAGGCTTGGCTGAGTTCCTCTCCTGTTTTGCTCTCAGAGGGATCTGAAGTCCCAGAGGCTGGTCCTTTTGGCCAGTATCGCCATTGTCACCCGTGCCTCGGGGCCCATCGGGGAAGCTCTCACTCTCCACCACCGACCACTCCAGGTCCCTGTGGGCATCTGCCTTCCATGGAGCCTGCTTTTTGCTGTGGGTAGAAGAGGAAGGTACTGAAGGGCTGTGGTGAGGATCCCAGCATTTCTTCTTACAAAAATAGATGTTGTGGGGAGGGAAGCACTCAAGACAGTGGGGTCCAAAGCCCCAACACATATGGGCTCTTTTGGGGCTTAAGACAGCTGCAAAGGTGTCAGGTGTATGGCCCCCACACCCATCCAGCCCTTCATTTTATAGAAGCGGCACCTGAGGCCCCAAGTAGGAGGCCTTTGACTTACACAAGGTCACACCACTGTCAAGGCACAGTATAGTCAGTGTCAGGCAGGTTGGATCCAAATCCTGTCCTCACCACTTACTAGCTGTGTAATCTGGGGCATCAACATCTTTGATCTTGGTTTTCTAAACTGTAAAAAAGAGATGTAAGAGTTCTGAGCTCACAGCTAGAATTAAATGAGATAATGCATTTAAGAACTCACCTAACCTTGGCACATAGTAAGTGAGCACAAGTCAGGAGTAGCTTCGAGGAGCCCATCGGTGTGGCTCAGTGGTTGAGCATCGACCTTTTAGTCAGGCGGTCACGGCTCAATTCCCAGTCAGGGCACATGACCGGGTTGCAGGCTCAGTCCCCAGTAGGGGGAGTGCAGGAGGCAGCTGATCAATGATTCTCTCTCATCATTGATGTTTCTATCTCTCTCTCCCTCTCCCTTCCTCTCTGAAATTATATATATATATATATATATTTAAAAAAGTAGCTTTGAGGAGGTCATAGGGGGGACATCTATAATAGTGTCAACAGTAAAAAAAAAAAAAAAAAAAAAGAGTAGCTTTGAATAGAGAGTATGCTTATGCCCATTCTAAAGGTGAAGAAACCAAAGATCCAACAATGGGATTGGCTTAAAGGAGCCCAGAGAGCTGGGTCAGCCCTGAGCCCTTCGGTGCTTGTTGGAGAAGCCCGTCGCAAACATCCTCTGGGCCCTGCTTGGGTTTAGGTCTAGGGCAGATACCGCCCCATCATGAGGAGAGCTGGTTGGAGTGATCTGACCAAGAGCACTGGCTCCACGTAGAGGGGCAGCCATGGGGGCTCTCACCAACCTGCTCACTCTTCAGCTCACCTGGGCAATGCCCTGTGTGGCATCTGTACATCACTTGGCAGTTCCGAGGCATCAAGTGCAGGATCCTTTGTGACCCACAAAGTGGAAGAGCAGGGCCATTCCCTTGCAGACAAGGAAGCCAGTGAGAGGCAGGGCACAGCCAGTGAGCAGGGGAGGGGCACTGCGTCTCCAACCTCCAGTCTTGCATGCTCTCCACAGCACGTGGAGAGAGGTTAGATATCCAGGACAGCTTCTTAGACCTGCTCCACATTACGGGGGTTTTGGAATGTTCTAGCACATTATAACCAGGTGGATTAAGAAGCGCAGTATTCCCAGGTAGAAGAAATCTTGGTTTCTGTATGGCCTCAGGGAGCAGAGCCGCCTACCAACCTTGACCACAAGTCAGTCTACCTCTGAACTGATACATGAGAAAGACATTAACTCGTGTGTAAATGAGGGGGCTCTTTGTTACAGCAGCCTAGCTTGAATCCTCAGCAAAATACTAACTTAACCAGGTAGTGAAGGTTTTGGAATGGCATTGCTAAGGTCTCAGAGTGGTTGGCAAGGCTCCGGCCACATCTGGAAAGTGACCAGAGACCAAGGGAGCAGGGCATGTCTCGCCCAAATCAAAACAAAACTAAACTAAACAAGAATGTTCCTCAGAATCTGACTCACTCTCTCTGGGGACCTGAGGGTCCCTCTCCTGTTTCAGCCAGAGCAGTTCCACAGATTAGAGTTCTTCACATAACTATTTGGAAATAATGTTCTTCTGGCTTTAAAAAATCAAAAACCACAGATGGCTTTAAATGAATCACACATTTTAATACAAATATCAAACGTGATGAAATCTATTATTCTATTATACTTAATGTGGTCAAATGGAATTAACCCGCAGTGGCAAGAGCTGCTGGTCAAGCAGAGTGTCTCTGATGACTCAGGAGGCCCCCCAGCACCTGCCAGTGTCACCCCCTGGCACGGCAGAAGTCATCTGTGTCCTGGGCACTTCCTTAGCGTTTGGGACCCAGATAACAAAGGTCTCCTCTGTTTGCAAGTGGAGGGGCCATACTTCCCGCCCCGAGGGGGACCCAGTGGCCAGGCCCCTTTAACGGAGCAGTTAGCCCTGCGCCTCCCCTCCGCCTGGGCTTCTGGCCTCTACTGCAGCGTGTTCTCACCAGCGCGCGACATTCCACCCCTGGCCACCGTCCAGGGGCACAGAGGCCCGAGCAGGAGCCAGGCCAGGGAAAACAACCCGGCGTCCAAGAAGGTCCGTTTCCCAACTGGCCGCGCAGGGCGGGCGGGCAGAGGAAGGAAGGGAAGACGAACCCCAGCCTTGGGTCCTCAGGGTCCATCATGGCAATCCTTCCGCCTCCCCCACGCCTTCCCTTTCTGGAAGCCCCGTGAAGCAGGCCTGATCATGAGCCCCTTTCTACTGATGAGGTACCAAAGGCTCCAAGATGTGTGTGTGTGCGTGTATGTGTGTGTGTGTGTGTGTGTGTGTGTGTGTGTGTACAAGCTAAAAAAAAGAAAAAAAGAAGGCACCCAGGTCCTGCCTTGCTGGAGGGTCTGGTCCAGGAAGCCGCTTGGCCTTGACTCCTCTGGGCAGGCTCTGGAAGACCCACCAGGCAAGGATGAGCTGTATCTGGGCGGCAGTGCCTCGAGGGGCCACCCCACCCGTGTTGCAGGGGCAGCTGCAGAGGCTCAGGGAGGAGGGACGTTTCCCACAGGCCCACAGCAGCACATGGCTGAGCTCAGCCAAGAACGCGGGGTCGGTGTTTTCTGCCGTCATGCGTTGAGCTCAGTGCCGAGGGACCCGGCTCCGATGAACCGGTCGGGAGGCCTGGCTGAGCTCATGGGCAGTTGGGCGGTGGAGCCCGGACGAAGCTCTGTCCAGATGTGAGAGATTAGCGCTGTGCGCCGTGGAGAGCAGCTCGGGCCAGCCTTCTCCCCGGACGGATTTGGAGCCAAGTGAGATCTCATCACAGACACGTAAAGAACAGTGGGTTTTAGGCCAATGGGAGGAGCATGTCCGTGCTGTTCGTGACTTACAGGGCTGGCCGGGCCCCACTGGCCCCCAGGGTCACAGTGCTTCCTCTTGGCCTGAGCTGGGGGAGGGGAGGGGGAGAGGAGGGGAGGCCCTGGGAGAGGGCAGGAGAGGCTCAGGGGGGAAATTTGGCCAAAGGGCCCTGGGCAGACCTGCACAGGGTGGGTGTGGACACAGACCCACGCTGAGTCAGCCACCTCTTCCCCAACAGCCCTCGCTGCTGGGGAACAGCTCCTACCCCCCTCCAAGTCTTCCCAGGCTGAGCAGCCCCATTCCTCCAGCTGAGATAAATGAATCCAAATGTGGGTCCCTGCATCCTGGCGCGGCTAGGCCTCCCTGGGGCACACGGCTAGGCCTCCCTGGGGCACATGGCTAGGCCTCCCTGGGGCACACGGCTAGGCCTCCCTGGGGCTCATGGCTAGGCCTCCCTGGGGCACACGGCTAGGCCTCCCTGGGGCTCATGGCTAGGCCTCCCAGGGGCACACGGCTAGGCCTCCCTGGGGCACACGGCTAGGCCTCCCTGGGGCTCATGGCTAGGCCTCCCTGGGGCACACGGCTAGGCCTCCCTAGGGCGCGGCTAGGCCTCCCTGGGGCTCGGCTAGGCCTCCCTGGGGCTCATGGCTAGGCCTCCCTGGGGCTCATGGCTAGGCCTCCCTGGGGCTCATGGCTAGGCCTCCCTGGGGCACACAGCTAGGCCTCCCTGGGGCTCGGCTAGGCCTCCCTGGGGCTCATGGCTAGGCCTCCCTGGGGCTCACGGCTAGGCCTCCCTGGGGCTCATGGCTAGGCCTCCCTGGGGCGCACGGCTAGGCCTCCCTGGGGCACATGGCTAGGCCTCCCTGGGGCTCACGGCTAGGCCTCCCTGGGGCTCACGGCTAGGCCTCCCTGGGGCTCACGGCTAGGCCTCCCTGGGGCGCACGGCTAGGCCTCCCTGGGGCGCACGGCTAGGCCTCCCTGGGGCTCATGGCTAGGCCTCCCTGGGGCTCATGGCTAGGCCTCCCTGGGGCTCATGGCTAGGCCTCCCTGGGGCGCACGGCTAGGCCTCCCTGGGGCTCATGGCTAGGCCTCCCTGGGGCTCATGGCTAGGCCTCCCTGGGGTACATGGCTAGGCCTCCCTGGGGCGTGCGGCCCAGATGGAGCACAGCCCTTTAGGTGGGGTCTCAGACCACCCCTCTCTCATCGGGAACTTTTCACACCAATGCATGCCGCCCACCGTGGCTTCTGTGTTTTGCTAAAAACCTATCAGACAACTGGCTTTTCTTATGGAAAATTTCAAACCGTATATATATACATACACACACACACAAAAGTAGAGAGAAGAGTGCAGGGAACTCCCATGTTCCCATCACCCAATTTCAACAATTACTAATCCTGTTTGCTCTATACTCCCGCCCATGCCTCCTCCGCTCCCAGGCCTGGGTTATTTTGAAATAAATCCAAGGCATCGTAGCATTTCATCTGTAAATATTTTAGTGTAGATCTCGAAAAGCATCCCTTTAAAAAAGTAACCAAAGCTCCATTATAACACACACCCCCCCAAAGGCAACAAGAAGCCCATTGTCTTATGAAGAGGCTTTTGTGGGTTCCATGGAGGGAAACAGTGGAGTGGAGAATGTAAGACACAAATTGTTCACCACAAAAGATGCTCAGAGTGGAAGGAAGTTTTGTCCCTGCTGGTGGTCCTGGCCCCCGAGTGGAAGAGCTGGGGTCCAGACGGAGTTGGAACCAGAGAATCTCAGGGGGGCGCTCCGGCAGAGCTCCCAAAGGCCAGCCTGCTGAGGGGGGTGAGGAGAAGGCCAGTGCTTGGGGTCCAGTCATTTGCTGACTGTGTGACCTCGAGCCAGTCACTCAACCTCTCACGGTGGCATTCATCACCAACAAAATGACTTAGCAGCTCCATTCTTAACTCAAGACCTGCCGACTTCTGGCTGTTAAATGTCCCCTTGGACAACCCAACCCACACCGAGGCCTCGCAGTCCCAGGAGCTCTGCACCTGCAGAGACCAGTGCGATATCCCGGACCCCCCTGCTTCGGGGTCCCATCCATGGCCACGCCCGCATATTGTCGCTGCTCCGCCCATACCGCCTGCTCCTGTCTCTCCATCATCGCATCAAGGCCTCCAGGCCCTTAGCCCCTCCATCTCCCAATTGCTCTTCTTATTGGCCTCTCTCCTTCCCTGTCCAAGCCAGACTCCAGAGCTCATTTCCCCCGCCCCTCGCTGGTCAAACCCGCACTTCCTTTGCTCTCATGCCTTCATTCTCTCCTCTTGCCACACGCATGCTGCAGACTCCCAGGTTCAGCTCCATCCAGCCACCCCTCTTTGCTGCTCTGCACCAGCCTGCAGGCTGCTGGGGGAGGGCTGGTGCTTGCAGAGTTGCTCCCTGAGGTCGGGCCATCCTGCAGGCCTCCTGCGCTGCCTCTGGGTTTCCTCCTCTCCTTCGGGACCCCCTCTTCATGCGAGCCCTCTACCCAGTGGCACACGGTCAGTGCTCTCATGGGGCTTCTATTTTAGTGGCTGTTTAACAACCCACTCACAGAATTCCTGAACATTCACTACTGCCTCTCCCCTTCCCGAACCCCACCCGAGTTTCAGCAAATGATTCTCCTCTTACTTTACAAAGCGAGCAGAGGCCATCAGGTGGGAACTCGCTCAACTTTCTGGCCCTCTAAGTAGAACTTTTTCACCCATTTTTGCTGCATCCCCTCTTTCTTCCCTCATGGGTTGCCACTACCTGTCATCCGCATCCCCCCCACCCCGGTCCCCCCTCCCCCCACTTTCTGGATTGCATGACCTCTCTCAAATGCATTCCTTCAGTTCTCCTTTCTTCTTGTTCCTCGGGCTCTAAGCCTGGTGTGTTTCTCCAGTGTGTAAAAAAGCGGAAGGGACAACAACACACTTTCTCTAGACCTGTGATCTGCTCTCCTTCCTTCAGCCAAACTTCCTGAAAACACTTCCCAGGATCTAGGCCCCCCTCTGACCTCTCCTTCCCTTCTCATCCCACCGCAGCCTAAACCCTGCTCGGCCTCCACCAGCCCCGGAAAGGGCTGGGGTGGGGTCTAGCAGTGACTGTCCTGTTGCTCTGTTTTTCTCCCTGTTCTTGCTCGGCCTCTGGCTGCTTTAGGTCTCGCTGGCCGCTTCCTCCTCCCTAACGCTCTTTGCTTCTCTTAGTTTCTGGAACAGTATCCTCCCTCCTGAGTGCCGGGTTCTTTCAGGTTCCAGCCACTCCGATGGGCCCAGGCATCTCAGAGCCACCAGCTCTGACACCTGAGCTCGGACCAGGGTCTGAGACTTCCATAGGAGGGCTGGTGGTGCCAAGAGGAACCAAGGAGGAATCAACATTGGGGAGAAAAATGACAAATCAGGGGTTGAACGGGTTGAACCTCAGATCTTCCACTTACCAGCGGTGTGACCTCGGACAGGTCATGTCCCCCGTCTGTGCACACATTTCCTGTGTGTCTGTTAAGGACGATAACACGTTGTTGTGGAACTGACTGAGTTAGTACATTTGTTTAGCACTTTGTGTGCATGTAAGCACTCCTGGATGCCAACTGCTCACCAATGTCAATGCTACTATTCAAATATCTCCACTCATTTTCTTTTTTAAAAAATATATTTTTATTGATTTCAGAGAGGAAGGGAGACAGAGAGAGGGATAGAAACATCAATGATGAGAAAGAATCATTGATCGGCTGCCTCCTACACACCGCACACTGGGGATCGAGCCCGCAACCCGGGCATGTGCTATGACTGAAATTGACTGTGACCTCCTGGTTCATAGGTCGATGCTCAACCATTGAGCCACGCTGGCCGGGCTCTCCACTCATTTTCTTCCTTTCAATTCCTCCTATTACTGCCCCCTTGCCTCACTTCTTACCCTGATTACTGCAAAGACAAATCCCTCCAATCCAGTCTCTGTATTTTAAAAATTCATCTGTGGCTATGTGACCCTTCTGTTAACCCCCCAAACAAGCACCATGACTGGTTTGTTAGGGCCTCTGGCTTGGTTTCTGTGGCCCACCTCTCCAGTCTCCTCTCCCAGCCACCCTGTACTTCGCAGCCGCTCTAACTGCCAGGGCTTGTGCACTGAGCCATGCTATGCACGCTTCCCTGTCTGCACATGCCATTCTCCCTGGTAGATGCCCTCCCTCCCTTCCTTGTTCAGGCAGCGCCTCCTCGAGGAAGCCCGCCTGGACTGTAGGTGAGCCCCTAGAGACAAGTGAGTGATGGGGACAGCCCCTCTCTTGCCCTGACCCCCCACTGAGGCTGCCTTCGCTTCTCTCTGTGACTGTGTTCAGGGCCCACCCCACTGAACCCAGCGCTTTACAGGGAAACGGGGGCCCACGGTGACAGGACTTGTCTTCCACAGCCGCTGACCCCTCCATCCCCTCCAGAGGAGACCCAGCTCGGAGCACGGGGTGTGACACACACATGGCTGTCCTCGGCCGCTTGGATGTCATAGAGGAGGTAATAAGGGTGACCTGGGAGGACATGCACCTTCGGGACCACCTGTGAGGCTGCTGGCTTTATGGGGCTCGGCCAACCTTGCTTTGGAAAATTAGGGAAATCCAGGCAGTCCTGCTCCCTGCCCTACACGGGCTGTCAGGCTGACCAGTTCCCTGCCCTACCCGGGCTATCAGGCTAACCAGCTCCCTGCCCTACCCGGGCTGTCAGGCTGACCAGCTCCCTGCCCTACCTGGGCTATCAGGCTGACCAGCTCCCTGCCCTACCCGGGCCGTCAGGCTGACCAGCTCCCTGCCCTACCTGGGCTGTCAGGCTGACCAGCTGCAGGGCACCCTGCCGCCCCTGAGACGCAGCCAGAAATCTCTGCAGAATCACCAGGTGAAAAGGTAGATATTTGATCACTGTGTTTTGTTATACAGCCAGTTTGTAACCTGGGTATACTTTATTTTCAAAAACCTTAGCATTCACATTTATTATAAATTAGAGCCCTGGTGCATGAAATTCGTGCACTGGGGGGGGGGGGGTGGCCCTCAGCCTGGCCTGCACCCTCTCGCAGTCCTAGAGCCCTGAGGGAATGCCCGAATGCCAGCTTAGGCAGGGAGTGGGCCTAAGCCATCAGTTGGACAACCTTAGTGCTGCTGCGGAGGTGGGAGAGGCTCCTGCCACCGATGCTGCGCTCTCCAGCCGTGAGCCCGGCTTAATGAAGCATCTGCCCCCTGGTGGTCAGTGTGCATCATAGCGACTGGTCATTCTGCCGTCGAGCCAAAACTGGCTCTCTGACATCCCCCGAGGGGTCCTGGATTGCGAGAGGGCGCAGGCCAGGCTGAGGGACCCCACCGGTGCACAATCAGTGCTGGGGAGGGGAGGGACACGGGAGGTTGGCCAGCTGGGGAGGGGCTGCAGGAGGGCTCCAGGGTGTGTCCGGCCTGTCTCGCTCAGTCCTGATAGGCTGGACCCCAGCAGCAAGCTAACCTACCAGTCGGAGCGTCTGTCCCCTGGTGGTCAGTGCACGTCACAGTGAGTGGTTGAATGGCCTTAGCATATCATTAGCATTTTACGCCTTGATTCGTTGAACGGCCAACCAGACAACTGGACGCTTAGCATATTAGGCTTTTATTATATAGGATACAACAAACCATAGTAGTATTATCAGTATAAATAGCACTGTGCTTTTTGTCATCAAAAGAAATCAGGTAATTTCATCCCCTTACAATTGTTTCGAACATCTCAACATATCACTCAGTTTAATCCGTATATCAAAATTGCAGTAATTGTTAGACTTTATGGTGGATTATGTTGTTTAGTGAGGTAATAAAAACAAATTTTTACATCAAAAATTTAATTTTGAATACTTGAATAACATGTTAATGAAATTGGGGTCCTTGGAAATACTATATGTTTTATTATTTTTTCAATTAGATCATTTTTCAAAGATGGAGTCTGTAAGTTTCACCAGACTGTTAATGGGATTCATTCATGAAAAAAGTTAACACGAAATAAAGAAAATTTCAAAATCCCAAACTTGTCATTTGGCAGAGTTGCCACCAGGGGGCGAGGCAACCAAAGGAATGTGAGCTCCTGTGATGAAGTCCTTGAAAGAGAAGTGGAATCCTGGTCACTCCGAACCTATGACAGAGAAAAACCCATGCCAGGAGCAGCCCCAGAGAGGGGACCCCTAAGATTTTGTCATCTAGGGAACCCGGAGGCGGGCAGGGCAGAGACTGAATAAGAAGTGCCCAGGTCCCCTGGCAGCCAGTTCTCTCCCCGCTGCACACCAGGTGCTCCTGACGAAGCAGGACTGGGCACCGCTCGTGTCCTCTGCTCCTCCGCCCCTCCCCACCCCGTTCCCATCTCTCTCGCTTAGACGGTGGAGAAGACGGTGGAGCACCTGGAGGCGGAAGTGAAAGGCCTGCTGAGCCAGCTGGAGGGGCTGGCCTGGAACCTGCCCCCGGGGCCCTTCAGCCCGACCCCCGACCTCCTGGGAGATGGTGAGCGCCTCAGGTGGCAGAGATGGGGCTGGGCAAGCAGGGTGGGATGGGTGCTCTGGTGTAGCCTGGACTGGACAGGAGGCCTCCAGCTCCTCCTCCGGACAGAAGTGGGCAGGCATTTCCCCAGCTCACCCCAAGTGTTCTCAGCCCCCACCCCGGGTGGCTGCAGGCCAGCGTCCCATCACTGGGACACACTCTTCCGGTCCTCTCATCTCCCTTCCAAGGACCACCCTGTGCCACCAGGAACCCTTTCAAGAAAGACTGGCATCCCTCTGACAGGGCAGTTGGGGGATTGCACCTGCTCCCTCCTTTCCTTGCGCCCTGTGACCCCGGCACAGTTCCCGGGACCCGGGGGCGGGACAGGGTGCCTTCAGCACCCCTCACTCTGAGCCCCCCTTTCTTCCAGATCGTTAGTGAGTCGGGAGATGGTGTTGCCCAGCAGCTGGAAGTAATACACCTGCCCGACAGCTCTCCTCTGAGCCTTGCACCTGGCCTTCCTCCCTCCGCTTTGTGCAAATAAAGCTACTCCTCTGACCCCGCTGACAGAGTGGACCCTGCAGCCGCAGCCCTTCTCCACCTACCCCCATGCCCTGAGGCCCACATCCCTCTGGAGGCTTGGGCCAGGGCACCCCCCGCCCGGCTGTGCTTCAGCTCTCCTCCTCTACAAGGCGGGCAGGGCAGGGATGGCTCACAGAGTGAGGCACCTGAAGCTGAGAATCGTAAGATGACTCAGCGGAAGGGCCTTTGGGGAGCCTGGCTACTCAAAGGATGGGCTCACCTGGGAGTTTGTCAGAAATGCAGAATTTGGGGCCCCAATCAAGCCTCCTGAATCACAATTTACATTTTAATGAGATCCACCAGAGGATTTGTGTGCCCATTAAGGTTTTTAAAAAGATTTCTATTGAGGTAAAATTCACATAGCACAAAATTCAAAATTGTAAGCATTTTAAACTACAAATTCAGTGACTTCGCAGCGTTGTATAGTCATCGCCACTCTGATTCCAGGACATTTTGATCAGCCCAAAAGGAAGCCCTGTCCCTACGAAGCATCACTTCCCATCTCCCCTCCCCCGTCCCCTGGAAACCACTGACATTCTGTCTCTATGGACTTGCCTGTCCTGGACATTTCCTATAAACGGAATCATACAATATGTGATCTTTTGTGTCTTTTTTTTCCCCCCTTAGCATGTTTTCAAGGTTCATCCATGTTGTAACAGGTGTCAGTCCTTCACTCTCTTTCGTGTGGACATGTGCTTTCACTTCTATTGGGTCTATACTAGGGATGGAATTGCTGATTCAAATAGTAACTCTGTCTAATGTTTTGAAGAATCACCAAGCGTTTTCACATCGCGGCTGGGCCATTTCACCTTCCCGCCAGCGATGTTTGCATAAGGATTTCAACCCTTCTGCATCCTCACCATGTCTTTTTGTTACAGCCACCATACTGGGTGTGCGGTGGTATTTCGTGGCTTTAGGTTGCATTTACCTAATGACTAGTGATGCTGAGCATCTTTCATGTGTTTGTTGACTATTTTTATGTGTTTTTGTGTTCTTGTTGTTTTTGTTGTTTCCATTTTTTTGCAGCAAAAAGCTTTATTGTTTCATTTGGTCCAATTCATGGGAGAGAGTTTCAGGGTGGTTAAAAGAATGGCTAGTAGTTCCGGGAAAAGGCTCAGGCAAAAGTCAGACTCCAAGGGGATGCAGAGAGGCCCTCAAAGGCCTCTGGCTCCAAAGGCTCCTAGTCCTGCTTGAGGGTGAGCCTTTCGAAGAGATACTAGCCCAGCCCCGCCTGGGGGTAGCAGCCTGCGGAGGTGAGTCAGGTGCCGCCCATCTTCTAGATGAGCTTCACCTGCTCACCCAGGCAGTAGTTCTTCAGGAAGTCACAGAGCTGAGGTCTGTGTGGGTAGAACCCGGGCCTGCAGCTCCAAAAGGGCCTGGTTCAGGTTCTTCTCCAAAGCCACGGCAGCTTCCATGGCGTCCTGAGTGTTACCCACTCATCTGGGGAAGGCCCTGCACACCCTGGAGGAGAATGCGGCCACCGCGCAGGTTTTGCCTCTTTAAGAGATGCTCAGCGCCCTCGCACTTCTGTACCAACCGGGGAAGAAGTGCCCACGCCCTCCAGAGCCACATGTCGTGGTCAAAGTAGAAGCCCAGAGAGAGGTAGGTGGGGAGGCCCGCAGGTGCAGGGAGGCCAGCGGTTGACCGCAGCCTGCACCTCGGTGGAATAACTGATGAATCTGGGAGCTCATGGTTGCTCGGCAATGAGTTAAGGTAGAAAAAAAACAGCGGTATGTTGGCTGGTCTCAGAGGTGGTTCTGAAGGTGGTGACTGGATAAGACACAGGAGAGTGGCCGGAGGCTGGAAGAAGGGGCGTCCCTGGGTCTGTTCCATCCAAACACTGTTGAAGCAAGAGGCAGATCCAGGACGCGAGGGCACTGCCTTTATGTGTGTGATTTTAAATGGCTATTCAGGTATTTGCCCATTTTAAAAACTGGATTGCCTTTTGTTGTTAGAATTCTTTGTGTTGTGGATACTAGGCTTTTATCAGATATGTAATTTGCAAGTATTTCCTTCTATTCTGTGGGTGGTCTTTTTACTTTCTTGACAGTGTTCTTTATCAAAAGTTTTAATTTTGATAAAATCCAATTTGTTGTTGTTGCTTGTGCTTTTGGTGTCATGTTTAAGAATCCAGTGCCAAATCCAAGGTCATGGATGTTGTTTTCTTCTACGATTTTTATAGTTTTAGGTCTTACATTTAGTTCTGTGATCTATTTTGAACTAATTTTTGTTTATGATGTGAGGTAGGGATTCAACTTCATTCCTTTGCTTGGGATACCTAGTTGTCCCAGCACTGTTTGCTGAAGGTAATATTCTTTCCCCATTGAATGGTTCTGGGACCCTTGTCAAAATCAATTGAGCAGAGATGTTTAGGTTGATTTTTCAATTCTATCTCATTGACTTTGTGCCTATCTTTATGCCAATATCATACTATACAAATTACTGTAGATTTGCATTAAGTTTTGAAATTAAGATGTATGGGTTCCCTGACTTGGTTGTTCTTTTCCAATATTGTTCTGGCTATTTGGAGACCAGTCCTTTGTATTACCATAGGAATGTTAGTATCAGCTTATCCATACCTGCAAAAAGGCAATTGGAATTTGATAGGGATTGGACTGAATCTGTAGATCAACTTGCAGAGTACTGCCATGTCAACAATACTGTCTTCCAACCAATGAGCACAGGATGTTTTATGTTTTTGTATTTTTCAGTGTACAAGCCTTACACCACATTTAAGGGTTAAATTTACCCTTAAATATTTTATTCTTTTTGATATTACTGTAAATGGGATTGTTTTCATTTCATTTTCAGATTTTTCATTGCTAATGTTTAGAAATACAAGGGATTTTTATATGTTCATCATGTATCTTACCCTGCAACTTTGTTGAACTCCTTCATTAACTCTAATAGTTTTAGTGTGGATATTTTAGGATTTTCTATATATACAATTATGTCATCTGTTACTTTCCAATTTAGATGCCTGTTATTTCTTTTTCTTGCCTAATTACCCTGGCTAAAATTTCATTCTTTCATCATGAAGTACATCAACTGTTTTTTCACAGATGCCCTTTATTTCAGTTTGATAAATATCCCTTCTATTCTTAGTTTCTTGGGTTTTTTAATCATTAAATGTTGTTGGGTTTTCTCAAATGCTTTTTCTGCATGGAGATGATCATGTAGTTATTTCCAGTTAATAATGTGTATTACATTGATTTTTGAATATTGAATAATTTTTGTATTCCTTTGATTTATCCCACTTGGTCACAGTAAATCTTTTAACCTGCTGCTAGATGCAGTTTGCTAGTATTTCATTGAGGATTTTTGCACTTTTCTTGTGATGTCTTTGTCTGGCTTTGGTATCTGCTAACACTGGTCTCAGACTGAATTAGGAAGTGTTACTTCTATATTTTGGAATAGTTGAGAAAGATTGATGTCACATCTTTAAACATTTGATAGAATGCATCAGTCTTGACTTTTTCTTTATTGGGAGTTTTTTAAATTATGGATTTAATCTCATTATAGGTCTATTGAGATTTTTTATTTCTTCTTGAGTCAGATTTGAGAATTTGTATGTTCCTAAGAATCTTCTACTAGTATTTCCTCTAGGTTAACATATTAGTTGACATACAATTGTTAACAGTATTTTCTTGTAATCCTTTATTTGTATAGAGTTGTGAGTAATATCCCTTTCATTTCTGATTTTAGTAATTGAATCATCTCTCCTCCATTTAACTAAAGGTTTGTCAATTTTGTTTCACTGATTCTATTGTTTTTTCTTCTACTCTCTATTTTATCTGCACTCTAATATTTATTTCCTTCCTTTTGGTTGCTTTGGGTTTAGTTTTCTCTTCTTTTTCTAATTCTTTAAAATGGAAAATTAGGTTATTGGTTTGAGGTCTTTTTCCTTTTTTTAATGTAGGCATTTACAGATGTTTCCCTCTGAGCACTGCTTCCACTGCATCCCACCTTTTGGTATATTGTTTTCATTTTCATTAATCTCAAAGTATTTCCTAATTTCTCTTGTAATTTATTCTTTAACTCATTTCGGTTATTTTTTAAGAGTATGTTACTCGCCAAAACCGGTTTGGCTCAGTGGATAGAGCGTCGGCCTGCGGACTGAAGGGTCCCAGGTTCGGTTCCGGTTAAGGGCATGTACCTTGGTTGCGGGCACATCCCCAGTGGGAGGTGTGCAGGAGGCAGCTGATTGATGTTTCTCTCTCATCGATGTTTCTAACTCTCTATCTCTCTCCCTTCCTCTCTGTAAAAAATTAATGAAAATATATTTTTTTTAAAAAAAAGAGTATGTTACTCAGCCCTGGCCGGTTTGGCTCAGTGGGTAGAGTGTCGGCCTGTGGACTGAAGGGTCCCGGGTTCGATTCCTGCCAAGGGCACATGCCTGGGTTGCGGGCTCGATCCCCAGTGTGGAGCGTGCAATGATTCTCCTCATCATTGATGTTTCTATCTCTCTCTCCCTCTCCCTTCCTCTCTGAAATCAATAAAAATATATATTTTTTAAAAAAGAGTATGTTACTCAGTTTCCATATATTTCTAAAATTTCCAGATCTCCTCCTGGATATTTCCCGTGTGCACTTGAGAAAGTATATTCTATTGTTGGGTGCGCTGTTCTATATGTCTGTTAGGTCTAGGACTAGGTAGTTTGTAGGGTTCAAGTTTTCTGTTTCCCTTCTTCCTTGCCTAATTGTTCTAATAGAGAAAGTGGGATGTTGGAGTCTCCAACTATAATTGTTGAACTATTATTTCCTGTCAGTTTTCTTTCAAACTTTCCTGGGCTCTTCATTTTCCCAAGGGGCAAGAGGCCCAAAGAGGGGAAGTGACCTTTCCAGGATCACGCAGCAAATCGGTGGCTCAGCTGAGATCAGAACAGGGATGCTGGTTCCCGGGCCAGCGCTTTCTACTTCAGGACTAGCTCAGCTCTGATTGTTGGGAAGGAACCAGGTCCAGGGTGGACCCAGGATTAGGCAAAGGAGAGCTTTCCAAGGAGCCAGGGCTGAGGGTAAGAGCCCCTCGCAGAGTTGGGGGCCTGACTGATTGGATGGATCCTTTGCTGAGAGGGGACCCTGTATGTGGCCAGGTCGAGGACTGGTAATAACCCGTCTCTCAGAGGAGCACAGGTGGTAGGTGTGGTGGGTGAAAATGTAAGCTGGTATCTTCCTGGGGAGATGGTTTAGGTTGATTTCTGTTTCTACATCTGACTCCACGTCATATCAGCCAGGGCAGGAAGAAGCTGACAGTAGAAATAGGGTCAAGTCGCAGGCTAGGATTATAACTCCCCATCAAAGTAAGAGAATGGGCATGGTGTGGCCATCCAGCTGTTGCTTGGACCAGGGGTATCTGCAGAAGTTCACCTCTCAGATCCTTCTTCCCAAAGCAGGGATTCCAAACACCCTGCCACCTGTACAAATACCCTCTGTGTGAACACATCGTTCTCAGAAGTTCTGTCTCAGTACTTAGATGGGCATCAGAATCTCAAGGCAAGCAGGTAAGATGCAGGTCCGGGTCCCATGCCGGCTCTGAATCTGTGAGGGTGGGGCCCAGGACCTGCATCTTTAACAAGCTCCTCAGATGATCCTGATGCACACTCAGGTATTTACTATCTTTATCTGATTCAGTGTCACAGAAACACATCTCAGACAGACCATCAGTGTTTAAAAGGCTCACGTCTGAGAGATAATTCCACACCTCCCTTTGTCTCCGTTGCAGGGACATTGTTTCTGCAGCCTCCTCATACATGAAAGCACTGTCAAATTATTGTGGTTAAGCCGTGACTTGGTTGGGCACCGTCCCCTGCACCAAAAGGTTGCCGGTTTGCGATGCAGTCAGGGCACCACGTGTCCAGGTTGCAGGCTTGATCCCTGGTGGGGGCAGGAGGTGGCTGATAGATATACCCCTTTCAATCAATGTTTCTCTCTCTTCCTCTCTAAAAATCAGTAAAAAATATATATATTTTTAAATATGTGGTTAGCCCAGCTGGCATGGCTCAGTGGTTGAGCATCAACCTATGAACTAGGAGGTCAGGGGTCAATTCCTGGTCAGGGCATATGCCCAGGTTGCAGGCTCAATTCCCCATGGGGTGTGCAGGAGGCAGCCAATCAATGATTCTCTCTCTCTCTCTCCCCCTTCCTCTCTGAAATCAATAAAAATATATTAAAAAGAAAAAGACTGTGATTAAGAAGGTGGTTAATATAGAGCTGGAGTTTTACCTCCCCTTTTGCTTCATTTTTCATTCTATTTTCGAATCTAAAGTGCTCAGAACCAACCTTGGTACAGGCCTCCACTTGGACAATTACAGCTCGATGGAAATATTGAATGGGCTTTGGTGAAGACAGAAGTATTCTCAAAGTATTATCCATGGAGTCCATGGTGTTTAACAGTGGAGGCTACCTGCTGGGTCTCTCCCACCCCACCCCACCTCCCATACACACACACACACACACACACTTCTATCGTCTGGGCTACCCAGTTCAAGCCTCAGTTCATTGGGTCCCATTACAGCATATTGACTCCCTGACTCTGCAATAGAACTGCTTTTTCTTTTTTTTTAATGTTCCTAGTTCCTTTCCTCGGTATTTTATGTCACACTAAGGTTTAAGAACAACCACGTCAGGGCCATTTCCCCAGCAATACAAAGTACACATCCCAAGGTTCCTTCCCTAAATGTTACAGCCGAGACGAGTGACTCACTTGCCGCACCCTAGTCCCAGTGCTACCCTTAGCACAGTGTTCCTTCCGGGGCCCCACCGCTGTTGAAAACGTACTAAGGACTGAATTCACCTGGAGCCCCATCCTCTATTCTGGAAGTGACATTAGACGTGTACCATGGACTGGCCTTGACCAACAACCCAAAAGGCTGCAGAAAACCGTGTAGTCCTCTCCCAAAATGATGATCTGTAAGGTCAAATGCCTCCCTCCCCATCTTCTTTTTTTGTCCTGAGAATAATCACTGTTAACAACCACCTCCCACTGACCTTAAAAGCCAGGTACCTTGGCCCCTAGAGAGATCTGCGTTCACAGCCCTCCAGCCCAAACTCACTATGGATTGGGTCCCCTGGACATGACCAAGAAGGCAGCCAGAGGGGCAGTAAGGCAAAGGGAACCAGGACCAGGATGAGCACAGGTGTCCCAAGTGCAAAAACTAGGGTCTCAGATTCAAAGGCCTGCAGGGGCCAAATAGGTAACATGTGATGGTGGAGCACATTAGGGAGTGGTGGGTCCTGTAGCGAAATGAAGAGTGTATGCCTAAAGGGGGCAACAGCAGTTTGGCTCCAGCAGCATCTGCTGTGCAGGAATGCTAGGCCAATACTGCCAGAATTTTTGGTTTTTCAAGAGAAACTATGAATGCCCTGGCCGGTGTGGTTGTTGGTTGAGCTTCCTCCCGTATTCCTGTCAGGGCACATGCCCAGGTTTAGGGTTTGATCCCTGGTCAGGGTGTGTGTAGAAGGCAGCAGATCGATTTTTCTGTCTCTCCCTTTCCCTTCCTCTCCCTCAAATCAATTAAAAAAAAGAAAACAGCATCCATTTTCTTCCTTTATTTTAAAAAGTCTAAGCTTGTGTAAACATGAAATCTTTCAGTACTTAAATGTTGGTAACAAGTTCAAATGTCTAAAAACTCATTGGAGACCAAAGTCAATGCATGTGCAGTTAGACAGCGCTGCTGGCACCAGGCTGGAACCCTGGTGTGGACAGCCGGGCAGGCATGTCACAGACATCAGCAGGCACATCGGAGCAGACTGGATCCAGGCACCCAGCTGAGGCTGCTGGGTCAGCCTGAGTTCACGGCAACTTGGGCAATGCCAAGTGGTCCATCCCGCCAGGCAGGGCACACCTGCCACCCAAGGGCAGGGGCCTGCCCTAGGAAAGGAACACACCTCAGCCAAGCATACTGGGTCTTGGGCAAGAGGCTCCAGCACGGAAACTGAGGCAGAGCTGGCGTGACAGGGGGGCCTGCCATCGGTGCCAGTGCCCACACCAGTCTCCTCTGGCTGGAGAAGGCAGGTCTAGGTAGACCAGGCTCTTGTCCTTACGGCTGCTCCATGCCCCTTGGGCGGTCCCCCCCTCTCACCATGTCCAAGGGGCAGTGAGGAGGTCTCCCCAAGCCCTCCCAGTCTCGGGATTCTCTCCTTTCTACACTTTCCACATAGGAGGTCAGAAAGGGAGTGAATGGACAGGACAGTGACTTCTGGACACTCTGCCCCTTCTGGACTTGCCCTTTCCTAACACCATCAACCGGGGGGCAAGGAGCCTGCCAGGGCCACAGCCAGGACCACCCGCTCAGACGAGGGTCCTCAGGGAACCTGGCAGTAAGGCCTGCCCAGGAGGCACGCACAGGCTCCTTCCCGTGTCCCTCCTTTGGACCTGAGCAACCCACCCCCCACCTTGCTCTCATGTGACCCAAGTCTCCGCGCCTTCTCAGTGCCTGGGCCCCGCGTGGATTTCAGAAGCATCCCTACAACCTGGGTCCCTGTGAACTGCTCATGCCCAGGTTTCCTGAGCACACGCTTCTGTGTAACATCACATACATTTCACTGGCTAATAAGGTTGGAACCCCTGGGGACAGGGCAGAATCACGAAGCAGAAGAAAAGAGACTGGCACCAGGGGAACGTTTCCAGAATGTTCCAGAGCTGGCTGGCTTTAATTTAGAAACAGCTTTTGGCCATCAGCATCCAGGTGTAAGGCACATTCTCCATTACAAAGAGCCCTGTAACAGGGAGCTGGCTCTGTTCCCTGCTTTTACATGAAGAAGGAACAGATGACTTTCTGGCTTTTTTGTTTTGTTTTTTCTTCTCTAAAAAGCAGTGAGTTTGGCAATAACAAAGCTCATGACACATCCTCACCAGATTCAAAGATTGCCCTGAAAGGTCCTCCCTTTTCCTCCTCAGTGAGGACATGGCACTGCCCCCCGACCGCTCGCACCCGAAATGTGTGGCAGCGGAGTAGACGCACCTGTCTGGCAATGACTATAAAAAAATGCCTCCAAAAAACATTAAAACCATGTGACTAAAATGAAGCCGAGTGTCTCAGCTACAAGCAAAGGGGAATGGCTGCATGAGTCAGAGATAAAACATCTACTTTAGCAGCAAGAGGCTGTGAGGGGGGTGGAGGGAAGGAGACGGCGTCCTGAGCGTCCAGGCCAACCAGGCCTATGGGCATGACCAGGAGGGGCGGGTGGGCACGGTCAGGAGGGGCGGGTGGGCACGGTCAGGAGGGGCGGGTGGGCACAGTCAGGAGGGGCGGGTGGGCACGGTCAGGAAGGGCCGAGGCTCCACGGGTTGTTGGCACTGGGGGTGGGGCTATCTTGTGGGTTCGGTAGAAATAGACATTCTTTTGGCCTTTTCCTAGCATCACTGTTGTGGCAGGTGACAGAGTGAGCCACTGGTCACCGCTCAGTCGTTGCCACCACAGATCTTCAGCAGAATCTTCCGGTAATCCCCCGAGGTGTCCCCCTGTCAGAGAAATGGGTGCATCAGTCGAGGGAGACGTGGCCAGTCTGGGCCTCCTGGCTCCTCATTTTCTTCTTCCCCAAGTGCCCTTACAGAGCGGCAGGCCCATCCCAGGGAAGTGCCCCACCACGCAGGTGCCAGAACGGCCAAGACTCCCCCACTAGGCAGCTAGGGCCTTGGCCATGCTGTTGGCCTCCCCCACCCCCCTTAACAAAACAGAAAGCTACGATCACCCCAATGTCAAAGTCAGAATCTGAAAAATAAACCCACACAAATTTTAAATGGTCAGACACACCACCGCCCAGGGCGAACTAATGGCGCCACTTCTCCGCGCATTTTTGCTGCGCCCGATGGGGTTTATACTGTAACAGTGGTGTGTGCCACTCGGGAAATGTGCCAGACTGACAGTGGGGGGCGCGGTATTAACTGGGCACCCAGTTCACACTGCTGTCTCCTCCCCCTGAGCCCACGGGACTGACTTCAAAGTGCAGCCACGCTTAGCTAATGTCTAATCAGTTCCTTAAAGGTAAGGCCTGTGGGGTCTTGCAGATGCCCACAGCCGCTGGCACAGAAAATGATACTTTGTGGCTAATTACTAATTCTCTTCTACAGAGAGCATCATCGTTACAGCCAGGGCAGTGGAGTTAGCTTCTCCCAGCGACACGCCCAATAGTACATGCTAATGGTTTGAAATCGGGACTTGGTCATGGTGACTGCAAGGCTCACGCGAGTTCGGAATTTAACTGTCAGGCCACGCAGACAGTACGCCTGTCACACAGCTCCACACACGGTGACTGTCAGACCCGTACGCGTGTCACTCGATGTGCTTTACAGGGACCTCGTTCAAGTTCACCACTCCCAGGGGAGCACAGCCCCTGCCTTTCGATGGGGGATGGGTTTTGAGGGTTAAGGTAGCTGCTCAATCACACAGACCTCCAGCGCCAGGGCTGGGCTCCACGCCGCGGGACTGACCCAAGCCCTCTGCACCGCCCTCCCTACTGCTGAGGACGCAGGCTGGGGTGGCAGCAGGGAGGGCCTATTTGGAGCAACTGGATGAAGAAGTAAAAGCTGAGAGAAAAGTACAAGGCCCACAAACAAGACCCGCAGAGGCCGAGGCCGAGGCCGAGCCGTGGGAGCTGAGGGAGGTAAAGGAGGCAGTGAGGGGGCAGGGTGCCTGCAGGCCAGCGGGCGGCCCAGCCACCCCGAGGCCCGTACCGTGATGTCGTGGTACAGCGACTTGCCGTACAGCCGCTTGTACTCCGTTCGGATGTCCAGGAGGTCAATCTCGCTGCGAGACACCATGATGCGAATCAGGGTCCGGTCCTTTGTTCCTGCTCCCTAGAGAGACCACCGAGGCTGTGAGCAACGGGCCTCACCACCCCACCTTCCCGGGTCCTTGGTGCCCTCCTGCCTGGGGCCCTCGTCCTCTTGGCTGAGGGGTAGCTCTCCCCATGCCTTCTACCAGGAGCATTGGTCCCAGCCAGAGGTGAGGCTGACGCGCCACCCCCGCCCCTCCACGGGGAAGTTGCGTACCCTCATGGCTTTGTTGAGCCTTTCAGCAAAGAAGGCAGGGGTGTTCTTGAGACATTTCACTGGAAGAGAGAAACACAGCATAACTCCTTCTGCAGGAAAACAGTCCAGGGGGCCACCTCCTCCCCCTTCTCCTCCAGGTTCAATCAGCCACAGTCTCCACCCCAGTTCTTTGGATAAACATGCACCCCGGCCTCTTTCCTGGCACCAGCAGGGCGAAAGGAGCCGTGTAGGGAAGACACGGATGGCGACCCCCGAGGTGCTGCTCAGGTGGGAGGGGCAAACTGGAGATGCCGAGAACCTCGTGGAGAAAGGATGGCTGAGGGGGATGTCTCCCCAGAGTTCTCAGGCCATGAGGCCTACCGTAGGGGACACACAGAAAAGCAGGAGGGTTCGTCACCTCTCCCATCAGAACCTCCAAGAAAAGCAACGCAAAAGATGGACACACCATGAGTTTCCCCAGTGGGTTTAAAGAGGGGTCAACCCTGAGGGGCGGGACCTGGAGCCCTGGCTTCAGAGGGCAGGGGGCGGGCCTGCCAGGCGCACACCGTCGCCCGGGCACTAGGCCAGCTCTCCTCCAGCGAGGCTGGTGTTGCTGTTGCAACCACGTGTTTCCATCACAAACATCTGACAACGGCCTGCAGGGATGTATTTTTAGAGGAAACTTGGCAGGATGTGAGTCATCTCGCCCAGCAGGGCAGCTGGCTGCTCCCCAACTAATGCCCACACTGCACGCCCTTCCAGAGCTGCGCTTGAAATAGAAACAAGACACCTCCAGGCAGCTGGGGGCGCGACCACGCGGTGATGGGGGAGCAGGGCGACCTCCCACGTGTAGCCGCTGGACTTGGCAATCTTGGGTCCTCTGGTTCTTTCACTGCTCTGCCTGCCCTCGACAGAGGATGGTGAGCACCCTGAAAGCTTACAGTACATGCCAGTCCTGGCGGACACGCAGGCCCAGGACACCTACCCACGGCCAGCATGCCCTGCTCCAGGTCCCCGGACATCTCCCGGCAGATGCTCTTCTCAATGTCTCGGCCTGTCATTCGCTGATACTCGTTGAAAACTAGTGAGAAGAGAGAAGGAACACGTTGTGGGCTGAATTCTGTCATCCTCCCTAAATTCCTATGAAGTGCTAGCCCCTAGTTACTACCTCAGAATGCGGCTGTAGTTGGAGAGACCTAGGTACCTTTAAAGGGGTAATTAAGTTTGCCCTGGCCGGGTGGTTCAGTTGGGTGGCTCACATACACCACCTTGGGGAAGTTGCGTACCCTCATGGCCTTGTTGAGCCTTTCAGCAAACAAGGCTGGGACCAGGGCTCTGGGTAGAAGGCACGGGAGTCACACCTCCTGAGTGGACCTCTTGCCATCCCAGAACCTCAAACACTTTTTTTTAAAATATGTTTTTATTGACTTCAGAGGACCCCGGCCCGAAATAACTACAAAGCTGAGCCCTGTGGGTTATGGTACTGTCTCCTTGTCTTTTTTTTTTTTTTTTTTTAAATACATTTTTATTGATTTCAGAAAGGAAGGGAGAGGGAGAGATAGAAACATCAATGATGAGAAAGAACCATTGATTGGCTGCCTCCTACACATCCCCTGCTGGGGATTGAGCCCAGAACCCTGGCATGTGCCCTGACCAGGAATCAATCGCTCAACCACTGAGCCTACCCGCTGAACCCATTGGCTGATTCTTGCATGTGCCCTAACTAGGGATCGAACCTGCAAGCTTGGGGCATTGGGACAATGCTCCAACCAACTGAACTATCTAGCCAGGGCCAGATCTCTTTTTCAGTTCGAGATCACCTGGCCATAATCACATAGACCCAGACAGGATGTCGGAATAGATTTGTAATCCACTTTTAAGGTGAAGGGAAATGTTTTGCTTATTGTTTGCCTGAAATCTTGGCTTACCTTGATATTGCACTGTGTGCCCACCACCCAAAGTCAAATCATCTCCATCACCATTTACCCGTTACTACGAGGAGGCGAAAGCCCCATGCAGAGAGGAGCTGCTGTTGTACCTTGTCTGCCCTGGTTACCTGGCCCCGGGAGGTCTGGGACTGCCTTACCTGCCACCAGGTGGGCCCGGCTCCGGGCGCACAGGATTGCATTGAACTTGGACTCATCTGTTCCCAGGCGGTTCTCCCCAGCTGCGTACAGATCCTGGACAGACAGAGGGGAAGATGGGCATGCCATGCAGGCTCACCCCAGACACCAGGTCCAGGTCACCTACAGGAGCTGGGCAGAGACTCCGGGCCCCGCAGGCCCAGAGGGGAAGGGAACAGGGCCAGTGCCCCAGCTGTGCTCCATTCACTGTGCAGAACTGGACACCGTCCGCACGTCCCTTCCCTGGCAACATCACGGATCCTGAAGCTGGGGAACTCAGACGCAGGAGAACCGAGGCCGACGGGAGCCAGGATGGGGCAGGAATTGCTTTAACCCAACCAAGGGCGCAGCAGCATCCAGGATAAAAGAACGAGAGGCCTGGGCCCGAGTCCTCGCTCACAGCCAACTTGCCGCGAGGCTCTCGGCAGGCTGCTGGCCCTCTCAGAGCCTCGTTTCCTCATCTCTACAATGTGAACGTTGGATTAGGTTTGGGGTCACAAACCCAAAAGCCCAAAGGGCCAGCTAGGTCACCTGAGGATACAGGGCCAGAGAGAGGTGGGGACCAAGGCTAACCACAGAGGCGGCTACTTCTCAGCACCAGCCGAGGCCGGTGACGGAGCAATGCAGGCTCACTCTGCCAGGCCCACCGCACACGGGCAGCCAGGTGCTGATTTCTCAGTGAAGTTCCCAGTTTTTCAGAGGAACATGTGAGATGAGTATGACAACAACTGATAAGTCAGTGACAGATGTGGGATTCATATGCAAGGCACTTCCCTGTGGTTGCATTGCCATTACGTTTGCAAATGGGCAGAATTTGCATTTGCCTGTTAAGCTTTTGAAAGTGCGAGTCCAAAATATTTGCCAATTTGCAACTCTGCAACAGATGGCTCAAAAGTGCCTTCCAGCCTCAGGTAACAGCTTTTAGATCTAAAGACACCAACACGCCGGGGAGAGGGTGGCCATCAGGGGCTCCAAGACCCCAGGTCAAGGGAAGGCAGGAGCAGGTCCAGGCCATGAAGGCAGAGCAGCAGGCACGAGACCTTGAGACTGAGGCCACTCCCGCATCAGCTGGGAAACGGCCCACACAGGAAACAGGAAAAGGAATATTCCCACCGAGGCCAGAACCAGAGCCCGGAGCTTTGAAATTGTCCGAGTCTAGAAATGGGGATGGGTGTCCCCAGCAGGGGGATGTTACGGAAGACCCTCAGAGGGCATCTGGGACCAGGGGTCAGTGCTCCCTGCAGGAACAGAGCCAGGAGCTGGGCCCTTGTCCAGGCTCTGCCTCCACGTTTCTCTGGGCACAATGTCAACCTTTCTGAGTCTCAGAAAGCAAAATGGACCAGATTGTAAGAGCAGCTCTCTCCCGACCCTAACAAGAGGGCACTCCACAGAGGTGCTCTTCAACCTGACCGCTGGGGGAGACGGGAGACCACGGCAGTGCCGGGGAAGCCTGCCGAGGTGGCAGGGGCGGTGACGAGGGAGAGGGATGGCCGCTCCGTCCACCAGGGAGCTGGGCTCTCTCCAGACTGGATGCTCTGAATTCGTTAGTGGGAAACCCACACTCCCCCAGAGGGGCACTCAGACGCCTGGACCAAGAGAGAAATGGGGACTTGCCCCCCTCTGTTCTGCAGTTCACACCAGACTGGGGACAGGACAGAATTCTAAGGCTGCACAACTAACGTGACAGCTAGTTTCCAGGCTCAAACCTTCAAAAGCTTCACAAGCAAGTGTGGACTCTGCCCATTTGCAAACATCATGCATATGCAACCAACAGAAGAGGCAGGTCACACGAAGTTCCACCTTCGTAACCGTGACCTACCAACCGCTCTGACAGTCCCCGGGAAGCTCCCTCAGGCAGGGAAACAAGCCCCGGGCGGGGACCTGCTCGAGGCTGCTCCGCTGATGAGCAGCAGGGCCTCTGAAAGCCACGTCATCGGGACCCACTCCTGTCGGTTCTCGTTCCACAAAGACCCCCTCCCTCAGGAAGCAAGGGAGTGGCCCCCACCAGCCCAGGAAGCCCAGGCAGGTGCCTGATTAGCCACCACACTCACCTGGACATCTCTCTGGACGAGCGACATGTCCACATTTGTGCTTTCATCCCGGTTTCCCTGAAAGGAAACAGGCTGTGTGGTCAAGGCCACTCCCTGGAGTTGCCCCTCGCTCCCCATCCTTCCCCTCCCTGCCCAGGGAGGCCCCTCTCTGCTGCGTGGGGAAGGTACCTGAGAGAGAGAGATGAGGAGCCGCTGGAAGTGTCCTGACGTGTCGCTTCGAATGGCCTCCTCCAGGGTCTTTCTGAATTCTGGGGGACACACAAAGGCCCACCTTGTAGCCTGGTGGACAGAGCTGCCCACTGCAGACAGTCAACAGTGGGCACTGGCAGGAGAAGGGCCGGAGTCCTGGGCTCGAGGGGACAGGTGGCCCACGGGGCTCTCCAGGGACACACATTGGGAAACCCTGGGGGGTTGTGAACGCCAGGCTGACCTGGCCTCTCGCCAGGCCTGGCCCAAACCATGCCCAAGAGGTTTCCTCAGCCCTCGCTTCCTTTAGTCAGTGTCCTGTGTGCAAACAGCAGGCAGGGTTGGGTCTTGGACCAAAGCCCCATGTGCTGGTTGTGGTAGGGGAGTGAGGTGATGAGAATCCAGGAAGGAACAGAGGCCCTGGGAGAGGGTATGGCCAGGCCTGGATCACACCGGGATCTGCGGAGGGCATGGGGCCTGGGGCAGCCTACCTGCTTGGTAGGCTCTGCTCAGTTCCCGGATGTGGTCGTTGTTGCGGGAGGCGAGGATCTCGATCAGACAGGCTTCATCTGTGCCAGCCCCCTGCAGAAGGCACAGCAAACCACAGGTTTGTTACGCTCCCTCACTGGCTCCCAGGAAAGAGCAGGCGCCGTGCCACTGCCCTGCTCCCCAGGGTACAAATCCCAGCAACAGAAGTCACAGAGCCCCTGGTGCCGCTGTCCCTCTGAGAGCAGCCATGCCATCCTCCGAGCCCCAGGGCGGCACCAGGTGACAGCGACGTGGTGATGAGGGGACCACACGGAGGATCGTCCCCCTTTTACCCACCGGGACCCTGAGCATCAGAGGGGTAGTGACTTGTCCCAGGCAAAGTGGGTTGTGATGGGGACTCAGAACTGTGTTATCCCAAGTTCAGCGCATGAATGAGATGAGAAACAACTGAGAGTGGGCATGTGGGAAAACGAGCCTCAGAATGGACCGTGGGCATCGGCAGACGTCCAGGGAAAGGCAGCAACAGTGAGGACGAGGGAGGGCGGCAGGGACAGTGAGGACGAAGGACAGGGCACCAGCCTGGCTTCTGTTGGTCCGAGTCCCAGCCCTACTGCTGACTAGCTGTGTAACTACACACGCCACTCAGCCCTCTGGGCCGCAGCTCACCGGTCCATACAATGGGCAGCCACAGTCCCATTTTACAGATGCTCAAGGACACACAGCCTGTCAGTGACAGCTGATCCCACACCTGGTTGTTTCCAGCACCCCACAACCACCACCACCTCATGAATGGCTGGGGGGGGGGGGGCGGGGCAGAGGTCTAGGGGTCACTCCCAGGTGCCCTCCCCAATGCCTCCTGACCCCTCGGTAGAAGAAAGCACACAGGGTGTTTCAGGGGAGGCCTCTCCCTTCCAGCTCCACACCGAGGGCTCTCCCTCTCCTCCTGGGGGCAGGCAAGGTCACTGCGCCTCCCCGCCTCGCCTCTCCGCCACAGAGGAAATGTTAGATTCCTCCCAAAGCACCCCGCTGTGGGCTGCCCTGCCATCCACAGGGATCCCCACTGTGGGTCTGGGGATCCCCTGGGGTGTACGGTATGCAGAGGATTCTCCGCTTGGTCACAACTGAGAGGCTGGGCAGACACTAAACCAAACCGAGCCATTCACAATCTGGACTCAGGAGCCGCTGGCCTCTTCTGTGGCTGGATCTCTGGCGGGCAAATGGACAGGGACCCTCGCCGAGCAGACGAGGAGGGAGCAGGAAGCAGCCGGAAGCACCAGAGCTCCCGCCTGGTGCCTGTGCGTGACACCCGTCCTATCTGTCCCCACGCCAGGCTGGTCCTCTCTGTGCTCATAACCGACTCCTCTCTGTTCTGCTTCAAGTGCTCCGGGTGCTGCTGTCATTTGCTAATGAATGAGGATGAGCCACCCGTGCCTCATACCCCTCTACAGCCCCAGCTCCCGCCACATCGTGAAGATGGAGACACTTGGATGTTCCCCGACAATGAATGGCACTCGGCTTTCCTCTTGGGGAGTCACCGGGAGGTCCCCTTCCAGAGCACTTGGCGTCCAGCCCGAGGGGCTGTCGGAGCCAAAATGACAACAGCAGCTAGTGCGCAGCTAAGGCACACCACGTGGTCCAGCCCCCCCTGAGCTGTGTCCACAGTGTGAACACGCACATACACGCACACACACGCTCGCTTACACACCTTGATGGCTTCCTTTATCTCGTAAACATCAAAGAGGATTGGGGTCTTCATCAGAGCCAAGATAGTCTTCTCGAAGTTTCCTGACAGTTCAGATTTCAGATCTTTGATCAGATCCTGATTGGATATTCAAACAAACACAACTCTACTTAGAGACTCCACAGGTGACGAACAGGGACAACTTCACAGATGTGAGGAGGGAGCACTGACCCTCCACCCCAGCCCCGCCCTGCGGAACTGGCGCTGCATCTGAACCCGTCCCCGGGGGGCCGTGGCACACTGATGCTGGAATACTAGCCTACTCAATACTTACCCAGGTTTCACCTTCCAAAGATTCAAAGTTCAAAATATGCCCCTTGCATTTGTTCAGTCCTGAAAGCCTTTTCCTTCAAGCCCTTCTACAGCCAAGCCTCCAGGGTGGCCATGAAGAGGGCAGGACAGCAGCCAGGTTCCCAGGAGGGGACTAGGCCAGGGGGAGGGAATACTTTGCTTAGGGGCTCAGTGATCATGGCAGTGCCGGGGCGAGAACCCCGATCTCTGGCGCCTGTCATCAAATCTCTGTTCCCTGTGGACTCCGGTTTCTCCCTCAGAGCATCGTTCACCCCTAGAAGGTGCCATCAGCCAAGGCCACTGGCTGGATGGGCAGCAGGAACACACTGATGTGCCTCACTGCCCCAGGGAAGAGCAGGGCTGTGCTGGAGGACGCCTCATGCAGGGGGACCAGCCTCCCTGGACCCTCCCCGGCACCCTCACCTTCCCATACGCTGTCTTGAAGGACAGGAGGATCTGTTGCCGCTGCTTGTTGGAGCGGCTCCCCAGACAGTCGATGATGGCCTGCTCGTCAGTCCCTGGAGGAAGAAGAGGTGGGAGTGGGCAGGGCTGGGGGTCGTGGGATGCTCTGCAGATGGAGACTCCCTAGGCGTGGTTCCTCCCCTTCTGGGCACCCCAATGCACCCCCACATCCATCTTCTCTCCACTACCACTAGGGCCAGGCTGCCTTGACCCCGCGACCCCAGCCCACAGAGCCACTGGGTAACTGCTTGGGATATGGGGGTGGGGGATGGGTGAACATATGAGCCATTGGGACCGCTCACCAAAGCCTTTCATAGCCTTCCGCAGAACCTCGGCGTCTCGCAGGGGGTCAAAGCCAGGAGCATCGGTGATGGTACCTCGCTTCCCAAACTGCTGGGACGAACAGACTTAGGTAAAAGGCTGCATCCCCAGGTGCAACTGCCCCACCCGACTCTGGGAATGACCTTTTCTCTGAAAGGTGGGGTAGCTGAAGGAGCTCACAATAACAGCACAGAGGAACCCACTGAGTGGTCCTATGTGGCCATTATCTGTCCTGCGTCCTGGTGCTGACGCTCTGCCTGGCTCCCGTGGCTAGGAGCCCATCTACAGCTCAGTCCTGATGCTGAAAATCGGCCCTACACCCAGGTCCTGGGGGCTGGCCTGGGCTCCTGCTGAAGGGGAGGCCTCAGGCACAGGAGCCACTGGCTTCTCCTCGATGCCTTACCACCAAAGCATCATCCAATGGCTGGTCCACGGAGCACCTCTGTGCAAACTAGAAAAAGGTGACTCCTCTGGGGGGATGCTGGTGCCCACCCTTCACGATGGTCCAGCAGCCTGACTACCTCCTGGACCAGCACCAGCTCCTGGCACCTCTTCTAGACTCTACAACCTGCTGCTGCCTCACTTCTTCCTGAAACTGGCAGCCGTGCTCCCAGAACACTTGAATTTCCCTGCCTCAGCCGTCTCATGGTGGGATATCTTCTGTGGCTAATGCAGACTGATTTTAACAGTTAAGGAGATAAACTCAAGAGAAGAGATGAGGTGGAAGGGAGGGAGGGAGGGAGGGAGGAGAGCAGGGCAGGGGTGGGGGAACGTGAGGGGCAGGGAAAAGAGGGGACCCCTGTCTGAAAATAGCGATCAAGCACATAGCACTAGCATTGCACTCTGCTGGGGTGGCCATGTAACCATGACAATGAACTCTAGGTTCTGCAAACACAAACTGCTCTCCCAGAGGAGCCAAGAGCAACTCTGAAGGAAGGGCCAACCATCTTCCCTACACGGAGGTTTTACAAATCCTCTCCAGTGAGTGGGATGGGAGGTGGGGGACCATCCAGGAGCTGAAGACTCAGGGCTGTTGGGCATAAACCCAGGCAGTAAGTAAACAACACAGAGGAATGAAGAGCACCCGGGACATTCACACCAACTCGCACTCAGAACATCTAACCAAACCGGGAGACAGGGCAGCTCCCTGCTCTTCAGGAATTCAAACCAGGGCTGGGGAGTCTGACACTCTGTTAAAACAAGAAGTAGTTACAGCCCTAGTCGTGTTGGCTCAGTGGATAGAGTGTCAGCCTGGGGACCGAAGGGTCCTGGGTTCGATTCCAGTCAGGGGCATGTTCCTCGGTTGCAAGCTCCTCCCCAGCCCTGGCCTTGGTTGGGGCACGTGCAGGAGGCAACCAATCGATGTGTTGTTTCTCTCACAACGATATTTCTCTGTCTTTTCCTCTCTCTTCCACTCTCTCTAAAATCGATGGAACAATAGCCTCAGGTGAGGATTAAGACAAGAAGTTATAGGTGGAGGACTGAGCCCTGGCCTGTCCACCCACACCCCCAGCCACACCCTCCTGGCCTCGCTGGCAGGACACTGGGCCACGCGTCTTGGGCCTTTGGAGCCAGGCTGCGACTGAGGGTAGCACAGGGCTGGCACTCACCTGAGATGGGGGCACGGCAGGGGTGACGGTCCCAGACCCTTGATATGCTGGGTAGCTTGGCATTGGCTGCTGGTGCTGCCCAGGAGGCGGCATTGGTGACTGCCCAGGGTAGGTCATTGGCGGCTGCCCAGGGTAGGCTCCTGGGGGCTGCTGTCCGGGAGGCGGCATGGGCTGGCCTGGCACAGGGGCCCCTGGGTATGACGGGTATGAAGGCATCCCAGAGGGCGGGTTTCCTCCAGGGGGCGGGTACATTCCATACGGAGGAACAGGCTGCTGAGTGGAAGGGGGCTGCCCAAAACCCCCAGGGGGCAGAGGAGGGTAACCGCCCCCAGGGGCCCCAGGGGCCCCAGGGGCGCCAGGGTACGGGTTTGGCACGTTGGCTCCTCCGAACGTCCGGGACATGTTGGCTGCCTGAAAGTCCACAAAGCAGAGAAGAGCCTAAGATTAACGAGGAGGCCAAGCAGGGCCCAGGACAACCCTGCAGAACACACGGAAACACCCAGATGACAAAGTCCAACCAGCCCCCTGTCACGGGGAGAGGGAGCCTTCCCTCCTCCCTCCCCGCCCTGAGCCTGCAGGCCCCCGGCGCTGCCCTCGGAGCCAAGCACCTGACACCGTCCCACCACCCCACCTGCACTGCTGACCCCCACCTGCTCTTGTGCCCAAAGCCCCCACACTGGCTCTAGTGCCACATGGTTACCATGGCAACTGCCCAACTCTTCCCAGTGGGTAATCAGTACTCCAGGGCTAGCTAAGGCTGTGGTGTGTTTCATCCACATATTCCAGTACCCAGGATGGGCCTGTCACATCTTAAACTGCCCACTGGTTACACTATTTACATGAAGCATACATTTGCTTAGATTACAAAGTATACGATTTTAAAAGCAAATCAACAAGGAAAAATAGCATGTTACCAGGAACCCACTCCCAGGCCCAAGCGGAACAGCCACCCACACATACATACACACACTCACACATACACACAAAGATGGACATTTGTACACGGCACGTGCACGCACATACACATACCCACCCTCACCTCCCTGCCGGCCCTATTCTGAGCTCATACAAAAGGCGCTCAACACATTTGAAAAAGGCACCACCCTACCCAACCCCGAAGAGCCGGAAAGGACCTAACAGACTGTGTGCCCAGTGCGTTCCCCTCCCTGCTTTTACAGCTGGGCAGATGTAGAGGCAGAGAGGGACGGTGAGCAGGTGAGAGCCCTGACAAAAAACCCCTGTCCTAAGATGCCCCTCAGTACACTCAGCATCACGGTAACACACACAGCCCCCCTGACACCCTGGAAGCCAGCAGCCTCACGCCCTGGCCATGCAGGAGTGGGCCTAGGCAGCCCAGCAGGAGGGCTGGACTCACCATTCCCGAGAGGTAGTCCTGGTTGAACTGCCCTGCGTAGTTGGCCACGTTATCCAGCCCAATAGGGGGCATGTTGGGCTGGGGGTAGCCAGCACCTCCCCAGGCACCGCCACCTGAAAGCAACACCAAGCCCGTTAGCCCCTGGTCAGCCCCCCAACAGGGAAAGGCAGAGACGGCAAGCTCCCAGGTGGCCCAGGGGCAGGCCAAGCAGGGTCTCAGAGACAGCACTACAGACCACACAGAACCCCCAGGCAAGCAAGTCTAGCCCAGTCCCACTGCCGGAGGAAGGGAAGAGGGGGCCTTCCTCTCCGTCCAGAAAGGGAAGGGGTGGTTCAGCAGCACTCCCAAGCCCTCTGTGGGGTCCTGAGGATGCAGGAGGTCAAGGGCAGATCTGCCCCCCACCCCCACCCCCACCCCAGGCTCCCCATCGTAGAGCAAGAGTGCAGACACAAGGACAGGTCATTTTAGGACAATGTGCTGAGGCCACGACAGCAGGAGCTCAGGGAGCACTGCGAATCCAGGGCGATGCAAACGCATGGTGGAGGGGGAGGCTGCCACTGTGGCTGTTTGCTATCGCGAGTCTGCAAGAGGCAGGGAGGAGCAGGTTGGAGGAGGAAAGGAGATGGGCCCGAGTCACGTTAAACACAGACACGGTCCATGTGGGGACAGTGGGGGACATCAGTGAAAAGCCCAGCTCTGGAACCAGCAGGACCAGGGACTGTGTCCTGGGGCGGGGCACCCGCCACCGAAGTTCCGTTTCCTCTGGGGACAAGGCGGGTAATAACTAGTGTTTGCTTCAAGCTGCCGGGCTGAGGCTGTTAATGCCCATGCAGGGCCTAGCTGGGCGCCCAGGGCGCTATGTTACGCTGTCACTGACAGGCAGCACGCAGCTCAGCTGGCGTCATCATGCCGGCTGCTGGCCTGTTAGATGCATTTCTGTTTTGGCAGCAAAAGGGCCCTGGGGCCTCCAGTTTGGCTTTTGTGCTGCAGAGCTCCAGACACTCAGGACAGAGCCTTCCCGAGTCACCTGCCTGCTCTCCTGCTGCTCAGACGATAGGATTCCTACTAGAGAGGGACTCAGGCCAGCGCTGGCAAATCAGGACAAGGGCTTGCTCGGAGCGCGATGGCCCAGCTCCACCGATGAGCCAGCGGCTGAGGCCTGACCTTCACCAGGTGATGAGGTGGGGGTGAGTCCGAATGGCCTTTGGGACCCTCAGTGCTCAAACTCCAGAGCCTCAGCTCTAGAGAAATGAATGTGCCCAGGGATGAGGGCATCACAGCTGAGGCCACTGCAGGATGCCCAGCCTGGAATGGTCCCTTCTCCCCCCTTGTCCCAGGAGCCCTCGTTTCCCTCCTACCCTGGGGGCCAGGCCAGAAAAGATGACCTCTAGGTATGCAGAGCAGCACTGTGGCTGGCGCAGCCACAGGACACCTGACCTTCAGAGACCGCCTTCACCCCCCACCCCCACCCCCACTCCCCAACCCTGCAGGGGGACCCTGCACTGCAGGACCCTGCGCCCGGAACACTGAAGTGACAAGTCACCTGACAGCGCCGAGGACACCATGCCAGACGCTTTAGCTGGCTCTCTTGTTAGCATCTGGGACAGCCCAGTGGGGGAGAGATCCGTGAAGCCATTTGCAAAGGAGACAACGCAGCCAGGAGAAGCCTTTGCCCACCGCTATCAGCTAACAAGTCACGAGACCTGGTCCTGGCCTCCCAGAGGCAGCTTCAAACCCAGGCTCTCCTGCCTCAGGTTCCCTGCCCTCCTCCAGCCGCCACCCCACCTGGCTACACTGTGGGGGACAATCTTATTCCTCCCCTCCCCACACACACACTTACCTGGTGCAACTGGAGGGTAGCCGCCTGCGGGCGGGGGGTAGCCTGGGTAGCTCATGGTCAAATCTGAAAGGAAGAAAAAAACCGCTCAGGCTCTGCCGGGAGCTCCCACCAGCCTAACCAGAAACTTGTCGGGAAGCCACAAGCCACAAGCTAGGCCCATGCAGGAGAAATTGCATCAGTCTAGACTGTGGTAACCAGTTTACCGTCTACCTGCCAGGGCCTCCAGCTCAGGCACACCCACACTCACACCCACACTCACACCCACACTCACACCCACACTATAGGACTCGCTACCCACGAACCGTGGGCTTCCCTGAAAACCCCTTTCACCTAAGCTTCACTCCCACCTCTCTCTCTGTCTCCATCTTCCAGTGCCCGTATCACCATCCATCCAGCAGGGGGCCAGAGCCCATCTCCCAGTGCCCAACCTGCAAAGCTCTTGTGGCAGCCCACCCCCCCAATCGGCCCCAGGCTACACTCTCATTCTCCAACCTCTGGTTCATCCCTCAAGGGAACCTGGCAGGAACCGTTGTTCCAGAAACAAGGAGGGACCTCAGGAGCTCACCTGATCCAGGAGCGGGAACCAGGCAAGTGAGGCAGCACCATGCTGCTCCTAAGATGAGGCCTGGAGCTCAGCAAGGGTAAGTAGGTAAAAGAAGGAAACAGGCCTAGAAGCCAGGCCGCTGTGAATACAGACCCCTCTGCCGGGCCCCATGCCAATTAAACTGCCCAGGAGCGACACAGATTTGCCGTGATATCAGCCTCTCTTGCTAGTCAGTGGCTGCTGCGGTTTGCAGAGAGTGTGACGGAACCTGTAGGCCCCCTTAACAATCACACCTGCTGGCCCAGTGAGCTCTCCTTCCATGCTGGGCCCCACTGGTTCCCAAATGCAGGGCCCCAGAGCCACCTGGAGGGCTTGTTCAACACAACAGGGGGCTCCACCTACAGAGTCTGCATTTCTCACAAGTTCCCAGGTGATGCTGCCTGCTGGTCCAGGGCCCCACTTTGAGAAACTGCTACCTACCTATGAGGTTCTAGTTACTCTTCTTAGCTGCACTGGAGAACTGGGAATGCATTTTCATGGGGGCTGCAGGCCTTTCTTACGGTGCTACCGGTCCCCACAGGGTGGGCCTGGTTCTTAGCCCGATGGCCGAGGTCATTTGTTTTGGTCTATGGGCCCAGCAGTGACTGTAGGCAAAGCAATCTTGAGGCCAGACGATGGCTAAGTGACCTTGGAGAGAGCTAGAACCGGCTACCTGCAGCGTGGACCACACACTTTCCTTGTACACAGTGTCTGATGGTCAAGACCCCAGTGGGGCTGCCCTAAGGCTGCTTCATCTCCCTGTGGCTGGTGAGTGGTCGGCACAAAGCCCTCCAGGTCCTGCCCTCAGCCTGACCCTCTGCCAGGGCCTCAGACCTTGCTGGTGTGGAGGTCCCGGGGATCTGAGTGATGGGTGAGCCGGAACCTTCGGTGGGAGGAGGAGAGAACAGGCGAGCTGCAGCTGTGTCCTGACATCCTCCTCTCTGGAGACCATCACTACGCAGAAGCTTTGGGCGCCAAAGACCCCTGTCCACTTCTCGTCTCCTCCCAGAGCAATGAAGCCAAAGGGCCACAGCCACAGCAAGGTGGCAGGAAAAAACCACCACGAAATCAAGAAACTACCGTTCCATACCCCAAATAAAATTCAGCCAGACCAAAGATTTCAATGCAAGAAGTGGCCCCAAACCCCAAAGATGTGAAATTAATGTTCTGCATGATAAGAAAAAATAAGGAAAACAACATAAAGACAAGTGAGCCGAGCCAGTGTGGCTCCGTGGCTGGACACTGACCTATGAACCAGGAAAGTCATGGTGAGATCCCAGGTTGCTGGCTTGATCCCCAGTAGGGGGCGTGCGGGAAGTAGCCAATCAATGATTCTCTCTCACCATTAATGTTTCTATCCCTCTCTCCCTCCCTCTCTCTGAAATCAAAGAAAAACAGATATCTATATATCTTTAAAAGACAAGAGAAATGACAAACTTAAGAAAAATGTTTTATAATAAAAAGACCACTAGAAAACTCAAATGATGTGAGCAGGCAATTACAGAAAAGGAACTAAAGATCAAAAATGTTCACGCTCACTATCTGCTGAGAATCACCAATGAAAAGTACAGCAACGTCAAATTTTAAAACGACACCCTCTTTGACCCGGAGACTGGACTTCTGGAAGTGCGCTTCGCAGGCACACTGACACCGAGGCAGGGGACATCCGCACAGGGCGACTGCAGCACTAGTTACAGCAAACCCCTACATGTGCCCTAAATACATCGCCACGGAGTCATACAATGGATACTCTGTAGCTACTTTTAGAATTAGCCAGCTCTATATATGGGGATATGAAATGATCACCGTTATTAATCAAGGTATAATACTAATATTTTTTTAAAAGAAAACCTACACATACAAACTTAGTGGTGTGTGTATATATACACACATGCACAGAGGCCACCCCTGGAACAATAAACAAGAAACTGGGTAACACTGGTTGCCTTTGGAGAAAAAAGTGGAGCAGAAATGAAGCTTACTGTTTATATTTGCATTTTTTACCACGTAAGTTGCCTATTAAAAACAACTTTAAAAGGGCCCAATTCAGGTGGGGATTTCTGAGCTCACTGGAGGCTGCGGCTGTTCTTGCAAGATTTGTATAACACACAGGGTCCATTCAGTCCAAGACAGCCCCTCTCTGAGCCTGGGGTTAGCATGACTGTATAAATATACCAGACTCGGGCCTGGACCCGGACCACTGGTGTTCCCCGCCTGGGTGTCCCCGCTGGGGCAGGGCGGCAGGTCAGCCTCCACCTGCCTCCAGGGTGCTGGTTCCCACGTGGGCTCAGAGTCCCCAGCAAGAGCCAGGATCTCCCCTGGCAATGAGCTCTGCCCTAGGTGCCCGCAGGCTGGGTCTAATCCAGGGGTGGGCAAACTTTTTGACTCGAGGGCCACAACGGGTTCTTAAACTGGACCGGAGGGCCGGAACAAAAGCATGGATGGAGTGTTTGTGTGAACTAATATAAATTCAAAGTAAACATCATCACATAAAAGGGTACGGTCTTTTTTTTTTTTAGTTTTATTCATTTCAAGCGGGCCGGATCCGGCTCGCGGGCCGTAGTTTGCCCACGGATGGAATCCCACGTCCAAGGAGCAGCCCTTCCTCTCGGGGTCTCCCTCTCCCCCCAAGACCTCAGGCTTCCCCTCCTGAGAACCGCCATCTCCCCGCCACCTCTGGCCTGAAGTAGTTTCAGGGCTACGACCCACTCCCTTGTTTTCTGAGGCCCCAGGTGTGGTCTGGAGAGTGCAGGGCGGGACCATCCTCTCCCTCCCCCTCCCAGCTCCTGTACTGGCAACACTGGGGTGTTCCGGATGAGACCTGAGGCAGATTCCTGTTAAATCCTCCCTTACCTTCTGCCCGAGCTCAGCCTACTGAGATCTCCCGGGATGCTGACCAACATCACACATCTCCGCGCTCACTCAGCTTTATTTCACATCCACCGATACAGAAAGGGCCAAGGACGGACGCTCCCAAACTGTCCCTCCTGACCACCCCAGCTGGACAACAGCGGTACCGGTACCCGCCCGCCATCGGTACCCGCCCGCCATCGGTACCCGCCCGCCATCGGTACCCGCCCGCCATCGGTACCCGCCCGCCATCGGTACCCGCTCACCATCGGTACCCGCCCGCCATCGGGCCACCTAACTAACCACAAAACAGCGCACATTGCCCCACGGTGTTCACAACAGCGTGAGGAGGGGCTCCATCAGGTGAGGGTGCTGACACTCTCCCACACCTAGAGCCCTCCAATCTAACCGCCAGGAGAAAAGCTGGCCAGCGGAGAGCCTGGGGCGGCCGCGGCCTCGGGGTGCGGCACCCTGCCTCCCAGCACCCCCTGTTCCCTTCCCGACTACGGCATGTCCCGGGAGGCTGCAGGGATCCTGCTGCTGCTCTAACTCCACATTCACATTCTTCCCACTTTTTTGAAAATTAAGAAACCTGCTCATCCTCTAGTCTTTGGGTAACTTTGGCCTCTGATTCTTCTCAAAAGAAGCCACCGCCGGGGCCTGCTGTCTTGGCAAAGCTGTTCCCGGGACCCTGGGCTGCCATATCTCAGGCTCAGAAGGGAGCTCAGCAGGGCTTCTAGGCACCCCCTTCCCTGACCCTCCCAATGCCTGTCCAACCTCACTGCCCAGGACAGCGGGAACACAGTCGTTACAACCCAGCAGGCCCACTCTCTCCTTGGCACCCAGGAGCACCCCTTCTGCGCTCCCCACGGCCCCTCCTGTTCCTGTCCTCTCCCAGAGGAGAACGGTGCCTGGGTGGGGATTCCTCCACTCTGGGCCTTTCAACCTGGATGGGCCCGGGAATCTGAGGCTTAAACAAGCACCCCAGCCCCGCCATCACCCCCAGCAATTCTGTGCTCCACACTCTAGGAAACACTCCTTCCAGGTGCTTGCACACTGTCCAGCGTTTATTCGCAGCAGCTGCCTGAGGAAAAGCACCAGAGCCTGGGTGTCCCTGAATCCCATCAGAACCGAGCCTCAGAGGCGAGGGGACGCGGGGACCGAGAAAGGACCTGCTCCCTCAGACTGTGCATGGACACACAGGTGCCCCATCAAATCCCAAGGCTCCACAAGGCACCAGACGGAGCCCCAGACACAGGAAATGCTGTGCTGGGGGAAGAGGCAGAACCTCCCAGAACAAGAAGCTCCCTCCCCACCCAACAACTCGAGATGGGGACACAGCGGGACTCTGCACCTCCAGCAACTTCTGCTGTTGCCTGACTTGCAGGGACACAGAGGAGGGATGGAAGGTGCACATGTGTGCAGGCAGGGGGCATATGGGAAATCTGCATTTTCCACTCAATTTTGCTGTGAACCTAAAACTGCTTTAAAAGTAAATTACATTTAAAATTAGAAAATAAAAGGAACAGCCCAGGCCCAGTTGGAGTGTCATTCTGTACACCAAAAGGCTGTGGGTTCGATTCCCGGTCAGGGAGTGTACAGGATGCAACGGATCAAGGTTTCCCTCACATTGATGTTTCTCTCCACCTTCCCCCACCCCCTCCTCTCTCTCTAAAAAGCAATGAAAACAGCCCTAGCCGATTTGGCTCAGTGGATAAAGAATCGGCCTGTGGACGGAAGGGTCCCGGGTTCAATTCCCATCAAGGGGACATGCCTGGATTGCAGGCTTGATCCCCAGTAGGGGGCATGCAGGAGGCCGCCGATCAATGGTTCTCTCTCATCACTGATGTTGCTATCTCTCTCTCTCTCCCTTCCTCTCTGAAATCAATAAAAATAGCTGTGACAGGGGACTTCACTTCTCAGGGCTCTTTCTTCACTGAGTTTTGGTCTCCTGAAGGGGACACCTCTTTAGGTTTTCAGCCCAATCCTAGATTTACAGACTCCAGAACGTCCATATTGGAGGGGATCTTGAAGATGATCTAGTTTCCAGCCACCTCAGTTTTGTAGCTAAAATATGCCAGGGACATGGCTTACTGAAGTCACAAACACACGCTAGGGCTCGGCCTGCTCAGGCAGAACTGCCTTCCTGCCCCTAATAGGGCTGCAAAACCCATGACCATCTCAACCTGGGCAGGGCTGCCTTCGGTGGGCACAGCTGGTCCTGCAGTTGGTGACCTACTTTAACACCCTCCTCCAAGGGCAGTGGGAGGACACTGCAGTAACTGTGCTTTGAACTGGGGTCAGCCAAGGCCATTCCTCATGGCTGGGAGGTTCCAGAAACCCTCAGGAGCTCAGCTCACATCACTGCCCTCTCCCCACACCTGTGGGGAGGGAAGAGGAGGCCACATGCAGCCACTCAAAGCCTGTCTCGGGCCTAACCTGCACCCCGACCCCCAACTCAGACTTGCCGAGCAGAAACAGGCTGCACGGGGTACTCCGCTCCATGCTTCCTGAACTGGGTTCTCTGACACCCACTTAACATCTTGCAAGTTGAGAATTTACCAGGTGCCCAGGTAAAAAAGAGAGATTAGTTGTCCAAAATCTTTGGAAAACAAAGCCTGCTACATCCCCTTCCAGGAAAGTGCCCATTCATAACAGAATAACAAAGGCTCTGACAAGGCCTGCAACAGAGGAGCTTGCTTATTAACTCTATCCCCAAATTTCCCACACTTATTAGGCAATAATAGCTAACATTTATTGACTATTTCGTATGTACTAGGCACTGTGTTAACTGCTTTACATGGAATTTAATTTACAAAAACTTTATAAAACAAATACTAAGCTTATGATTCCCATATTAGAGGTAAGGAAACTGAGAAATTATATAACTTGCATAGGCTACAGCTGGTAAATGACTGAACCAGAATTCAAACCCAGGCAGCCAGGCTCTACTTCCCACAGAGCCCACCCACGGGCTCAGAAATTAGTATTTCAAAGACTGAAATGTTAAAAAAAAACACTGCTTGCCTGGGCAGTCGTGTGGCTCAATGGTTGAGCATTGACCTGTGAACCAGGCGCTCACAGGTTCGATTCCCACATACCCCACGTGCCTGGATTGCTGGCTCCACCCCCAGTGGGGGGTGGGAGGTCCTACAGGAAGTAGTTGATGGATGATTCTCTATCATCATTGATGTTTCTATCTCTCCCTTCCTCTCTGAAATCAATAAAAAAAATTTTTTTTTAAAAAGAACATGAAATCTGAAGCCAGACTGCCCAGGTTCAAATTCCACTTCTGTCCTCTACTAGGTGTGTGGGCCTCCCTTTTCCGTATCTGTAAAATGGGAGTGGTAACAGTTTAATATCAAATGTTCTCCTATCACTTAACCTTTCATCATATCAGCTTCCCCAGTATAAGACAGCAGTCAGGATTAGAGGGGTCCCAGGGTCTGGCCCATGTGATAATACTCAGGACGCGGAACGTGGGGGCAGGGTGGGGATGGGCTGGGGGAGCAGCAGGAGATGTGGGAGTCAGGACAGCGCGAAGGACAGAGGAAGGGAGAAGTGAAGGCTGCAGGTTCCTTCTCCCACACCAGCCCAGCTCTGCTGCAGCAGCCCTGTGAATGGCTGGGCTGCATTTTCCAATCACCCCAGGGAGAAATCACTAACAGGAAACTGGCAATGTTTTCTTTCCATCCTCTGTATGCCTGAGTGCCAGCGCCTGGTCCATGCTCCAGGAATGGGGACGGGCAGGAAGCAGAAGTGGAAGGTTGTGGGGGAGGAGAGGCACCTTTGGAAAGGCCTCTAGAAGAGGAAACCGGCCTGGGAAGAGGGACTGGAGGAGGCAGGGCCTTGGCCTGCAAAGGCCCAGCTCTGGGGGCACCCAGGAGCCTGTGGTCGGTGCAGCCCGCCCTCCATATCCGCAGATTCCGCATCCACTCATCCATCCAATCACTGATCAAAAATATTTGAAATAAAATTCCAGAAAGTGATCCCTAAACAATACAGTATAACAACTCTTTACATAGCATTTACACTGTGTTAGGTTTTATAAGTCACCTAGAGATAATTTAAAGTATTTGGGAGGGTACACAGGTTATATGCAAATACTAACCCATCTGTCTATATATATAAAAGCCTAAGTGACCGGTCGGCCGGCCAGTAGGTATGACGCACACTGACCACCAGGGGGCAGACACTCAACGCAGGAGCTGCCTAGCGACAGCAAGTTTGCAGAGTGCCCTCTTGCAGTCTGGGACCTCTCAGGGGATGTCAGACTGCTGGTTTGGGCCCAATCCCCACAGGCCAGGCCAAGGGACCCCATCTGCAGGAGAGACCCCCACTCACTCCGCAGACGTCCTTCGAGCTCCGGCGCCACCCCAGGTGCGTGGGGAGGGACTGCGGGAGGTTGGCTCCAGGGCATGTCCAGTCTGTCTTGCCCAGTCCCACCCCGCCGGCCACCTTCTAATTAATTTCCTTTCAATGTGCATGAATCCGTGCACCGGGTCTCTAGTTTTATATAAGTGACTTTAGCATCCTTGGGTTGTGGTGTCCAATCCCCTGCAAATACCAAATGACAGCTATACTTCCACTCTGGGCCCGCCGCCTGACAGACATCATGTTCTCTCCTCTCAGCTGCCTTTCCAGACCACCAGACCAGGTCCTTAGAACTGAGAAGGGGAGGGAGCAAGGCAGGAAGGACCACTTTCACGTGTACAGAGATTCATCCGTGAGGTCTCTCTACCAACCCTCCTCAGCACAGCTCTCCGGCAGACCCAGCCCATTCCCGTTCATGGGGACAGGCCCCTCGGACACCTGCCCACTGAAGAGGCTTCTGGAATAGCCATCACTTAGCCAAATGTCAAGCCCAGTTTGGAATTTCGAAGGAGTGGAAAGCAGACAGCAGAGGAAGAAGGTGAACCCAGATATGGTGTCAATATCTGGCTGAAACCAGGCCAGAATGTCACAGGGCTCAGGTTGTGGTCCTTGTAGACATCAGGTCCTTATGACAGTGGCAGAAATAAAAAAAAAATTTTTAAAAAGCCCTCACCCAAGTTTAAGTTCAAGGTATGGTCAGGAAGAGGAAATACCTCCCCCCTCAAAAAAAGGGGGAAATTGCGGGCTGTGCTTCTAAGCGCAGCTCAGGCTGGGGAGGCAGGTCTGTGTCTTTGTTTCACCACTTCCGCCCCGGAGGCTGCTCCCAATTACACCACCTGCCAGGGGGCTCCCCCCAGGACCAGCCGGAGAAAACAGGTAGGAGGGACCAGCAGATGTTAACCCAGCACAAGTCCCCGAGATGTCTGAGCCCCCCTTGCCGCCCCCCTTAGCTCTCAAGCCCCTCCATCTCCTGCAAAGTCCAACCCCAGTGCGGTTTCTCCATAATCACCTCGGCCCACAAGGGAGCCACACACTCCCAGCCCCGCTGCAGTTAACGTAAAACACAGCTGTGCCGGAAGGGAACTTGGGGAGCCCCCTCTCTGAACCCCTCCCCCGTCGGGGTGGGGAAAGGGGAAGCTGAGTGGTTCATCCCAGGTCATGCAGCCAAGCGGCACCAACACTGGGTCTCGGAATGGCCAACTCCAGATGCTCCGCAGTTATTCCACCACCCGTTATTCTCTTCCATCTCTAAGCCAGTTCCTCATCTTCACACAACCCACACGCCCCCGCAAGAGCCACCAACATCACAGCGCAGTCACAAGACTTCTCGGCTCTGCTGCGTGAGTCTCATCCACAGCCCACAGATCTGATACCATCTCCTAGCTCTGCTGGGGAACCTGAGCGACACACGAACTTTGGAGCCAATATTCTAGCTCTACCCCTGCTGTCTGTGACAGGAAGTAGCTTCACCTCTCTCCAGCCTTTCTCCTTACCTGTGAAATTGGGGAAATACACCATCTTACTCTGGCTGTGAGATGCTGATGCACTGATACACACATAGAAAGCTATCCACCATGTAGCTTATTAGCATATAGTAAGTACTCAGTTCATTTTTAACTTACCCCCTATAGACAAAAAAAAGTGGTTCTGTGAAAAGTAGCCTCACAGGGTGATCTGATCATAAATTCCTAATGGGGCAGGCCAGGGTGGGTAGTCGCACCCCAGGCATTTAACTTCTTAGTAAAGGGTTTATTTTTGCCTTAAGCAAGCTTGTCTATTGCTTCTGTGCATCTAGGTTAACACACCTTTGAAATAAGCCCCAAGAGAGCCCATAATCTTAATTTAGCCTGCAACCCCAGTTGCTTCCTCCCACCTTCAGGTAACCTTCCTTAAAAAAGAAACAGCAAATGTTCTGTTAGTCTCAGAAGCATTTACCTCAGTCTGTTGAGATCTGGCTTCCAGGCTCAAATAAATTTCTATTTCAATTCTCTACAGGCTTGGACTTTTCTTACCTCAACCTCCTAAGAAGCATTATTAGCCTGGCAGCCAGGGTTTGGGTCCCAACTCCAACACCTGCTAAGTGACTTTCACTGACAGCCCCTCTGACCATCCCGAGATGGGCTCTATTGGAGTTACCGAGGACTGAATGAAGCGAGAACAGGGAAGACCTTTGTAAAGTACGGACAGTTCTCACTGTAACCAGCTCACCCAGTGTCGCTCTCTCCCAAGTGGCTAAAGAGGGACAGGCTCAGGTGCTCAGTCCACAGGTGTCCGGCTCACACTGGGGGGTCGGGAAAGAGGAGAGGGAAAGACTTTTGAAAGCACAAGTTCAAGGCACCATCAGGTTCCTTGATTAGGTCCTTCAAAACCACCCCCAACTGACAGTCCCCACCCGGATCCCCCGGAACCTGTGACTGGCACCTTACCTTACGTGAGAAAAGTTACTTTGCAGATGTGATTATAGTTACCAACCTTGAGATGGGGAGATGATCCAGGTAGGCCCAATCTAATTACATGAGTCCTTTCCTGGTTGTGTTAAGGATGAAAAGAAAGAATAAGGAGAAATTGAGGATGAAAAGGAAAAGATAAGCATGAGAGAGACGCCATCTGTGGAGGAACCAGCCAGGGCCACGTGCCTCGAGAGGGGGAAGACAAGGATTCGCCTCTAGAGCCTCCAGAAAAGATGCATCCATGCCTACGAGCATTGAGAGACCTGAGAGACACCTTAGAAATAAAATAAAGTCAGCCCTGGCCGGGTTGGCTCAGTGGACAGAGGGTCGGCCTGCATATTGAAAGCCCAGGTTCAATTCCGGTCAAGGGCACATGCCCAGGTTGCAGGATTGATCCCCACCCAGTAGGGAGGAGGCAGCTGATCAATGATTCTCTCTCATCATTGATGTTTCTCTCTCTAACCTTCCTCTCTGGAATCAATAAAAATATATTAAAAAAAGAGAAAAAAAAAGTATTTTTAAAAAAGAAATAAAGTCAGTGGTGGTCCATTTCCAAAGCAAGGCATTTAACCCTGAATGGAAAATTACTGGCAGTCTGCTTGCGTAGCAGCCTGCAGACGTGACAAAGTTCATGCACCTGGAGGGGTCCCCTACCGGGAAACAGGATGCTGTTGGGGAGGAGCCAAGTGACAAGGGAACTTAAATTGGGAAGGGGAAAAGAGAATACCCTATAAAAATATAATGAATCTTAGGCGACCTCTGGGAAGATTGTACGCCCCATGGTACTCAGCCAATGAGGAGCCGGGGGAGGGGCCTGCGAACTAGGGAATAAAATGCTGGCGGTAACCACTTTGAGCGTGCCTGCCCACCGGACACCTGATCTTGCAAGATCGACATTAAATGTCTCGCTCGTGTCTCCATGTCCTTTTTGCTTTTTTAATTCTGGACTGGTGAGTGTTTCTCACAGACAGAACTACAAGACAAAGGCCCTGTGGGGAAATGGTGCTGCGGTAGCAAACAGTAGGGCGGTGCCTCAAAAAATTAAACATTTGACCCAGCAATTCCACTTCTGGGCATTTACCCAAAACAACTGAAAACAGGGACTCAAACATATTTATACACCCATGTTCATAGCACTATTACTCATGTGGACAAAAAAGGAGCCACATACTAAACTGATAAGCTCAGGGGAAGCCTGCATGGCAGCCTTACAAACTCCAAGACTGAAAGTAAGCCCTAGGATGGTCTGAACACAGAAATCTCTAACTAACAGCGAGTCCTGGCCTGTAGCTTCCTTGACAAATGTCAGTCTTTACTGTGGTAGCAGTTAGACAGATGGGAGCAGAGCAGGAAGAGGGGCCAGGTTCAGGTCTCCAGGGAGGAAAGCCCTGGGTGCCTCGCAGTGACCACTGCAGGGTGGGCCTCATCCCCAGAGATAAGATCTAGGCCTCAGTTGTGTTTCAGCTCTAGGCCCAAAAAAGCAGCAAAACCAGACCAGTGACCCCAAGGCTGACTCGGGACCAGCTGCACTGGATAATGATCTCCTGCCCTGGTGATGACCAGTCTATCAGTGGAGACTTCACCTGGAGAGCTGCTGCGTCTTCTATTGAGATCCTCCCCTAAAATGTCCACCCTTAAAACCCTCAGGATGGAGGATCCAGCTCACTCTCCCACCTCACGCCTGCCTCTTCTTCTCTCCCCCTCATCCTCACCCTGTTCCCTTCCTCCCAGGAGCGCTACCTTTTCCTTCCTCACTCCAAGCTCCACGGGCTCTCCTTTGGCCTCTGTAACTTGTTTCCTGAGCCCATGTCTTCCAGCACTCACTTCTCCCACCTCTGTGATTTTCTAAATAAATGTCCTCTATAGTTGGAGTCTTGGCTCTGAATTTGTTCCTAGCCAGAACTCAAGTACCAAGCTTGCTGAACTGAGGTCCAGTCTGACCCCACCTAACACACGGTGTCATTCCTGCTGCAACCGCCACTAACATTTACCTTTAAATGTTTGTTTATTGATTTGAGAGAGAAAAACGCTGATTTGTTGTTTCACTTATTTATGCATTCATCAGATTTTTGTATGTTCCCTGACCAAGAAACAAACCCACAACCTTGGAGTATCAGGACAACGCTCTAACCAACAGAATTACCCGGCCAGGGAAAGAGCCTTTACCTTTAAGTAAGCCTGTATTTTCATATGTAAGATAAGAAATCTTTGGAATGTCGGAGTAATTCCCCTTTTTCTGGACCCCTCACACCATAGTACAAAACCACAGAACCTCTCATTGTTATGTTGTTCCCCAAATACCATCTCTATGTGCTGTATTCATTGTTAACTATCCTATACCTACGAATGTAAAAGAAATATGTGTATAGGAGAAAAAAATAAAAGAAAGAGAAAAGACTAAGGGAAAAAAAAGTTTCTCTCTATTCAATCTCAGAGAATTCTGTTTTGCTTTCTCCCACCTCCCTAATCTATCACCAATGGACTTCATGTAACCTACTTATGTCTCCTCCTTTGATTACCTATACTAATAAAAGGGTAATATGCTAATTGGACTGGACATCTTCTGGACAACCTTCCAGACATCCTTCTGGACAAAGTCACAGTGGCGGGGCTGAGGCAGAGGCGGTTAAGGGCGATCAGGCTGGTAGGAGAGAGCAGTTAGGGGCAATCAGGCAGGCAGGCAGGCAGAGGTGGTTAGGTGTGATCAGGCAGGCAGGGGAGCAGTTAGGGGCAATCAGGAAGGCAGGCAGAGTGGTTAGGGGCGATCAGGCAGGCAGGTGAGCAGTTAGGGGCATCAGGCAGGTATGTAGAGTGGTTAGGGGCGATCAGGCAGGCAGGTGAGCAGTTAGGAGCTAGTGGTCCCAGATTGGAGAGGATGAAGGCCAGGCTGAAGGATGCCCCCCCGCTCCCTGCACAAATTTTGTGCACCGGGCCTCTAGTCTATAATAATAAAAGCATAATATGCTAATTAAGTGGATGTCCTTCCGGAAGAAGCTGGTGCAGGCAGCCAGGGGAAAGAAGGCCTACTCTTGCACAAATCTCGTGCATTGGGCCTCTAGTAACATAGAAAAGAAGCTGAAAAACTGCCACTCTCCAGAGCATTTTCTCAATTCATTGAGATTTGCTTCCCGGCCATTATCATCAGTTTGGTTCAGATAAAGTCATCAAAGTTCTCTACAGGTTTGGACATTTCTTACATTGATATTTATAAGGGGCTCAGTCAAAATGTGTAAACAACAAAAATGTCCATCAATAGATAAACAATAAACAGATAAACAAAATGTGGTATATACATAGAATATTAGTAGCCCTTAAATAGGAAGGAAATTCTGATGCATGCCAGAACATGAATAACCTTGGAGACAATTATATGAAGTGAAATAAGCCAGTGCTAAAGAAAAAAAACCAAAAACACACGGGCCCAAAATGGCATCACTCTTGCTAAAAGCCCTTGATATCAAACCTAGACTTACTACCTGATCTAACTGCAGTTTCATCCTTTCCCAGAAACAGAATCTTCATCTACCAGTCTGGGATTTCCTGATCACACACCAGTAAGGTAATCTGTCAGGTAGGCCCTCTCCACCACCCACCCCACAAAAAGAGGCCATCTACACACACCATCAAAACCCTTCCATTTAGCCTGGCCGGTATGGCTCAGCTGGTTGAGCATCACCCCATGCACCAAGAGGTCACCCATTCTGTGGCAGAGTTAGACAGACATGAGCAGAGCAGGGACAATGGGCCAGTTACTCAAGGTCACCAGGACAGTGTCCCGGACACCTAGCAATGGGGAAAAAACTGGTGGAGCAAATATTGGAGATAGGTATTATTATTCAGTAGCTCGCCCCTGAGACCCCCTCTCAACCCGAGAATGCCTCGGCTCATGCAGGTGGGATTCTCCTGACCCTTCTCCCCTGGCTCATGGTGAAGCCACGTGGTAGACCCTCACCCTCAGAGAACAAGGAGGCTGGAGGAAAGCCCCACCTAACTTCCATACAAGGACAGAAGATGACTGGACAGACCCTGACTGGTCAGTTTGAAGAAGAAAGCCGTTAAACCCCCTCCAGGGGTTAAAAGGAGCCCTAGCCCACTCCCGGGGCAGCTTTGAGTAGCCTGCTCCATTTTCCCTTTGCTTGCCAAATAAATCTCTAGCGAGTGTGCCTTGGTTCTGGATTCTTTTTTTAGCCAGAACTCAAGTACTCAGGTTGCTGAACCAAGGTCTGATCTGACCCCAAGAGTCAGACACCTGGTGCCACCATTCCCAGGGCCAACAGTTCGATTGCTGATCAGGGCACATGCCCGGGTTGTGGGCTTGTTCCTCAGTAAGAGGTATGCAGGAGGCAGCCGATCAATGTCTCTCTCTCACCCTCTCTCTAAATCAATAAAAACATACTTTAAAAACAACAACAAACCTTCCAGTTTTGCCCTGGCTGATGTGGCTCAGCTACTTAGCGCAGTCCTGTACCCTTAGTTCTGGGTTCAATTCCAGGTCAGGGGAGGCAATCTGTTTGTTTGTTTGTTTGTTTGTTTTACTCTCTCTCTCTCTCATCAATGGGGGAGGGAGAGAAAAAAAACTTCCATTTCCATTCTCTCCCTCCAAAGAAAACACATCTTTGAGTGCCCTTCTAGCTGCTAGGTGAGATGCTGGATTTGTGAATCGCATCAAATTTACTGGGTTAACACTGGTCACCAAAAGATAAACGATTCCACTTATGAGGTATGAGGTACCGAGAGTAGTCAAATGGCTGGGGAAGGGGAAACGATGAGTTACTGTTTAATGGGGACAGAGTTCCAGTTACAAGATGAAAAGGCTCTGGAGAAGGATGGTGGTGACGGCTGCACAACAATGGGAATATATTCTATGTCACGGAGCTTCAGTCCAATGGTTAAAGTGGTAAATTGTATGTTATATATATTTTACCGCAAAAAAGTAGTGCTTTTAAGCCACTAAGTTTGTGGTAATTGGTTAAACAGCAGCAATAGAAAACGAATGCGGACAGTGAGCACTGCTTTCTCCCTCCCTCCAGATCCCTCCACATGGAAAAGGCCTCTGCTCTCTGTCTAAGAGCTTTCTCTGACAAGGGAAGCAATAAACCAAGGTCACACAAAGAACCATCCCAACAGAGAACAAGGGCCCAAGGACTCACCTCTCCTGCAGGGCTGGGAATAAGAGCTCAAAAAAGCTTTGTGCACTGGTACTGTCAGTTAACAATCACCATGGCGAGACTCTGAATGGGTTCCCTATGGCCAGAGCAGGCACACCCAGCAGGCAATGCAAATGCTGTAGGGAGGGAGAAGGTCCCAGTGTGATCTACGTGAGCAAGCCAACCCGCCCAGTGGGCTAGGGCCTGCAACTGTGACACCAGAGGTCACTCAGCCCTGGAGATGACTCAGTTCATTCCTACCCACCCCACCTCCACTCATTTCACAAATGGGGAAACTGACAACCAGAGAGGAGGAAGAGAAGTGCCAGGTGACACAGCAAGATCCTAATCGGCTGCCCAGGACCCTCACCTCCTGCCCCCAAGCCAAGAGCTCACTGTCCAAAAGGCAGGAGGCCAGCCAATTGCTGGGAAAGACCAGCATCAGAGCTACAGTAGACTCATGCAATTCTTCAAGAACTGATATTCTCTGATAACTAAACAAACCATAAATTTCAGTCTAAAAAAAAAAGATCTTTTGTGAAAATGTGTGATAAAGCAAGTGCTATATAATGCTATATAAGTATTTGACATGTTTACTTCTGTTATTGTAAAAAGTTATTGAAAACAGAGAAATATATCTGTAAGTTACTCATTAAAAAAAAAATAACAACAGCATCTACCGGGAAGGTCCAGGTTACGTGGGGCTAGGAGCCTGTACAATTTTAGAAAATGAATACAGAACACTTTTTGGCCAATTTTACAAAAGCACATAATTTTATGAATTCCCTCCCAGGGCGGGGCCTTGGGAGGCCCACGAGCAAGTGCTGTGAGAGGGGTCTGAAGATGGAGCTTAACTTTCCTTCGCTTCACAGTAAGACCACCTACGGACTAGACTCCGGGACAGAGGGGGGAAGCAAAGGCTCAGCCTGGCCAGGCTCGGGCTCTTATCTGGGGAGGGAAACACAATAGCAGTTACAGGAAAACCCACACGGACCTCTGTTTCAGAGCCATTCCCAGGAAGAATGGAGATAAGGCTGACAATCAGGAAATGTGATCTCTGGAGCTGGGAGGCGGGGAGAGGAGAGTCTAGAAAACCACTTCCCTGCCGCAAACCTGGGCTCTGCGGAACACATCACCTGTCAAATGAGTGGGCCTGTAGGAATCCGCGTTGTCAGCCCCGCTGCCCAGCACCTGGGCTCCGGGAAGGTTTTGTAATTCACAAACATTTATTTCTCTGTGGAAGGGGTGCTGCTGCAAAAGACTCTCTGGCTTAATTTTGTTGTCATGGAAAAATGGGAGACGGGGCAGCGTGCTGTGGCTGTAGCAGCTGCCCGGCCCCACCTGGGCGGTGCCTGAAGGCACCGAAATCAATGGGACAGACGTCACCGGGCCCTGCCAGTTACATGCGTGAGCCATCTCACCTCCAGATGACAGTCCTCCCTAGGTCCTCTCTCAGAATGAAATGGGGGGATAGGTGGTTAGGTCAGGTTACGACTAAAGACCTGAAGGCAGCAGCGTTCCCTGGCCTCTACCAGGGAGGTCCTGACCCGCCCGGGGCTCGGGGCCTGTTCAAACAGCTCTGGAAAACAGCAGTCCCTTCACACCCAAGCTGGGAGGCCCTCTCCACCTCCCAGTGGCGGCGCCACCCCGGCCTTGCCAGCAGCAGCAGGGACACTCTCCTTCAAACGGCACTTGCTGAGGGCTGCTCTCCTAATGGTGACAGGGCCCCAGGCAGCCTGGCCCGGCTGGAAGCTGAACAGAAACTCCCACCGGAGCCGACAGAACACACTGGAGAAGCTTCCTGCGGAGCTCAGGTACGGCTGACCCTGTGTCTGTAGGCGGGATCCTAAGCTCTGCCAAAAGACGCTGGGCCGAGTGACAGCGCGCCATGGCCAGAAAATCGACGGTTCCGGAGAAGTATGTGCGACAGAAAGAACCACAGGAAATGTGTCCATAGCTCAGCCAAGCCGATTCCTCAGCACTCTGCATCTTCAGGACTTCAGCTCAGAGGCCCTCGACGTGCTCCGTCCTCCCGTCCCCTTTACACCTTTCTTAAGCCTGCGTCAATCCTGGTCTTCCTTTAGGCCAGAGAGAGCTCACTTCTCTCAGGAAGCCCACCCTGATAGCCCCTCCCACCATGATCCTTACCTGCACTTGGCCTAAAAGGTTTTCTATGTCCTCTCGTGTTCTAATAACAGTCCTGTTTCCCAGTACCTACAATAGGCACATATATTACTTTATTACACATTCCTCATTAATCTTCACAGTGTTCCTACAAGGCAGGTATTATCACCTCAAGGGAGCTAAGGTTCAGAGGTGATTCTTGACAAGCCAGGGTCAGACACCCAATTTGTGCCCCGGCGAGAGTTACTTTTTCTTCGGCCTCCCAGTGAGATATAATGTCCAGGACAGGCCTTTCCTTCTCCTGCCACTGGCTGGCACAAGGCTGGGCACAGCGAGGCCCGACACATGCGAACGAGACACCAGTGGACCCTGACTCATCTCTTCCACACCCCGGGTGGCACCTGTTCTGAAGGCCTCTCTGGGCGGAGCTTCTGGTACGTAGGCTCCAGGAATTGTGGGGGCAGACGACACATCTAGGACACTTCTCTCTCCCTCCCATGCCAAGGCAGGCCCTCATGGGTGTATGAACATCCCTAACTCTGCTGAGAAGGGAGTAGGTGGCCCTACTCTCTGTGCCCCAGTGCCCTGCCCGCGTTGGGTTCTGTCTCACCACTGGAGGTGTGGGGTCACGGGTGCCATTAAACCACAGAAACAAGCCAGGGAGAGCCCCAGGGCAGCACTCCACCAACCCTGACGGCATTTCCCACGCAGTGAACAAAAAGCCCACAGAGGTGCTGTTAAGCATTCAGCTCCCACCCACACGCCAGGAATTAAGAATAGCTGGGGCCTACGTCAATCATTAGCCAGGCAGTGCCTCAGACCTTGCCCTGTAAGGGCTGGCACCTGGGGCTGCCCAGCCGGGAGAAGGCTGGGCAAAGCTGGCTGGGAGAGTGGCAAGGGGGCAGTGTCTAGGCCAGGGGTGGGCAAACTTTTTGACTCGAGGGCCACAATGGGTTCTTAAACTGGACCGGAGGGCCGGAACAAAAGCATGGATGGAGTGTTTGTGTGAACTAATATAAATTCAAAGTAAACATCATTACATAAAAGGGTACGGTCTTTTTTTTTTTAGTTTTATTCATTTCAAACAGGCCGGATCCGGCCTACGGACTGTAGTTTGCCCACGGCTGGTCTAGGCTTAAACAAGGGGCTGCACTTGAGCAAGCAAGTTCTGAAAGATACCTCTTAGAAATAAAACATCAATCACACAAAAATCCTACAACATCGGAGCTGGAAGGGGCTTCATGAAATCGTTTGGTTCAAATGGCTCATTTTACTGAGGTGGGAGCCCAGGCCCAGAGCGCAGGCCCAAGGTCTCAGGACTGGCTGGGGCAGGACAGACTCTAGAACCATGTTTCTCTACTTCCAGGCAGATGCACTGTGACCCAGGCTGGCTCCCCTCTACTCTGCACACTTCCTGGGCTCCATTCCACCTTCCTGGCTGGAGAATGGCCTTGGGAAATGTACAGAAAGTGACTCTGCTGCCTCCCAAATAAATCCCACAGAACCAAGCCACACAGGAAGTGTCACCTGCTCCAGGGAAGTCTGTGACATCGTTTCCCCCCAAGTTCACCTCCCTAAGACTTAGCAGCTGCCGACAGCAGGGTTGGCAGCCCCTGGGGTACCAGAAACTGCAGAAACCATGGGCCCCAGCTCCGTTCAGGGTTCAAACGGCCTCTGCCCCCAAGCTCTCCCAGAAACAGTCACCTATGTGTAATACCTGAAGTTGAGGGAGCTCGGGCAGCGGGAGAAGCACAGTAAGATACCCTGCCTCCCAAAGCTGGGTGCTGGAGCCCCCACCCCGTGCTGTGGGGCCTGTAAAAGCGGGAGGCGGCTGCAGGGGGCAGAAGGTGGGCCTGCCAGACGGAATCAGCACATCAGCAGCTGCCGGTTTCTTCACCAGTCGCAGGACTGGAGGCCGCAGGGCTCGCACTGCCTGCTGGCTCACCACTGCCAGGAGATACCCATTCCCACTTCCTAAGCTGAAGAACAGTCTTAGCCGATGGCAACACTGACAAGCACAGTTGTAGCTTCGAATTAAGGACAGCAGTGGGTGGTGTTCCACAAACTTCTGATTGTCCCTTTAAACCATCTGTCCCCCCTTCTTCTACACAGAACACTAGCTGTACTGAGGCCCGTGGCAGCCCCCAATAAGAACTATGTATTGAAGTCTCCCTGGCAGCCAGGCAGGCCTGTCAGGTAGACGTGAGGGGCAGCTGTCCTGGGCCAGGCAGTAAGGGAAGTGCTGCAAATGAGGAAGAGCAGGGCAACCCAACGTGTGGTCTCCAGACTGGCAGCATCAGCACAACTTGGGCACCTGTCAGAAAGGAAATTCTCAGGCCCCACCGCAGACCTCCCACCTCAGAACCTTTGGGAGTAGGGTCCAAGAATCTGTGTTTTAATAAATCTTCCAGGTTGTTCTCAAGTTTGAAAACCATAGCCCTACAGGATGCTGGGAGCAACTTTACATATGGAGTGTGGTGCCGGCACAACCTCACAGAACAGACACTAACCATCCAACTTCTGAAGAGAAAGAGATAAGCAACTCTCTTAATTCATAACCAAACCTGAATCCTCATACAGGCAGGTGGGGAAGGATGATGAGGAACTTAACCAAGATAGCAGCAATCAGGAAAGAAATAACATCCAAGTACAATAAATAATAAATAGAAAACAAGATGCAAGGGATAAAATCAAGACTCTCAGGTATGTGAACAGTCTGAATTTTCTACCAAAGACACAGGCCACCACATTCAGTTTCTTGTTGTCACCATTGTCTTCTGCGTTCCTTTCTCCCTCCCCTGCACCAGTCATGTGCTGGTTACAAGAGAAAACACTTTTTTAAAATAACATTCTGTCATCCTTTCTCCCTCCCCATCTGAGTCATGTGCTGATTACAAGAGAAACATTTTATTTGTTATTGAGAAATAAAGGTTAAAAATTAAGGTTGGCAGAGCCAGCACACCTAGAGGACAGCTTCAGACCACATCGAAGCACCACTACCCAACCACCTCCACAAGCAACACACTCAAGGGGCGGACTCAGTGAGCACCAGAGCCCAGCTGTCCGCCACAGTGGTCAGCCAGTCCTGGCGGCTGATCACCCTGGGGGGAAATCCCTCCCAATGACATGCCCACAGCAATCAAGGCTCAACTACAAGAAGAGGGTGTATGTACAGAGCCCACACAGGGGGCACACCTCGAGTGCTCAGCTTGAGTGGCTGGGGAGGCTGTGCCACTGGACCCTATAGAACACCGACTGCATAAGGTCACTCTACCAAGCCTGTGCTATGCACCAGCTTTACCTAATACATAGGAACAAACACAGGGAGGCTGCCAAAATGAAGAAACAAAAAAGCATATTCCAAATGAAAGAACAGAAGAAAACTCCTGAGAAAGAACTAAACAACACAGAGACAAGCAATGTACTAGATGTAGAGTTCAAAACACTGTTGTAAGGATGTTCAATGAACTTAGGGGAACAGTAGATGAACTTAGTGAGAGCTTCAACAAAGAGATAGGAAACATAAAAAAAACAGTCAGAAATGGAGACTACATTAACTGAAATGAAGAATACATTAAAGGGAATTAACAGTGGAGTAGATGAAGCAGAGGATCAAATCAGAGATTGGTAAGATAGGGAAGTAGGAAAAAAACAATCAGAACAACAAAAAGAGAAAAGCATCTACAAAAATGAGGACAGTGTAAGGAGTCTCTGGGACAAGTTCAAGCATGCCAACACTGGCATCATGGGGGTGTGAGAAAGACAAGAGAAAGAGCAAGAAGTTGAAATCCCATTTGAAAAAATGACAGCAAACTTCCCTAACTCGGTGAAGGAAATAGACATACAAGTCCAGAATATGCAGATTCCCAAACAAGATGGACCCAAAGAGGCCCACACCAAGACACGTCGTAAAAAAAAAAAAAAGAAAAAAAAAGAAAAAAAAGAAGAAGAAGTTAAAGGTTAAAGACAAAGAGAGAATCTTAAAAGCAGCAAGAGAAATGCAGTTAGTTACCTACAAGGGAGTGCCCCTAAGACTGTCAGCTGATTTCTCAACAATAACTTACAAGCCAGAAGAGACTGGCAAAAAATATTCCAAGTGATGAAAATCGAGGACCTACAACCAAGGTTAATCTACCCAGCAAAACTATCATTTAGAATTGAAGACCAGATAAAGAGCATCCCAGACAAGGAAAACCTAAAGGAATTCATCACCACCACCAAACCAGTATTAAATTTTAAAGGGTCTTCTTTAAGAAGAAGAAGAAAAAGATTAAAAAATGTGACCAACAAAATGGCAATAAATACATATCTATCAACAATTGACTCTAAAACAAAACAACAAAAAAATTAGACCAGACGTCCTTCTGGACGAAGCTGGGGCTGCGAGGGAAGCCCGGGTCCCGGGTGCCAGAGGGAAGCGGTGCTGGCAGCCGGGGGAAGGAAGGACTACTCTTGCATGGATTTCATGCATCGGGCCTCTAGTATTGTAATAACTATGCACAGTGTCAGATGGGTGAGAGATTTATCAGGATGATCACTTAGTAAGTTATGTAATGTCTAATCACCAGGGTGTATATCTGAAACTAATATAATAATGTATGTCAACTATAATTGAAAAATAAAATTGCTTTAAAAATTTAATTTGAGCCCTAGCTGGTCTGGTTCAGTGGACAGAGTGTCAGCTGTGGATCAAAGGGTCCCGGGTTCAATTCCAGTCAAGGGCATGTACCTTGGTGGCAGGCTCCTCCCTGGTCAGGGGTCATGCAGAAGGCAACCAATCATTATGTTTCTCTCACATCAATGTTTCTCTCTGTCTTTCCCTCTCTCTTCCACTCTCCCTAAAAATCAATGAAAAAATATCCTTGGGTGAGAATTAACCAAAAAAGAAAAAAAAATTAATTTGAATAAGAAAAAATATTAAAGGTTGGGCAAAAACATATTAGATAAACAGAGAAAAACTAGAAGTGAAAATATTAACATTCAAAATATGTTGAGGACTTTTCAATAATCCTGACTCAGTAAGCTGAGGGTTTTTCCAGCCATTTGCCTTTATCTTGAAAAACAGAACTTGGAAAACCACTCCCTAGGAGTTCATGGCACAAGGCTTAGCTATTCCAGTCCCTTTAAATCGTGTATGTGACTTAATATACACCACAGAAAAGAACATAAGACTTGGAGGCCCAAGTCTTTACATATGACATTTGGCCCTGGGTCCTTTTTGTGTACTTTTTTGTCTTATTCCTTGGGGAACAGAGAAAGTCCATCTTGCTGCCACAAATGAGGAAGGATACACACAATTGCAATCAGAGCAATTGGACCATCTCCTTGAACCTAAAAAAAAAAGCAGGTGGAACCACAAGGGAGAAGAGAGGACCAAGGCCTGACCCTGGGGTTTGCCCACAAATCTCATTTCATCCATCCCTCCAAATCTGGTTTTGAGTGCAGGAGGGGGAGCTCATGATAATGGAGAGCTGAGAAGAAAGTGGGGGGACACCCGATTACTACCTACTCCACAGCCTGAATTGAAACTAAAGGGGCATGGATGACCCCCCTCTGCCCCAAGGCTGACACCTGCCTCTAAATTTCTGAGCCTCTCACTGTTTCATAAAATGCACTTATTTATTAACTTTAGGACTATATAAAAAGAGGGGTTCCTCTTTTTCTAGAGATCCTTACCAATATATTCTCCTAAGCACAGATAATATGGAATTAATGGCCAAAGGTCAAAAGCATTAAATAAGCAACAAATGACACAGGGCGCAATGCACAAAGATAAGCTTGATAAAACTGTACATCAAACATGAAAGCTGAATTCACAAAGCTAGAACAAATACAAGCAGAGCTTGACTTAAAAAAGAGATCACAGTGAGACTTTTTGATATACTTCTCAGAATCAGAGAGATCAATAAGCAAGGATAGAGGACAAGCTCAAATTAACAGAAAAATCTCAAGTGGTCTCCCACAGAGAATAGTCTTCGCTCATGTCCATGAACCTTTTAATATTAATCATGTAGTTGGCCACAAAGAAAATCTTAGTACAGCCCGACAAAAGAGATTTTGCTGATCCTATTCACTAATCATCCTACATAAAAAAGGGTAATATGCAAATTGACCCCAATGGTGAACCGACCAGAACGACTGCTCGACCAGTCACTATGAGGCGCACTGACCACCTCTCGGTCCCTTCCCCCGGCCATCAGGCTCCGGTCACCCGACAGCAAACGGCGAACAAGGGGTAAGTGGCAGCGGGGGACAGGGCCAGCTGCAGGCAGCTGGGGACAATGGCCTTGATCACAGGCCAGGCCTAGGGACCATACCCACACAGGAATTTCATGTGCTGGGCCTCTAGTAACCCAATAAATGTAGCAGTCAACAATAAAATATGAACATACCCCACCCCCTACAAAACTAGTCAGAAATTCAGAACCCCATCTTATAAATAATCCTTGGATCAAAACTTCTCTACACAATGACTAGAAAGCCATGGAAAGGTGAGCATTTCTTGCAAAAGCCCATTACCCAGAGCTGCATTCAAAAGAAAATGTGGAGCTTCATAAATTAAAAGACTAAAAATAAATGAACCAACTTATATAGTAAAAGTAGAGCAACAAAATATGCCCAACGTAAGGAGGAATGAAGAAAGATAAAGGTTGAACTTAATGACCAAACATAAAATAGAAAGGATACAAAAAATCCCGGGTGCCTGCCGGCAGCCAGAGGGAAGCTGGGTTCCGGGTGCCGGAGGGAAGCCAGTGAAAGCAGCAGGGGGAAGGAAGGCCTACTCTTGCACAAATTTTATGCATGGGCCTCTAGTGTGTGTATATATATATTTAAGTTCTAGCATAGCCAGTTAGAATTCCATTCACAATATCTAGTAAAGACATACTGCAAGGTCTGTAATCTGTCCCTGACTCGGAAAAGTTAATATCATAAAAATGTCTACTCTTCCTTATAAATACTAAATACAGTCAATGACATTCCAATTAGTATCCTATAGGTTTTAAAAAGAGCCTCCTTGTATGTATATATGCACGCAGACAGTGGGGTGGAGGGATCCTGGGGAGGGGGGCGGGGATGGGCTGGAGGGGTCCAATGGGGGGAAAAGGGGACATATGTAATACTTTCAACAATAAAGAATTATTTTTTAAAAAAGAATTATTTCAATACCCATCAATAAGGGAAAAGCTTAGTAAATTATGGTACATCTGAACATCATATACAGACCTGCTACTGGCGTGGAAGGACAGTAACCTGAAGTCACTGGCCATGATAAATTAATCAAAAGCAGAAGCTAGAGTGCAGTATAAACATGAGTCCATTTGGTGAAACATGCAGTTTTACAGCTGCCTGTGTCTGTGACAGGGAGAGAGAGGGGATCCTTGACTGCAGGCCATCCACACTAACTTCTCAGGTGAAATGGGAGGAGAACGGGGCTGAGGAAACAAAAACAAGCACCCCTCAAGGTGTCCTCCAGCATCACCCAATCTTTCTCCTCCCCTTCAAAGCCCACATTCAAAGCTTGTCTACAGTTAGTAACCCCAGATCATCACCTTGGGCTACTCCCCACCCATTCATTCCCTGAAGCTTCTGCTACTATCATCCCACAAAAACAGCCCCAGCTAAAGTGAACAATCTCCTCCACATCACTTCCCACAGTAGCCATGGCCACTGCCGGAGGCTTCTGTGTGGGACACTGTCGAAGTTTTCTTTCCTGCTCTTGAACTGCTCTTTTTCTGGCTCCTTCACAGGCTCATCTTCCTCTACTCAGCTGTTCTAAGTTGAGTTCCTCAATCTCACCATGTCTTTGACATAGGTTACAACCTAGACAAAAATGTCCTTCTAGCCCAGACTCCTCCTGAGCCCCAGGCCCATCTGCCTACTTGGTATCTCAAACACATGTCCAAAACTGAATGCATGATCTTCCCCATTCTCCAGACTAGTTCCCATCCAGTGTCTTCTTATGTCTTATGTCTCAGGGGAATGCAGGGAACGACCCAGGCTGGGTGGGGCTGGCCTCTGCTTTGGTGCACACAGCACGGGGCTAGGCAAACAGTGGGTACTCATAATGAGGAGTTCCACAGAAACATGCCTTGTCACCCACTTCCTAAAAATAGCTGTGACCTTTTAGGTGGACACATCAGGCTCACATCTAGGATCACCAGCACCCCCCCACACACACACCCACCCACACACAAACACACCCTTTTCCCCAGGATGCCACTCCCCCAGGCTTAATCTGCCATATACTCCCTCCACCTCTCTGTTAACAGTCTCTGAATTTCTCTCTCCCTTCACTCTGATTGCTTTCATCTTGTTAGGGGCAAAAATAGAATAGTGGGAACTAGTTACGGTTATGGGAAATAGAATCATGCTCTGTTAACTCTGATTGCCTTGTTCTGGTTAAAGGACAGTCTAACCTGGCTGGGAATTGTACGCCCAGGGACTTGGTGTCCACCTTAGACCTGGAAGTCAACCTTGGACTGGGGTCCATTCTCATTCAAGAACTGCCTATTATCATGGAAAGATTCATGACTGTTGCCCAAATAATGGAGTCCTTATTTCCCATTTTGCATACCCATTATTCCTTCTGCCTACTTCCCCATGTAATCTTTGTCCTGCCCAATAGAAGCAGTTGGCTTATGGGGGGTGCAGAGCAGATTTTTGTGGATGATCTGCTGCTCTCCCATACTGCGTTACTGGAATAAACACTCATCTATGATTCAACCCTCTAGTGACAGGCAACCTTGTCCGGGTTCAATTCCTTCCCTTCTGTTCTGCTAAGGCAGTGGGACCTTCAGGAGCACAAGCGCCTGGCAAACCTGAGTGTGCCACTCCCAGCTGCAAGGTCCCTTGCAGTAACACACCCAAGGTATCACCACCTTTAGCCGAGCTCAAACCCCTTTTGCAAACATCTCACTGGATTCTGCAAACAACCATTTGAGGCAGGAGTTTTACCATCCAGAACACTCAGAGTCTGTGTGGTTACATGGCTTGTGCCTGGTCATCTAACATGAATAAGCTCAGTCTCCTGACTCTGTGGTTGCCCTCACCCATTAAGCTCTCACATCAGTGTAGCATCGTCAGTCACTGTTCTGGCTTTACTATTAAGATCCTCACACCATGTGACCTTTAATTTCGGGGTTAGGGTCAGTAGACTGAATGTATGGCTTCAGTAGTTACTAGATATGCCACTGCATTTCAGCAACTCCTTTTAAAAATGCAAATTCCCACCAAGGAAATTTCCATTCCTTCCTTTTACCTAAGAGATGTCCTATGCAGGCAGCATTCAAATTCCTGATGTTCCAGGGAAATGTGTTGTAGAGAAAAATCCAGAGAAACCTGAGTCTATTTGGCTATGACTGTGGCGCACACCCACATACAGATTCTCCCCCAGTGTCCCTGGGAACCAAGTGCCAGGAACTGCTTCAGGCTTACGGGGAGATGATGGCAGCTAAGAGGGAGGAGGGAGGGAGAGCTCTAGGAAGGCCCAAGGGCCTCTAAAGAGATGTCGTTTCTACATTCACCTCCTTCCCACACTGGCTTTCTCTCTTTCTCTCTCTCTCTCTCTCTCTCTCTCTCCCCCCCCCCCCCCCCCCCCCCCGCCCTGCAGTGAATTCTCAAGAAGAACCCACACTAACCTATTCTGGCTGTTTTCCCGCCTTCATCCCAAACTACCCAGCCTCCTCCCAATCACGTGACCAAGGCACACTCCTCAATCTTGGCCTTCTAGGAACAGCAATCCAGGATGGGCCCTGTCCGTCACCCTTGCCCTGGCCACATAAAGGAACCCAAAGGCCTTCCTACTTGGCCTCTCAGGCAGCTCTTACCGCCACCCCCCAGTCTGCACTCGTTTCCATCTCCAGGTCTAATGTAACAACAGGGGAACCCGCTTCCCTGGCCTGCCTCTTTCCCTCAACTGACACCTACTGAGCACCCGCATGAGGAAGGCCCGTCCTGGTGCCTGGTGCGGTGCGGCTCAGAGATTTGTAAGAAACAGCCCTCAACCCCCAGAGACAGAGGTGGGGGCAGAGGTGAGACACGTGGCCACATAAATACTACGAAAGGCCACTATGAGAAGTGGGCCAGTGCCAAAGGAGTAGAGGCGAGCTCTGTGGACCTGCAGCATATCTTGTCCCTTCTTGGTGGGAGCCGGCACCCGGAGGGCTCCCAGGAGGGTGCTGAGTAATGGGGCAGGAATGGGGGAAGGAGGGCATAACAGCACGAGCTAAGACAGAGGGACAGGTCAGAAGAGCAGTTCAACCTGGCTGGACCTTCAACTGCATGACGGGAGTGGTAGCTATTACTACTGTATCATCACTGTCAGGGGCAGACGATTACTTATGTGCAAGGCCCTGCTGTAAGCTCTATGTCCAATCTGAGTGACATCCACCTGGGACACACAGGGATGGTCTAACAGTCACCACCTATTCAGGTCAGCGCCTGAGCTGTATGGTTGTTAAATATATTAATTCATTTAATCCTCACAGTCACCCTGCGCGGTAGGTATTGTTATCACCCCCATTATAAAGATGAGGAAACCAAGGTCTGAAGACCGGTTAGGAGACAAGATTACGGAGGGAGGGATGCAGGAGCCGGAGGGGAGGCACCAATGCCAGGGCAACAAACTACCCTGGCACCTCACCTGACCACTCTAATCAGGGAGCACCTTACAGCACAGAAAGTGCCTGGAGGGAAGGGTACCCGTTAATCCTCCCGGAATTCCCAACAATTAGCTGAAGCAAGAAAGTAATGAAGGAACTTAATGAGAGCCAGTTAGGGGTGAGCTACTCCTGGACTCAGCCTGGCCCTGCCTGCAAGCTTTGGCTCCTGTTGTGTGGGCAGGGCACAGGCTCACCCCTCACAGCGCCACCCTATGCCCAGGTCAGGGCAGGAGGGGACACAGTGAAGGGCCTGGAGAGAGAGCAGAGCGGCCAGCTACCTCCACACCCAGGCTCGGTCCTCAACAGCCCTCTCTACACAAAGCCACTGGTTAGATGGGCGGGGACAGAAGTGGCCCAGGCGCACAGCTTCCTGCTCGAGCTGCTACCGGCTGGCTCCCCGCCTGCCCTCCGTGTCTCTAGGTGAGGCACTCCATTCCCCACATCAGACGCCGTTTCCACCGTGTGAAGCCTTCAGGGGGCTGAGCTGAGGCCCCGGGAGCGATAGAAGTCCAGAATCCCTCCCCGAAACTGTCGCCGAGGCTGGAGAGGGTGGAAAGGCGGAGGAGGTGAACGCAGGTGAACACAGCACCGGGATGAGCCCCGCTCTTCCCACTGAAGTGCCTACAAATGAACTCCAGCAGCAGAAACTCCCAGGAATTCGCGTGCTCCCGGTTCCGGGAGAAAGTTCCTGAAGGCAGCCCCCCCTCCAGCTCGCCCAGGGCAGCCTTTCCCGGAAGGGCGCACGCACACTCAGAACCAGCTGGGTCAGAGGGGACGGGCCGGCGGCTTCCCCACCCCGGCCCGTCGACCCGGGTCCAGCATCACCCGGTCCCGCGCCAGCCCAGGCCGTTCAGACCCGTCCCCGGCGGCGCAGCGCCGTCACGAGCCCGGGCCCTGGGGGCCACGGGGAGGAGAGTCCCCGCAGCTGACCGAGCGGAGGCAGCCCGTCCGGGACCAGCCGGACACCGCCCCCACCCCACGCGGTGCAACGAGGGTCCCCGCACGGCTGGCCGAGACCCTTACTCACCTGGCCACCGGCCACGGGGCGCGGAGCCGCGAGGGGTCAGGGGGACGCGGCAGCAGCGGCGCTCTCGGCGGGCGTCCGGGCGCGGCGCCTGGGTCGGTGTGAGTTCGGTCCTCGGTCCGCTCCGGCTCTCGGGGTTCTCGCCCGGCGGGCACCGGAGCCGCAGGGCGGGGCGGAGGCGGGGCCAACTGAGCGGAAAACTCCGGGTCGCTGCGGTCCGCACCCCGAGGCGGGGCCGCTGGTTCAGGGGCGGGGCCAGGCTGAGGGGCGTGGTCTGTGCGCAGCCCCGCCCCAGGCGTGAGCCATCGGGGCCCCTGGGGGGGCGGGGCCTCCTGGAGCGGGAGGAAGGAAGGCGTGGCCTCCGGCTCCCAGGCGAGGGGGGACTCCGCCCGGGCGCGGAGGTCTGGGTGCCGGGGGGCTTCTCCAACCGAGCCGAGTCCTGCCCTGCGCCGCCCTCCCGGGGTGGGGATTCCCCAATTCCTCTCCAGGCCAGTGTGCCCTTGTTAGTGACTCTCTAGGTGACTGTCTACTGTGGTGAGGGCGCGCAGAGGTGCGGAAATGGAAGGGTGCGGGGAAACCTGACCGGCTACCTCCGCCGGGTGACCGGGCCCACCTAAGAAGGAATGGGGCTTCGCTCCGGCTGCCCCCGGGGAAGGCGAGAGCTAACGCCCAAGTTCGGGCCCTAACTCCCTCCCGCGGGGATCGCAGGGGGCGTTCAGGGGACGGGAGGCGCAGAATCGGAGCAAAGCGCTCCTCGGCCGGAGGGGCTGTGGGGACGAGGACTGGCTGCGCTCCTGCAGCTCCCGAATGGGCAGTACGGATTTTCACCTGCAGGTCCTGCGTCGCCGCATCCCCCTAGGTGGGCGGGTAAATGGCTTGAGGTTCGTTCGGAAACAAAACTTACTGGCTACGAGAGTTACACACCTTCTGTAAAAGATGATGTGATTGTAGCTCTGAAGAAAGCTAACGGTGATGCCATTGTGAAATGCGAACCCCTTGCTCTGGCGCGCAGCATCTCCAGTTGCAGGATGCACAGATTGTGCCTTCCGGGCGGCAGGGTCTGGTTTCAGGACTCCGGCAGAACAGTGGGAAAGAGCCGGAGCACAGATGGCTTAGAAGTCCCATTAAGCCGCAGGGAAAATAGATGGTGACAGAGGAATAAGATCTACTTCCTGTTAAAGATAGCAAATAGAAAAATGAAGGAAAATAAGGAGAGAATTGAAAGGTTTACAACTGCCTACAACATGCTTCAGAAAGAAATTTATATCCCAAAGAGGAAACCAATGAGAAAAATAATTCATATTCTTATTAGGGGCATAAATAGAATATTGGGAACTAGCATAGTTACAAGAAACTAGAGGCCCAGTGCACAAAAATTTGTGCACTCGGGGGTCTCTCAGCCCAGCCTGTGCCCTCTCGCAGTCTGGGACCCCTCGGGGGATGACCACCTTCTGGCTCAGACATCCTTAGCGCTGCTGAGGAGGCGGTAGAGGCTCCCACCACCACCGCTGAATTGGCAGCCAATCAGCCTGGCTTGTGGCTGAGTAGAGCTCCCCCTGTGGGAGCACAATGACCACCAGGGAGCAGCTCCTGTATTGAGTGTCTGCCCCCAGTGGTCAGTGTGTGTCATAGTGACCAGTCATTCCCAGCTGTTCTGCTGTTAGGGTCAATTTGCATATTACCCTTTTATTATATAGGATAGAGGCCTGGTGAATGGGTGGGGGCCGGCTGGTTTGCCCTGAAGGGTGTCCCGGATCAGGGTGGGGCTCCCGCAGGGGTGACTGGCCAGCCTGGGTGAGGGGCTGAGGGCCGTTTTCAGGCTGGCCAAACCCCCTTCAGGGTGGGGGGTCCCTGCTGGAGTGCCTAGTCAGCCTGGGTGAGTGGCTGATGGCTGTTTTCAGGCTGGCCACGGCCCCCAGCCACCCAAGCTCCCAGTGGAGGCTGGCTAGAAGCAGGTATCTGGGATTTATTTATCTTCTATAATTGAAACTTTGTTGCCTTGAGCGAAGGCCACAGCCAGCCAGGGCAGGTGGGAAACTCGGCTTCCTCAATCGCGGGGGCAAGCAAGCCTCCTGCTTGCTCCAGCTCCGTGGCTGCTGGCCGCCATCTTGGTTGGGTTAATTTGCATATAGTGGCTCTGATTGGCTGGTGGGCATGGCTTGGGCGTGGCAGAGGTGCAGTCAATTTGCATGTTTCTCTTTTTTCTTTCTTTTTTTTAAAAATATATTTTATTGATTTTTTTACAGAGAGGAAGGGAGAGGGATAGAGAGTTAGAAACATCAATCAGCTGCCTCCTGCACACTCCCTACTGGGGTTGTGCCTGCAACCAAGGTACATGCCCTTGACCGGAATCTAACCTGGGACCCTTGAGTCTGCAGGCTGACGCTCTATCCACTGAGCCAAAACGGTTAGGGCATATAGTGGCTCTGATTGGCTGGTGGGCGTGGCTTGGGCTTAGAGGAGGTGCAGTCAATTTGCAAGTTTCTCTTTTATTAGATTAGATATTAGGCTTTGCAGACACAGCCACCCTGAAGCTGCTCGTCAGCCATGGTGAACCCCACCGTGTTCTCTGACATCGATGGTGATCCCTTGGGCCACGTCTCCTTCCAGCTGTTAGCAGACAAAGTTCCAAAGACAGCAGAAAACTTCGGTGCTCTGAGCACTGGGGAAAAAGGATTTGGTTATAAAGGTTCCTGCTTTCACACAATTATTCCGGTATTTATGTGCCAGGGTGGTGACTTCACACGCCATCATGGCACAGGCGGCGAGTCCATCTAAGGCAGTGGTTCTCAACCTTCCTAATGCCGCGACCCTTTAATACAGTTCCTCATGTTGTGGTGACCCCCAACCATAAAATTATTTTCATTGCTACTTCATAACTGTAATTTTGCTACTGTTATGAATCGTAATGTAAATATCTGATATGCAGGATGTATTTTCATTGTTACAAATTGAACATAATTAAAGCACAGTGATTAATCACAAAAACAATATGTAATTATATATGTGTTTTCCAATGGTCTTAGGCGACCCCTGTGAAAGGGTCATTTGACCCCCAAAGGGGGCACAACCCACAGGTTGAGAACCGCTGATCTAAGGGGAGAAATTTGAGGATGGGAACTTTGTCCTGAAACATACAGGTCCTGGCATCTTGTCCATGGCCAATGCTGGACCTAACACAAACGGTCCCCAGTTTCTCATCCGCGCCTCCAAGCCTGAGTGGTTGGATGGCAAGCATATGGTCTTCGGCCAGGTGACAGAAGGCATGCATATTGTGACAGCCATGGAGCGCTTTGGGTCCAGGAATGGCAAGACCAGCAAGAAGATCACCGTTGCTGACTGTGCACAACTCTAATAAATTTGATGTGTTTTATCTTAACCACCAGACCATTCCTTTTGTAGCTCAGGGGAGCACCCCTTTACCCCGATTTGCTTGGAATGTTCTATAATCTTTGTGCTCTTGCCAGTTTATTGGTTTCCATAATTTCCTTACCCCTTCCCAGTCTAGCTGGATTGCAGAGTTAAGTTTATGATTATGAAATAAAAACTAAACAGTAAAAAAAAATAAATAAATATTAAACATGCTCTATTAACCATGGTTGTTTTGTTCTGATGAAAGAACGCACATTCTAACCCAGCTGGGAGTTGTACGCCCCCAGAACCTGGAAGTCAACCTTGGAATGCGGTCTATTAATCTATTATCATGGAAAGATTAACCACCCTATTGCTTAAACAATGGCCTCCCACCCACATTGCCTGTAACCTGTAACCATCACACCCATTTTTATTCCTTTTGTCTACTTCATGTCATTCTTGTCCTTCCCAATATAAGCAGCTGGTTTAGGTGGGGTAGGGGGGTGCAGATCAAATTTTTGTGGAGGACCTGCTGCTCTCCCATACTGCTGGCATTATTGGAATAAATGCACATATATGACTCAACCCTGTCTGCTTAATTGGCTCAAGTAGTGACAGGCAGCCCGGGCCTATTGGTTGTCCAGTTTCGTTCTCATAAGTGAAAAAATGAAAACATGGCAAATGTACTACTGAGAAAATTATAAAGAACTTGAAAATGATGGTCCAGGAATGAGTTACTATGGTCCCTGAAGATTACTAAGATTTGCTTGTAAAGTGTCTTTGGGTGCCCTGGCCAGTGGGGTTCAGTTGGCTGAGCGTTGTCCCATGCACCAAGATTGTTTGATTCCTAGTATCCTGCTGGATCCCCAGTAGGGGACAGTGCAGGAGGCAGCGCATGAATGACGTTTTTCTCTAACTCACTCTAAAGAAAAACACAAACATTTTTTAAAAATAAAGTGTCTTTGGTAGAATAATATTTCTATTAATGATTATTTTAGACATCAGAAAAGAAAGATTTAGTTTTCACTATATTTTATAGACATCCATCTTATAAACATAGATGCCTTTTAAAAATAGTTGTGTATGTTTCCTCATTAAGTACCGTATTTTTCCATGTATAAGACACTATTTTTTTTCTAAAATCATTAGACTGAAAATCGAGGGACATCTTCTACACAGAAGTCCAGGAGGGAGCCAGCCAGGTGTGTAGCCCATACCTCATCAAACAGGCTTCCTCCAGTCACCAGCCTTATTGTTACTGACGTCAGCTTATGCCTTAAATGGAGGTGGAGAGTGTGCAGATGCAACAGGGACAGGAGCATTCTGAGCCAATAAAGATGTCAAAAAATAAAAAGATAAATACTGGTAAGCAATTGTCTTACTCTGCAAAATTCAAATTGAATGTAATCAGCTATGGAAACAGAGCTGCAGAGAGACAATTTGGACCTCCTCCCACTGAGTGTACGATCAGACAGTGGAGAAAACAGGAAGAACAACTCCTTAAGATGCCCAAAAAAGGCTTTAAGAGGAAAATCAGCAAAATGGGTAAACTTGGAGCAGAGGCTTAAGACTTGGATTATGGAGCAGCACCAGAGTGGCTTATGTGTGTCAACCAAGCTTATTCAATGTCAGGCAAGAATATTTGCAAGTGAAATGAACTTTGTCGGTTTTACAGGGAAGACAAAATGGTGCTTCAATTTCATGAGAAGGGTTGGCCATGAGAACACAAAGTTAGCTCATAAAATGTCACCATTTATGAGGATGATCTCACATATATAGACAGTGACTCAGAAGACAGCGGTGATACAACAGAAGTTGAAGAAATTGATATGCCTGGAACTAATAGTGATGGTTTACATACCAGTGCTATGATATTATGTAGCATATCACTATTCAGCCTCTGTTGCAAATTGTCCCCTTGGGCGGTTGTTCGACTGCTCGCTATGACGTGTGCTGACCACCAGGAGGCAGTGCGGAACATGGCGGACATTGGCCATAACTGCGACCTCTTGCTAGCTACCTGGGGGCGGGATGACAGGGACAGATGTGCAGTGAGAATTCAGGGTGTCCGCTGAGCTCGCTCTCACTCCCCCTGCTCCCCTCCCCCTGCTACCCTCCCCCAGGATGCCAGGGCTCATGCGCCTGGGAGGCCCCTGTGCTCAGGTGCCGGGTGCCCGCAAGGAGCCCGCTCCACACCTGTGTGGCCTCTTCTGGGTGAGCCAAGCTGCATCTACTGGGGCCACAGGCGCCGGTTGGGCTCTCCATGGGTATGCACAGGAGCCAGTCTGTGAGGCCAGCCAGGAGAGAGCACGCTGCCCACCCAACTTCCGTGTGGTGCCACTGGGTGGCCAGAGGCCCATGTTGCACCTCAGCCTCTGGTGTCCAGCCGCACTCACCACACCCCTGCGTGGGGACTCAGGTGCTGTGACTCAGGTGGAGGGGGGCCCGTGGGGGTTTGGGGGCCCAGGTGCTGCCCAGGGCCCAGAGGTCAGCTGGGACCTGCCCTTCCACACCAGACGCTGGTGCTTTGATTGTGGGCCAGGCCTAGGGACCGCACCATGCATGAATTTTGTGCACCGGGCCTCTAGTATTCTATAAAATACCTAATCAGTAGTCTTTAAAACCGTGAAAGTCATCAAAAAATAAGGAAAGTCTGAGACATAGCTCTGTCTCAGCCAAGAGAAAACTGAGTGAGATGTGAAAATGAAATGTAATGTGGTATACTGGATGGGCTCCTGGAAAAAGAACATTTTGTTCTAAATTTTTTTAAAAAAAATGTTTTTAAACTGAGATTCACTCTTCAGTCACCCAACCCACTTTTTAGGTGTGCACTTCCAGGTCTTTCTGCAGCACATTCTGTGTATATACAGGGTGTCCCCCAAAATGTATACACACTTTAACAGCCGATAGCTCAATTTTGGAGATGAAATGTATTTTAATAAATACTGCCTTTATAATTACTCAGAGTGTGTATATTCAGTTTGTTGGGACACCCTGTATATGGGTGTGTGCGTATTCATGTGATAAATCATTTACAGAGCGGCCTTGCAGTATTTTTCTGCAACATGCATTTACACTGTATCTTGGAGGCTCTTTCCGTGCAAGTGGAGCTGGATCAACTTGCTTCTTCCCAGTGACTGCACAGTATGCGTCACCGTGCGCGTCACCATTCTTTATCACCCAGTTCTTACAGGAAGACATTCAGGTTGTTGGCTATTTGGGGCTCTTACCAGCAGTGCAGTAGGTCCCATTTGTCCTTATACAGCTGGCTGAGCGGGAAAGACTGGACGCGGCCGGCTGAAGGGGAAGGCTCTGGCCTGTGCTTTGCCCTGGCAGGGGTGCAGGTACTGGGGAGCCGCCCCCTCTGGGCAGCTAGCCAGAGCCTGTGACGAGCCCTGGGACCCAGTCATCTCCCCGGCCTCTCCAACAGCCCCTCCTTCCCCAAGGCGTGGCTCCTTTTCCAGCCTGGACTGCATTTTTTGGAGGTGAGTGGGCAAGTGAGGGCTAAACTGAGGCCAAAGATTCCAGAACAACTTAGAGAACACAGTGGTCATTACTGGGAGGTGGGGGGTGGGGGCGTGTAGACGCAGTAGGCGGGATAGGCACAGTAGCTGGCCTGTGCCAGGCCCCCATCTAACCCGCAGCATTGGAGGGAGCATTTGTCACCCCCCCCCACGCCCCCTTCCCCCACGCTCTCGCAGAGGGAGAGGGAAGGATTGGTCTGTGAAGGCCACCTGGCGCCCACCCAGCCCCTCTGCCTGGACACCCTGCGCCACCCACCCACACCCCCACCGCTGTCGCAACCACTAAGGCGAGTTTCTCTGAATGACTCAATTTTTACATCTGAGTGAGTGGTTCTTGAATGACCAGGTCATTTAGGGTGGAATTCCTTCTGCATGTAGCACACACTCTCCTGCCTCAGAACTGAGCTCTCAGGGTCAGAGCATTATTGGTGTGGGGGCTAAAAGAGATACTTTCCCTCCCACTTTGTATGTTCTGGCTGGGCTAATCAAATTAACAGAGATATTAACAGGAGAAACATCAAAGTTTCAAACATTCCCATGGGGAGTTCACACAGGCATGGAAATTCCAGCGACAGTGAGGCACCTTGGGAGGTGAGGACATTTTGGACAAAGGAGAATGCAGGGGAGCGGGGTGTTTAGATTTCCGAAGGAGAATGGGTGATTTGCAGGTAGTTGAGCAAGAAGGGAACATGTAAGGTGCATGCGGGAGGCAACCAATCGGTGTGCCTCTCTCACATCGATGTTTCTCTCTGTCTCTCCCCGTCCTTTCCACTCTCTCTAAAAATCAAAGGGAAAATATCCTCCTGTGAGGATTAACAATAAAAATAAAATTAGCCCTGGCCCATTTGTCTCAGTGGCTAGAGCGCCAGTCTGAGGACCAAAGGGTCCCGGGTTCGACTCTGGTCGGGGGCATGTACCTTGGTTTCAGGCTCCTCCCCGGTCCAGGCCTGGCTGGGGCACGTGCAGGAGGTGGCCAATCAATGTGTTTCTCTCACATCGATGTTTCTCTGTCTTTCCCTCTCTCCCACTCTCCCTAAAAATCAATGGAAAAATATCCTTGGGTGAGGATCAACCACAACAAACAAACAAACAAACAAACAAAAATTAAATGAGGCTCAAAGAAATGATTGAATAGGCTCTCCCTTTTTATTTTTTTAGACAAATTTGTGTTAACCTGACAGGACATAGAGAGTGCTCATTAGAAAGGAATCTAATTAGAAAGGATATTTACTAGTGAGGAATCTAACAAAGTTTGGTCTGGGTAGTAAAGGAGTAGCAGGGTTTAGTTATACGGCTTTTTTGACTCTGGATTATTTTTGTAAATTTTAAAATCGATTATTCACGGGTTGATTCTTATATGTGCCCTGACTAGAGATCGAACCTGAAACCTTGACGTATTGGGACGACGCTCTAACCAACTGAGCTCCCAGCCAGGGCATGGACTTCCTGATTCTTGTGATAAGGTTGTCTCTCAGTCCTTCAGGAACAAGTAAATCTATCATTGTGATTTATTTCCAGCTTTAAGGGGGACAGAGGAAAGCCAGAGAACTCTTTCTGCATTGGTGCTTCTTAGGTGATTTTAATTCGAAGTAATATGCCATTGTGGAACATGTGGGGCAGCGTGCCCTGGGCCCCGACACGTGAAATGAGGTAAGGGACGGTAGGTGCCTTATGTATGCAAAGGGCACGTGCTGCAGCGCTCTGACTAGTGCAGTGCTATCATCTTTCTTACGTTGGCTCCTTCAGCAGACAATGGTTGAGCACAGCCAATGAGACTGGCCCTGTGCCTGGTGCCCCTGACAGAGGCACAGAAGAACCCTCTGTTGCTCTAAATAAAGATCTTGGTCTAGTGGAAGAACAAATCGTAAGTACCCACCCTAGCAGAGGCTTACAAAGGCCCCCTGGTGTCAGTGAGGGACTGGTGAGAGGATCCGATTCAGAAGGCTTGCCAGACTTTGCAAAGAACTGACTTTTAATATTTAAAATTATGTTAAACCTTTTTTTAAAAAACAAAACTATTTATTGCTTTAATTTCTGCTTTTGTCTTTGAGTTCTGTTCCTTCTACTTTCTTTGGGTTTGTCCTGGTGTTCTTTTTCGAGTTTTTAGAGCTGAACATTAGGGCATTGATTTTCAAATTCATTTGTTGCTGTTTTCTAGTAGATGTATATAAGACTATAACTGTCCTTATAAATCCTGCTTTAGCTACACATCACAAATTTTAATATGTCATGCTTTTGTTATCTCTCATTCATAAATATTTTGGGGATTTCTTTCTGTTAAGATTTCATCCTTAATTCATGAATTATTTAGAAATGTGGTTTTTTTTCCTTTTTGTTTTAAAAGTTATGGATTTAACATGTTTTGTCATAGATTTCTAACATTAATGCTTGAAATTGAGAAAATGTGGTATTTTTAGAATTTATTGAGATGTTTTTGTGGCCTATATACAGAACTTTTTTTAATGTCGCAGTTTTTGTGAATGTATATTCACGCTTTGTATGCACATGTTTCTCTCTCTACAGCTCTTCACCCAGTTTGCCAATCTGGATATTTAAATTGTTTTCCCAGTTATTGTTTTTTTTAAAAATTTTCAATTCATTGATTTCTTTTCCCCAAACTATAAGATAAAGTTTATTGAGAAAGTCCCAGAGGTAGAAGTAAACACAGAAGAAATGGACTCAGGAAATGAGTTAGAGAGAGAGAGATACTCGCCTTGAAAGATGAAAGAGGGAGGAAAAGAGAGAGAGAGAGAGAGAGAGAGAGAGAGAGAGGACTCTTAGGGGCTTCTATCAGGAGTAGCGGAGGAACTCAGGAGAATATTCACCAGCCTTCCGGTGTGCCCCCTCAGGGTCAGGGCGGTGGCCTAACAGACTGGCAGGCACCAGGGGCAGGGGGTCATTGATCAGTGCAGCTGGTCCCCATGTCAGCCATCTGATTTTGCTGCTTCTCTGGGTCTGGAGCTGAAACAGAACTGCGGCCTAGAAGTCATCTCCAGGGGTAAATGTTTAAGGGAGTGGTCAGGCAAGAGCTTGTGGTTTTGCCGTTGCTAGGCACCCAGAGCTCCCGCCCTGGTAACCCTCTGCACCTGGCCTATTGTTTCTACTCTGCTCTGGGCATACCTACCTAGCTACCTACTACAAAAATGCCTTTCTTCTATTGATGTAATTGTTCCCCTCCCCCTTTCACAAATACCCATTGCCTTTGTCCCCTAATCAGAATGTTATTTGGGCTTCTGCTTGAATTAATGATTCCCAAATAGTTATTCCTTTAAAAAGATATATTTTTATTGATTTCAGAGAGGAAGGGAGAGGGAGAGAGAGATAGAAACATCAATAACAAGAGTAAAGCCATCCATCAGCTGCTTCCTACAGGCCCCTCACTGGGGATCGAGCGGGCATCCTGGGCATGTGTCCTGACTGGGAATCAAACTGTGACCTCCTGGTTCATGGGTCAATGTTCAACCACTGAACCACTCCAGCCGGGCTAATTATTCTTTTTTAATTTTTTTTTTTAAATTTTAGAAAGTAAGAGAAAAGGAGAGGAAGATAGAGAAAATGATGTGGGAGAAACATCGATCCACTGCCTCCTGTTCACCCATCATTGGCCAGGGTGAGCCACACCAGCCAGGGTGGGACCGCAGAATTTGAGAGGGACTTTCATTTGAAACTGCTGGGAAGTGGGGTGGGGAGGAGACAATAGAAGGGGGAGAGGAAGCCTTGGCTGAGGTGGAGCGCGAGGAACTAGCTTGCTGCAGCTCCCAGGCTCCCAGGGTACCAGCTGCTCCTCTCGTAGGAAGATGCTGGGCTCAACACCAAAGACTCTGGAACTTGCCAGCCAGGGACTGCAAGGCCGCTCGTTGCAAAGGTCGCATGGTTGTCTCTGAATCTCGGGGCACCGAGGACCGCCCTTTGCTCCAGGTGGTTGCTACTGCCTTTCCAGTGCTGGGGGATGTCCAAGTGGCTCCTGGTCACTGGAGGGTGTGGGTCCTCGGGGCAGGACTTCTCCCTGGCTCAGGGTCAAGGGCTGGGAGAACCTGGGTGGCTCTGTTGCTATGGCCACTGTTGCATTCTCCATGCCGCTCCCACGGATGTGATGACCCTGGACTGTGTGTGTCGGAGGTTGGGCATTGGGCCTGCGTCTCCCTTTTCAGCTCCTTATCTTCTCCCTCCACCGGCAGGGACCCCTCTTCCTCCTGGCCACAGCCGTCTGCCTACCACACTGTGCTTGGACTGTTCGGTTCCCAAAGGGACCAAGGAATACTTCTTGCCCCTCCCAAGCAGGGGGACACCAGAGATGGGGGGCGGGGGTGTGAATGTGACCGGTTCCAGGGGAGCTGCTGAGATTCTCTACCACCAGGAAGAAAAGGTACTTCGGTGGGTGGCGGGGCGGGGGGGGGGGGGGGGGGGAACTTTAGAGGTCTTCCTAGGATTTCCTCTCATGGGCCACTTTCCTTACAAGAATGACCTGGGCAGGCGGCCTGCAGCAGCAGCTCCCGGCAGTAGCTGGTCCTGCTCCCTGCCTTCCCACAGACGCTACCATTTCTTAGACTCTAAGGACTTAGAGGACACCCAGCTCCAACAGCCTGCCTTTCCCCAACCCGGGCAAGTCATGGGGGGCGGAGGGCAGGAAAGAGCCTGGCACCCAGGAACTTCTCCCTGACGTGGGTACCCAGAGTCTGGGCGTGTCCTGCGGGCTGCTGGGTTTGGCCTGGCCTCCTCCTCTGGGACAAATGCTCACCCTCACCAGCTGCATCTCACCAAACTCATCTGGTGATCCATGATTCTCTCTCATCATTGATGTTTCTGTATCTTTCTCTCTCTCTTCTCTGAAATCAATATATATATATATATTTTAAAGAAAATATTAATCCACTTGTCTGGCCTATTTGCTGACCAATTAGAGCAGGGGTCCTCAAACTTTTTAAACAGGGGGCCAGTTCACTGTCCCTCAGACCATTGGAGGGCCGGACTATAGTTTAAAAAAAAACTATGAACAAATTCCTATGCACACTGCACATATCTTATTTTGAAGTAAAAAAACAAAACGGGCCCTAGCCGGCTTGGCTCAGCGGATAGAGCGTCGGCCTGCAGACTGAAGGGTCCCAGGTTCGATTCTGGCCAAGGGCACATGCCTGGGTTGCGGGCTCGATCCCCAGTAGGGGGTGTGCAGGAGGCCACCAATCAATGATTCTCTGTCATCATTGATGTTTCTATCCCTCTCTCCTTCTCCCTTCCTCTCTGAAATCAATAAAGAAATATATATTTAAAAAAAAACACGGGAACAAATACAATATCTGTATTTGCATGTGGCCCGCGGGCCGTAGTTTGAGGACCCCTGAATTAGAGACTTGGAAAAGGTCCCAAGTGCTCCCTGGGACAAGCACTGCCTCTTTTGTTGCTACACCAGGTTGGGGGCACTATGAGGTCTCAAAATAGCCATCAGGATGGAAGAATTTCTTTTTTAAAAATATATTTTTATTGATTTCAGAGAGAGGGAGAGGGAGAGGGAGAAACATCAAAGATGAGAGCCGTTGATGGGCTGCCTCCTGCATGCCCTCCACTGGGCATCAAGCCCACAACCTGGGCATGTGCCCTGACTGGGAATTGAACCGTGCCCTCCTGGTTCATAGGTTGACCCTCAACCATTGAGCCACACCAGCAGGGCTGTTTTCTTTTTTTTCTTAAGTATTTTGACTATTATGTGAAATATGCTTTCTCTCTGTTTCTTTTTTTCACTTTTCTACCTTCCTTTGGGTTGTTTGAAGTTTCTTTGTTTAAACAGGGATGGGGGTTTGGGGGGATGGCACTAGAATTACAAGCGTATCAATAAATACCTTTACCAGAATATTCCTCAAAAAACTCAAATTTATCATGTCAGGAAAATGAACCTACCACCTCTTCCCCTCAACCTGCCTTTTCTCCCGGGTCTGTATCCCACGTGGGATGCCACTTTCTGCCAAGGCATCATGGCTGGGGATCTGATGGCTACTTTGTCGTTTCTGACTTTTCAAGTCCTACAGATTGAGGATTCGCCACGAAGCTGCAGAGCCCCTGGCTTGCAAGGGGTTCTCATGGGAGAGGCTCGGAAATGCTTTACGTGGCTGTGTGTTTCTGTAGAATTTGCAAAAGGAAACAATTTTAAGTGCAAACAGTGAAGATGGATGGCTCTTTCTACTCTGACTTTTCCTCAAGCCCCTCATGTTGGCGTGGCCCTCGGCATCTTTGGGATCTCTCTAGGGAAACGCGAGCTGGAGATACATTTAGTTTGGGTTTGTCAGATACGTGTATGTTATTTGTGTCACTTCCAGGTGTAGCTATGTTGCTGCCCGTCTTCCCAGTGTGGGAATGGCTTCTAGGGTCACCATTCTGATCCAGCCAGCTCAGGGATAAACAGGCCCCACAGCACCTGTTTTAGGAAAACTATAGACAGCAGAGGAGAAACAAGATTTGACGTGGGGCTAGAAGCCAGCCTATGGGAAATTCTTCCAGTCATCATATGTATAAACTTTTAAGCATGAAGTCTATTCTCATCCATGCCTATTTGAAACGAAGTTCTCTCCTAGCGAATATAGTCAATAAAGCAACATCTGCAATTAAAACATACACACCTATATATAGACATCTTTTTTGAACAATTCAGGAAACATATTTTACTAGAAATCTTGTATAATAAGGCACAAACTGCAGGAATACCAGAAATAGAAGCATTCCCGAGTGCAAAATTAAATGTATGTATCTACCATATAAGATAGCATCTTAGTTTATCTAGCCCAGCTGGTGTGGCACAACCCAGCCAGTGTGGCTAAGTGGTTAAGCATCAACCTATGAACCAGGAAGTCACGATTTGATTCCCAGTCCGGGCTCTGGGCTCGATCCCCAGTAGGGGGCATGCAGGAGGCAGCTGATCAATGACTCTCATCATTGATGTTTCTATCTCTCTTCCCCTCTCCCTTCCTCTCTGAGATCAGTAGAAAGATATATTTTTAAGAAGTGCTCATGCATAAGAGGATCTAACTGCAGTCCCGGCCCAGTTTATTATGAAGGCAGGTGGCCCATTTCTGAATTGGCAATGGAAGGTACCGACACTCCCAGTGAAATCCCAGCCTCACAGCCCCATGTGCTTCCTAACACGTGGCTAAGAGAAAGGCTGCTGAGGACGAGTGCCTGCGAAGTGCACCCTGGACTCACCTCTAGAGAGAATGTTTAATGTTGCTGCTTTAGACCGAGCGGTGGGGTTGCGTGCCTACCGCCTCCCATGGCTTCTCGAAGAATGACTGTCAGTGCTTTGTGCCTTGGTTGGTGGCCCTCAACCTACACTGAGGGACATTATACACAATTTGGTCTGTGATATTGATCCCCTATCTGTGTAGAGACATTGAGGTTGTCACTTCTTATGTCCACAGGGGTCCCTCTAAGGACCACTCATAGAAGTGAACATGCTCTTTGGTCTCACTATGTGGAACAGTTGCTTTTCTTTTTTCTTTTTTTTCTTTTTTTTTTTTTAATTTATTGCTTAAAGTATTACAAAGGGTATTACATATGTGTCCATTTTATCCCCCCGCCCTAGACAGTCCCCTAGCCTCCCCTATCCCCCAATGTCTTATGTGCACTGGTTATGCTTATATGCATGCATACAAATCCTTTAGTTGATCTCTTACCCCCCTACCTCCTGCCCCCCAACCCTCCCCGGCCTTCCCCCTGCAGTTTGACAATCTGTTTGAGGCAGCTCTGCCTCTGTATCTATTATTGTTCAAAGAAACAGTTGCTTTTCCTTAGCAACTTGAAAGTACTCTGGATCTTATAATGGGTCATATCCCCCTCCCCATCAGAGGCTAGGGTCTTAGAGCTAAGCTGGTGAAAAACCATGAGGCCTCACAAAGGGGACTAAATATCTCAGATTGGCGCCACCGGTGAGTATGGAGTCAGAACATGGGGTGTTGGTAAGACGCCCTAGGGGCCCGCACTGCCACGCTGAGGGCCGGGGAACCCCTCCCTGGACAAGGGCTGGAGATGAACACAGGTCCCTCCAAACCCGCCTTACAGAGGTGCCTGCAGGGAGCATCCCTCCCGCTTAGAGTTAGGGTTAGGCTCAGCTATGGTGGGGCGATGGCACGGAGACAGGCACGTCTCCCTCACCGCTTTACCTCTTTTACACGCATGGCATTGCTGGAACCCGGTGGGCGCCGCACGTGAAGTGAAGCACTGTGTGTGCTTTCCACTGTTTCACCATCCCGTCCCCCAAGTTCGCTTCTGTTATGTAAGCCAGGGAAGCGGGCGCTGCAGACATTAAAAGTGTGGGCTTTGCGCCGAATCCGGTTTGGCTCAGTGGATAGAGCGTCGGCCTGGGGACTGAAAGGTCCCAGGTTCGATTCCGGTCAAGGGCATGCACCTGGGTTGCGGGCACATCCCCAGTAGGGGGTGTGCAGGAGGCGGCTGATCGATGTTTCTCTCTCATCGATGTTTCTAACTCTCTATCTCTCTCCCTTCCTCTCTGTAAAAAATCAATAAAATATATTTAAAAAAAAAAAAAAGTGTGGGCTTTGAGTCAGAGGACCAATTTCAAATCCTGCCTCCACACCCACTAGCTGAGTGGCCGGGGTAAGACACTGAGCCTCTTCATCTGCAGACAGGAACAAAAGCGCTGCTCACCGAACACACCTGCTACAGGAGACACGTGACCTAAGGCTGTGAACCGCCGCGCCCGGGGCCGGCCCAGCAATGGCTGCGGGCTATGAAGAAACACACTCCGGTGCGTAAGAGCTGGGCCTTGGGATGGGATGTGCCTGGGTTCACCTTCCAGCTCTTCCCTGCCCAACTGTGAAACTTCGGGCATGTTTCTAACTTCTTTATGCCTCAACTTTTCCACCTGCAAAATGGGCTCATACTCCGTCTAAAGCTCCTGGCACACGTCCTGTGCGAAGTGTGTGCTCCATAAATGACAGCTCTCATTGCCGGCTGTTTACTGATCGCGCCTGCTGGGCAAGAGGGGCCGCCCGAGGGAGGTGTGAGAGCCGTGTGGTGACAGGAACCCTTGGTGGTAACGGGAGGCTGAGTCTCAGCTTTCCAACTGAAAATGGGATTCTCCCGGCCCATTGCTCCCCCCCCCCGCCCCCGCCCCCGCGGCTGCTGTGGGCACCAGCCTTCCCTCCGGCTCCGGAGAGAGCAGACAGGTTCGTGCTTCCGCGGTGGACCCCCGTGTTCTCCACCACCATTCCCAAACTGGAGCTTCTGGAAGATGCTCAGGGCATTTCCTCAGCAAAGGGGGAGGGGGCGGGTGCTTCCAACAGGAGCAACGGGCATTCCGCGCCCTGGCAGCGGGGTTTGGCGACAGGAAAAGAAAAACCAACTTTTCTGCCCTTAGACCTGCGGTGGGGAAGTTCGGAGCCGGAAAGCTAAATGCTGCCCCCTGCTGGCCGTTTTCTGTGTCGCAGCATCAAAATGTTAGTTGCACAAGCTCTTATCCAAACGTAGCCAGGGGAAGAGGAAGACCGCGTGGACGGACCAGCACGATCTGCAGGCATCCAGAAGGAGGATGTCACAGGCGGTCAGGCCCATCTGGAGAATCTCCCTCTTGACGAACTCATACTCCGTTGATTAGTCATCCTAGTTATCCCCGAGAACAAGGACCTGGAGACAGTCCCACAGCCCCAGGAGCTGGGAAGAGGACCCAGAAGTACGGAGGAGACCACAGTCCGACCACCACCCTGATTTCAGCCTGTGAGACCCTGAGCAGAAAACCCAGCTGCGTCTCGCTCAGACTCTGGCCTGTGAGCAAACAAATGGGCGCTGTTTCAAGCTGCTGCATTTGTGACATTATTCACATGTTAAACACTTGCAACATGTTCCCCGTCTCTCACTCACTTTTCCATATCCTTCATTTTTTTCTTCTTGAGCGTCAATTTCAGTGTTTTCTACTGTCCTAACTTCCATTTCCTTAAACTTCTGTTTTTAATGTATATATTTTATTGATTTCAAAGAGGAAGGGACAGGGAGAGAGAGAGAGAGAGAAACATCAATGATGAGGCAGAATCATTGATCGGCTGCCTCCTGCACCCCCCCCCCCACTGGGGACTGAGCCCCAAACCTGGACATATGCCCTTGACTGGAATTGAACCCTGGACCCTTCAGTCTGCAGGCTGATGCTCTATCCACTGAGCAAAACCTGCTAGGGCAATCTCTTCGGCTTTGTCTAACTTGCTGTTAAACATACCTATTGGATTCTTACTCTCAATTATTCTTTTCAATCCTATAATTTCTATTTATTTGTTTGTTTGCAGTCACTACAGGTTTCCCTGTATTCCCTCCCCCCTTTTTCCTTTTTAAAATTGAGATATAATTGACATACAGCAATTGTGTAAGTCTAAGGTGTACAGTGTGCTGCTTTGATACATTTATATATTGTCCTACGATTACCACTGCAGTCAGCTAACACCTCTGTTGTGTCACATAATTATAATTTCTTTTTTTGTGGTGAGGACATTTGAGACCTGGTCTCTTGGCAGCGTTGAAGCATGTACCACACGTTGCTGACTATCACCGCCATGCCCCCAGTGGCTCTCCTGACTTATTCATTTTCTAGTTGCGAGTGTTATTTAATTCCTCTTAAAAACACATTCCAGGTATTGGTGAAATTCGCCACATTTTCATCTGTTCTTTATGACTATTAACCATGGTTATGTTTACATTTGTGTCTGATAACTTCTGACGAGAAGCGGGATCATTTGTGGGTCTCTTGCTACTTTTCTCTCTCTTGGTTTTCCATCCTCCGGCCCCGTCTCCTGGTAGACCAGGTGTCTGAGCTGCAGAGACTCGGTGCGGGTGGTGTTACCTTCCACAAGAGGTGGTGCAGGTTCCTCGTGGTGCAGTGAGAGCCTGGGCAGGGGGCGGGCCGTCAGTGCCTGAGGTGGTTCACAGCTGGGTGTGGGGCTTTGGGAGGGTGCTCTGTGCTCATTGTGTTCTACGCGTGCAGCCCTTTCAACGTGAATGCTCCCAATGACAGCTGCGCGCATTTCTTCAGGTTCTTTCCATGTCTATTATGTCTTGGGATACCTTTTCCCTATACTGGATGCTCTTCATCTGCCTTCCATATCTATACTTTTCTCTCTAATCTGTTGAATTCTTTATTCATTCCAAGCACATGTCACTTGATTTGGGGTAAGATAAAGAAATACCCCATTTCTTTTTGAGTTTTCCAGTGTTTGTTCTTTTGCTGTTCCCGGTATATTGTTTATTTCTGATGTGTTTCTTTTCACTTTCATTCTTTTTTAAAAATATGTTTTTATTGAGTTTTGGAGAGAGAGGAAGGTAGAGGGATAGAGAGATAGAAACATCAGTGAGAGAGAAACATCATCAATCGGCTGCCTCTTGCATGCCCCTGCTTGAGAATCAAGCCCACAATCAGGGCATGTGCCTTGACTGGGAATTGAACCACTAGTCTGTGTGGACTAGTGTGTGTGTGTTGGGTGTGTTCACTTGAGGGTATGTGGGGGTGGGGTGTAATGTGTGTGATGTGATGGTTGGTGTGTGTGATATGTTGTGTGTGTGTATAGATGGTGTGTGTGTTGTGTGTCTGCGCTGTGTGATGATGCATATGTGTGAGTGTACATTAATGTGTGTGCAAGTGTGTGTTGTGGGTATGTTCTCGTGTGTGTGTGGACAGATGTGTGATGTGCAACCTGTGTGAGTCTACACAGCATAGTGTGTGTGTGTGTGTGTGTGTGTGTGTGTGTGTGAGTGTGGGGAGGGCAGGGCTGGTCTGGGGGGCCAGCCAGGACACCAGCGCCTCTAGCAGCACACGTGTCAGGTTCACGGCCCCCGGACGCCCACCCGGCGTCACGGCCCCGCTAGGTCTGCATGCCCAGCTGAGGCCCGCTCCATGTGTCCAGGGCATGTTCCTTTGTTTTAAACGCGGCCAAACTTTTGGCACAGACGGGATTTCACATGGGGCCTGCCCCTGACTGCAGACACTGTCCGGGTCAACCAGCTGCCCAAGCTCCAGCAGGCCTCCACCCACAGAAGAGCCCCCCTGCCCGGGACCAGTCACCAGCCAACCCAAAAGAGCCGTGTCCCCACCCCATTCCCTCCCCACCCCCGGAAAAGCCCAGCCCAGCGCCTGACGCCAGCATGCTAAGCACTCAAATCCGTGGCTGAGCTCCAGAGGCCTCAGCTGTCATCCTGACGGGAAGACGCCCTCCCCCTCTTTGGGATTGCAGAGCCCCCTCCCCCACTCACTCCTGACCCCTTCGTGGCCCCTTTTCCTCCTGATCATTTATTCCACCTGTGTACGCCCTGTCCCCTCCCTGGAAGGCAAGCTCCTTGAGGGCAGGGATCTGCTCGGCCTGGTTGAGGGAGTGCAGGACATTCAGAGGAGGTGTGCAGGGAAGGGAGAGAGGAGGGAGGGGCCTAACCCAACCTTCCGCCTGGCCTGGGCCTGTGGTGAGGGGCATGGGGAGCGCCCCCTCACCACTGGGTCCTCCTGCTTACCACCTGGGCACAGCCAGAGGCGAGGGCAGCCTGGGGGCTGCAGGTGGGGGCCTGAGGGAGGGCACAGCTGGGGGGAGGGGAGCAGGAGGGAAGATGCGCTCCGTGTCTGGGGACGGAACTCTTGGCCTGGGATAGACTTGCTTTAGCCCGAGACTGGCCCTGGGAGGATGGATGCCTTTCTTCTCCAGGCTGGAGGCTGAGGCTGGGAGGCAGCGGTTGGTTCAAGTGTGGCACTGGCCACAGGGACCTGAGGACAGGCCCAGCGGGGGTGAGGCCAGCACCTTCTTGGGACAGTTCTTCCTCCAGGAGGACAGGCCGGTGGGCCTCACCTGCCCGGGCCACAGCGAGTCACCACAGCAGGTTAAGGGCTGAACAGCCTGCACACCTTTCACAGGTGTGGTCTCATTTGGGCCCACAACCCCTGCCAGGGAACTCAGGTTTCCGCTTTACAGGTGAGGAGGGGGAAATGTGAGGGCGAGGCCTGCAGGAGCAGCTGGTGGCAGCGGAACCCAGGACTCCAGGGGCTCGCTCTTCCTTCGCAGCCTGTGATGGACGGAGGCTGACACGCCTCTGCCTCCCAGGCTGTGGAATGGGCCCGCCGGGGAGGTGGCACCAGGCCCCATGCTGATGTCTGACGCTGGGAATCAGAGTACCCGGGTTTGGTCCCCAGCTTGGCTGCAGATTGGGCGAGCACCGCTGCTCCCTGGGACTCAGTTTCCCTACCTGGGCACCCAGGCCTGTCGCCTTGACGGTGCCCAGGTGGGCTTCAGTGAGACTCAGACAACACTAGGCTTTGTATTCCACAGACTCCTCTCACTTTCCAGAAGCTTCCAGAGGCTTCCCCGGGAACCCTTTCTCTTTCCTGCCATCTTCCCCTTCTCTTCCCACCCTCTTGTCCCTCTGCTGGGCCATGTGATCTGAATAAAGGCCAGAGCCACTCAGAGCGGCTCTTCAGGGACCACCGCCCAGCAGCTGTTCCGTAAGCCACCGTGGCCGCCACAGCAGCTGCTGGGCAGGGAGGTGCCTCTCTGCCCGCTCCCACTGTGCGGTCCCTTGTTGGGGGGAGCTCCGGGCGGGGTCTTTCTGCTCACCCCGAGGTTTGAGTGATGATGGGGGCCCCAGGCTGTCAATACTTTCACTTCCAAATGGGGCCCACGCCCACCAGTGGATGAGTGGAGACAAGATGTGGCAACCCTTGCAATGGAACGTTGTCCAGCCATAAAGAAGATGGAACGCGGGTTCTTCTATAACCTGATGAGCCTCGGAAAGCGTACGCTAAGTGAAAGAAGCCCGTCACAGTCACATCAGTGTAAGCCCATGTATCTGAAACAGACAGGTAAATGCAAGAAACAGAAGAAGAGTTAGTGGTGCCAGGCTGGGAAGGGGGGAGGAGGAGTCATTGCTTAATGAGTACGGGGTCTCTTTTTGTTGTGGTGAAAACGTGATAAAGATGGTGGTTGCACTAAATTTTAACTCTAAAATTGTTAATTGTATGTCACATGAATTTCACTTTGATTTTTAAAAGTTGGGCTAATGCCCTGGACCCAAGGTGTCTGCACCTCCCTCCACCCCTCCCCCCCCAGCTCCTGTGGCCTCCAGATCCCACTGCAAGCCCACCCCTCCAGATCCCACCCTCCTCTGCTATCATGAGAGCTTCAGCCCCTCAGCTCCCGGCCAGCACTCCCCCCGGGGCCCCAGGACACTGAATACCTCGGTCCCCGTGTAGCCAGCACCTGCTGTATACCAGCCCCTGCTGATACACACAACACCCTTGAGAGGCAGGACCTTTCTCCCCCCATGACGGTGGGATGTGAGGTGCCCAGTGCTGGCACGTTGCAGCTCCTTCGTGGGTGGCTGGACCTCAGGCAAGGCCCCTTGCACTGCCACACCAGGCCTGTCACCCCCAAACCACCCCAGTACAAGCTCCCCCTCTGTCCTACTCCCTCAGCCCTGCTGCCACGCACAGGGCCCTGTGGGCACAGGCCTAGACCTCAGGCCACATAACTGCAGCCCCAGCCGGCACACATCTACCTTCAGCCTGGGCCATGGCTAGAAAATGCCCGACTTTTGGGCAAGGCCAGGCCTTCCTGGGACACCCGCCTAAGATCAGCGCTCGACTCCCTTCCCCCTGAGATGGAATCCCAGCGCTTCGGAGATGGCCCACCGCTCCCAGTTTCATCAGGAAGACCCACCGGATATGACAACCTGGATGCAATAAGACTGTGGGGAAAGAGCGGCCAGTCCTTGGCCAAGTCCCTTTACACTGTCATCTCCCTGCAGCCTCGCCAGGTCCCAGAGTACAGTGTGATGGAAGGACCCACAGGCAGCCCCTGCAGCTGGAATTCCGGGTTCAGTCCCACTTCTACCACTTGGTCACCGTGTGATCTTAAGCTACTGACCCTCTCTGAACCTCAAGTCCTTCATCTCAAAAACAGCTGCTCTAACATCACGGGCTTGTGACATCTTGGTTTTCTGCCTGTGTCATAGGACGCACCACACAAGGTTGCTTCCCGAATTACATTATGACTGCAGCCCGTACTTCACAGAAGTCGAAGCTAAGCCTTGGAGAGCTGGTGCGAAAGGGCAGTTGGGCCCAGGATTACTTTAAGCCAAAACACAAGCTTTTGAAGCAGAGAAGAGCAGGGAGCACTTCTTTGGGGCATGGGGTCATCTAGTTGGTTTGGGGGAGCCCTGTGAGGACCCGAGCCTGGGTAGGATGTTGTCAGAACAGGGGGCACGGAGCCAGGGGGACACAGGAGGTGGAATTATTGGGAAGCCAGGGAAGGCTGACAGGCCTGCAGGCAACAAAGCTGCCTTTCTCACAGAGAACATGAGGTGATAGCGCCGACCTAGTGGCAGATATAGCAGCCAGCCCTGAGCAAAGCAACCACTGGTGGTAGGCAGAAGTTTCATGGGGCTCTAGACAAGACATAGCTGGTACTGGAGTCAGCACGGGCTCCCAGTCCTGGTCCTGAGCCTGCCCTCGCCCAGATGGGTGCCCAGGAGCCTAGCATCTCATAGGATGCCTGTCCAATAGCTGTACCTGACATGAGGTTACTGGGGCCCGGAGCGGGTGTCAGTGACTTGTTCAGGGTCCCACTACACAGCTGCATTGGACCCAGATCTCATTCCCCATCTAACACTCCTTCATGGCACCACGTGGAAAACCTAAACGGGGAGAGACACAGGGAGTTCATGGCCCCCCAAGGCCCAGGTCCCAGTGTCCCCAGCTTCCCCCAGACCCTAAGTCCCACTGTTAGAGGCGATTTCCCTGGTGGTAAGGAACAACCATTAGATGTTTGGGGTTAGTTTGGAAGCATAGGCAAAGACTGTGTAGTCAAAAATTATCCTTGAAAACATCCTAAGAGACACCTGGTGGATCTGTCCATACAATCCCTCAACAAAACCACGAGGGCCCCGCCCACCCACTGTTTCTTCGGTGGGCTCAGGTAAAGACGCTGACTTGTGTTTCAAGGTCTCACACACCGCACCTTCATGCTCACCCGGAGTCACTCCCATCACGAAAAGGAACGTGCACTGCACCAGAGACTGGGGATCCAGCCGCGGGCAACAGACCCAGTCCTCCCACCGCACACTTCCTCCCAGCATATGGGCATCACAGGGTCTCCTGCGTGGGCTCCTGCCGGGGTCCAACCCCAGCGGGTCCAGGGGTCCCCAAAGGTGTGGACGGAGTTGGCGAAGAAGGAATGACACGGAGACAGCGTTCAGTTGATCAGCTTAGGATCTCCAGCCATGTTCTGGTCTCGATCTCCAGAGAGGTTCTGCTTAGGATCTCCAGCCAGGTTCTGTGTCCATGTTCTCTTGCTAGGTTCTCCAGGTTCTCCAGCCAGGTTCTGTAGCCATGTTCCCTCGCTAGGTTCTCCAGTCAGGTTCTTTCCAGGTTCTCCAGCCAGGTTCAGTCACCAGGTTCTAGTCAGGTTCTCTTGCCAATTTCTGTAGTCAGGTTCAGTCCAGGATCTTTTGCCATGTTCTCTCGCTAGGTTCTGTCTCTAGGTTCTGAGGCCAGTTTCTGTCCAGGATCTTTTGCCATGTTCTCTCCAGCGAAGTTCTTCTGTCTCTAGAGAACGTTCTGTGTAGGTTCTGTGCCTAGGTTCTGTCTCCTTCTCTGTCTTCTTACATCTGTATTTATACCAGTAGATTCCAATCCTATCAATCTCTATTTCAAAGGTTAGGGCATTTCTTATCTCCATTCCAGGGAGTAAGGATTATGTAGCTTAAGCATGATTGTTCGTAGTTAAAGTGATTAATTACCCACCTGGCACTTAGTTAAGAGGTTTTATTCCCTCCCTAACTTCAGGGGAAAATCCCTACCTGGGGAAACAACCTTTCTCAGAGACCTTGGTTAAAACACATAGTGCCTAGAAGGTGAGCAAACATATTAAGAACAGTATGCCATATATGCCAGGTCCCTTGAAACAGCAAGCATGGACCAGCTCCCGGCAGGCTCTGTCATTCTCATTCCTGGTCAGACGTGTTCAGCTGAAATGGCTCAGGTCCATGGCTCACATGGTGATGGGGACATGGAAAGGGAGGTCAGAGGTCGGACTCCTGGAAGGTCACACATAACAGTACCTTTATGTGAGAAGGCAGCTGGAAAAGACATTTAGGAAGCTGCGGGGGTGGGGGGACAGGGAGGCTTGTAGGTGTCCGGGGGGTGGGGGGGAACCGTGTAGCTGCCCTGTATGCTCCTGGGCCATAGCACTGGGCTGGCCTTTAGCAGATCATGGGGTTGAGGGGCGAAAGGGCATGGGCTCAAAAGTTGTTAGACTCGTTCAAATCCTGGCTTAGCCATATCATAGTTCTGTGAGTAAGTCAAGTATCCTGTCCTCTCTGGTTCTGTATTTCCTTCTTTGACAAAGAGAAAAAGCAAGATATTTGAGGATAAAATAGAACAAGCTTTTCATATAATAAGCATTGTGCATGTACGTGTGTATACACACACACACATACACACACACGCACACACTTCTGCGAAGTGGCAGGTGTTGATGGACATGGAAAGGGAGGTCAGAGGTCGGACACCTGGAAGGACACACATAACAGTACCTTTATGTAGGAAAACAGCTGGGAAAGACATTAGGGAGCTGGGTGGGGCGAGGCTGGGAGGCTTGTAGGTGGGGTGCTGCTGAACCAAGAGGCCCCACCCCAAGTCCTGTCCCGCCCCCACACTGGGGAGAGGTTGTTGGGAAGCCCAGCAGCCAGGGGACAAAGGGATGGACAAGAATCCAAACATCAAAGCCGGGCCCGAGGGGCCGAGGTTTCGGCCAAATGAAGAGCAGCAGGAAATGTCTCCGAGTTGTGTCTGAGCTGCCTGCGGCTGCAGAGACCTGGGCGGAGGGGCTGGGAGCCTCCTGGATTCTGTCCAGACGCCCGGCCAGCCCTGCTCCACGCCTATTTGGGGGGAGAGAGGAGAGAAAGCGAGAGGCACGCAGCTGTTCCTGAGCTGGGGCCTCAGAAATTCAAGCCGAGCCACAGGCTGCTGCAGGCAGGGAGGGCCTCCTGGAAGGCGACTTCTGAGGCTCTGGCCCAGCCTCCCCAGCAGCCCCGGGATTAGCTCAGCAGCCTTCTCCGAGCTCTGAACATCTGCAGGAGTCCACTTCCCTCTCTCCCAGCCCCACAGGGCAGCCCCTGTGATGGGGGAAGGGGAAGCAGACAGCTGCCACCTGGAGGGGCCCCAAATGGCCTAAAACTCAGGGATTAGGACACAGCAATGGTACAGGGACCGCCCGGGGCTTCATTCCAGACATGCCATCCTCTCCCCCATTTTGTGAGCTTGAAGGAGAAGAGGCAAGAAGAAAAGGTGATACCTGCACCTGTCTCAAGGTTGGACTTACTGTTTCCATCCTTCAGTTGAGGAAACAGGCTCAGAGAGATTGAGTAACTTGCCCACAGTGACCCAGTAAGTTAGGAGCAGAGCCCACATAAAAAAACCCAGCCAATCTAATGCAGAGTCCTGACCCTCTCTTTATCGGGGCCCCAAAGAATTAGTACCAGGCAGGTCAGATGGAAGCCAGGATGGGGCTAGCCTGCCCGAGGCTCAGGGCAGTCACTGGCTGCATCCCTGAGGTAGAGCCCCGCAGAGCAGGGAAGGGCAGCAGGCTTTGCAAATCGCTCCCGGACTGTCACGTCCAGTTCTCACATTGCATTCTGTCCAGAAGCAAAGATCAGGTGAGAAGTTGACTAACCGTCACAGGAGGCTCGGCTGAACAACTGGGGCTTGTGCTTAGACAAGACTTAGATAGAGGAGGCTGGGCTGTGGTGGGCCCTGAGCAGACTTGTTCTGTGGGGCGGATTCAGCCAGGATAGTGTAGGTTTTGCTGCAATAATGCACAGTCCCCCATCTTAGTGGCTTACACAATCGAGGCTTATTTCTTGCTCACATCACATGCTCAGCACCGGTCAGGAGAAAGCTCTGCTTGTTCTAGTCAGTCTGGGATCCAACCCAAGTCCGTTTCCTCCAAACGTGAGCTCCCCAAACACTGCAGTGAGAGTGAGACTATGCGCTGGCTCCTGAAGCTTCTCATTTGACTGGCTGAAGGAAGTCACCTGGGAATATTGAACTTCCGGAGGCCCTGGAACTCAGTCCCACCCCGTGCCCAGGAGCAGATGGAATTCTTGGATGGGTAGCACTGACGGTTCAGGACCCAAAGGCATAACTGGGGCTCTGGGTGAATGCATTACAAAGTTGACTCTAAGTCCATTTTAGCAGGAGCTTTCCGGGGAACAGAGGTGTGCGAGCCGAGGCAGGAGGGACGTATTGCAGGAAGGTGGTGGAAGAGACTCCGCCATCCCTAGAGTGATGGGAAACGACCTGTGTGGCAGTAAAGGGCAGTGGTGGATAAGGGCAAGGGCTGTGGAGCCAGAAGGGCCTGCATTCAAATCCCGTTCTCTTCAAAGCTGTTACTTTGAGCACATTACCTAACCTTTCTGGGCTCCAGTCTCCTCCTCTGTTATGTGGGGTTGCTAATAACCCCATAGGATTGTTGTGAGAATTCAATGAGATAGGATATGCACACCATACTGGCACATGCGAAGCTTAATCAAGTCAGTTGCTTTTGTTGGTCTCATTCCTACCCAAGATCCTGTGATCTCCTCTCCCGGAATCCTTGGCCACATCCCTTCCCAGGCCTCTCACATCCCTAAGACATTAGTCAGCAGTCAGCAGCCAGGGCAGAGTTGGGAGAGTTCTATGCTCTGGACAAGCAGGCTGTCTTCCCCACAAGTGTCACGTGGTCCATAGAGGCAGGATGCTTTCTGGAACTTTCTCTAGCCTCCCCTTCCCCTATATATTTTCCTTTCCTGTTGCCTTCAAGCCTGACTGCAAAGCAATTACCTTCTTCAGCTCATCCCCAAATCCTCTCTGACAGCAATTGATGTAATTGTGATCTCCAGGATTTTAAAAGCCTTTCCCCACAAGTTGTCTGTTGTTCTCTTGTTTTTTCTGCTTTATGGAGGTTTGGCCACATTAAACGGGAGTTGACTCTGTCCCCTCCAGCTTCCTCCTTGTCCAGCTCGATCACTGGTGTTTGTTCCTTAGTTGCTGTCTTAGACAGTGTCCCTCATGCTCCACACTTTCTGTGATAAAGCTCTCGGTGTCCCTCAGGCTCTACAATGAGCACTTTAGAGACATCAGGAGGAGGAATGCAGAGTGGGGTAGAGTGTTTCAGGGATGAGTGCTGCAGGAGCTTAGAGAGGAGGCGGAAGTTAAGAGAGGCTTTAGGAGCAGGCAAGGTTTGAGCCTCATCCCCTTACTTTCCTAGGGCAGCTGATGGTCAACCTCTCTCTGGGGTCTTGACCTGCAGTACCGCATATGGACACCAGGGGGGAGACAAGTGGCTTTGCTGGGACCCCTATGCTCAGATGGAAAGAAGGCCCACGGGCTCTCCCCACCATTGCATTGCACCTTTGAGCAGGGAGAGGAGGAGCTGATGCGGCTGTCAGCTCTCTGTGCCCGCAGAGGCTTGAATCCATGAAGATGGTCTAAAGTTTCCAGGCCTCTGTCCATTGAAACTGACTCATCTGCCCTCCAGGTTCTCAAACTGTGGTCCCTAGACCCCTTGTATGGGAATCGGTTTGTGGACGTGTAGATTCCTGGGTCCTGCTCTAGCCCTCCAGTCAGGAGATGGGGCCTGGGAGTCTGCATGCTTAGCACTCAGCCCTCGCTCCTCTCATGCACAGGACAGACTGGGAACCTGAGGTTCGAGGCTTTCCATGATCTTAGGATCTTAGCCCATCAAACCTCTTCCCCTTTCCTCCCCTATTTTCCATATCACTTCCAGGTAAAGGATCTGTAATTTGGGGCGTATTTGATTCCGGGAGAGTCGTGAGTTCATACCACTATGTTAAAAGCCCTGTATGACTTTGCTAAATGAAGCATTTTCCAAATTAATGGACAGGGCAACCCCTTTTCCCATGTTTCTTTTTCTTTTTCTTTTTTTTTTTTTATTTGTTTCTGGCGCCCATGACCGGAATTGAACCTGGGACCCTTGGGTCCACAGGACAACGCTCTATCCACTGAGCCAAACCAGTCAGGGCCCCTTTCCCCATGTTTAATACCTACTTACATCACTTAGCACATCTTAGGAAGGTCACCCTGCTACCGCCAGCCTGAACCAGCTGCTCCCCCGTGCTCCCTGCAAACATCATGCACTTCGCCGCTCCCATACCACACCCTAACTCTCCCCGAGACACGCAGGCCCAACTAACCGCGCCCCCCCCCCCTCCCCGCGCCTCAAAAAAGTAGTCCTAGATCTCTGTAGCAAACCCAGGGCTTTTGGGGGCGACAGCCTCTCTACCTTTCCCCTTTATATTGCATTTTTTGTCACGTTCTGGATGCTCAGCTCTAACCATCTTAGTATAACAAAACCTCATTCCTCCCTTCATTCTTTAGAAGTAGAGACGCAGGGCCCTCTAGACAACAGCTCCAAGAGAAAAAAAGATGAGACTCAGCCCAATCCCCCACAAGTTCAACCCAGTCCATAGCCTGAGCCCCAGCAAGTTAGCCTGGTCCCTTCCCGTTCACCGTCTCATCAACCATGCTGCCTAGTGCAAGCCACCAGCTCACTCATCATCTCCAGAGCAGCAAAGATGAGAGCATATGCTCAGAGGGAACTAAAAGTCACTGCATCTAAAGTCAGAGACCACCTCACCCTAGCCGGTTTGGCTCAGAGGAAAGAGCGCCGGCCTGGGGACCAAAGTGTCCCGGGTTCGAGTCCAGTCAAGGGCACGTACCTTGGTTGCAGGCTCCTCTCCATGCGGGCCCGATGTTTCTCTCTGTCTTTCCCTCTTTCTCCCACTCTCTCTAAAAGATCAATGGAAAAATATCCTCAGGTGAGGATTTAAAAATAAATAAATAAATGAAGTCAGAGACCACCTGGATTTCTACTCTCCATTTATTCAGCCTTGGGGTTCTCAGACTTTTGGATTCAAGGGCCTGTAAGTAACTCTTAATTTATAGGTCCAAATCAAGTTTTCAACTTTTAAGTTTGCCAAGAGCCCATTAAAATATTATCTGATCTGCACTTCTTTGTTCCCAAAACATAGTTCCTGGAGACTTTGAATGGGAATAAGCCATCGTTTTATAAAATAATTTTATTACAACTTTTAGTTTATTTATTTCTTATGAAATATTTTAAAAGAATCCTTTTTATTATTTTTTAAAATCCTCACCAAAGGACATGCTTAGAGAGAGGAAGAGAGAGAGAGAGTAAGAGAGAGATAAAGAAACAATGATGTGAGAGAGAAACATTGGTCAGTTGCCTCCCATACATGCTCTGGCCTGGGATTGAACCTGAAACCCAGCTATGTGCCCTGACCAGGAACTGAACTGGCACCTTTTCAGTGCACAGGATGATGCTCAACCAACTGAGCCACTCTCCGGGCACACATTTTAATATCAATATTTTTACTTTAATACCAAAACAAGAAAGAGAAACAGACTGTCCAAATAAAGAAAAGTCTTCTCAGTTAATAAATTTAACTTTATGGAACATTCATTATATTTTCCTTATTTTTTCTATTTTTGCACAAACAAGTGAAAAACGGATCACAAAGCAGCTTGTGTCCTTGGGCCAGGGTTCGGGGAGCAGGCCAGTGTGAGCACCTGGTCTGAGCACAGCTCCAGCCGTGTTGGGATTGCAATAGTAAGGTGGTGTCGGTACTGGGAGTTCAGTACATTTTTCATGAAATATTAAGACCTGACGTTTTCATGGCAAAGGAGGTATTATCACCATAGCTTTCTATATTCGGTCCTTGTGCTATTCCAAAGATGGAGAGTTGAAGAAAATTTAAGAAAGTGATAGCATCTCTACACCTCGGGTCTCCAGTGAAGGGCTCAGTGTCTGTGGGCAGTATTAGGCACTGCCCTTCGGGCAGGATGGGCAGGAGGGTGAAGGGTGGGAACCCGCATGGTGGGGGAGCGAAGGGAGGAGCTGGAAGTACACACAACAGAAGATGAGCCCCAAGAAGGTTATCATTTGGCCATCTGTCTCTGAAGGACTGGCCCAGGAAGCAGTGAGCTGTCTTCATTCTGAGACCCCAGGAAAAAGAGCTAGGTCCAATGAAAATGAATTACAGAGAGGCAATTTGAGTTTAATAGAGGAAAGAAGTTCTAGGAATCAGAGATGCTTAAATACAGCAAGTGAGCTTTTCATTATGGCATACAGAGGTGGAACAGTCATTCGTCTGGGAGGTGATAGAAAAGTTTCAAATTTAAATGAAAATAGTAAAATTAAATAGAAAAAATTAAAACAATAATTTTAAGTGTATAGTACTTGACAGCTAATAAGTAGTTTGGGTACAGCTGAGTTTTAAATTAGTCTTAACAGGTAGAGAAAAATTATTGTGACCTCAGGTTCAAGATGGCAGGTTGAGGATACACAGCACTGAACAAAACAGATAAAAACGCCCACCTGCCCTTGATGAGCCTACAATGAGAAACTCCACAGACTTTATATTATCCTGGAGACACTGGAAGAACTTGAGGATAGAGTAGACTAAGAAAATGCAAGGGAAAAAGAAAGGCAATGATAAACTCCAAGAAAAAAAAAAAGACAAGAAAAACAATAAAGGCAATGTAATTACAACATACTATTGATTACATTGTAAATATTATGTAGTTATAAGAATATAAACACTATTTTTACTTTTAGAAAAACTTATCAACAAAGCATAGAAGCTTAGTGATGATTAGAGAAAATGAAAATGTTAGCAATTTTGCCAATCTATAATAATAAAAGCATAATATGCTAATTAGACCAGACAGTCGAATGACCTTCTGAACGTCCTTCCGGACGATCTACCGGACAAAGTTGGGGCTTAGAGAGCCGAGGCAAGCTGTCGCAGCTGCGAGGGCTGAGCCCCTTGCACGAATTTCGTGCATTGGGCCTCTAGTATAAAAATAAATGCATAATAAATGTATACTCGAGGCTCTCCTCCCAGGAGCACCCTGTGCCTTTCCCCTTTCCCTCTCCCTGCCCCCCAGGCACGTTACCATTAGCTTCGCACTTCCAAGCTCCAAGGGCCCTTCTTTAACCTTTACAACTTATTTCCTAAGCCCATTTCTTCTAGGAATTACTTCTTCCACCTCTGTAATTTACCAAATAAACGTTCTCTTACAAAAAAAAAAAAGGATATTTGAGTCGGGGGAAGGAGGGAAGGGAAATAAAGATGGAGAAGTTGATAGTCTAATCTTCATACATGTTTGTTGAGATACTGAATTGAGTTGATAAAACAAGGAATAGAAGTATAAGTACATTATTTAAATGTTCAAATGTAACCAGTAGATGACATAGATAAATGGTAGATAAATGATAGATAGATAGATAGATAGATAGATAGATAGAATAGAGCTGAAGAGGAAAAGGAATGAATTTATATCAACTAAATTTTCATTGTTTATACCATGGAGTCAATAGATTATCTAAAGTTGGTAAATCAAGAAATAGATTCATAGCATTTTATTTGAAATTATAGAGGCTAACATCCCTAAATAAACAAAAATATAATTTGTTTAAAAAAGGTTAGCTTGGGGCCCTAACCGGTTTGGCTCAGTGGATAGAGCGTCGGTCTGCAGACTGAAGGGTCTCCGGTTCGATTCCGGTCAAGGGCATGTACCTTGGTTGCGGGCACATCCCCAGTAGGGGGTGTGCAGGAGGCAGCTGATCAATGTTTCTCTCTCATAGATGTTTCTGACTCTCTATCCCTCTCCCTTCCTCTCTGTAAAAAAAAAAAATCAATAAAATATATTAAAAAAAGGAAAGTCTTTGCAGACAGTTTCAGAACCAGAGGCACCAACTATATAAAAAAAAAAAAAGGTTAGCTTGGGGAAGTGAGTCAGGGTAGGGAGGATTCACCCAAGAAACTTGTTTTTTATTGCACAAATTGTATAGAACATTTCTTGATGTTAGGAGAATACAATGTAATTTGTTATTTTCATGTTTTAAAATCTACCTTCTCCATTTCATAGACACCGAGGAGGGGCCAGGAACGGACATCACATATTATGACGCCAGCTCCAAATGATCTGCGCTTCTTCCCAGAAACTTTCTTCTGCTCCTCTGACTCACCAACCATCCTTCATCACCCCGACTCTCTTCTGTCCTTCCCTGCACTCTGTCCCAGCTTCATATAATGTTTATTTAAATGTTTGCTTATCCATCTGTCTGTCCACCTTACTCTCTCATTTGCCAGACTGTGAACCCCTCAGAGGCAGAGGTTTGGTCCGATGCAACACTGTACCCCGGGTCCCACCCCAATGCCGGCCACTGGGCCTTCAGAAGTGTCGGGGGAATCTGTGAATGGGTGGAGTGCATGTGTCTTTGCCTCTAAGCTTCTGGGCTGGCGGCCCAAGGCGCTGGAGCCTGGCCACAAGCCTGACAGCTGTGGAGGAGGCTGCTTTATTAGGTCCGAAATCATCCCTCCTACCGCCAGCCTTCATATTCTCTCACCCTCCGGTTGTCCTGCTCTCCTGCATCCCAGGGCTTATCTGCAAATCTCAGCACTGCCCAAGGCATGCTTTAGGGGCCAAGTGGAGCCTTCCATCTGGAGCGCATTAACTCACCGACAGAGCTACGTCCCGAGTCAGCAGGGGCTAGAGCAAGGCTTTGGGGAAGGGCTTTGACCTTTTCCCCCCCGAGGAACTAAATCAGAAGAAAAATAACGTGCAGTCAATGGGCAAATGTTGCCCAAAGGGCTGGGAGCAGGAGATGGATGGATTCACCCCGCGTGTTCCCCAGGCTCTCAATGCCTCTGGGCCTGTGTTCTCACCGGTGCCGGGAGGGGTGATGCCTGCTAGTGGTGGGGGGCACTCATTGAGGCCAAGCGTGAGGGGCTGTCAGGAACAGCGCTGGCTCAGAGCGCGTGCTGTTTTCCTTCCGCTCTCGGTTTTGTTTTCTTTTTCTCTGTTTTTGTTATTGATTTTTACCATGGACTTAGTTAAAGAGGTAACTTATTCTTTTCTTACAGCAACTGTTTCCCACCCTGTCCTCACTATTTTTCCCCGGAGGCAACCACTTGCAACTCATTTTAACAATTCTCTTGGTATTTACTTCCACATTTACAAATAATTTGCTTGTATTGATACTTTTATTTATTTTATTTTTTAAGTTTTATTTATTTATTTTAGAGAGAGATTTGTTGTTTCACTTGTTTATGCATTCATTGGTTGATTCTTTTTTTTTTTTTAATTGATTTCAGAGAGGAAGAGAGAGAGAGATAGAAACATCAATGATGAGAGAGAATCGTCAATCGGCTGCCTCCTCCTGCACGCCCCCCACTGGGGACCGAGCCCGCAACCCGGCATGTGCCCTGAACCTTGACCTCCCGGTTCATAGGTGGACACTCAACCACTGAGCCATGCCGGCCAGGCTCATTGGTTCATTCTTGTATGTGCCCTGACCAGGGATTGAATCCATAACCTTGGTAGATCGGGACAACGCTTTAACCAGCTGAGCTACCTGGTAGGCCCTGTGTTAATACTTTTTAAATCCATCTGTTGAAGGACATCTTTGTTGCTTTTAGTTTTTAGCAGCTATACACATAGTTGCTATGAACACATGTGTTCAGGTTTTTGTGTGAACATAAGTTTTCAGCTCCTTTGGGTGAATAGCGAGGAGCACGATTTCCGGATCACATGCTAAGGGTGCGCTGAGCGTCGTGAGGAACGTCCAGACTGTCTTCCAAAGTGGCTGTAAAATTTCGCATTTCCACCAGCATGAGATTTCCTGTTGCTTCACATCCTCACCGGCACTTGGTGTTGTCAGGGTTTTGGATTTTAGCCATTCAAATAGGTATGGAGTGTTACCTTGCGGTTTTAATTTATAAGTCCTAATCACATGTGATGGTGAGCTTCTTTTCGTAATTGTCATCCATATATCTTCTTTGAGGGGGTATCTGGTCAGACCTTGGCCTAATTTTAATTAGGTTGTTTGTTTTCTTATTGTTCAGTTTTAAGAGTTCTTCCTGTATTTTAGATACAAGCCTTTATCGGATCTGTGTTTTGCAAATATTTTCTCCCAGTCTTCAGCATGTCTTCTCATTCTCTTAATCTACTGAGCTTTTATTCTTATTATGAGCTTAATTCCTAAGAGGTAGTTTTTGTTCTCTGGATGTTCTTTCTTCGAGTTCCTTCTTTTTTGTTTCATGGATGCAGTAATTCTTGTCTCTCTGGAGATGCTCCTGACAATTTCTCCTGAAGTTTTCTTCTCCCTGCACAGCGTCTGTGTCTTCCAAGTTGCTTTTATTTCTCAGTACAGGCTCCCCCCTACCCCGTTTTTTAAAAAATCCTCACCCGAGGATATTTCCATTGATTTTTTTTAGAGAATGGAAGAGAGAGAGAAAGACAGAGAGAAATATCGATGTGAGAGAAACACACTGATTGGCTGCCTCCCGCATGAGTGCTGACCAGGACCTGGGCCAAGAAGGAGCCTGTAACTGAGACATGTGCCCTTGGCCAGAATCAAACCCAGGACCCTTCAGTCTGCAGGCCGATCGATGCTCTATCCACTGAGCTAAACTAGCTAGGGCAGTATAGGCGTCCCTTAAACAGGAGGTGGTTTTTGGCTATCTTCTTGTCTGAGAAAGACACTGAAGATCTGACTGGATGCTGTGTGTGTGTGTGTGTGTGTGTGTGTGTGTGTGTGTGTGTGTGTGTTTGGGGTGCTTGGTGACTATGGGCTCCTTTCTGGGGTAATGGGGCTGAGCATTTTGTAGGGAGCCTGCCTGGACGTGCTAAGCCTGGCTGCTAGTCATTTAGGATTTGAATGGGGGAAGAAGACTGGAAGTTTGAACATCCAGTACAGACACTCCCATTAAATCTCCATTTTAATCCTCCACACATCTGTGCCTGGTGTCTTCCTGTCTGGATAGCCTCATTTTATCCTCTCTAGATAACGACTCTTCGGGCTCCTGCTGAGGTCAAGAACACACAGTCCCCCACCTGTGTCCTGAGGGAGGGAATGGATCTGGGGGTTAAACTTCTTAGACGTTTTTGGCATAATGTATTGAGTTGATTCCAAAGGGAAAATCTCATTTCCCCCAGCGCTTTAGTATTCTACAAGGAGAGCATTAACGTCTTTTTATGTTACGTGTGGACTTACATTTTAAAATCAGAAATGGTGATTTCTGTGTATTTACACTAATTCCCAATGATCTCTTTTAATAAAAATATGATGAAGTTATTTTTCTGTCACTCTATGATAACATTTTTACTAAAATGTATGCGTTTGTGTCATTTGTTCATCCAAAGATCTGTATTTATAATGACGGAACTTGGACAAAACATTCCTATTAGCAGATATTTCTATATATTCTAGTTGGGTAGATTATTCACGGTATTCAGGCAAGCATTATCTATTTATAGTTTCCAAGTATTTATTAAAAATAAACTTTCTATTAGGTATCATGTCTCCTTGGGCTCCTCTTAGCTATGAATTTCTGAGACGCCCCTGGTGTTTTGATGACCTGACAATATTGAGGAGTGTTGGTCAGGTATTTTGTAAAATGGCCCTCAGTTGAAATGTGCCTGATGTTTCTCTCATGATTAGACCGGGGCGATGTGTCCTTGAGAGAAAGGCCTCAGAGGTACAGGGCCATTCTCGTCACATCGTCCAGAATACATCACATCAACATGGCTTATCACTAATGTGCTAACTTGGATCCCCTGACCGAGGTATGTAAAGTGACTGTCTCCCTGGGCCCTCCCTCCCATTCTGCTCTTTTTGGAACGGGGTCACTATTTACAGCCCATATTTAAGGACTGGGGAGTTATGCTCCACCTCCTTGAGGGAGAGTATTTAAATACATTATTTGGAATTCTTCTGCATGAGAGCTTGAGCTATTCTTTATTTAATCATTATTTATTTATATCAGTATGAACACATTGATATTTGTTTTCTCCTTTGAGTTATAAACTAATATTATTTCATATAGTTGCTCAAATTGTTCCAACTTTGACGATGAGAATCTCTTTCAGTGTCCTTTGACATGCCCCCATCATTGTGGGTGCGGGGTGTGTGTGTGTGTGTGTGTGTGTGTGTGTGTGTGTGTGTGAATGATGTACTTCCTTACTTTCTGGAACCACAAGATGCTCCGGGCTCATTTGTACATTTTTCAGCACCAGTTCTAGATCAGCAATTTCTCCAAGGAGTTCTGATTCCTCTTATTGGACAGGGCTATTAGCAACCAAAATCCAAGTGTTAAGTGTGCTCATTGACATTGGGATGGTGTTGCCTGTAGGCTTGCTCAGCTGATAGAGAAAAAAATGTATGTGTGTACACTAAGTCATGTATATACTCATGTCCATAAATATTCCCAGATGCAACTGTCTATACGGTATCTATATCAAGCTAAATATGTTATATATTGTTGCCTCCCACTCTAATCCATTAACAAATAGATCATTCTAGCGGCTAGAATCTAGCCTCTTCTCCTTACTTACTTGTAACTTCCCACTGCAACAGTGAGAAACCAGGCTCCATCATTTACCTAATTGTTCAGTTCCAAGATATGGTTATAGCAGTATCCAAATTGTTAGTTAATTTACTCCTATAAATTAGACTAGAGTACAAAATAAAACTAGAGTACAGTGATTATGCACAGTTTCCTTTGCCTTTAGTCTACAAACTCCACTCATTTTCGAAGTTGCTTAGGTCAATATCTCCCTCCCCCCCACCCCCCACAACCCCTTTAGTCAGGTTGTTCATACAGCTGTAATACAGTTAGATTGTTTTGTCACGTTATGCATCCCATCCTGGGATCTGATGACCTCCTAAATGATTTTTAAAAAATTGTTGCATAGCCCTGGCCAATTTGGCTCAGTGGATAGAGCGACAGCCTGTGGACTGAAGGGTCCCTGGTTTGATTCTGGTCAAGGGCACATGCTCAGGTTTCGGGCTCAATCCCTAGTAAGGGGTGCGCGGGAGGTAGCCAATCAATGATTCCTTCTCATCATTGGTGTTTCTATCTTTCTCTTTCTCTTCCTCTCCCTTCTTCTCTGAAATCAATAAAAAAATATATTTTAAAAATTGTTGCATATATTAAAGTTAATTCTTTGTTCTACACGCTTCTATGGTTTTTAGAAATGTGCCTTTACAGTATCATACAAAATAGTTTTATAGCCCTACAAAAATTCCCTGTGCGTTACCTACTTAACACTACCCCACTTCCTGGTGTGTTTTTTTTTTAACCTTCTCTATAGTTTTGCCTTTTCCAGAGTGTCATATATTTGGACTCATACAGCATGTAGCCTTCGCAAATTGGCTTCTTTTGCTTAGCAATAAAGATTCATCCATGTCTTTTCACAGCTTCATAGCTCATTTATTTTATTCATTTTCTTCATTTTTTATTTATTGATTTTTTTGAGAGAGAGAGAAAAAGAGAGAGAGAGAGAAACAGATTGTTGTTCCAGTTATTTATGCATCCACTGACTGGGGATCAACCTGCAACCTTGGTGTATCTGGACAACCCTCTCACCAGCCGAGCTACCCGGCCAGGGCCCAAGCTCATTTTTAAAGTTACTGGATATTATTCAATTCTATGCGTATCCAATTTTGTTTGTTTGTTTGTCTGTGGTAAGGGGCACCTTGGCTGCTTCCAGTTTGAGGCCATTATGAATAAAGTTGCTATGAGCATTTGCATGCAGGCTTCTGTGTGGGCAGACGTTTTCAAACCCATTGGGTAATTAAACAGGCTTTTTTGGCTCCACCTTCACACCCACTTCCAGAGGAAGGAATGTCGCCTGTTCCCAGGCCTTTTGGGGTTTGGCTGTAAATGAACTTGCTTCGTGGCTTTCTACCTGTGCTTTTATGATTCCGCTTTCTCTGTTCTACTAAGTGAAGTGATGCTCTTACATCTGCTTTCCAGCCTGGAAAACTATGTTGCATAACTCCTCTTCTAGCCCCATTATTTTGTGGGTTGACCTTTTCATGACCTTTTACTGTCATTTTAGAAAATGATGGAGTGAAAGCTAATGTCAGTGTTCAACCCACCACGTGCAACCAGAAGTACCTCCCCTTCCTTTCTCAGAGGCTGAGACTTAATCTCCCTGGGGATGGAGGAGGGAGTGTTTGTGAAGTTGTGGATCCTGTGTTGTGACCAGATTTCAAGATTCCCAAGACCCCCAGGGAGCCAGCCAGTCCGATGCAAAAGCAAAGAGTCCTTTTAATTCAAGCCGGCTTGCGCTCCTGTTCACCAGACTCACCGACACAACGGCAAGCCCAGTGGCTGAGAGAGCGAGGCCTGATGGGACAGGGGGTTTTATAGGGGGAGTGGAGTAAGGGCAGGAGAGCGGACTGTGGGCCCCGCCGATTGGCCAGGCGCGAGTCGGTGTCTCATTACGCAGGATGTGGTCATAGTGATGGCGTGCACTTCCCTTGATTATTATTGGTTAGTCCAGAGAAATCCTGGGTGTGGCTAGCAGAGGCTTCTTCCTGGAAGAAGCACATGGCTCTGTCCAAAGATGGAGGACCCAAGGCAAGATGGAGGGCGCAGTCCCCGCCCAGGCTCCAGGGGCTAGTCCAATCGCCGGGGGTCCAGCAGATCGACCAGCTCCAGCCCAGACAGGAAGTCCACGTCCTCCGTCTCATCCCCGGGGGCGCCGGCAATCTCCTCCTCCTCCGTCTCCTTGGGCTCCGCTGCTGCGTGGGTCCGATCCGGGGGACAGCGGGCGGGTGGCGGCCCGCGCTGGGCTCCCACTGCAGGCCGGGGAGTCGATGCCCAAGGCTGCCAGCAGCACGGCCAGGCTGTGCCTCATGGGGCCGGGCGGCCGGCCCATGCAGGCCCCGGCCCCTCTGACCGGGCCCTGAGGGCCGCATGGACCCCCGGCCCCAGTGCGGGCAAGCGGGGAGCTGACCACGGGGGAAGGGAGGAAAGAGCCAGGTGGTGAGGCCTTCTGCTCCCACGACCTCCCCGGTCACCGCTTGGCCCCACCCCTCGGCCCGCCAGCCGGCTGCGCAGCCGGTCAGGACACTCGGACACTCGGACCTGCTCCGGGGAGGCCAGGCCCTACGGCGGGCGCGGAGGGGTTCCAGAGCCCAACGGCCGGACTCCTCCTCCCGCACCACCCGGAGAGGCGGGCAGCGCCCCTTTCACCTGCAACGCCAGTCATGTGAGAGGACCCTCTGCTTCAAATCTGTCCCAGACAGGGTCTCAGTCCCAACCCCTGCCCTCGATGAGTCCTTCCTTCGGGTTTGGAAGGCCCAAACCTGCTGGGAAGAGAGGGGCATTGGCTCAACGTTCTGAGCTGAAGGCCTCAGAGCAAGGTCTACCGCTCAGCTGGGGAAATGACACAAACAGTGGGGTGGGGTGAGGGGCAAGAGAGCAAGAATCCCAGCAATAAACCCGTGTCTGGCACATCCATCCTCATCTCCCTAATGATGTCTGGCAGCAAACCTTCTGCCGGGAGCGATAGGGGTGGTGACTTCAGGGTTAGAGTCAAGAAACGGAATGATGGGTCACGGAGCAGAATCACCTCCCTCTGATCACCCCCTGATATCCTTTGCTTTATCTCTCACACAGAGTGCCTTCTCCCGGCGAGTCATCCACTCGCTGCCCTCACTTGCAGTCCGGACCCTGAGGACTCCCCAGGCTGTATCTACAGCCACCCTCCCCTTCCTTACCTCCAGCGGAGCAGAGCTGTTCTCCCTGGATGTCCTGCGGTGATCACAGCGGTGTACTCTGCATCACACTGTCCTCTTTCGATCCAAGCCCATCAACTGTTTGGCATTTCTTAAAGGTTCGCCATGTTCCCCGTCCACTTATATATCATCTTCTTGCTTCTAAAAACTGTTATGTATTTATTTGGTGGCTTTTAAATATCTTTGCTGTAATATTTTATGTCTTTGGATGGGGGGGGGGGGGAAGCAAAACAGCTGTATGGCTTGAAACTTGGACGAACATGTGTGTCCTTTTCCTGGGGCTCATCTGTGAAGGGCCTTATAGTATTCCTTCAGCCCAGGCCATCTCGCGATGAGCAAAAGCCTGCCTTCCTCGGAGAATGATGTTCCCAACCTCTTGCACAGATTCGGGTCTCACAGGCACTTGGCAGTGTTTTGTTAAGCTTATTCTGACTGTCATTCTCTCCTCCACCATTGGCTCCGCCCCCACTGGGATAAGAACAGCTTCCCAGATCCCTGGCTTCCCTTTGGAAAATGCACCGGAGGTCTTGCTCCCATGGGAAGGATGGGATGAAAATCTGCTCCCAGGATGACCCCACAGCTATTTAATGGGATTTGTGCAATGTTCTCACTGTCCCCAGGCCTGTCCCAGTAAACATTTGCTGCCTGCGGGACAGAGCCCGAATGCCTTGTCCTGTGGCGAAAGCCACTCGACCCCGCAGCATTAGTGCTCTTCTCTGCAGGCTGCAAAGAGGCAGTAGAGCGAGGTCAGGGATGTGGGCTCTGCAGCAGACCACCTGGGTTCCCATCTGACTCTGCCACGTCCGTGCTGGGAGACCTTGGGCAAGTTACTCCTCCTCTTCATGCCTCAGTTTCCTTCCTGGTACGTGAAAGTAATAATAGTATATGCCTCCGAGAGTTTTGGTAAAGATTGAATGAATGGATAAATGGGAAGTGCTCAGCACAGTGCCTGGTGCTCAGAAGGTGCTCTGTAGCTGCCAGCTCCTACATTGCCTCTCTGCATCCCACTCAGACTGGGCCAGTCCCTGCTCCCTCCCCAGCTCTGAACGTCAGTTCCATAGTGTCTCCCGGGGCAGATTAAATCCTCCCCTTCCTCCCCTTTCTCCTTCTGTTATCAATGATAACTTCCGTTTATTGAACATTTGCCACATGCTAGTTACGTTTGAAGTGTTATTTTTTTTAAACTCCCAATAACCCTGAAAGGCTGGTAACGCCACTCCTGTTTTATCGATAAGGAAACTAAGCCTGAGAAAGGAGAAATGGCTCCGGTCAGGGGCAGGGCTGAGAGTTGAACTTGCCCATCCGGCTCTGTCCTCCTCTCGGGCTGTCTCTCCTTCTTATTCTCAAGCATCTGCTGTCTGCCACCCACCCTGTAAGGCCACGCTTGGGGTTCTCCATGTGGTGAATTAAGTCACTCACGATGATTTTGGTTGCAATAGAAAGCCCAACTCAAGCTGGCTTAAACCAGAGAGGGCATTTGCTGTTCATAAAAACAAAACATTAGAGCAGCGGTTCTCAACCTGTGGGTCGCGACCCCTTTGGGGGTCAAACGACCCTTTCACAGGGGTCGCCTAAGACCATTGGAAAACACATATATAATTACATATTGTTTTTGTGATTAATCACTATGCTTTAATTATGTTCAATTTGTAACCATGAAATTGGGGGTTACCACAACATGAGGAACTGTATGAAAGGGTCGCAGCATTAGGAAGGTTGAGAACCACTGCCCTAGAACAAAGGGAATGGAACGGGAGCGAAGCCTGGGAGAGGCGTGCAGAGGCCAAGAAGCCCGGAGCCAGGAAAGGACTCTGGAGGCCACACAGCCTGACCCAGCGGGGCTGCTGCAGTGCCCTCCCGTCTGTCCTCCAAAGGCACCCATCTAGCTCTTACACCTCCAGCGACAGGGGCCCATCCTCAGAGCAACCCACATTTGTCCTAGAGACGTCTCTAACAGAAGCCTCTCCCATAGCGGGTTGGAGTCTGTGTCTTCCCTGGGTTTCCAGCCCACATCTGTTTCATCCGCCCTACATCTCAGCCTCCCAGGGAAGTGTAAACAGTGATTGCATTTCCAAGACCCCTCTGGACAAACCGACCCCTCCCAGGCCCGTCTCCTTAGAGGTGGAGGCCACAGAAGGAGTGGGGGTGTGGGGGGCCCTCAGGACAGTCACCTTGGAGCTGGTGGAGCCACAGGTGAGCTTCCTCCAGGAGCCACAGGTGAGCTTCGTCCAGTCTCCAGGTCGCCACTGTACTGCTCAAAACAAATGCCTGGGTCCCAGGGAGGAGCCCCGGTTCCCCGGTGGGCGTGCTTATTTGGAGAATGTGATCTCCCGGACACGCAGCGCACCGCCTGCCCCCTCCCCTGCAGCTTCCGCAGGAGCTCTGAAGTGTCTGGCCACGGCCACGTGCCCTGTAGCTGTAGTTCCTGAGGTCCACGCTGCTCCCATCTGGCCACACAATCAAGGCTCCAACCCAGCCCCAGCCCTGACCCCCCACCACTCAGAGGGCTGCACAGGGTGAGGTGTACACAACAATGGAAGGAGCCCGAGCTGGCGTCAGGAGTCCTTCAGGGAATGCTGCTCCTCTGGGATGGGTGACTTTGCCTCTCAGAGCCTCAGTTTCCCTTATCTGAACAGCAGGGGGAAAACTCATTGGCAAAGGTGCCCTGGGAATGCGAATGGGAGCACACACTGGGTTCCTAACAGGGGTGTGATTACGGTGGGTGGTGGTGAAGGCCTCCCTGATGCTCCCGTGGTTGTCAGAATCTGCTGAGATGGCTACTGATCTTTTGTCGCACTAACCGTGCACCTTTGCAGGCACCAGATGGCAACTCTTCTGTCGTGGAAACACATTCGAACTCCTGCCGCCCCCCAAGATGCCCTCACAGACTGATTAGACAGGCAGTGTCCCTGCACTGTCCCTCTCCAACTTTTACAGGGTAGACCCTATAGAAGACATTGTGGTTCTGTCTCACCTGCTGCTTCTTGGGAGGTGCTTACCCCATTCACATGGCTGTAGAGGGAGCCCCTTGCTGGATGACTACCCGTCCCCGGGTCTCCGTTGGCCTCCTGTTCTTCGCTATGAGCTAAGCTGGGCTAAACAGCTCTCTGAGATCCTTCATGTTGGATGTAGAAGAAAGAATCCTTCCTTCTCCAAGCTGCAGAGACCTGCAGCCGCTGGAAGCCATGTGGCAAACACCAGTAGCAGCGAGGGAACAAGGCTGACCCACCGAGGCAGGAGCAGGGGCAGATGACACAGCATGTTTGAGTCCGTGGGACAGGTGTTCTTCAGCCTTCTGGCCCGCTGCTTGGTGGCACAGACCACCCTTAGGATACAAAAGGCATGGACTATTTTCCCGGCCTCTCTGGGGTCCAGCCGACTGGAAAGGGAATCTATCCAGAAGCAGGATTGGTCCAATCAGATTGTACATGTCCAGGAACTGGAGCACAGAGTGTCAGGGTCAGATGGCAGCCAGTGCCGCGCTCTGGAGGGAAACAGGCAGAGCCTTTGGGGGCAGTCATGTGGATTCTTACATAAGCAGAGGCAGAGCTTGGAGGAGAGACAAGAGGGAGGCAGGGAGAGGGCCTGCCTTGGTTCCCAGCTCTCCCTTCCTGTTTTCACCCCCCTCCCCGCCCCCAGTCCTGCCCTGCCCTGCCTGCCCACAGGCATCATGAACTATTTCTGCACCTGATAAATCTTCCCTTCTGCTCAAGCTGCTTTGAGAGGCTCCTTTTCCTGTTCCCACACTTCCTGTTTCCTCAGCACAGCCCAGGATAGAGGCAACAGAGTCTGTGCTCACCCATAGCGGGCGCTGGAGAATGGGAGTCTACATGACCTAGGCCAGTGATCGGCAAACTCATTAGTCAACAGAGCCAAATATCAACAGTACAACGATTGAAATTTCTTTTGAGAGCCAAATTTTTTAAACTTAAACTATATAGGTAGGTACATTGTTATTAACTTAACTAGGGTACTCCTAAGGCTTAGGAAGAGCCACACTCAAGGGCCCAAAGAGCCGCAGGTGGCTCACGAGCCGCAGTTTGCCAACCACGGATCCTAGGCATTTACACTCGGCTTTTTAAATAAATAAATTAATAAATAAATATTTTGATTTCAGAGGGGAAGGGAATAGAGACAGAGATAAAAACATCAATGATGAGAGAGAATCATTGATTGCCTGCCTCCTACACACCCCACACAGGAGATCAAGCCGCAACCCGGGCATGTGCCCTGACCAGGAATCCAACCAGAAACCTCCTGGTTCATAGGTCAACACTCAACCATTGAACTATGTTGGCCGGACCCTCACACCAATTTTTTACTACTCTCCACAGCCCCTGGGAACCCCTAAACTGCTTTCTCTCTCTATATACAGACTTGCCTATTCTGGACATTTCGTATAAATGGAATCATACAAAATGAGGCCTTTTGTGTATGGCTTTTTCCTCTTAGTGGAATGTTTTTAAGGTTTATGCTGTAGCATGTATCATTACTTCATTTCTTTTTATGGCTGAATAATATTCACATTTTGTTTATCCATTCATCAGTTGATGGATATTTTGGTTGTTTCTACTGTGAATAGTGCTGCTACAAACATGTATACAGTATTTATGTGAGTACCTGTTTTCAATTCTTTTGGGTATATACCTAGGTGTGGAATTGCTGGGTCATATGATAATTCTATGTTTAACCTTCTGAGGAACCGCCAAAGCTGTTACATTTTACATTTCCACCACCGATTTCTCCACATCCTCATCGATGCTTGTTATTTTCTTACTTTCTTTAAGCCATCTTCGTGGCTGTGCAGTAGTATCGCTGGGACTTTGATTTGCATTTCCCTAATGACTAATGATGTTGAGCATCTTCTCATGTGCTTATTGGCCATTTGTATGTCTTATTTGGAGAAATATCTATTCAGGTACTTGTCTATTTAAAAAAAATTGGTTATTTGTCTCTTTATAAATGAGTTGTAATAGTTCTTTACATAGTCCAAATACAAAATTCCTTATCAGATATATGAATTGCAAGATTTTTCTTCTATTGGTTTCCCTTTCACTTTCTTTAAAGCACCCCCAATGTAAATTTTGATAAAGTCCAATTTATGTATTTTTTCACTTATTACTTCTGCTTTTGGTGGCCTATCTAAGAATATTCAGTCTTTTACCTTAAGGTCAAATTCTTTCCTTCTCTGGAGTTCCGAATTTTGCCTGATGTTTGCAAATGTCTTTTTTATTACTTGTATCTTCAGCAGGTCTACCTGTTTCAAATTATAGATTCTCAGGGGCTGTGACCAGTCCTGCAAAACAAGTCCATGCTGTGAAATAATTAAAGTTTTAATGGTGGCTGCGTTAATGACCAGTGATCAGAAGGCCCTTCTCTGGGTCTAACCACGTATTGCAGAACAAATCCATTTCCCTTTCACAGGTTCTGAGGGGGACTCTGATGTGAAGGCCCCGCAAAAAGGGGAGACATGTAAACACAATGGAGGGGGTCGGCAGTGGCTGACCTGCTTGGAGCTTGTCCACCAACAGCAAGAATTTCCACTGAGCCTGGCTTCCCGCCAAGCCGAGGGCAGCAGTTTGTGGGGACAGTGGTGGGGGCTGGGACTTGGCACCGCCTCCCCCACTCCAAGAGAGAAAGACGGTGATGCCTGGGCAAGATCCAGTCTCTAGCACTGGCAGCTCTGGCTAAGGGTGGGAACATGGGCAAGGCAGGCAGGCATGTGCAGGGAAGCGAGAAGGTGCCGCTCAGCTCCTGGTCTCCATGCAGCTGCTATTGGTCATCTCTTCCCTCTGGGAAGCTTGTCTCTGGGGATCTTCTAGGTTCTGCCAGGACAAGCCGGCCTGACCAGGCACAGTTGCCAATGGACAGGAACCACAACTGATCCGCTCCAGCCCCAGGCTGCCCACACTCATGGACTTGGCAGAACTCAATAGCACATTCCGATCCAGCATCACTTGGAAAGTTCCTACTGTGTGCCCGCGCCACCACAGGGCCCTCACCCAGGACCTCAGCACCGAGCCTTGCACACTGTGGGGTTGGGGTGGGAGTCCAATGTCCCTGCTAAACTCACAGGCCCTGGAAAGAGCCTGGATTTTGGTGTCAAAACAGTTTGTATGCTGAATTACCATTTAGTTCAAATGTGATTTGGGCAAGTCACTTAACGCTTTCAAATGTTTGTCCCCCATCCAGGAAAATGATGTCACGGGGAGGTGAGAGCAAATGAGGTGAAGCATACCAGGGTCTAATGCAGTGGTTCTCAACCTTCCTAACGTCGCGACCCTTTAATACAGTTCCTCACGTTGTGGTGACCCCCAATTTCATTGTTACAAATTGAACATAATTAAAGCATAGTGATGAATCACAAAAACAATATGTAATTATATATGTGTTTTCCGATGGTCTTAGGAGACCCCTGTGAAAGGGTCATTCGACCCCCAAAGGGGTCGCGACCCACAGGTTGAGAACCGCTGGTCTAATGTCTGGCTGGAGGGGCTTGATACATGAAAGGCCCTGTATCATGTACCGCAGAGCCAGCTCACAGCCCTGGTCTGGCTTTAATCTCTTCCTTCATCCCCTAAATGGGCACCTCATCCTAGCTCTCTCTCTTGAACTCTTGAATAGCCAACCCATCCCAGGCCTGTCCACCTGGAGTCTCAGGGCCCCCCAGCTCGGCATGTCTGTCCTGGACTCCACGCCTCTCCCTGAACTCTGCGCCTTTCCCTGAAAACTTGGTTGCTCTTCCCATGCTGCCATCTCAGAAAGACCTGACCATCCAGTCAGCGCCCCATGCCAGAAAGCTGGGCGGCGTCCTAGAGCTTTGCTCTTCCATATCCCCTTCCGGGCACCTGATTGCATCCTTCCCGTCCCAGGGCCCATGTGCAGTGGGGGACATCAGTTTCCTAGGACACTGCGACATCGTCCACTCTCTCCGTGTCTTCCTAGTGTCTCTCCTACCAACCCCAGCAGGCCTTTACTCCCACACTGCCCCAGACTGCCCTCGCGAAGATCTCCAGTGCCTCCACCAAGCCGAAGCCAGCAATTCCCAGTGCTCACCCTCCCTCGTCCATGGCCTGCATCTGACACAGTGGCCTCTCCCTGTCCTGAGATACCGTCAGCGCAAATCTCTTTTTCCCAATTGCTCTCCTGACCCTCAGGCTGCATCCCCGCAGTCTGCCTGGCTGGTTCACCCTCATCTCACTAACTTCTAACCACTGTTGTTCCCGGGAGCTCGTTTCTTCCTCTTTCTTTTTTAAAATATATTTTTATTGATTTCAGAAAGGAAGGGAGAGGGAGATATAGAAGATCAATGATGACAGAGAATCATTGACTGGCTGCCTCCTGCACGCCTCCTACTGGGGATCGATCCTGTAACCTGGGCATGTGCTCTTAACCAGAATCGAACCTGGGACCCTTCAGTCTGCAGGCTGACACTCTATCCTCTGAGCCAAACCGGTCAGGGCAGGAACTCATTTCTTAACTGCTATTTTCTACCTATGCGTACTCCACGGTGATCTCTCCTGTCCCGTGGATCGCAATACCATCTCTATGTTGGTGGTTCCAGCTCTAGTCCAGACCAGTCTCTTTAATCTGTATCTCTACCTGCCTACCTGACAGCTCCATTAGAATGTGAAGCAGATACCCTGAATGAACCATGCCCCACACTGAGCTCCTAATCTTTCCCACAAGCCCACTCTCCTGCAGTCTGTCCTCCCCGTCTCCGTTAATGGCAACTCTGTTTTTCCAGCTGCTTGGGTAAAAAATTCTTGGTGTTATCTCTCACACTCTACAAGAAATCTGTCAGGAAGTTCTGCCAGCTCTACTTTCAGGATATATCCAGAGTCCAACCAATTCCCACCACCTTCCCAGCTAAGAAGCTGGTTCCAGCCACTTCATCTCTTGCCTGGATTACCACAGTGGCTTCCAACCGGTGTCCATGCTTCTGCCTCACCTTGCATCTAAGTATAATTCAGATCATGTCACTCTGCTCATAACCCTCCAGTGCCCCTCCATATCACACCCATAAAAGCCATGCTCCTCACAATCACCCTCAAGGCTCTGTGTGGGACCCCTTTCCCCTCTGAATCTATCGTCTTTTACTTTCCCTCTTGCTGTCCTGGGTCCTACTCCATGTCCCTGGAATATGGCCAGCCTAGTCCCACCTCAGAGCCTTTGAATTTGCTGTTTTCTCTCCCTAGAATGCTGTTCCTCCTGATATCCCCAGGGTGTTATTCTCTCATTTCATTCAGGTCCTCACTTGTCACCTCCTCAGAGAGGCCTACCCTGACTGCCCCATTTAGAGCATCAACTGCTGGCTTCTCTTAGCCTCTTTTCCTGCTTTATTTGTTTTCTCCTTAGCACTTATAATTCTTAACATGTTATTTATTTTACTTATTTACTTGTGATGGCTATTTTTGGGGATCAATTTGAGTGGGTGCCCAGATTCTTGTAAAAGAATATGCTGGGTGTGTCTGTGGGGTGTTTCTGGAGGAAATTCGCAGTGGACCAGGGAAAACAGATTGCCCTCCCCTATCGGATGGGCCTCATCCAATCCATGGGAGGCCTAAGAGAATAACAGGCTAAGTAATGATTCTCTCTCTCTGCTGGGACACTGGTCTTCTCCTGCTTTTAGACTCAGACTTGGACTAGATGTAGGTACAGATGGAGAGATAGAGATGCAGATATCAGGGTTTAGGTATCTCCTATTGGTTCCGTTTCTCTGGAGAACCTGGACTAATGCATTTGTCTATTGTCTAAATTCCTTCACAAAAATGTAAGCTTGTTGAGAGCAAAGTTTTTGTGTGTTTTGTGGACTATTTTGTCTCCAGTACCTAGAACAGGGCCTGCTCAAAGCTGGTACTTGGTAAAGTTTTGGTGACTGAACTCCTCCTCTCTGGCCCCTGCTTGTTAGGCCCTCCCCACAGGGTACCGTCAACATTGTGGCCAAGCATCTGCCAATCATGGGATACCTTCAACCAAGAACGGAGTGGCCTCAGACTGTGTGATTGATTGTCTGAAGTTGTCCAGCATCCCGTGATGGTCCAGGCAAATCCAGAGAAGGCTGATGACGGACAAATCTACACTGGACATTTTCTAGAAAGGTGAGATGCCAGGCCAATGGGACCAGTGGGATGCTGACAAGAATGATAGACAAGATATACCAAGACAAGTAAGGGATATGAGGAAAGAAGAAAAATGGGGGTGAGAGAAGGTGGGTGATGGAGTTGGAAGGAGCAGAGTTATGGTCAAAGAGAGATGTTTGCATTTGCACTGGCAGAGGCGGGTGATTCTGAATGACGTGGCCAGAATGTGGCCGGAGCAGTGTGAGGACTGGAGTGCAGAGAGTGATGGTCCCTGGAGATGAGGTCCTCAAGGACTGAGAGGGCAGCATGGTGATGAGCCATCACATCGTTTCCGGCCCACCTCGGGCAGGGAAAGGAGGTGTCATTAATTTACAGTCTGCACAGGGATGACTGTCCTGAGCAAACTGAGACACAGACATCCTAATACTTAGGCACTGGGGCTGACGGCAGGCCTTGGGACAGAAAAAGGCAGTGCCCCGGCGTGCTGTCACAGGGACGGAGGGGCTGCAGGCCTAGAAGCTCACCCAGAGGCAGAAGCCTGGGTAGGAAGCTTTGCTGTGGAGGTGGAGGGCACAGACCCCACCTGCAGACCTGGTGGGGTTATGAAGCTAGACAGTGAGATTTTTCAACCTTACACACACACACACACACACACACACACACACACACACACACGTCACACTTAGCACAGTGTTCTTTTTTTGGGGGGCGGGGGGGGGTGTTCCCTAGAAGATATAGTCCTAGAAGTGGGATCACTGGGTCAAATGGCAGTTCCATATCTAATTTTTTGAGAAACTACATACTGTTTTCCGTAATGGCTGCACCAGTCTGCACTCCCACCAGCAGTATATTAGGATTTCCTTTTCCCCACATCCTTACTAGCACTTGTCATTTGCTGATCTGTTGATGGTAGCCATTCTGACAGGTGTGAGGTGATACCTTATTGCTCCTGTTCTTAGGGGAAATGGTTTTAGCTTTTCCCCATTGAGTATGATGTTGGCTATAGGTTTGTCATATATGGCCTTTATCATGTTGAGATATGCTCCCTCTATTCCCATTTTGCTGAGAGTTTTTTATAAAAATGGGTGTTGGATTTTGTCAAATGCTTTTTCTGCATCTATTGATATGATCATGATCATGTGATTTTTGTCTTTCCATTTGTTTATGTGACATAGCCCATTTCTTGATTTGTGAACATTGTACTAGCTTTGCATCCCTGGAATAAATCCCACTTGGTCTTGGGGTGTGATCTTTTAAATATATTGCTGGATGTGATTTGCTAATATTTTGTTGAGGATTTTAGCATCTATGCTCATCAGGAAAACTGGCCTTAGTTCTTTTTCTTTGTAGTGTCTTTATCTGGTTTTGAATTAGGATAATGCTGACCTCATAGAAAGAGATGGGAAGTGCTCCTTCCTCTTGGCTATTGGGAATAGTTTGACAAGGATAGATGTTAGTTCTTTGAATGTTTGGTAAAACTCCCCTATGAAGCCATCCAGACCCAGGCTTTTGTTTGATGGGAGTTTTTTTGTTTGTTTGTTTTTCTAGTACTGCTTCTATTTCATCAGTTGTTATTGGCCTATTCAGGTTTTCTGAATCTTCCTGATTAAGTTTTGGAGGTTGTATTTTTCTAGGAATTTTTCCATTTCATCCACATTGTCCAGCTTGTTGGCATATAGTTGTTCATGATATTTTCTTACAATCCTCTGTATTTCAGTGGTGTCAGTGGTTACTTCTCAGCTTTTGTTTCTGATTTTATTTATTTGGGCCCTCTCTCTTTGTTCCTTTTTTTTTTTTAAATATATTTTGTTGATTTTTTAAAGAGAGGAAGAGAGAGAGATAGAGAGTTAGAAACATCGATGAGAGAGAAACATCGATCAGCTGCCTCCTGCACATCCCCCACTGGGGAAGTGCCCGCAACCCCGGTACATGCCCTTGACCGGGATCGAACCTGGGACCTTTCAGTCCGCAGGCCTACGCTCTATCCACTGAGCCAAACCGGCTTCGGCTCTCTTTGTTTCTTGATGAGTATGGCTAATGGCTTGTCAATCTTGTTTATCTTTTTAAAGAATCAGCTCTTTGTTTTATTAATTTTTTTGTATATATATATATTTTTAGTTCTATGTCATTTATTTCTTCTCTAATGTTTATTATTTCTTTCCTTCTATTTACTCTGGGCTTTTCTTGTTCTCTTTCTAATTCTTTAAGTTGTAGTGTTAAATAGCTTATTATTAATTTTTCTTGTTTCTTGAGGTAGGTCTGTAGTGCAATGAACTTCCCTCTCAGGATTGCTTTTGCGGTGTCCCAGAGTTTTTGGGCTGTTGTATGTTTATTTTCATTTGTTTCCAGGAAGTTTTTTTTTTATTTATTTCTTGTTCTCATTGGTAATCCATTCATTGTTTAATAACATGCTATTTAGCCTCCATGTGTTTGAATGTTTTTTGGGTGTTTTCACTATAGTTGATTTCTAATTTCATTCCACTATGTTCTGAGAAGATGCTTGATATGATTTCAATCTTCTTGAACTTGTGGTGAATTGTTTTGTGTCCTAACGTGTGGTCTATCTTTGTAAATGACCCATGTGCATTTGAGAAGAATGTATATTCTGCAGTTTGGGGGTGAAATGTTCTATAAATGTCAATTAAGTCCATCTGATCCAGTGTATCCTTTAGAGTCACTGTTTTTTGTTATTTTTTTTTTTTGTCTGGAAGAACTATCCAGTGAAGTCAGTGGGGTGTTAAAGTCCCCTACTATGACTGTGTTGTCGATCTCTTCCTTCAAGTCCTCTAGAAGTTTTTAAAATATATTTAGGTGCTTCTAATTGGATGCATATATGATTCCCAGGGTTACATCCTCTTGTTGGATCGATCCCTTTAGTATTATGTAGTGACCTTTCTTGTCTCTTGTGATGGCCTTCATTTTGAAGTCTATTTTGTCAAATATGAGTATTGCTAACCCACCTTTTTTTTTTTTTCTTTTCCATTTTCATGGAAAATTTTTTCCATCCCTTCACTCTCACCCTGTATGGGTCTTTTGTTCTGAGGTGGGTCTCTTATAGATAGCATATAGTTGGGAGATGTTTTTGTATCCATTCAGCTATCCAGTGTCTTTGATTAGCAGTGGTTCTCAACCTTCTGGCCCTTTAAATACAGTTCCTCATGTTGTGACCCAACCATAAAATTATTTTCTTTGATACTTCATAACTGTAATGTTGCTACTGTTATGAATAGTAATGTAAATATCTGATATGCAGGATGGTCTTAGGCAACCCCTGTGAAAGGGCCGTTCAACCGCCAAAGGGGTCACGACCCACAGGTTGAAAACCGTTGGATTAGAGCATTTAATCCACTTACATTTAAGGTTATTATTTATAGGTATTTATTTATTGCCATTTTAATTCTGTATGCCTAGGTTTCTCTATTTCTTCTTCTCATTACAGCAGTCCCTTTAGCATCTGGCCTGATGGTGATGAACTCCTTTAGCCTTTTTAGTCTGGGAAGCTCTTTATTTCCCATCTATTTTGAATGATAGCCTTGCTGGATATAGTAATCTTGGTTTCAAATCCTTGCTTTCCATTACTTTGAGTATTTCATGCCATTCCCTTCTGGTATAGAGTTTCTGATGAGAAATCAGCTGATAGCCTTATGGGAGCTCCTTTGTAGGTAACAGTTTGCTTTTCTCTTGCTGCTTTTAAGATTCTCTCTTTGTCTTTAACTTTTGGCATTTTAATTATGATGTGTCTGGGCATGGTCCTGTTTGGGTTCTTTTTGCTTGGGACTCTCTGTGCCTCCTGAACTTGTGTGACTTTTTCCTTCACCAGGTTATTCTGCCATTATTTCTTCAAACATTCTCTATCTTTTCTCCTTTCTGCCTCTCCTGGCACACCTACTATGCGAATATTAGGTTTCATGTTGTCCCACAGCTCCCTTGAGCTGTCCTCCCATTTTTTAATTGTTTTTTTTTCTTTTTGGTTCTCTGATTGAGTGATTTTTTCTACCCTGTCTTCTAATTCACTGATCTGATCCTCAGCTTCCCCTAATCTGCTGTGTATTCTTTCTAATGTGTTCTTTATTTGTGCTATGTCATTCTTAATTTCCGTTTTCATAGTTAGTATACCTTTTCTCATATAGTTGAGCATCTTTACCATCATTATTCTGAACTCTATATCTATATCTTATTTCCATTTAATTTATCACTTCTTCTGGAGAATTCTCTTGTTTTTTCATTTGAGGGTTGTTTCTTTGTCTCCTCATTTGGGGTAGATCTACTACACCTCTCAATTTCTAGTGCAAGACAGTGTCAAATGCTGTTTCTGACTAATTATATCAGGCAGACTCAAAGCCTCCAGAAACCCTCCTCTACTTACAGACTGATAGGATTCTGGCTTGAGTAGCCCTCAAGCAATCATCCACAGGTGTGACAAGAGATTTCCAACAGAGTGGGACAATTGCTTCTGCCTAGAAGTGAATTCTCAATCTCTTCATGGGCCTCAGAAACTCCACACGGTTGGGATAGTTTTCCAATATGGTGGTCAACTGTCTTCCCGCCTCCCCCCACTCCACCCCCAGGCAAAACCACCTGGATAGCAATTGTCTGCCTGAGAAAGATGTTCTCCACAGCATGAGGGAATGACTCAGAACAGGAAACCTGGGTGTCTGCCTTCTGAGCTCTAACCCCAAAGCCCCCAATACTGACTTCTGCTCACACTGCTCCAGTCCACTCTGACCTCCCTTTGCTGGAGCACAAGGTGAGTGGCTACACAGGGATCTTGTGTGTTGGCCCTTTAAGAGGGTGCCTGCGTTTCCAGCCATTTCTCCCTGGCAGATAGCAACCCTACTGCTTTTCACAGTCAGATGTTATGTGGATACCTTTCTCAGTTCTGGTGGTCTCTATTGGGGGGCCCAGCTTGGGGATTAAACCCCAGAGCTCTCAGTGGCAACCCCCCACTGCTGAGATCTCTCTCCAGAATTCCAGCTGCTGTCTATGGGAGCCCGGCCAGCCCTCTCGTGTCTTTGCACTTCCCACCAGTCTCTATGTGGTCTCCACTTTCTGTCCTTGATTATCAGATCCCTAGCTAGTCTTCAGTTGATTATTCAGGATGGGTTTTTTTTTGCTTTTTGTTTTTTGTATTTTAGTTGTAATTCCAGCTTGGTCCTGGGAGCATGTCTGTGCCACGAATCATTTTTAGTATAAGTATACTGCTAAATATTTCACCGAGACATACTAATACTAAAACCATATTGTTTACCTGAAACTCAAATTTACCTGGGCAACCTTGTTTTTGTTTGTTTTGCTAAATCTGGCAATCAAGAAGGCCAGAGTGGTGGTGTGAATCAGGGAGCCTTGTTAGTGGACCAGGAGGCTGGGAGAGCAGGGCCAGATCTGAGTATGGCTGAGAAGAGTGTCAGCCAAAAGAGGCGGTTAGTGAGGGAAAAGGACTCTAAATGGGCAGAGTCAGCCTGTGGACACGAAGGCCAGGCGGGTGAATGCGAACGGCTTTCTGACACTGGCTCACATCAGGTAGAGCCCTGGAGTCCACAGAAGGTGCTCAGAGCTGTTACTATAATTGGATCCTTTAGCTCTGGGAAGTGGGCACAGCACAGATCCCTATGCCCGGAACGCTGGTGAGGGCGCTCAGGTTCAAGGAGGTTTTGTGGAGGTTCTGTAGTTGGATTCTTAGGAAAGGGTATCAGCTCAAGCAGGAGCCCCGGCAAGCCCTGCACCAAGCCCTGGGAAGCATGGTGCCACTAAGGGGGCAGGGAGGGGGTGGGGAGAGGAGACCGAGCCTGAGAGAGCCAGCTTGGAGAGAGAGGGAGAGGCGGGGAGGAGAAAAATGACCAAAGCTCAGGATCCGCTAGTAAATGATTAGCCTTCCCCGGAACACAGAAGCTGTGGACTGTTTTATAAACGAATGAAATGAAATAAAGTGCAGCAAAAATAAAATAGCAAAACTAAAAAGACTAAGGTGTCAAACCCTCTGATGAAGGTTCAGGAGAGCCTGAGGGGGCCTCAGTGTAAAGCCTTTGGCTACAGACTGGGAAGCCAGGGACAGCAAGGGACAGTGCTGTCAGGCAGTGACCTTATGGCATCTCTTATCTCTTTGGGCCTCATATTCCTCTGCCATAAAGCACAGGGGTGAGCTGAATAGCGAGGGTTCTTCAGAGGAGCTCAGAGACCTTCAAGCTACCTTCCAATTGTCAGGAGATGATGAGTGTTGCCCCAGATGCTGGGGTCAGTTCATTCATTCACCAGCATGAACTGATGCCCTACTGTGTGCCAGGCAGCTTGCAGATGCTGGGCAAGGTCTCTGCCTTCATGAGACCTACACCCTTGGGTGTGCCTGGTGGAGTGGGGGAAGACAGACAATAAATAAATGAACAAATAAGCAGGCAGGGAGGGACATTTGAGCCGAAGCCTGAATGATCTGTGCACGCAAATATTTGGGCCGAGAGGCCAGGCCGTGGAGCTGGCCAGTACAAAGGTCCTCAGGGGCAACCCTGCTGAGGGTGTTAGGAGAATGGAAAGAAGGCCAGTGACTAGAAAGAAAGTGGGTGAGGTGAGAGGGAGGGGCAGGACCATGCACAGGTAAGGACTCCGGGCTTTATCTGAGCATGGAAGCTATTGAGGGGTTTTGAGCAGCATTGTAATAGCATCTGGTAGATGTTTCAAAAGGTGGCTTAAGGAAGTACATGTTGAAGACACTGTGCTAAGTGAAATAAGCCAGTCTCAGAAGGACAAATACTACTTGATACCACTAACTCAGAGATGGAACAATGATCGCCTGAGCTGGGAGGAGGGGGAGATAGGGAGCTATTAGTTGAAGGGTAAAAATTTTCAGGTATACAAGATGATTGAAGACCTACTGTACCTCAAAGTGCCTATCGTTAGCAATATTGTATTGTGTACTTAAAAATATGCTAAGAGGGTAGATCTTAGGTTGTGTTCTCACTCTCTCTCTCTCTCTCTCTCTCTCTCTCTCACACACACACACACACACACACACACACACACACGACAAAAGAAAGGGAAAAGAAAGAAATGTTGTATCATGACCAGGTACACGGATGTATATAAGTGTATGTTTTTTATAAATAAAATAAAAGTTTCACAAAACAATAGATATTTTTCACAATGTATTCTGATAGTCTTGATTCTTCTATTTCAATAAATAAAAATCCGGTCAAGACCCATTAAGTTGATTTCACAGCCCACTCATTGATTGTGACTTACATGTTGCGCTGCTTTCAGAATATCTCTGGCCCCTGGGTGTAAAATATGTTGTGGGAGAGTGGAGGGAGGCAGGAGAAGCAGCAGGAAGGGCAGCAAGGAGGGAGTTGCACAAATCCAAGCACAAGAGGAGAGAGGACTGGACTGGCATGTGGGAGGTGAGGACTGAAGGACTGAAGCAGGTGGATAGACACGGGCTATATATATTGGAAGCAGCATGGATGGGACTTGTTAATGAATTAGATGCAAAGGGAGAGAGAAGGAGGAATTAATAATGACTTGGTTTTAGGCTTGGGTTTCCAGGGAACAGTAGTGATGACTAGTGACATGGGTTACCCAGGGAAGGAGTAGATTGCAGATAACCAAGACTTCTGTTTGGGCCATGCCAATTTCTTCTTCTTTTAAAAAATATTTTTTAATTTATTTCAGAGAGGGAGAGAGAGAGACAGAAACATCAATGATGAGAGAGAATCATTGATTGGCTGCCTTCTGCATGCCCCACACCTCGGGATCAAGCTTGCAATGGTACGCATGCCCTGACTGGGAATCAAACTGTGACCTCTTGGTTCAAAGGTCAGTGCTCAACCCCTGAGCCATGCTAGTAGGGGCTGGGCCATGTCAATTTCATTCCTCTTAATTGTTTCTGTTCTAGACTTAAATTCAGCTGCAGAGAAAGTACACAATAGGTAGAAAGCAACCCCACAGTGCGTTGTTAAAGAAAAACAAAAACCTTAGTTAATATCTACTCAGGGCTTACTCCGTGTCAGGCAGTGTTAAGAGTATGACACATATTCATTCCATTCTCAAGGTAATGCTATAAAACAGGTGCTATCATTCATTGTCTTCATTTTACAGAAGAGAACAGAGAGGTTATTTTACTTGTCCTTAGTCACACAGCATATATGTGCTAGAGCTGAGAGTTGAACCGGGACAGCTTGACGGCAAAATATAGCTCTGCCAAGGGAAGAAGTACCCCATCTCTGGAGAGGGATGAATCGCGAATCGGAAAATGGCCACATTATATCGCAGAGTTGAAAAACAAAAGCAGGATTCAGGCCATAAGCAGTGCATGCAATTTTTTATCTGCTTCTGTGGTAAAAATATGTTTGTATATCTGCACAGAGAAAAGACGAGAATGATGCATGTAACAGGGCAAACACTGGTTATCACTGGCTGGCGGGATTCCAGGCGGTCTACATTTACGACAATGATAATAGACAGCCATCGTAAAAGAATTTCTTTTAAAGATAGGAAACAAATTGTGACAGTGTTCTGTGCATCTAGGGCAGTGATGACAAACCTATGACACGCGTGTCGGAGGTGACACGCAAATTCATTTTTTTGGTTGATTTTTCTTTGTTAAATGGCATTTAAATATATAAAATAAATATCAAAAATATAAGTCTTTGTTTTACTATGGTTGCAAATATCAAAAAATTTCTATATGTGACACGGCACCAGAGTTAAGTTAGGGTTTTTCAAAATGCTGGCACGCCGAGCTCAAAAGGTTCGCCATCACTGATCTAGGGTATGCGATGCGGACACGTGGGACAGGGGGGAGTGTGTTGTGGTGGAATCCTCGGAAGACCTGGGCTCTCATCCCGGGACTGCCCGTGGCTCACCGTGTGGCCTTGGTCAAACCTCGAGCCCCCTCTGGACCACAGGTCCTCGGAGGAGGATCCTAGGGACAGTGCCTGGGGGCAGTGGTGTCCTGGTTAATGTTTAGCAACCGGCTCTCAAAAAACAGTTCTTGATTTGTAGCCTCCGCTGATTGTTGTGCTACGGATACTCCCACCAGTTCCAAGTTTGTACTTAGGTGACAAACAGACTGGGGAGGGATGCCGGCAGCACACCACAGAGCCTTCCACGATGAATGCAATGTGTGGACCACCTCACCAGCGTAGGTAAGAGCAAAACATAATCAAATCATTAGGGTGCGATGAATTTTGAGTATTTATTACCTTTGTTTTTAATATAATTTATTTCATTGTAATCTTATATAATTTGATTTTTAACAAGGACTGTGTTTAACAAGTGGCTGACAAAATCCCCGAACAGTTAGCAATTGGCTCTTAGAAATCCAGCACACCCACACCACTGCCTAGGAGTCTGTGGGTCAGACAGGCTGAAGGTCCAAGGTTTGGAGGATCTAGGAGCCCTCTGAGTCCTTGGCCCCACAGACATCTTGGCCTGAATCACAGTCTCCGGAAGGAGAGAAAGGAAAGGGCACAGGAGACAAGGGCTCCAACCAGGAAGACAAGCGGCAGGAAGGGCTGGCGGCCTCAATGTCATCGTGGGAGCTGTTTTTCTCTGTCTTATCAATGGCAGAGGCCGGGAAAACAATACCCCTGACTGAACATCACTTCAGGGGCCGACAGGAAACCCCCTGAGTGGGGGTCTGTGATGAGTTGGCCAACCGGGTGGGCCTGGAGGCCTTCCCCAGCCCCGAGCCCTCACGTGGCCTGCCTCTGCTTCCCGCCTCCCAGCATGCTGACCACACAGCCGAGTCTCAGCTCCCCGGCTCTGAATTGGCCTCATGTGCCAGGTCCCGGAGACATCGGAGGCAGTAGCTGCCGGCCCCTCACCGTGAGGACCACAGCAGAAGCAAGGCCAGCCTTCTGGTTGCATGGCTTCAGGTGTCTCTCGTGGGTGCCACCTGTTCTCCACGCCATCTTCACGTCAGGAGCTGTGTGGGTGCTGAGCATATCATCTCCCTGTCGCAGATTTGGAAACTGAGGTCCAGGGAGGTCAGGGAGCCTGCCATATTGTCAACAGAAGTAACGGCACACACATTTGGCCCCCCCCAAAAGGCCTGAAATCAAATGGTGGGGAGGGTGTGGGCCCACAGGACTCTCCTGGTAGAAATCCGTTAGGTGTATGTTGTAAAGGTGCACAATGACTACCCGGCAGTGCAGCGGGTGCATGTCAGGAAGAGTCCCCGTGGCACTGGTGCGGAACCGTCAAGAGGAGAGGGGCTGAGGAAACTGTGCCACAGTCTCACACGGAAGAGAGCGCAGCTATCTGCATGAATGAATGAGAATGGCGTGACTTCGTGGGATTAAAATTTAGCAGTGCTATCTGAAGTGAAATAAGCGAGTCACAAAGATATCCAACACCATGATACTCTTTTAAGAAAGTTAAACAACAAATCAAAGATATATACTTTTAAACAAACAAACAAACAAACAAACAAATAAATATGACAAAGCTATACAAATAGGAAAGCAAGAGAATGATTCCACCAGGTGAGTCTCTCTGGCTGGGGGAGTCTGGGGACTTGGCTGGGGACAGACCTCAGAGGTAAATGTGCTCTTGTCAAGGTCTATTTTTATGTTGGCTGGTTTATTCAGAGAGACTTATTATATTAATAAACAAACAAACAAATAAATAAAAATATTGCCAACCAGGGTTTATGGCTAATGGCCTTCTCTGAGCCCGGGCTGAGGGAGAGGGGAAGGTCGGCATTGGAAATCAGAAGACTTGGCTGCTGCCACAAAGCAGTTTTCAGAGGGACAACTCAAAATCACAGAACCAGAAGCCATGTCACTGTCCTCTTCGGAGCATCAGTTTTCATGCAGGTAAAACAAGGTTTTGGGACCAGATTGTCTTTGAGCGCTTCTATTAGCTGAGTTAGAGCAGGCCCTGCGGCTGTGACAGATAAGCCCAATCTCAGTGGCTGACCTCGAGAAGGTCTGTTTCTAGCTCACCCTGCCGTCTGAGAGGTCCTTCTGCCAGCTCTCCTGCAATGCTGACTTAGAGGTCTGGCCTCTGCTGTCTTGGAGCCTTTCACATACAGCCCTCCCCCACCAGAATGGGAGATTTAAAATGTGGAGAACCCACACCCATTCTTGCTGCCTCATTGGAGACACACTGTTTCTACACATCTTCCTCTGATGGAGAATGAATCCCATAGTCCCAGCCCAACTGCAAGGGAGGCTGCGCAATGGAGTGAATAGCAGCTCTCGCTACCAAGGCCCCTGCAGTTCTACAATCCATGGAGTCCCCGAGACCAGATTTGACAGTCTCCTGCCTGAGTTTAATTCATTTATTTATTCATTAGGTAAACAGAGGGCCTGCTCTAATCCAGCACTGGACCAGGCACAGAAGCTCACAGTCCAGTGGTGGTGCTGGGGGTTGGGGGTGTGAGAAGGGAGGACTGACCATTTTACAAACATCATCTATATAAATAAAAGCTTAAGCGACTGTTAAGACCGAACGACTGGAATGACCAGAATGACCGGTCGACCACTCAGATGTGCACTGACCACTGGGAGGCAGATGCTCAACATAGGAGCTGCCCCCTGGTGGTCAGTGCACTCCCACAGCCAACCTCCTGTGGCCCCTTCCCCTGGCCGGCTGGCCCCCCAATAAGCCTTGATCACTGGCCAGGCCAAGGGACCCCATCTGTGAACAAATTTGTGCACCGGGCCTCTAGTAGTCCTTATGAACACCCTATGGTTGAGAATAAAAGAGAATATCTAATGGGGATGTGTGAGAGTAGATGTCAGTGTTGACAAAAGGCTTCTTTGAGAAAATAATTTTTTTCAGGGGGGTCGTGAAGGGTGAGAGAAGACTGTCAGGAAAACGGAAAAAGGAGACTCCTCCTGGCAGGGAACAGCATGTGCAAAGGCATGGAGGCAAGGAAGGTCTTGCTTGAGCGGGGAAAGGCCAGTTGTTTCGTTTCATTAGAGGGTAGGGGTGGGTGCCCATGTGGTATTGGGGTTGGAGGGTAGATTGGTAGAAAGGTAGTCAGAAGTCAGGGGACAAAGGGCTGAATGTCATGCCCAGTAGGTGTTTGGACTTTATCCAATGGGCAGCCAGGGAAAGATTCTAAGTAGGCAAGGAAGACCAAGGGGTGACCAAGGGGCAGTTTCCACTCCTCCCAAAATGTCCGTTAGCCACTTCCCTGCCATTATTTGATTTGGGTAAGACTTTTCCCAACGTAGCGAGCTCTGCACACTCAACTTTAGGGTGAGTGTCTTAACCCCATCTTCCAGACAGATGCCCATTAAGCCTAAAAACATTCATATTCCAAAGCCGCTCCCCCTCGTCCCCCACAGGACATGTTCACACTCAACCACTGGTCCTGCGTGTTTACACCTCTCCAGCCCCGAAGGCCTGGGATTTCTCCACAGACTGAAGCTGTTGATAAAGTCTAGTATATGGTTTGTTGTTGCTTTTTTTGGTTTTATTTTTATTTTTAAAGAAAAGTGGGCATGAAATTAGAAGGAGAGGAGGAAAGTCATTTCTGCCCACAGCTCCTACGTGAGAAAGGGCCCATCGCCGCCCCATCACTTTTCTGAGGGCTGTTCCTTGGGGAGCACAAGGGGTGGGGGGGAAGGCTGCTAGGCCTATTTCTGTGACTTCTAGGAATCTGAGTTCCAGGGGCTCCTGCCAGCTTGCCCTGGGCCATGCCGAAAGAGCTGGGCGAAGGACCCTGGGCTTCTGACATCCAAGCTGACACCCCTCATGCCCACCTCACAGTGTCCAGCCTTGAAAACAAGCAAGCACTCTGCAAGGGCCTTCCAGATGCCAGGGCCTTCGGAGTGTCCATGCCTTCCTGTGTCCTGGGATGCAAGCAACCGTGGGAACATTTTACACATGAGCAAACTGTCCAGTAGAGGATACTCCACGTGCCAATGTCACACAGCTAGGAAGGGGACGTCTCCAAGAGCCCAGGCACTTTCCACAACTCAGCGCTGTATGGAGTTTAGGTTTCACCTTTTGTGGTTCTCTTATGGTCAAGAGTCTGGGGGTGGGGCTGGAGCGATCAGGTTGTCCCTAAGGTTTTACCATCATAGCACCGCAAAGATATCTGGGGTTAGTGGTGCTGCAATCAGGCTGAAATCATATGCCCAGGCAACAGTGGGGCCGCAAAGGTGCCTTCTGTACAAGATTTGAGCCCCCTGCAGTGGAAGACAACCTCTTCTCTAATCTGCACAAAGTCACCGTATAGGTTAGAAAGGGACCTGGAAGGGCGGATATAAGTCAAGGAGGGTAAATCGTTTTCATCCACTGGGTCATTCCACCCTTAGCAGCAACAGAGATGGCTGGGCTGGGAAGGAATCTGAAGTCGCCTGGGAAGGGGCTCTGCACCCGGTGATTTGTGTCCTGGGTCGGACGTGGGCAGTGGCTCCCGCAGGGAGAGGATTTGCCATTTTGCTATCACTGCTGTAAGATGACACCTTCTGTGTCAACACAGCCCGAAGGAGCCCAGCGCCCAGCTCTGGCCAGAGGAGAGGGACCCTCTGCCTCCCAGGGTGCTCTTCGCGGTTTATTCCTGCGGCACGGAGTGCGGGCAAGTTCAAGAGGGTTAGGGGCTGCTTTGTGTTATGAATCACTGTGAGACGTGTTTTAGAGAAGCCCCCTCTTCTGCTCATCTCTGCCTGCCTTTCAAGCCCAAACGGAAAGCTGATTCCCCCATGAAGACCCGCTTGCTCTTCTTTCTAAAGTTCTTCCTGCTTCTCTAAATTCAAAGCTCTTGGTTTGAAACTCCACCCAACACCTATCAGACCTGTTACCTGGGCCACTTCAGGGGCAGACACTTCCTTACCTGCACCCTCCTCCTCCCAACCACCACTCTAGATCAGGGGTCCTCAAACTTTTTAAACAGGGGGCCAGTTCACTGTCCCTCAGACAGTTGGAGGGCCGGACTATAGTCTAAAAAAAACCATGAACAAATTCCTGTGCACACTGCACATATCTTATTTTGAAGTAAAAAAACAAAACGGGAACAAATACAACATTTGTATTTGCATGTGGCCCACGGGCCATAGTTTGAGGACCCCTGCTCTAGATAAATGGAATGTTACTCTTATTGAAATTATTAATGCTGCCATGTGATTATTTACTGCCATGTGATTGCTTACTCACAGCTAGCAAACTGCCTTCCTGTTCACATCCTCTGCTGACCCCATCAGTCACTGAGAGAGCTGAGGTTTCCAGAGAGGGCAGGCACTTGTCTAAGGCCACTCAGCCAGATTTCTTTTCTCCAAGTCCCGTCTTCTCTGCACTGTCCCATTCTGGAGCCCAAGGGCTGGGCAGAGTCATTAGGAAAGGGGCAGGGACTCAAGCCTCACCTGGGAGTTCCCTCCCACCTGCAGTTCTGAGGACAGTGCTGCCACACAGGAGACAGCCAGACCAGGACCAGACGGGAGTTAGGGTGTGGAGTGGGTGACAGCAGGTGGCTTGGCCACCAGGCGTCCTGGGTGAGCCTCAACAAGTCCCTTTCCTTCTCTGGCCATGGTGCCTCCACCTCTGCCAGTGAAGGCGTGGCTATAGCCCACTCTTCTGGGCCTAGTCCCCAGACCTCTGATGCCCATTGGGCCACCCTCACCCATCACCCTGCCCCCACCCTACAGGAGGTGCTGTCTCAGGGGATCCTGAGAGGCCAGCTGAGGAGCTGACCTCAGGTCAATCAGCTGCTATCCGGGCGAACTGCCTGTCAGTTGCTCAGATTTATTGATCGCCCACTGAGTACAGAGCCCACGTGCTAAGCAGGTGTGCCGTGGGCAAGGGGAGGGAGAAAAGTACAAAACCAAAGGAGCCATTCAGTCTTCAAAGGCGAGCACAATCTGACCGTCTCTCCATGGGCTCTTTAACCACCGACCCAGCAAACAGTTTTGGATTATTTACTATGTATGCACCCGGCCTTGTGTGGAGGTGGGGGTTGTGGGGTGTGTGCGAAAGGGACAGAGGGCACCAGTCTGGTCACCAGGCATGACAAGCAACCTCACAGCATCAAGTCACTCTGAAGGACAGGGAACCCAGGACACGTGTCTCTCTAAGCAGGTGCCAGACCCAGGCTGAGCACTATGACAGAGGGTTTTGTGTGGCTAGCTCTTTAGTTCACAAGCTCCATCACCACCTATTTACTGCCTGATACCTGGTGGTATCTGCCTGACCCCTAAAGCAATTTGAATTTGAATAGGACTACCTTCAAACTAACAAGACTATCCTGGCCCAGAGAGTGGGAGGCAGAAACAGAAATCTCTAGCTCAGTGGTTCTCAACCTTCCTAATGCCGCGACCCTTTCATACAGTTCCTCATGTTGTGGTGACCCCCAACCATAAAATTATTTTGTTGCTACTTCATAATTGTAATTTTGCTACTGTTATGAATCGTAATGTAAATATCTGATATGCAGGATGTATTTTCATCGTTACAAATTGAGCATAATTAAAGCATAGTGATTAATCACAAAAACAATATGTAATTATATATGTGTTTTCCAACGGTCTTAGGCGACCCCTGTGAAAGGGTCATTCAACCCCCAAAGGGGTCGCGACCCACAGGTTGAGAACTGCTGCTCTAGCTGGAGGTGGGTGCCCCAGGGGCTCCTCTGGGCTCCCCAACTACTTGCTCGTTCAATTGGAAGATGTCCCCTCTCTGAACGGTGGTTTTCTCTATAAAATCCAGGGAAAGCCTAGATCGGTGGTTCCAAATTCTACCACCAAACCTCAAATATAGCAGCAGAGTTCCAGAGATGAGCCCCAATATTGTCAGGAGTAAAATGGTTATCACACACATTCCTAATAAATGTGTACCTTTTCTTTAAACAAATAGGTTTAATACTGCTTTTAAAAATAAAGGGTACTGTTTAGGTGTTTCTCTGATAAATAAAATTACTTATGAGTATCATGGTTTCTATCAGTAATTGCAAATCCCTTGATACACAAAATCTTAAAAATAAGATCAAATAAGACAGAAAAAAACCAAAGGGGTTCTTGGTTAGTGACATGGTGGGAACGAGCTGCATTGGCCATCACTGAAGTTCTTTTGGGCCCAAGCACCCACCGGGGTGGATGGATGCAGGTTGTGGGAGAAATCCCCGTGAAGGGGCGGCAGGGAGCTGACCTTTATGGCATACCTTCTGATTACCAAGCTCAAACTGGTAAACTCACGAAAGTCTAGAGGCAGGACGGTGACTGTCCCCATGTTACAGGTTCACTCTTGGAGGTTAGGTGCCAGGCCTAGGTTACTTAGCTGGAAGATGGCAGAGCTGGCACTTGGACGCTGGCAGAATGGCACCGGGTTTCAGGTGGGAGAGGTGACTCAGGTCCTCTCCAGGAGCTTCTAAGCCAGAATCTGGCGCTGGTGCAGCGCTGGTGCAGCTGGTTACCCGGAGCAAGCGGGCCGCAGGGCTTTCAGGTGAGTCAGTCGGAGCTGGGGGGCGGAGGGGGGGGGCAACTTGGACTAGCTGGGTTGTCTGGGGTGGTGGTGGCAGTCGTCTTCTGAGCTCCCTCGGACCCATTTGGTGTTCTGGCAACTCGCAGGGCACCTCGAAGTGGGGGTGGGGGGGTGGGGGGTAGAGGGAGAAGCAAGGTTGGTCCAGAGGAGAAACAGGAGAGAAAGAGGGGGTGGGAGAAGGCGAGGGAAGGGGCGGGGAGTCCTTCCTGGGGCAGGAACCCGGGCCCCCCTTGGCAGAGCCGGCCCGGCAAAGCGATTCTGCAGATGGAAGGAATTAACGGGGCGGGGGAGGGTCCTACGGTGATAGGGAGGAAGGAGGGAGGAGTGTGTGTGTGTCTGGATCTGGGAGGGGGGGAGAGACAGACACATCAGACTAGACGGAAATGGAAAAGACGAAGGAGAAACACAGAGAGAGACACAGCCAGGGAGAAGACAGGCAGGGACAAGGGGCACAGGAGATATTCGTCTAAGGGAGAAGACAGTGTGAGAAAAGTGGGAAAATAGAAAAAACGAGTGAAAATGAAATAATTGGCGAGGATTTGGCAAGAACGCGAAACAGAGGAGAGCCGAGGGCAGCACGAGAGGAACTGGAGCTGGACGGGGCGGTGCTGAGCTCCCGCGGGCTCGGGAGGACTGCGGGGGGCGCGGGGGCGGGGGGCGCGGGGGCGGGGGGCCTGGGAGGGGCCGCCCAGGGGCGGGCCAGCACCGGCTGCACATTTAGATCAGCTTCGCCTTATTTCCCTACTCGCCCCGTCCGGCTACTTTATATTCAAGGAGACAGCCAATGGCGGGAGAGGACGGAGCCAGTGGGGGCGTGGCCTCCGTGAGCCCCACCCCGGGAGCGGTCGCCGAAAGGGTCAGCGTGGAGGCAGATAGCGGCTCGCCGCGCGGGGCGGGGCCGGCGGGCGGCGCCGAGGGGGCGGGCCCAAAAGTTTCCTGCCCAACTTTCGCTGCCTCCTTCCTCCGCCCGCGCGCGGCGGCCGCAGTCTGGGGAGGCGGCGGCGGCGGCGGCGGCGGCTGCGGGCAGCGCGCGGGGCGCAGGGCGCGGGGCGATCGCCGTCGGGGCTCGGGCGGCGGGCAGTGGGCTCAGGCTCCCCGGTGCCCGCCCCTCCGCTGGAGGTGGAGGGCGCGAGCGGGCTGCCGGGGAGGGGCCGGCACCGCCGCCGCAAAATGAGCCTGCTGTCGGCCATCGACACCAGCGCCTCGGTGTACCAGCCGGCCCAGCTGCTCAACTGGGTCTACCTGTCGCTGCAGGACACGCACCAGGCGAGCGCCTTCGATGCCTTCCGGCCCGAGCCGCCCGCCGGCGCTGCGCCTCCAGAGCTGGCTTTCGGCAAGGGCCGCCCGGAGCAGCTGGGCTCGCCCCTGCACTCCAGCTATCTCAACAGCTTCTTCCAGCTGCAGCGCGGAGAGGTGGGTGCCCCTGCGCGCCCCCGCTCTCCGTCGACAGCGCGGGGCCTTTTCCTATCTGCCCCGCGCTTCCTGGCGGGGCCCGGCTCCGTTCTGCCCGGCCCTCCTTGGCTTGGCTTTGCTCAGCTCTGCCAAACTCGCTGCCCGAAGTCCCCGGGGCGCCGGGAGCGCGTCACCTCCCGGCTGAGCCCAGCCGGGAGCAGCTCGGGCGCGGGCGGGGCCCTCCCGTCTCCTCTCCCAGCCCCCCGCGCCCTGCTTGAAGGGGTGGGGGCGGGCAGGGAGGCGACGGGGCGGGGGGCTCCGGATTCTCTCCAGACAGCCGGGCGGGGAGCCCCTTCCAAGTGCCCTTCCCACACCCAACCCCATCCCCTTCTTGGCCACCGCTAGCTGGGACGGACAAGGGGACCTCAAATCTGTTCTCCATCGACCTCGGCGGTTTCCGACCCAAGGGGCACCCTGGAGAGCAGTGACTCGCCCAGAGGCCTTTACCTGCTGTTCGCACGCTGGGACCCCCAGATTCGTCCTCCAGCTGCTCGCCCTCCCCCAGCCACATAGGAAGTGGTTTTTGAGGGCTTGACCCCACCGACTGCGCTGTCCCCCGCCCTCCCAGCCTGGAAGGAAATGAAAGGGAAATCCTCTTGAGCTCTTGGGAGGGGGGCTGGTAGCGGGAGAGGTTCCAGCTGCCAGTGCCTTCCCCAGAAACCTGGGCCGGCTGCTTGCAAAGTCTGCTCCTGGGTGGACTCAGTTACACGGAGTCGGAGGGGCAGGGCATCTTCCCAGCTACATAAACACACAGACTGCCAGGAACTCCCAGCCCTTTTGAGGGTCTTCAGAGCCTTCCCATATCCCACTCCCCTCTCTCTCCCGCCGGACTCCTCCTCCTCCCCCACTCCCACTCGCTCCTGCTTCATTTGTGAACTGCAGACACCCTTCTGTGGCCTTCACTCACTCCCCTCTGGCAGCTCCTCCTGTAAAAGTTCAGGGGGAAGGGGTGAGGGAGAGGGCACACATGAGGGTAATTTTCCTTCAAGACTTGAACACACCAGTTAGTTTTAGGAGAGACAGAGGCCTGAACGTTTGGGGCAGAAGGCCTGTGTAGACCAGTGTACTGGGAATGAAGGGTGAGACAGAGGGTCACCCTTTCTGGCCCCATCACATGTTCACCTCTGCCTTTATTGGCTAGGGGAGACTGGACATATAGCATGCTGGCCTCAGGGCTAGAGGTGGGCTGGTGCCCGGGAGCCGAGAGGGGACCTGCGCTGGGCTGGCTGGGCACAGCTGAAGGAGAGGAGCGTGGAGTGGCAGCCTTTGGTGCCAGGAGAAAGAATTTGTATGCCAAAGCTCTTTGTAAACTGTAAAGCACTCTCCACACGAGGAATTATTCTTGGCTGGGAATCTTTCTTTCTTGTAAGAGGCTTTGCTGCCTCTTCAGGGAACTGGCCGCAGGGATCAGTGATTTGGAGGGACAGTGTGTGGGGTCTTTTTTCAGCGTGTGGGTCTTCTCTTACCAAACATTCGTTGAGCTCCGTGTGGGCCTCTGGGGATTCACTCACAGGCTCACGGGGCCCAGGTTAGATGATAGGAAGATGCAGGGTGAATGGTTGTGTGATTTCATGGGGGTCCTGTGGAAGCCCTAAGGGAGGAGGGTGACTGACGTGCAGGACAGGTGGGCTCCCTAATCAGCCCCTGCTAGCTTTCCACTGCTCCCACCCTATGGTGTGGCCTTGCTCCCCACTGAGAACAAGGGGTTTGGGGCCATCAGGAGTCCCCTATGGGAGGAGTTTGGTGTGCCTCCTCTCGGAAATTTCTGTCGCCCAGGATCCTGACTGGCTCTCAGTGAGCCCTGGCTTCCTGTCCCTGCACTGCTGCTTACCTCAGTTTCCCTATGAGGAGGCACATTCCTTCCCTGGGGCCCAAAAAGTCTCTCATGACCTGACTTTGGGGGAGCCTCAGCTCACCCATCTGTTACATGCCATCTCTGCTGTTCTCAGGGAGGGGTGCATGGGGTCTGAGAGCTGTACAAACAGGGGAGGATGTGCCCACAGACAGGCTGCATTAGGGGAGGCAGCAGAGGCCCCCCTGTGCTCCGAGCCCGGTGGCTTCCTCGGAGAGGCTGAAGGCTGTGCCTGCTGACTCTCCGAAGGCCCTCCTGGCTTTGGGCTCACCCACGCTCACCTCCCAGCCACTTGCCTCCTGACTCCTCGTGGAGCCCCAGCTGTGCTGCTGCGGATGGGCCTTTCCTGAACCTAGGACTGGGCCGGGGACCTAATGTGGCTCCAAAATAGCAACTGGCTGAGAAGGCAGGAGAAAATCCTGCCCACCTGCATGCTACCAAGGGGCTGGCCGGAGAGGAAGCAGGTCGTGTGTGGCCCGGAGGGGACTCTCCGAAGGGACCCAGGGGCCCAGGAGCGTCGCCATTCTGTGCGAGGCTGGCAGGCCCGGTGGCAGTGCCTGCGAATGTGACTTGCATGCTGACCGCTGACCACGGCCTGTCTGCACCAGTCTCTGTGCCAAGAGCCCACCCCCTGCACCACCCCCAGGCTGCTCCCACCACAATAGCAAAACACCATGAATGCAGCTGGGATTTGGGGGTGGGGTGGGGACATGGGGGCACAGAAGCCCATTGTGCCCCTGGAACCTCAGCTCTGGAAGCTGAAGATAAGCCAAGGGCTCTGAGTGGAGCACTGGCCCTGGAAGCAGAGCGAGGGAGAGAGATGGCAGAGTTCATGGGCAAGTGCAGGAGCATCGGCAGGTGACTTGGATGCCTGGGGTTGCTCCTCAGCGTCTCAGCTCGTGGTGAGGGTGCCAGGCCAAAGCAGGCACAGGCCCTTCGTGCAGCTTTTTTTTTTTAAGGTCACCGGGTCTAGTAACTTGGTCTTATGAACCCCTGTGACAATTATATGTCACTGGAGAGAGACTCCTGAGTGCCTTGGCGTAGCACATCTCTCTCTCCAGGTACCCAAGGAAGGCAGCTCTCAGAGGGAGTCAGGGCTGGGCATGGGGGCTTCCCTGCCAAGTTTTGTTTGGGATTAAAGTTCACAACAGTGTGCGTCCTGTGGGACTCCTTCCAGGGAAGTGTTTACCACCTGCTGAGCAGTAGCTCTGTGCTCCTCAGAGGGATGCCCAGGGACCCTCCTGGGTAGTTCCTGTACCCGCAGATATGGCTGTGCCAGTCCAGGTTCGATGAGGGCAGCCATTTTCTTTTCCTCTTCCTCCAGGGACAGGTGTGGCTTGAAGATGTGGCCTTCAGGTCAAGTGATGCTTTGTGGGGGTCACGGAAAGACTTTGGGCTCCAATGCATTTGGAAAGCAGAGCATACTGCCCCTCCTTTGGAGACACACAGCGCCCTCTCGCACAGTAAATCAAGGCTCTGAGAAGTCCTGTAGCACAACACCTGTTAGCCTTTCTTCAACCCCACATTCTCCATGCCTATTTGATTGGAGCACATTTTTGGCACAGAACACCTACCAGTGTTCGTCAGAACATCTCCAAGCCCAGGAGACGCCCCATCGGGCAGACCTCTCCCTTGTTCCTACCCACGGGAGGCTCCTCCTGGAGCTGTGAACCAGGGCCCAGCACTTCTGCAGCCCTGAGGACCCTCCTCTTTACCGCTCTGGCCCACCCATGGGAGATTTGAGAACAGCAGCAAGGGTGTCACAGGCTTAACAGCACTACTGCACAGACAGGGCTCTAAGAACCCCAGGAGGAGCGACTGTGGGCTCCTGTTTTAAAAGGGCCCCAGGTCTTGACAGTCTTCTGAAGGCTTTGACCTGTTACCTGTGCCCTCCAAGGTATAGATGAGCCACGAGGTCACCTGACCAGTGTGGATGTGTAGAACAAAGCCAAATACCTGTGTGAGGATGAGAGTTTGCCTCACTGGGCCTAAGAGTGGGGTTTCAGGAGCTGAATTTGTTCCCAGCAGCCCTTGCAGTCTGTGTGGGTGGGGTGGGGGTGCAGACCCAGGAGCTTGAGAGGATGCCTGGCTCCCTTTGGCCTCCCCCTGGGAATCTGAGCTCCAACTCAAGCAAGGAGGACCGTCATTGGAGGCCCTGTTGGCTGAGGTGGCCTGACCCTCCCATCAAATTAAGTTAACGGAGTGGGCAAAGCCTCAGAGAGAAGACCTCACCTCAGGGACCTTTTGGGTCAGGTGGGAGTGAGGAAAGCAAGCAGCATTAGTAATTACTAATCAGCAGCAGCATCCCCATTGTCCAGATGGGGAAACTAAGGCTCTTCAAAAGGAGAATGCAACAGGAAATTGGTGGCAGACCCAGGGCTCCAGCCCAGGTCTCAGGATGCTGGTGTGTGTGTGTGTGTGTGTGTGTGTGTGTGTGTGTGTGTGTGTGGTGTATAATCTTTTATTCTGTCCTCTGGCCATTCTGGTCTGCTCGAGGTTTCTGAAAACACCAGGCAGTCCCACTGCTCAAAGCTTCTGCACTGGCTCTTGCTTCCACCTAAAATGCTATTCCCTGCCCTTGTACAACCGACAGACTCCAAATTACTTCTTTATGGCGCAAGCCCTTCCTTTGAGAGGCTTTACCTGGCTGTCACGGGGAGCACATCTCCTCCAGCTTCTCTGTCCATGACAGAAGAATCATATGTGCTTTCCGTAAAGCATGTCTTAACAGTTGGTCTTGCCATGAAATGCACACTGGATGTGTCTGTCTCAATAGCACTGTTGTCAGCACTCTGAGAGCAGGAATCCTTACAAGTCCTAGCATCCGATGCTTAGTCAATGCCCAGGCCATACTCGGTGCTCAGTTAACGTTTACTGGGTGGGTATGTGGGAAGATGACTTGAATCGAACCTTCTCCTCTATTCTCCCTCCAGACATGTGACTATGTGAAAGCTCTCCTCAGTCCCTTAGCCTCTTGTTTTACCTCACAGAAGAATTGTTTATGGATCTTGATTAATTGGAAAGAGGTGACTTGGGAGATGGTGAAATCTTGTCCCTAGAGCAGTCCCAGTAGATGCCTGGATATGCTGATGGTTCTCAACTTTCTTGGTTATCGACCTCTTTGAGAGTCTGAAGATGGCTAGAGTCTCTCTCCTTACCACAGTGCACAGAGCCCAGCATACATGCACACGCAGACACACATGGCTGTGCATGATTTCAAAAGGATCATGGCACCTTATGTCAACAGTGGAGCCCTAATCAAGAACCCCTGCTACTGGAGCTGCAAACCTCAGTGGTAGCCCAGATTGAGTAAATCTTAGGGTCCCTTCTAGTTCTCAGGTTCAGATTCACACTTTCTGCTTTCATTCAGCCAATGCATTCTAGCAGTGAGAGGCAGCCTGGTCCCCAATGCTGATGAGCTAGCTGGGCAGAGGGCATATGGCTGTGAAATGTGAGCACCTGTCACATGATTGGTGACTTGGGCCGGAGTAGGAAGGACTGGGCGGGGAGGGGGTCTCCCTGTGGCCTCTGTGCCTTGTCCTGCTGCCACTGCTCCTCCACCTCCTGGTCCTTTTCCCATTTCTCTCTCCCTGCTCCTCTCCTACCAAAAAGAACATGGATTGCTTTTTTAAAATTAGCATGTCTCACTGAGCGCTGGCTGTGATTGCGGAACTATGTTTTGCACGTCCTGGGTGAATGGACCTCAGGAGGCAATGGTGCCCTTGGGGGTCCTGGGTGAAGGGTTGCCTGGGTGAGGCTGCCAGCTCCTGACCTACAGGTCAGCTTGAACCATGGAAACAAAGAGGAGCAGGGCTGGGGTCTGACCTCAGCCAGGGAAGCCTCCCATCAGATGGGGCTTCATTTTCCCATTGGCTGACTCCTTGCCTTGACAACCTCTCCCCAAGCCCAGCCCACATCCGCCTCTGCTTGTGTGTACAGGGTGCGTGCCTGCATGCGTGCACTTGACTCTGGGCCTGGAGCCCCAGATAGACACGAGGGGTAGATGTGCAGATCCCTTGGAGAAGGGGTGGGGTCATTTGTGAGATGAATGGTTTCTTGTCTCAAAGAGAGAAGCATGGGCGCGCGCTCGCGTCTGTGTTGAGCATACAAGGGAGACTTTGGGGTAAGAAAGCAGTTGTTCAACTGATGAAAGAACCCCCACAAAGCTGGAGATTAGCATCAGAGGTCCCCCCCCACCCCCCCGGATCCGTCTCAGGCCTGCGGGCAGGGCTCATTATTTGCTTGGGCCAGGCCCCCTGGGATGCTGCCCTTGTCATTGCCTGGCCCCTCCATGCCCTTCCCTGCAGGTGCTGCTCCGTGTCCGCCAGCAGTCCTACCTTTCTGCCCTGCACTGGGCTCTTCTCCCTCTCGGCTGGTCTCAGAAGTTTCTGCCCACCTGGCCTGTCTCCCACCTACTTTGCCCTCTTGCTGTCCTGGTGTGGGGAGGAGAGGGGGATGGGAGGAGAGAGGGAGCACAGCTTGGCAGGCTGAGTCAGCTGGAGATTAGCATCAGAGGTCCCCCCCCACCCCCCCTTGCCCTGGAAATCTCTGCCTCTGTACCCCAAATCCCTCAGCAGAACCCCAACCCCAGGGCCCAGATCCCTCACGTAGCCCAAAAAAGCTGGTGCCTCATCTTGCCAGTGCCCAGGGGCTCAGCAATATGATGTCAGGAGGCCTCTGTGCCAAGAAGAGCGGTTCACACCTGGCACTTCCCTCTGGCTCCCCTTCCCGGCGGGCAAGCCAAGCCTTGGAGGCCGAGTGGTGGCTGACGTAGGACAGGCCACCAGACCTGCATGTGTGTGAATCTCCTCCCAGCCGCCCATGTGCTTGGGCAAGTTGCTGAGCCTCCGTTTCCAGTTCAGTAAAATAAATGCTGAGGACTGAGAACGGGAGAGCTTCTAGTCTAGTATGTGACACAAGTAGGATGTCTTCCCACCTAACGTTCCCCCGCAGCCAAGCCCGACCTCGGAGAAGTTCCAGCAATGGGCAGGAGCCTGACTGACCCCCAGGGTGGTGTGAGGACCCCTCTCGTCCTGCTGGCTGCTTGGGCCGCTGACCCAGGGAGGAAGGACAATGGCTCCCCCCTCCCAGGCTGGCGATTAGGGCCTTGACGGCCCAGAGGCTTCCGCCCATCGCACTAGGGCAGTGATGGCGAACCTATGACACGTGTGTCAGAGGTGACATGCGAACTCATTTTTTTGGTTGATTTTTCTTTGTTAAATGGCATTTAAATATATAAAATAAATATCAAAAATATAAGTCTTTGTTTTACTATGGTTGCAAAGATCAAAAAATTTCTATATGTGACACGGCGCCAGAGTTAAGTTAGGGTTTTTCAAAATGCTGGCACGCCGAGCTCAAAAGGTTCGCCATCACTGCACGAGGGGCTGCTCCCAACCAGTGCCCAGAGCAGCTGAATCTGGGCTGAGACCACCCTGCGACTTAGTCCACAGGAACTCAGAGCCGCAATCTAAACCCTTCAAGGTGTTAAGGCATCCATTCCCTCTCCTGTCAAGTGGGACTCCCAGGCCCTCCCCTGCCTGTGGTGGTCGGCACCCAGGACTGTCCCGTGTAAGGAGCAGCCCAACCGTCTGCGCTCTGGGGGACAAGGGCTGCAGGATCTTTGCCTTCAGAGATGTCCGGCCTTGTGGAGACATGAGGAGGCATCACCTTGCAAAGAGATCAGAGAGACTCAGAGCTCCTCCAGCAAGGGCAGGGGGGTCATGGGTGCTCCTACCCCCACCTGTAGCATTGAGGGGCAGGGCTATGGCAGGGGGGCCCAGGAGCCCCCGGAGGAGGCTGGGGCCTCTGGGACTAGTGGCGCCTCGGGAGCACCTGAATCTGGGCTTTTCACACTGTCCCGAGGCCTGAGTGAGAGGAAGGGGTGGCTTCCAGGCCCCACCACTGGGTTAGAACCTGGTCAGGAGCCGGGCCCTGGAGGAGGTTTGGGCACAGAGGGGTCTCCGGGGGCAGACAGCAAGCAGAACCGGAGGTGGGAAAGCAGTTGCTCCGTGGGACGCAGAGGAGCAGCCCGGCTGTTGCCGAGTGAGGACCTGGCGGATGCAGGGAGGGCGGCCCAGCCTTGCCCCGGCCTTAGATGGCGGGACCTGGCCAGGCTGAGTGCTGTCTGCATGCGGGGCCCCGGGGGTATCTGTCAGCTCCTGGTGTCGGGAGTGAGGCTGCAGGGACGGTCAGGCCTGCCCACCTCCGCCGCTCCGTTTCACGTCTTGCACAGGGGAAACCCGGGAGGCCAGCCCGGCTCCGCACCCAGAAGGGAGGAAGCGGTGTCCTGGCCTCCTCTCCATCCAGTCGCCACAGGCCGCCAGGCCGACTCACCTTTCACCTCCACGGCCCGAGCTCCTCCTGGGACTTCGGAGAGGAAACAGCTTGCTGCCCCACCCAGCCTTGCGACATTGACAGGCAGGCCTCCTGGCCCTTGGGCTGGCCGTGTGTCCGGGTCTGGGTCTCAGTTTCTCCATCTGTGAGGGTGAGGCTGTGTCAGCTCAGCTCTCCTTCCAGCCCCAAGGTGGTACCATCTTGACTTGGGCTGGAGCACCGTGAGGGACAGGCTGGAGCCCGGAGCTGGGGCGGGAGGAGCAGTGAGGAGAGGACTCTGGCTCGCCCTCTGACCAGGAGCTGCTTTTGTGACGGGCAAAGTGTGACCCTCGTAGGTGTCGAGCTGCCAGCGAGAGGGCAGGCTGCTCAGAGGCCTCAGGCTGCCCAGGGATACCAGCAGGGCCATGGGCAGGGGCGCGTGCCCACAAGACAAGGGAAAGGTTTGCAGGGGGGACTTCATGCACTCTCTGGCACCCACCACGCTTCCCCTTCCTCTCCACGCCTTGCTGCCAAAACAGTCCTGATGCCTGTGGACTTGCTTAAATCTCATCCAGAAAAGAAAAGGAAAAGCAAAGGGGGGAAAGAGGGTTGTTATTTGTGAAATTGCATTTCCCAGCCGTGAGGGTGACTCACGCATTTGGAGCTTCGAGTTTCTGTTTGGATGAACTTTTCTCTGGGAGGCTGGGCCGAGCTGCCAGTGGGTGAGGAGAGGCCTAGAGTCCATCTCAGGAGAGACACGACAGTTGGAAAGTTCAGGTGCTCCCCCAGGTGATGCGGGGCCGGTTGTACTGAACTACCTGGGGGAGCTTTAAAAAGGCAGATTCAAGCCCAGGCAGCGTAGCTCAGTGGCTGAGCATTGACCTGTGAACCAGGAGGTCGCGGTTCGATTCCCTGTCAGGGCACATGCCTGGGTTGCAGGCTCAATCCCCAGTAGGGGGCGTGTAGGAGGCAGCCAATCAATGATTCTCTCCCATCTACCTCTCTCTCCCTCTCCCTTTCTCTCTCTGAAATAAATAAAAATATATTTTTAAAAAAGAATTGCCAAAATGATAGGCGTGATGGATGTATCGTTTAACACAAGAACAACAGCAGAGTCCAGGTCCCCAGGTGGCTGTGTTGCTAGGTTTGAAGCAGGGCCCAGAAAACTGTATTTAAGTTTCCCAGGCCATTCAATGCAAGTTGGAACATTCTCATCTAATCTGTCCAAAGGGAGACAATGACTCACCGGGTTGTGAGCCTCAGCTGTCGTAACATGTGTCACGTTTGCAGGGCTTGGTACAAAGTAGATGCTCAGTTATCATCTCATCTCCTTCCCACTGGAGCCCTCCCACGCCCCCAAGGCTGTTCAGTCCTGGCTCCCACCCATCCAGGGATGGGGTCCTTCCGTTTCTCAGGGTGGACCACCCGATCTTGGGCCATCTGAGGGCTGGAGAGTTGCCCTCAGACCTGCGGGTTTGTGTGGTATCTTCCACTGGTCCAGGGTGGCATGGTAGCACTGGGCAGTGGCAGAGCAGAGATGGCCATTGGGAGCCTTCGAGTTCTGTGCCCAGTGGCTGGAGGTGACTGTGTTGGGCCTGGGTTGCCCTGGACATAGTCTGTGTCTCCCTTCCAGGCCTAGACTCCAGGGCACACCTGCCCGAGGGAACAGAGGCTGAGAGGGGAGGGCAGGCCGCAGTCACACGGCAGGGAGTGCGGGGGCCCCGGAAGAGTGTAGCACCCAGATGGTGAGGGCTGTGTCCTCTAGAAGGGGAGTCCAGACCCCAGAGACAGAACAATTACGGAGACGGAGGCGGACATGTGTGAGCGGTGGGGTCTGTCCTGGTTGTGGGGGTGCCTGCTCCCTTGGGGCAGGCTCTCAGCTCACCTCCTTCCCCTTCTCACACTGAGGGGACACAGAAAGGACCGTCGCCACCCTGGGCTGCTGTCTGCCCCATCTTTGTAAGGGAGCTGGAGGCAACTTCCTCTCAGGGCCTCTCCTCGCCCATCAGCCTGGGGACTCCTGAGAACAAGGCCATGTCTCTCCATTAGACCCACGGCCCCCCAAAACCACTGTTCACGCCCGGAGTTCTCGGGCACCTGAGCTGGGGTCAGGGTGCCCACGCCCATGCGCAGGCCTGTCACTGACTCTCCTGAGGAAGCCGCCTCTTCCCAGCCTTGGCTTTGACCCAGGAAAGGGAGCCATGGCCTCACCGCAGGCCCCACCTTCCCCAAATTCCAGTGTGCCTGGCCGCGGAGCTGGGGACTCCTATAAATAGAGGGTGTATACAGCAGGAGGGGGCCTGCGCCTCGTCTGCTTTGAAGCCAGGCGAGACATCTGGTTCCTGTCAGCTGGAGGTGGGAGAGGTGGGAGAGGTGAGAGAGGTGGGAGAGGTGGCCACTTCCTCCCAGGGCTCCCCGGACACAGTCTGCACAGGCTTCGTGCTGCCGGAGACCCGGCAAAGCGCTGGCTCTCAGGCTGCTCTCTGCTCAGTGGAAGCCATGCTGCCCTGGCGTTCTGCTTCCTCACAAGTGGAGGAAACTGAGTCAGCTCTGACATAAGGGACGTGTCCCCAGTCCCTCCACCAGTGAGCGGCAGGGCCCCTAACCCAGCAGGTGGGTCTTGCTGACCGGCGTATCTCCTGGCAGTGCGTGGAGAAGGACTAATGGGAATAATAACTGGCACTGTCATCGGCATCACCGCCCTCTACCAACCGAGCGGTTCCGAGTGCCGGGCGGGAGACCCGTGCTATACGTTTGTGACTTCCGTTATCTTACAGAAACCCTAGGGGACAGATATCATTCTTCCCGTTTTCCAGGTGGGGCACTGTGGCCCAGAGGGGCTAACTGGCTTGCCCATGGACCCACGACTAGATTTGGATTTGAACCCAAGCTCCAGGAGGCCAGAGCCCGTGGGCATCGGGGTCATTGTGAATTCGCGCGTGCATGCGTGCGCGCGTGTGTGTGTGTGTGTGTGTGTGTGTGCGCGTGCGCGCGCCCAACAGGAAATATCCCTGAAGTCATGGCTGTGGCTGAGTGCATCAGGCCTTCTGGGCCCTCACAGCCTCTGTCCCCACAGGCCCTGAGCAGCAGCGTGTACAAGAGCACCTCGCCCTACGGCTCCCTCAACAACATCGCCGACGGCCTCAGCTCCCTCACCGAGCACTTCTCCGACCTGACCCTGACCTCTGAGACCCGGAAGCCCAGCAAGAGGCCCCCGCCCAACTACCTGTGCCACCTGTGTTTCAACAAAGGACACTACATCAAGGACTGCCCCCAGGTAAGGCAGCCTGGCCCGGTGCGGCTCTGGACCCCTGCTGCCCTGTGGGCAGCTTCTGTGGACAGGCAGCCCCGCTGTGCCCCCTGCCCGGAGCAGGGGGCCCTGGGCCCTCTCTGGTCTTTACCTTCTTGTCCCCTCTGGTATTCCTGAGGAAGCCTGGCTGGTGTGAGCAGGGCAGAGGCCCAGTGCAGACCTGTACAGTTAGGCAGCAGGCTGGGTGGGGGACCCCAAAATGAGGTTTTGGACCTTCAGTCCCCACCCGTCTTCCTGCCAGGGCGGGTCCTGTTACTGTGAGGCGTGAGGTGGGACAGGGGCCAGCAGCCTCCTCACAGCTCTCCCCTGAGACCCCATCTCCTCGCACTCATAGGGAAGGAATGCGGGCTCTGGGCCAGGAATCCAGATGTGCGCCCCTCCCCCAGACCCACCTCTGCCTGCTCTGCACCAGGCTTCCTCCTCAGCCTGCTGCCTGCAGCAAGGAGGGGCTGCCCCACCATGGGGCTGGTGAAGGCACTGTGGGGGGAGGAAAGGGGAGTAGGAGATTGGGGGTCTCTCACCGAATGCTTTGCCGAGACTGGCTGGGGCGCTGGAGCAGCTCCCACCCACGAGGTGAGCCGGAATCCTGGGGAGAGAGTTCAACGGTTGCTTTAAATGCGGTGCGAGATTATCAGCGATTTTCCCCTATTATTTTTTCATATTTTCCAGTGTTTTTATGATGTGGTACTACTTATTTTGTGTATGTAATGGAAATGGAATCCTGTAAACTCAGAAAACCCATGCTGTCTCACCCTCCAGATGTTGGAAGCCGAGGGCATGGCTGGGTGGGGCTGGTCCCCGAAGGCCGGGAGGCTGCGATGTGCTTCTTGCTCACCACTCCCCTCACAGTGGCCGTGCCATGCTTTCTGTCCCCGCTGCTTCGAGCACAGCCAGGCATGGCCAATCAGTGTGGCCTGGGAGCGTGTAAAAGCACAGACACGCAGGCCTCCCAGAGCTGCATTGTAGTGAGACCCCCTCCCTGTGATTCACGTCAGGGACCTTGGCCTCCCTCTACCCCAGGCAAGAGAGGCCCTCCCTGGTTGGGGGCAGCCGACCCACTGTGGCCGACCCACTGTGGCTGTTCTCCAGATCCACATCCCGTGGGCCTGTCTTCCCCTCAGTATAGAGTCAGCAGGGCTCTGGCCTGAGATCTCAGCAGAAGGTGAGGCCCCACCCTCCAGGGGCTCTCTGAGTAGGACCAGGGCCAAACGAGCAACTGAGGACCCTGTTGGTCTTCAGAGTTGTGTCCGTGCCCCACCCATGGACAGCACCCCTAGTACCCTCCCCAGCTGAGCCCCCTGCAGAGGGGCTCTCTGCTCTCAGTCATGCACAGCAACACCTCAAAAACTTCCCTCCACCCCTCCTTGCCTGCAGCCTGGGAGGGGGCAGAGCAGGACACAGGCGCTGTGACGAGTGGTCCTCCAGCGTTATTGCGTTCAGTGCTCACAGCTACCCAGCGTGCCAAGTGCTCGTGTTAGCCTCACGCTACCTCATGCTTTGTGCCAGTCAAGGACAACACAGGACCATTGATCTAGGCCAGTGGTCGGCAAACTCATTAGTCAGCAGAGCCAAATATCAACAGTACAACGATTGAAATTTCTTTTGAGAGCCAAATTTTTTAAACTTAAACTATATAGGTAGGTACATTGTTATGAACTTAATTAGGGTACTCCTAAGGCTTAGGAAGAGCCACACTCGGCTCGCGAGCCGCAGTTTGCCGACCACGGATCTAGCGGATCCAGGAATTTATCCCCTCCCCCCAGGTGATGAGAGTCAGACGCTGGGGCCAAGGAGGTGTGCTCACACTGGGCACAGCCTGGGAAGGCTTCCAGGAGAAGGAGGGCTTGAGTGGGGCTGGCAGGTTGATGGGAGAAGAGCGGCAGATCCTCCCACAACAGGACCGTTATCCCAAGGCAATGGGTGATGAGCCAGAGGTGGGGGGCTGGGACAAGGGCGTGTGCATGCGTTTGCGTGTGCGTGTGCGTGTGTGTGTGTGTGTGTGTGTGTGTGATCGCACTGCCCTCTCCAGACAGGGCCAGAGCTCTTCTCAATGTGGGCAGGGGGTCCCTGCCCTCAGCGCCTCTCTTGCCAGCGCAGGGCTAACCTGGTTCTTCCTTTATGTGGATTGCACAGTGTGTTCACTTACCTTGTGCAGGGCTCTTAACACTCTGGCAGAATTAGGAGTAATAGCCCCATTTTACAGCTGAAGAAACGGAGCCCCAGGGAGGTGAGGTGCTGAGGAGAGGGCGGGGAATATGGGCACCCAGTCCTGGGACCTCTGTGCTCCTTGCCCCCTGAGCACCCAGGCCACCAGGTGAGACACCCATGGCCTGTGGAGCCTCAGTTTCTCTCTTCTGGCCCCATCACAAACCTGCTTCTATCTGGGACTCCTATAGGCCCAACGACCTCCCTCCACCCTTCACAAGAGGTAGAGGGCAAAGACTCAAAATGTCAATTTCATCATCATAAAGTGAAGCTAATGAGGACACTAACTTATAGGATGGCGAGGGTCCAGTGAAACAATGCGTGGAAAGTGCTTGGCACAGTGCCTGGCACACAGTGGGCACTTAGTAAGCGTTGGCTAGCACTATTTTTCTGCTGTGGGTCTCTGCGCCCCCCTGGCAAGGTACTAGGTGGTCTGGCAGGCTGGAAGGTGGTTGGGTGCTCCCCACTCCTCACCTGACCACAAGCTCAGGGGCAGTGCTGGGCTGGATTCAGCTCTGTACCCCTCGCTGTCTGACCCCCAAGAGATCACACATAGCAGGTACAGAGGGCAAACCTTCCTGAATGGAGGGATGTGTGAAGAAGGCTTTTATAAAGCCTGGAAATCTTTGCTCAAGCAAAATATTATAAATATCTCAGAATATGTAATATTTAAAAGTGGAATGCTTATTTTGGTAATAACTAATGAGATATAATTTACTTACCATATAATTTACCCATTTAAAGTGTACGATTCAGTTATAGAACACTTTCGTCACCTCAAAAAGATACCTCACACTCTTTAGCTGCCACCCTCTGTTCCCCAGCCCCTAGGAAACCATTAATCTACTTTCTGGCTGTATAGATTTGCCAGTTCTTGACATTGCATATGAATAGAATCATATACTATGTGGTTTTTGTGCCTAGATTCTTTCACTTAGCATATTGTTTTCAAGTTTCATTCATCAGTTCCTGATTTGGGAAGTGTTCCATTCTCTTTTCTGGAAGATTTTGTAAGAATTAATATTATTTTTTTCTTAATTGTTTGGTGACATTCATCTATGAAAGCATCAGAGCTTGGGCTTTCTTTTGTGAGTAGGTTTTTTAAATTACTAGTTCAATCTCTTCTCTTGTTACAGGTCTACTCAGATTTTCTATTTCTTCTGGAGTCAGTTTCTGTAGTATGTGTATGCCTTTCTAGGACACAAACTACACGTACAGTTGTTCATACTATTCTATTATAATTCTTCTTATCTCTGTAAGCTTGGTATTAATGCCCCCCTCTTTCATCTCTGATTCTGGTAATTTGAGTCTTTTCTCTTTTTTTCCCTTGGTCAAGCTAGGTAAAGTTTTGTCAATTTCATTGAACTTTTCAAAGAACCAACATTGGGTTTAGTTACTTTCCTTTATTATTTTTCTATTTTCTATTTCATTGCTTTCCAGTTTATTCTTTTAAAAATTATGGCAAAATACATATAAATAAAATTTACCATTTTAACCATTTTTAAGTGTATAGTTCAGTGGCATTAAGTACACTCACATTGTTGTACCACCATCAACACCACCCAACTACAGACCTCTTTTCATCTTGCAAAACTGTCCCCATTAAACAATAACTCCCTCTCTTTCTCTCCCCTAGCCCCTGCACCATTTTACTTTCTGTCTCTGTGAACTTGAATACTCTAGGAACCTCTTATAAGTGGAATCGTACGGTATTTGTTCTTTTGTAACTGACTTACTTCACTTATAATGTCCAGAAGGTTCATTCAAGATATAGTATGTGACAAGATTTCCTTCCTTCCTTTATTTTTATATCCTTACCCGAGGATAAGTTTTTATTGATTTTAGAGAGAAAGGGAGAGGGAGAGGGAAAGGAGAGAGGAGAGAGAAAGAGAGAGAGAGAGAGAGACAGACAGACATTTATGTGTGAGAGAGAAACATCAATGGGTTGCCTCCCGTACACAGCCTGATCAGGGATTGAACCACAACCTTTGGTGCATGGGACTACGCTCCAACCGACTGAGCCATCCGGCCAGGGCGATAATATTCCTGTGTGTGTGATTACCACATTCTGTTTATCCATTTATTCTTCAATGAACAACTGGCATGCTTCCACCTTTTGGCTATTGTGAATAATGTTGTAATGAACATGGGTGTACAAATATTCTTCTGAGTTTTTGCTTTTTTTTAAAATATATATTTTATTGATTTTTTTTTTTTTTTTACAGAGAGGAAGGGAGAGGGATAGAGAGTTAGAAACATCGATGAGAGAGAACCATAGATCAGCTGCCTCCTGCAAACTCCCCACTGGGGATGTGCCTGCAACCAAGGTACATGCCCTTGACCGGAATCGAACCTGGGACCCTTGAGTCCACAGGCCGATGCTCTATCCACTGAGCCAAACCGGTTAGGGCTGAGTCCTTGCTTTTAAGTCTTCACTCTAATCGTATTTCCTTCCTTCAGCTTGCTTTGAGTTTATTTTCTCTTCTTTTTCTAGTTTCTTGAAGTGGAAGGTTGGATTACTGACTTTACATTCTTCCTTCCTTCTCATATGTACAGCCCATCATCATTCGGTGTGCCTTCATTGTAACATCGATGAGATGCTGTCGAAAGTTCACTCCTGTTCATATCAATTAGCCCATGATGAAATCGGTTTCGTTATTCGTGTTTCACTTAAAGTCACATAATCCTACCAACGACATTGAGGTTTACAACTACACATTTTCCTCTGAGCTGTGTCCCATAGGTTTTGGAATGTCCTGTCTTCATTTTAACCTATCCCAGGGTATTTTCTGATATTGCTTTTCCTTTTTTGATGCACTGGTGATTTAGAAGTGTGTTGTTTAAAATCCACATATTTATGAGTTTCCCAGTTATCTTTTCAAAATGATTTCTAATTTTATTCTAATGTGGTCACAGAACATACTTTATGTTATTCCGATGCTTCTGACTTGATTGTGGATTATTCCGTAGCCTAGCGTGTGGCCACCTTAGAGAACGGTTCGTGTGCACTTGAGAAGAATGTAGCCTGCGTTGTTGGGTGGGATCCTCTACGGATGTCTGCTAGGTCTGTTTGGTTTATAGTGTTGTTCACGTCTCCTGAATCCTTGAAATTCTGCCTACTTCTCTGTCATTATAGTAAGTAGGGGTACTGAAATCTCTATTATTGTTTAATTGCCTATTTTTTCCTCAATTCTGCTAGTTTTTGCTGCATGTATTTTGTTGCTCTGTTATTAGGTACATCTATGTTTATAATTGCATTTCCCTAATTCATCCTTTTTATCATTAAAAATGCCCTCTTTATCTCTAATAACATTTCCTGTTTTAAAACCTATTTTGTTTGATATTAGTGTAGCCAGCTATTTTTATGGTTGCCGTTTACATGATTGATCTTTTCTTTTATTTTTATAACTTTCAATCTGTTCAAATCTTTGACCCTAGAGTGTGTCTCCTATAGATAACCTACAGTTAGATCTTGGTTTACTTTTTATCCAATCTGACAGTCTCTGCCTTTTGTTTGGCTTTTTTAATCCATTCACATTGTTGATAATGCTATTGTTAATGCTCTTTTGAGATACGCTATTATTGATATAGTTGGATTTGGCTCCATGTTACTTTCTGTTTTCCAAACTACTCATGTTTTATCTTGTCTTCTATTCTTCCTTTACTCCTTCCTTTTGCATTCAATGATATATTTTTTTAAATATATTTTATTGATTTTTTACAGAGAGGAAGGGAGAGAGACAGAGAGCTAGAAACATCGATGAGAGAGAAACATCGATCAGCTGCCTCCTGCACATCTCCCACTGGGGATGTGCCCGCAACCCAGGTACATGCCCTTGACCGGAATCGAACCTGGGACCTTTCAGTCCGCAGGCCGACGCTCTATCCACTGAGCCAAACCGGTTTCGGCCATTAAATGATATTTTTAATGTAACATTTTAATTTCTTTAATGAAAATTTTTTACTATTTTTAAAGCTATTTCCTTAGTGGTTGCTCCAGGGCTTATCTTATATATCTTAACTTACCAGAGTCTGCTTCAGATGTATACCGATTTAACGCCAAGGAGATATAGGACTGCCACTCTTATATAGCTCTAGTCTCTTTTCCTTCTTGGTGGTGATATTATAGTTGTACATATTACATCTATATATGTTATAAATTCAACAATACTTGTTATAACTATTACTTTATATAATTTTATGTGTTTTAAAGGCTGAAAGAAGAAAGGAAAGCAAATATATATATGAGAGAGCAAATACACACACACATACACACACACACACACACACACACACACACACACACACATATATATATATATGCTAGAGCTTTTGTCAGATTAGCCTTCTCATTTCCTATTTCTGGTTCTCTTCATTTGTTGTTGTAGATTCAAGTTACCACCTGGAGTCATTTTCTTCTTTTACATTTAAATTCTTTATTGTTGAAAGTATTACATAAGTCTTCTTTTCTCCCCATTGACCTCTCCCCGGCCACACCCACCCCCCAGCACATGCCCTCACCCCCCTACTGTCTGTGTTCATTGATTATGCTCATATGCACGCATACAAGTCCTTTGGTTGATCTTTTACACCTCTCCCCACCCTCACCTGCCTTCCCTCTGAGGTTGGCCAGTCTGTTTGATGCTTCTATGTCTCTGGATCTATTTTTGTTCATCAGTTTATGTTGTTCATTATATTCCACAAATGAGTGAGATCATGTGATATTTATCTTTCTCCAACTGGCTTATTTCGCTTAGCATAATGCTCTCCAGGTCCATCCATGCTGTTGCAAATGGTAAGAGTTCTTTGTTTTTTACGGCAGTGTAGTATTCCATTGTATAGATGTACCACAGTTTTTTAATCCACTCATCTGCTGATGGGCACTTAGGCTGTTTCCAATCTTAGCTATTGTAAATTGTGCTGCTATGAACATAGGGGTGCGTATAATTTTTCTGATGGGTGTTTCTGATTTCTTGAGATATATTCCTAGAAGTGGGATCACTGGGTCAAATGGGAGTTCCATTTTTAATTTCTTGAGGAAACTCCATACTGTTTCCACGGTGGCTGCACCAGTCTGCATTCCCACCAGCAGTGCATGAGTGTTCCTTTTTCTCTGCATCCTCGCCAGCACTTGTCGTTTGTTGATTTGTTGATGATAGCCATTCTGACAGGTGTGAGATGGTACCTCATTGTTGTTTTGATTTGCATCTCTCGGATGATTAGTAACTTTGAGCATGTTTTCATAGGTCTCTTGGCTTTCTGTATGTCCTCTTTTGAAAAGTGTTTATGTAGATCCTTTGCCCATTTTTTAATTGGATTGTTTATCTTCCTTTTGTTAAGTTGTATGAGTTCCCTCTAAATTTTGGAGATTAAACCCATATCGGGGATAACATTAGCAAATATGTTCTCCCATGCAGTGGGCTCTCTTGTTGTTTTGTTGATGGTTTCTTTTGCTGTGCAGAAGCTTTTTATTTTGATATAGTCCCATTTGTTTATTTTCTCCTTAGTTTCCATTGTCCTAGGAGATGTATTGGTAAAGATATTGCTACAAGATATGTCTGATATTTTGCTGCTTTTGGATTCTTCTAAAATTTTCATGGTTTCCCATCTTACATTTAAGTCTTCTATCCATTTTGAGTTTATTTCTTAGCCCAAGACAGGTTTGTGCTTACCTGCGTCCTTTGTGCTATTGTTGGCAAATATATTACATTTCTATAATTATAGGACAAATAGTATAATTATATACATATTGTTTTATTTTTTTGTTAATCTTCAGCCAAGGATATTTTTTCCATTGATTTTTAGAGAGAGTAGAAAGGAGAGAAGGGATGAGGGGTGAGAGAGAAACATCAGTGTGAGAGAAACACATTGATTGGTTGCCTCCCCATGTGCTTTGACTGACTGGGGTAGAGATCAAATCTGCAACCCAGGTATGTGCACTTGACCAGGAATTGAACCCAGTGCACTGGCTGACTCTATCCTCTGAACCATACTGGCCAGAGCTATATTGTTTTATACAATTGTGTTTTTTCTTTTTAATATATTTTTATTGATTTCAGAGAGGAAGGGGAGGGAGAGAGAGATAGACATATCAATGATGAGAGATAATCACTGATCGGTTGCCTCCTGCATGCCCTACACTGGGAATTGAGCCTGCAACTGGGTATGTGCCTTGACCAGGAATTGAACTGTTGACCTCCTGGTTCATAAGTCCATGCTCAACCCCTGAGCCATGTTGGCCAGGCTACAATTGCTTTTTACATCAGCTACAGCGGTTCTCAACCTGTGGGTCATGACCATTGGGAAACACATATAGCATATCAGATATTTACATTACGATTCATAACAGTAGCAAAATTACAGTTATGAAGTAGCAACGAAAATAATTTTATGGTTGGGGGTCACCACAACATGAGGAATTGTATTAAAGGGTCGTGGCATTAGGAAGGTTGAGAACCACTAAAGAAGAAGCAAAAGGAAATACTTATTTACACTGTCTTTTACATTACACAATCCCCTAATCAGTGCTCTTTGTTTTTTTTCCATGTGTATTTACATTACTGCCTTCAGTCTGAAGAATTTCCTTTAGCATTTCTTGAAAGATTGCTATGCTAGCAATGAGATCTCTGTTTTTGTTTATTTGGGAATGTCTTTATCTCACTTTCATTTTAAAGATAGCTTTGCTGGGTATAGAATTCTTGGCTGACTTGTTTTATTTTCCTTTGAGTACATTGACTGTGTTATCTTACTGCCCTTTGACCTCCATTGTTTCTTATGAGAAGTCAGTTGTTAATATTATTGGCATTCCATTGTAAATGGTGTGTTATTTTTCTCTTGATGCTTTCAAGATATCCTCCTTGTTTTAGCTTTCAGCAGTTTTACTCTGGTGTGTTCATTTGTGGCTCTCCTCACATTTCTCCTACTTGGTGCCTCTGGAGCTGCTTAGATGTGTTTGTTGATTAAAGTTTTTCATCAGATTGGAAAGTTTTCAGACATTATTTCTTTGAATATTTTTCCTGCTCTTTTCTCCTCTCCTGTGGAATGATTTTTAAATGATCTAAATGCCTTTACACTTTTAAATGGACTAATTGGGAGTGGGATGTGCAGAAGCCCGAACCAGCCCTGCCTAGCTCCTGAAGCTGTTCGTGCAGGGCTCCGAGGAAGGCAGCAGTGAAAGTGCTGCTAAAACGCTCACTGCCAGTGCCCCGGTGGCACAACCAGGAACCAGGGGCTGGAAACCTGTTCTTTTCCAACCTTAAGGGTAGGATAGAAGTATCCGGAGCTCAGCTCATCAGACCAATGGGGTTTCTCATAGATCCTGGGGGTATTCTCGGGGGATTGGGTCTGTAGGAAGACTGGGAGAATCCAAAGCAGAGATGGAAGGTGCTAGAGACCAGTTTCCAATTCACTGAAGGGCAGCCCCTGTGGTGGGGTGAGACTTGCGTGGGCCAGGGTCCGTCTCCAGCCAATGTCAGGACTGGCTCAAGAAGTCTAGGGAGCCAAGAATGTCTACCATTCAGTTCTTGAAAAGCCTGCCTCTACTGCTGTCCACAGACAGTGTGCCAGGCCTCTAGTTCAAGGGTAATAATAACATTAACAATAATAATAATAGTTTCTAAGCATTAAGTTTAATGAGTAATATGCATTAGCTCATTTAATTATTTAAAAACTCTATCTATTGATTACCAGATGATAAAACTGAGGCCCAGAGAGGTTAAGTGACTTGCCTAAAGTCACACAGCTAATGTGGAATTGGAACTTGGGGTCTTCCCACTTCCAGAGCCCGTGCTTTTCAAAATAGGTTCTACTATCTACCTTTGCATCCAAACTTGGCTCTTCGTTATCATTCTCAGAAAGTCAGGGTTTAAAAAAAAGATGGATTACCGGAAATAAAGAGGGACAAGGACAACATGGACAGAAGTCATACTAGGCCTGGTCTGGCCATATCGATGTGTTCAGTCGATTCCACCACTGGCCCAGCTCCAGGGTGTCTACTGCCCCAGGGCAGTCAAGGAGGCCAGGGCTGGTTTGGGGCTGCCCGCTGTAGAGGCTACAGAGATCCCAGGTGGCTGTAGGAGAGCCCTGGTTGCTATCTGTTGGGCCTGTCTGCCTGGGCATCTCATGCTGGCCTCTGACACCCATGTGGCAAGACCATGAAGACACAAGCAACAGTAAGTGCTCAGCCCGCTGCACTTGCCTACATACGTATGTGGGTTTGTGGTGAGGACTTGGCACAGTTCCACATCTGTGCCCAGGACAGTCTATTTAGGACAGAGCCAGGCCCAGGACTCACTACATTCCCCAGCCCTGCCTGAGCACCTACTGTGTGCCAGGCCTAGGCTAGGTAAGGCCCTACCCCTGTCCTCAGTGGGACAGACAGAGACACTGTTGGCCTTTCAGGGTGATCAGGGCTACATTTGAGGTTTGCAGTGAGAAACTAGTTCTGCCTGAGCTTCGGGGAGACCTCCGAGGGGAGGAATCTGGGCTTGGGGCGGGGGTGGGCGGGGGGGGGGGGGGCGGGGGGACGCCTTCCAAGCCATGATGTGTATAACAGGAGAATTGCAGGCCTTGGTGACAGCTGGCCCTCTGGATGCCTGAGGGGAGGAGCAGGAGGTGTGGCCACTGCTGTGGTGAAGGCCTGTGTGCCAGGCTCACACACTTGGACTTTATCTGGAGGGAAGGGAAAAGCCACCCAAGGGTTTGAAGTGACATCCCAGACTGGTAGGTTGAAATATCTCAAAGGAAGGAAGGAAGCGAGGAAGGGAGGAAGGGAGGGAGGGAGGGAGGGAGGAAGGAAGGAAGGGAGGAAGGGAGGGAGGGAGGGAGGGAGGGAGGGAAGAAGATCACACTGGTGGCAGGTTAGAGGCTGGGTTGGAGGAGGCAATTCTCCAGACAAAACCAGTCCAGGAACATCGATAGAGGATAAAGCCAGATACAGGGCAGGACTGAGCAAAAATTGGAGGTGAGGGACAAATTCTGGACACGATGAGATTGTAGTATCTGTGGGGCAGGTGACCATGAGGGGGAGGGGCAGAGGGCTAAGGGGTCAGGAGGGCTGCCAGCTTTCTGAGGCGACCACCTGGGCAAGTGGGGTGCTACTAACTGGGATTCACATATACCCGCCTGAAAAGATAGGCTCTCCTTCCTCTATTCCAGTGGTTCTCAACCTTCCTAATGCCACGACCCTTTCATACAGTTCCTCATGTTGTGGTGACCCCCAACCATAAAATTATTTTCGTTGCTACTTCATCACTGTAATGTTGCTACTGTTATGAATTGTAATGTAAATATCCTGATATGCAGGATGTGTTTTCATTGTTATAAATTGAACATAATTAAAGCATAGTGATTAATCACAAAAACAATATGTCATTATATATGTGTTTTCTGATGGTCTTAGGCGACCCCTGTGAAAGGGTCGTTTGACCCCCAAAGGGGTCGCGACCCACAGGTTGAGAACCGCTGCTCTGTTAATTCAGAAGTATTTACTGAACACCTGTTATGGGCCAACATGTGAGGGCGCCACAAGGAACGGCCCAGGACAGGTCCCGCTCATGGAGCTCACCCTCTGGTCGGTGAAGTTAGACCACAAGCAGAGGTTAAGAAGATGAGGAGAGAGCAGGTAGGAGCCTCACTCTGCAGGGCACCAGGCTCTGGCGGACAAACAGCAGGCAGGCTATGTTACGGGCCCACAGAAATGCTTTAGCGTTTCCTTATTTTAAAGCCGGAAGAAAAGAATAAATAAACTAATCATGGATCCAGCCTGGATAATGCTTGTCTTTATACCAATGCAGTAATGAAATATCATTTTTAACAACTTTTTTACGGAGGAACTGGCCCACAGGAGTCACACTGTGGCCTTGAAGAATCTCCATGGCTGCTTTAGATGGGGGGCCACCGTGGGCCTCTCTGGGGATAGGGTGTGGAAACTCCAGCTCTCACCTGCCATCTGAAGGTCAGACAGGGTCAGGGTCCATATGCCCACATAAGCACCCTGATCTTAGGGAGGGGACAGCTTGTTGAGGTCAAAGGAAATGGCTTCAATTTTATAACCCAATGACCAGAGTTCAGGTTCCAGCTCTGGTATTTACCTGCTGTGCAACCTCGACCAAGCCATTTAACCTCTCTGGGCCACCTTTCCTCACCTCCAAAATGTATGTGCAATTTAGGGTCAGTGCAGGGCTTCCTGCCCAATGGCACGTCTGTAGGAATGGAGACTGGGGTGCAGATGGGGGCAGTACCTCCAGGTCCTGGCATCCATTCTCTAATCCCTCTGTCCACCCTTCATGGTGGTCAGGCCCAGCCACACCCGGCCTGGCAACTGTCCACTGAGCTGAAAACAGAAATTCTCTAACCTCAGCCTCCATCACTCGCAAGGCATCCTTAGGGGGCCGGTTACTGCTTTGAGGGGTGGCTGAGGGTGTTGTCACCTGTGCTCCCACATCAGCTGAGGATGGGCGCTGTGAGGGGCCTGGGGAGGGCTGGGCTCAGGGAGCTGCGGTCCTGAGTCAGCATGCCCAGCGCTGCTAATGGGATCCAGATGTCAGACAGAAAACAATCGTCACCCCCACCCATCTGGCGGCTCGGGTTTCTTGGAGATCGCAAAAGAAGAAGAAAAATAGAACGGGGAAAGAACCGAATCCTAGAACAGCTGAAACCTTAGAGGAGGGATGTAAATCGTTTCAGGGTCTTGCTGGGGGGAGGGACGGGAGGCAAGGGGGAGGCAGAGACTGGTCCAGACTCTGTTGCCTGACCCGTCTCTGTAGCGCTCTGGACCCAGGTCAGGGTAGCCTGGTCCCTGTGGGTGTCCCCAGGAGGCTGGGAGGGCCTAGGCCAGTGATGGCGAACCTTTTGAGCTCGGCGTGTCAGCATTTTGAAAAACCCTAACTTAACTCTGGTGCCGTGTCACATAGAGAAATTTTTTGATCTTTGCAACCATAGTAAAGCAAAGACTTATATTTTTGATATTTATTTTACATATTTAAATGCCATTTAACAAAGAAAAATCAACCAAAAAAATGAGTTCGCGTGTCACCTCTGACACGCGTGTCATAGGCTCGCCATCACTGGCCTAGGCCATCAGCCCGTGTCTGACCCCTGCCTGGGTTTCCAATTTCGCATCCAGGTGCTGACCTCACTGCAGGCCTGGGCCTCATCGTCCTGGGGAGGTGACAGGCCGAGGGGGATGAGGGTGTTGGGATTTCCCCTGCAGAACCGGGGGCCAGGGCGCTGATTGGTTCAGACCCATCCATGTGCCGCTGGGGAAACAGGTTTCCTACAGCACAGGGCCAGGACTGCATGTTATGAAAGATCAATAGAGCGAGGACAGGAAGGAGGTGGGGAAGGAAGGAAGGAAGGAAGGAATACCGGGGAGAAGGAGGGAGGGAGAGAGGACACAGCGTCATGGTCGCTGCCATTGAGGAAGAGCTGGGTCCGGGCCTGTGTGCATCGCAGGCATCTTTGCAGCAGCCCCTCGGGAGCCTGGGGCTGGCTCGCTGGCCAAGGGTCCCCGGCTGCGGCTGACGCGCCAGCGCTTGGCACAGAACCTGGAATGTCGCGAGTGCCCAGGGAATGCCTGCCTGGCTGGGTGTTGCTGGGGCTGGTGCGCTGACTGCTGGCGTTGGCCTTTCCGCGGCCCTCTCCTTGCGATGTGGGGTCGTGCGCACCGCCTGGAGCCAGCCCCCCACTCTGCCTCGAACTAGCGGGGGCCTTTGGGAAAAGTCAATGTCTTTAGGTCTCAGTTTTCTCCTCCGTAAGATGAAGATCATGATACCTTTAAAAGATACCTCATCATCTTTTAAAATGATCATCTGAGGACCTGCTTACTGCTATTAGAGAGAGAGGAAGGGGGGGGGGGGAGAGACATCGATGTGGGAAACAGCAATCCGTTGTCTCCTGCTTGTGCTCTGATGGGGGATGGAACCTGCAACCTGGTTATGTCCTGACTGGGACTCGAACCCACAGCCATTTTTAGTGTACAGGGTGATGCTCCAACCAACTGAGCCGCACCAGACAGGGCAGAGTTATTTCACATAAAGTGCTTTGCAGAGAGCCGGGCACCCGCTAGGTACCGAGTGTCCTGTTGTGACTGTGTGAATGACTGTCATTATCATTACGCCTCAGATGGTTCGCGACGGTCCAGAGGTGCTTCAGGGCTGTGGAGGGGAATCAGAGGGGGCCCTGGTCCTCCATCGCACCCTCATCCCACAGAGGGGGCTGCCTTGGGCATGGGCTGCAGGGAGACCATGCAACAAGGCCCTGCTTTCTCAGGAGCCTTGGGGTGGGGGCAGGGCAGGCTCTGGCGACTTTGGTTCACCCAGGTTGGCTTGAAGGGCGAGGAGGGAGGGACTGGGTCCTGGAGGCTCTGCTTGGCACAGGGTGGGTGCTCCAGGAGGAGGGGTGGTGGGGCATGGCTGGAAGGTGCCCAGTGCCACCTGTGGCCTGTCAGCTCCGCTCCGGCCAGGCAGGGGGATGACCCTGCCAAGTGCTCTCCCTGGCACAGACGAGTGAGAGCAGCTGCAGGGGGGATGGCGAGGCGGGGCACAGGGCGTGGGTCTCCCAGGCAGTCACTTGTCCGTCCTTCCTGCTGCTCCAGACCAGCAGGGAAGAGTCCCACAGGGCCACTTTCACATCCTCAGCTGCCAGTTCTCCTTTTTTTTTTTTTTCTTTAAAAAAAAAATGTTTTTATTGATTTTCAGGGAGAGGAAAGGGGAGGGAAAGAGAAATGGAAACATCAATGATGAGAGGGAATCATAGATCAGCTGCCGCCTGCACACCCCCTACTGGGGATTGAGCCCCGAAACCTGGGCATGTGCCCTGACCGGGAATCAAAGCGTAACCTCATGGTTCATGGGTCAACGCTAAACCACTGAGCCATGCTGGCCAGTCAGCTCTCCTTTTAAATGGACCACAGATGGTGACTCGGAGAGCCCGTGTTCCCATACTTATCGGAGCCCCCAGGATATTGCCATATTGATTGGCCTCACCTTCTCATTCCTCTGCCCCTGAGCCCCAAGGGACAGGGATGTTGGCAGAGCCTGGGAACTAGGAACCATCCTGGTCCTTGAATCACCTGCAAGGCTTAGTGGATGGAGACCTGGAGGGGAGCAGTTGCATCCTTGGGCTGAATAGCTGCCTGGTGTCACCTTCTCCTGGCAGCCTTCTCTGATTTCACCTGTCCTCAAGCTCAAAAGGATTGCTCTCCTTCCTCTGAACACCAGAAGGACCCCCTTCACTCACTCACTCACTCACTCACCCACTCATTAACCCCTGCCATGGCCTGCTGTAGGCCACACTCTTGACCCGAGCCTCTCACACGGCTTGCTTTCCTCTTGAGTAGTTCAGGGCAATGGAAGATTCTGACTGGGTCGTTTTCTGCTCCCCTCAACCTCAGCGTGCAGGCAGCCGAGTCTCCTGAGGTGGCCTCAGACCTCACTGTGCCCTGTCCCACTGTGTCCCCACTGTGCGCTCACAGTTTCACCTCGGCATCTGTGAAAGGGGCTTACCACCGTGTGGGTGTTCCTGGGAAATGTGTGGGCAAAGCAGCGGACTCAGAGCTTGGTGGCCAACAGCACTCAGTGGCAGCTCTCTTGCTGGTATACCTGGCAGGTTGCTGGGCCGCCAGCCCATCTGCCCTCGTTTGTAAAGTGAGGATCAGGAGCTTGGCTTTGCGGGGTTGGTGTGAGGGAGGTAAGCATCAGCCTGGATGCCAGGGCATTGAGCCTCATTGCCCTGCCCCTCCCGGCCAGGCAGCTCACCCCACACAGGTGCGCACCGCACCTGCCTGCACACACGCACACGCACATGTACACGCACACCTGGGGCTCCCCGGCCTCTGTGCCAGAGCTCATGCTGTTGTGCAGCCTGCATGCCCTTCCCTAACCTTCTCCCTCCTTACCTCCTCCTTCAGAGCCCAGCTTGAACCCCCACCCTCATCTTCGGGACACCGTCCCCAGCGACGCCAGGCCCACGGGCTCTCCTCTCTGAACCCCGCTGTGCATGGCCAGCACCTCCACCCAGGGCCTGGTTCTCAGGCCTCTCACCTCTCCTGCCTCCCCATCTGGTCCCTGGAGGACAGGGGCTGCCCCCTCGTTGTGTGAGCTCCACTCTGCCCGGCCGTGGTCCTGCAGTGTGGCCCCAGCCTGGACGCCAGGAAGGGGTCCAGCTGTTTGCCAATTGAGCTCTGCTGAGCCTCCACACGCCCAGGACTTTGCCGCGCTGTGCCCTCGCCAGTATTCAGGCACATCTCCACGCCCGTCCCGAACACTCCCCTCCCGTGGGGTGTCCTCGTGCTCCCCCACTGTCTTGCTGAGCCCGGCCTCGCCTGGGGCTGACCCTGGCACAGCCGTGTCTCCTGCTTCCCGAGGGCCCATCCCAGGCAGGGTCTGTGTCCGCTTGGCAGGCAGGGGGCACATGGGCTCCGGGGTCAGAGGACCCGAGCTCTTGTCCAAGGCCTGCTCCTCAGTAGCTGCTCAGCCTGGGCCAAGTCGACCCTGCCCTTGAGGCCCACCCCCCCTGGTGTGTGAAGTGGGGTCACCGATGAGGCCCCTCCGTCAGGGCCCCTGTGAGACCCAGAGGTAGTGGGACAAGCAAACGTGCTTTGAAAACAGCACAGTTGCACTGTGTGCCCCTCTGCCCGGTGAGCTGCCAAGCTCAGGCCCTGCATTCAGCAGGTGCTCGGTGTTTGCTGACATGACTGGAGGGGAGCAAGTGAGGGTTTAGGGGCCTCTGGGGTGGGTGTGAGCCAGGGGGCTGCCAAGGCCCTGCCCTGCCTGCCAGGGGGTCATAGGCACACCTATGATGGCAAATCACTGACAGCATCTGGTGCCCCCTCCCCGGATGGGGGTGGAGCCTGCGCTGAGTCCCTTCTGCAGCCTGTGGCTTGGTCTGGGGCTGGAGGTGGCCCAGCCTCTGGGTTGGAGGACTTGGCACCACCGACCTTAAAGAGCCAGGCTTCCTTTTCCTCAGCCCCTGCCCCCATCCCAAGGTTGAGGCTGCGGAGAAATCAGGCTGCAGGTACAGCGAAGGGCTCCTGTAGGGTAGGGTGGGGTGAGGTGGGGTGGGGTGAGGTGGGGTGGGGAGGCTGGAGAAGTGAGACCTCCCTCACACGCACCTCACGGTTTCATTGGATTCTCAGTCTAGCCTGTTCTCTCTCTGTCGCTCTCTCCTCCCTTCCTTTCTTGTTACTTTTATTTTGTAACGAAGTAGCACAGAGAGGGTAAGTAACTTGCCTATTGTCTCACAGCTGGTTAATATCAGGCCAAGCCTGTCTGACCCCACCCAGGGCCCAGCTTAGTACTTGGTTTTCTCTTTTGACTATGATCTGGGGGCGGGGTGGGGTGGGGCCAGGGAGTCCACACAGCCACCAGCACAGTGCCTGGCACATGTTGAGTGCCCAGCGAACGTGAGCCAGGGCTGCTGCTTCGATACTGTAGCCCCAGTGTCTGCCAGGGCACCTGCCGCAGAGCCCGGCCGTCGTATGGAGAAGGTACTAACGATGTAGTAGCTCTTGCTTAGGGAGCGTTGGCCGTGTCCCAGGCGCTGCTCTGAGCACTGTACACATATTGACTCAGCTACTCCTCTTATTATCCCCATTGCACAGAGGAGGAAGCTGAGGCAGAGAGGGTAAGTGACTTGCCGAGGGTCACACAGCTCAGATATCATTCCAGGCAGTCTTGCTTCAGAGGCCATGCTGTCATAAATATGTAAATAAGGAAGGGAAAATGAACAAGACTCAATTGAGATATGGGGAAGGAAAGGAGGGCAGGGAGCTGACGTGGGCTGAGTACCCTCCATGTGCTGGGGGCCAGAGACATTCTCAGAGACATCCAGGAATTCCCCCAGGGTCACATAGGAGCCAAGGGCACAGCTGGGATTTAGGCCCAGTGAACCCAGCCGATTCCTAACTCTCCGTTCACCCACTCAGCTCACTGGGAGCCAGAGCAGCAGCCAGCACAGTTCAGGGAAGGTTCCCTGGAGACCCCTGGGAGGCCTCCGGGCAGAGGAGCTGGCTGCTACCTCCAGGCCTGCAGAGTGGGGCAGCAGGACAGGGAATCGCTGGCTGAGGTAAGGCATTGCAGGCCTATGATTCTAACCCAGCCGTGGGCAAACTATGGCCCGCGAGCCGGATCCGGCCCGTTTGAAATGAATAAAACTAGAGAAAAAAAAAGACCGTACCCTTTTATGTAATGATGTTTACCTTGAATTTATATTAGTTCACACAAACACTCCATCCATGCTTTTGTTCCGGCCCTCCGGTCCAGTTTAAGAACCCATTGTGGCCCTCGAGCCAAAAAGTTTGCCCACCCCTGTAACCCGTCACAGAGGAGGAGTCTGGAGGAGGGAGCATAGCCAGGTGGGTGACCCTGAACAAGCCGTTTGCCTTTGCTACACCTGTTTCCCCTTCTGTGCAATGGGCCCAGCAGCATGCAGCCTGTCTGCCCCTCGGCACGGCCATGTGGATCTCATGACCTGACAGAGCTGGAAATGACCTGCAAGCCAAGCTGAACAAGAGTAGGGCTCCTGGGGAAGAATAGATGGTTATTTGTGAACATCTAGGCTTGCCTCGCACAGTGTGGTCCGAGGGCCAGCAGCTGCTTCAGCAGGCGCTTATCAGAATGCAGAACTGAGGGCCCCGCCCCAGAGCTGCTGAGCCAGAATCAGCACTTTCACAAGCGCCCAGGACACGTGGCCACGGTAAAATCTGGGAAGCACTGGTCTAAGGACTGTCTGGGCTCTGCTTCTCCATCCCAAGGCTTCTCCATTCCTCTCTCCACAGCCCACGGGTTCTTGGCCTGAGGAAACGCACCGGCCAGCAGGACCCCTGCCCTCCTAGCTGCTCAGGAGCTGTGAGCACATCGATTAAAACTGGGGTCAGGCTTGGCTCTGACAGCCTCTCACTCCAGCAGCCCCTGAGGGCCCACCCCCATTTGTGGGGAGTCAGCAGGCCAGCCAGACCTGCACCAGGGCAGGGAGAGGGCCGCTCAGCCAGGGGCAGAAGGCGGGATTTCCTCAGAGCAAGGAAAGGGCATGTGTGCCCAGATAGTCTCCATCTTTAGCAGGAGGCAAAGGGCGGAAACTGTAGCCGGGTGGTTTCAAGTTGGATGTAAGAAGGAACCTCCTGATTGGTCAGAAACAAGCCAGAGGATGCCGAGGCCCCCGTGGCCTTGAGTGTGTGGCCATGTGGTGTGAGGTCGGGAGACAGAGCTGAAGGGATTCCCCAGGGGCTCTCTGTCCAGCCTCTGCCTTGAGCAGTTTGGACCCAGAGAGGCTGAGTGACTTGTCTAAGGCCACACAGAAGCTAGTGACAGCCGGCTTATGGCCCAGGCCTCCCTCGAGGCCCTGCAGCCCCGGCTTTGGAACAACCTGAAGCGCTTTGAGCGTGTGGGTGGGAGGAGGGAGGGGCTGGTTTTGGGAGCCGAGCGGCCTCCAGGACTCTCACCGTCCTGGCCCACTTGGTGCCCAAGACACAGGAGCAGCCCTGGAGCGGGGGTGGGGTGGGGGGGCTCGGAGGCAGGTGCCACGAGTTGGGGACAGGACCCCTGGGGCCAGAGGGGGCCAGGCAGAGGAAACGGGTACAGAGAGAGGTCTGAGGGGTCTGACCTTGGTCTAGAGCAGTGGTTCTCAACCTTCTTATTGCCGCGACCCTTTAATACAGTCCCTCATGTTGTGGTGACCCCCAAACATGAAATTATTTTTGTTGCTACTTCATAACTGTAATTTTGCTCCTGTTATGCAGGATGTATTTTCATTGTTATAAATTGAACATAATTAAAGCATAGTGATTAATCACAAAAACAATATGTAATTATATATGTGTTTTCTGATGGTCTTAGGCGACCCCTGTGAAAGGGTCGTTCGACCCGCAAAGGGGTCGCGACCCACAGGTTGAGACCCGCTGGTCTAGGGGCTGTGTGTCCTTGGGCTGGTTACATGCATTCTCTGTTTCCCCATTTTTAATAGGGAAGAGAGGTTACCAGATCAGTGATTCTTACCTGGGGCTTCACATTAGAATCACCTAGGGCAGTGGTTGGCAAACTCATTAGTCAACAGAGCCAAATATCAACAGTACAACGATTGGAGTTTCTTTTGAGAGCCAAATTTTTTAAACTTAAACTATATAGGTAAGTACATTGTTATTAACTTAATTAGGATACTCCTAAGGCTTAGGAAGAGCCACACTCAAGGGGCCAAAGAGCCACATGTGGCTCGCGAGCAGCAGTTTGCCGACCACGGACCTAGGGAGCTTTTTTGAGCTTGGTGCTAGGAATTCTGATTCAGTAGATCTAATGTGGGCCTGGCTACGGGCATTTGCTTAGCTCTGCTGGTGATTCGGACATACCTTTGCCCAGGTCTGAAGTGCTGTGGTGCTCAGGCAGGTGTGTGTGTGGCTGGCGGGGGTGGGGAGTGGGGCGGGGTGCGGGTATCGGGACTGCAGGTCCTTCTGAGGCCCCAGGAATGCTAGACTGCCGGTTCCGTGAGATTCCCAAATCCATGTTCCAGGGGGTCCCAATTGTGACACTATCTGATGTTCACTCCCAGGTGTCTTCGACCGTGTGATGACAAAGTTGTATTATTCTGAAAAACTGGGCTCCCCACACTGGGCAATTCTGATGTTGGTGGTTCTGCATTTTTCAAGTCTGCGGTTCCGTGTCGAAGCCGTGTGCCTCGGAACCTCCTGAAACAGCTGCTGCAGTTCTTTGAGAAGAAGCGTCTCCGCGTCTGTTGTTATTATGGATTTTAGAGATTCTAAGACTCTAAGCTACTATGGTCTAATGTTTTAAAACATTCCAAATGCGGCTGCTCTGTGACCTGCCGCTCCATCCGGCCAGCTGGTCGCCACGGCCTGCAGCCTGGCCTTTGCCTCCCCGAGACAAGGTGGCGATTGTGTGAGCCTGGACGTGTGCCCCTCCCCTGCTTGGCCTGGACGGCCTCTTGGGGGACAGAGCGGGGAAGGGGAGAGCGGAGACCCCGCAGGGCGCTCTCTGCTCAGGCTCTGGCTCTGTCGCTGTGGACAGAGGAGTGGGAGGTGGAGCGGAAGGTGGAGCAAGTGTGGGCCCTGTTTGCCGGGCCGCAGGAGGGCCGCGGCTTCGCGGAGCAGCATCTCTTATTCTTTCCGTTCATTGGCCCGTCTCACAGCAGAGCCGTCGGTTCCCCCAGTGTCAGTTTTGGCTCAGACATGAGTCTGTTGCACCCAAAGCAGCTCCCTAAACACACACACCCCGATTCCAGATGGGAAGAGTGGGGCCCAGGGGAGGCAGTGACTTGCCTGAGAGAGCCTGTGCTCGAACCCAGGACTCCCAGCTAAGGGTCCAGCTACCTCAGGGTGACTCCGTCCGTCCTTCCCAGGCCTCGCTGACCTTCTGCAAGACCTCGTTGATTCTTGGGTCTCTCGGAGGTGACAGGGACCAGCCCTGTGGCTCAGGATGACCGGAGCCGGTGGATCTCCCCAGGCCTGGCTCTCCCTGCCCCGTGCAACCTCCCCTGGCCATTTCCTGCACCCCTGCACATCAGGCTCGGAGGCCAGGAGGCAGAGGGGGGCTGGGGCAGACAGGCGTGGGGTGAGCCCCCCACGTACTCACTGTGAGACCTTGAGAAAGTCCCTCTCCTCGCTGGGCCTTCCCATGCTGGGACCGGCGGGTCGTGACCGTGACTGTGAGGGTTAAGTGAGCTCCTCTACAGCAAACCTGACCAGCTGGGCGGGGCAGAGGCGGCCTCCTCCGCCCCAGCGCCTCGCACTCAGCCCAGCTCTGACAAGGAGACAGAGTGGACTTATTTATATTTGCTGAGGGTGACATTTTGGATTTCAGACTTGCGTTTTCAGAGGGTTAGCAAGATAGGGAAGAAAGTGTAAAGGCCTTGGACATCTGAGATTTCGGGTTAAGTATCCATCCAGTGACAGTGAGGGTTGAGGTGTGTTTATATTAGTGACAGCCATGTGCGGAGCACTTTGCATTCATAAGCTCATTACATCTCCTCAGTTCCCCGCCCAGTAGATAATGTTATCCCCACTTGGGGTGGGGAACCACCCCACACTCTTGCTGCCAGTAATGGCAGAGTCAGGATTCGAACCCAGGTCCCAGAGGTGCGTAGCCACAGCTCTCTTTCCCTTTGCTCTCGGCTGGCGGAGAAGATGCAGGTCACGAAATGGACAGCAGGCACCTACCTCCTCATGCAGCAAGGGACTAGAAAGACATTCTCCAGAAGAGACAAGTATGATTGCATTTTTCCTTCCTTCAGCATGAGTCTCCTAATTTTTCACACAGTGATTATTTTTTAATCCTCACTGTGGGGGGGGGAGGGGGTGTGCGGAGAGGGTGGTGACAGGTGAAAGAGAGAGAAACATCAATGTGAACATCGATCGGTTGCCTATCGAACACGCCCCAACCAGGGATTGAACCCGGAACCTAGATGTGTGCCCTGTCCAGGAGCTCAGCCTGCAGCCTTTGGTGTACAGGATGACCCTCAGCGGGGCTCATGCATTTATCTTGAATCATTTCCATAAATCCAGAGCTGCCTGTGGCTGACCAGCCCTCACCTACCCCCAACCTACTGAGGCTGTGGAGGTGGGTGTGTTGTGGGGGGTTCTGCCCAGCCATATGCACACCCCTCCCCGATATGGTGGTGCCCGCACTCAGAGAGGCCTGTGCCACTGCACACTGCCGCCAAGCCCAGGGAGCCCCGAGGGGGACAGGAAGCTCAGCCAACCCACCTCCTTTAGGTCCCGGGACAGGCGTAGGGAGCCGCTGCTGCCTCCTCGACCTCTTCTTTCCCTGTCGTTTGACTTAAAATAGAGCTGGCAGGTCATCTCAAAGTGTGTGCCCGTGAACACCAGCTGTGCGCGTCGTTCCTGTGGGCCTTGCCAGCCGGTGCCTGTCTGCGGCCATGTGCCCGCCCAGGCCCAGCTCAGTGCGCAGGCTCAATGCCCCTTTGTGGGCAGAGTGAGGAAGCTTTGCTCCGGGGCTTCCACAAGCCCAGGTCGCCCGGGTGGTTCCTTCCACTCCTGCTGTTCTGGCCTCGGGGCTGCTGGGAGCAAGGCAAGGATGCGAGAGATGGTCAGGGACCAGTAAGGGGCACCCACAGATGGGTTCCAGGGACTGGGGGTGGGGGGCTTCTAGGGGCCTGCCTAGGGCCCCTGTACCGAGTACTGCCCTGGTGTCACCCCTGGGAGGAAGATGTGCCCCTGATGATAGGTGTCAGGTTGACCAGCCCTCTCCTGTGTCCTGGCAGCCCTCTGGCAGCATGGCCAGGTCCCTGGCTGAGCAAGTGGCTCCAGAAGGGATGGGAAGAGTTGTCTGGAAGTGGGCCACCCTTCCTTCCTCTCTGCCTCTGCTTCAGACTGTCGGCTAGCACTGGACTTGGATCCAGGCGGTCCGAGCTCTGTCCTGCCCTGCACGGGCTGTGATGCTGGTGTCCCCTCCCCTAGAGCCCTGGTAATCAGCCACCTGCTGTGTGAACCTCGGGCTGAAGGATGGGGGTGGGGGGGGCATGTAGATCAATGTGTGTCCCTTTGTCTGCTCACTCAGCATGTATTTATTGAGCACCTGCAATGTGCCAGGTACTGTTCTAGGACCATGAAAGAGAAGGGGAGAATTCAGGTCACCTGCTGTGGGGTGACAGAGAGCACAGACGTAAGAACAGATGCTGTGGTGTTAGGTCATGCTCAGACAGGGTTGCCGGGCAGGCCTCTTCGAGGAGGTGCAATGTGAATAGAGGCTTGAAGCAGGGAACAGATGATGTGGAGATCCGGGGAAACGCATTCCTGGCACAGGGAACAGCAAGAGCAAAGGCCCTCGGGGAGGCAAGGGCGTGCTTGGCCTGGGAGGAAGAGCCAGAGGGCCAGCTAGCCTCCTGACAGCACCAGCTCAGAGGAGACGGGTTAGAGGAGAGGGGCTGAGCCCAGGGGTGAGCCCGGCCTCAGCTCTGCTGCCCCTCTCCCGCCGCATCCCCCAGCTGGGCAGCCCTCCTCTGGGGACACAGATGGGTGCTTGTCTTAAGAGCCCCCCTGCCCTCCCCCTGCCTCTCCGAACACTCAAACACTCGCAGTGGGGACAGGAAGTGTCGGCCCTCGCTTCCCAGCTGCCTGGGTGGGACGCCACCGAGCTGGACTGGCTTGCCCGAGGAGGGACAGAGGCCCCATTGAGCCCGCTCTCTGGGCCAGCAGGGACAATAGCCACACTGAGGACCAGGGACATGGGCTGGCATGCTTGCCCAGGAAGTCACCAGGCTGCTGCCTGCCCCCTCCCCAGGCCACCCCAGCTCTTCCCGACTTTCTCCTCTGGCCACTCATTTTAGGTGATAGTCACGTCTAAAACGGTCACTTTGTCCTTCACCTCCTCCCCAGGGGCTCCGTGCTCTGTGCCAGACCCATCTGGGCCCGGGGATCAGAGAGGAGTCCTACATGGTCTAAAGTGCTTCTGCAGCCAGATCACGTGTTGGCACACAGCAGCCACGTGACACAGGCAGGGCAAGACTAGCATCTGTGACAAGACGGGAGAAACCATGGCCCCTTCCTCACGACAGGTCAGGGTTCACTCCAGGCTCGAACTCCGTGTCTCCAGCCTGCGTGCTGTCTACTTGGGGAGCATGTGCACCAGGTGGCTCTTCAGGAATCACCTCGGCAGGAATGCTAACACAGGTCATGTTGCTCCCGCTCATGGGCATGGGGAAGTGGACATCACCAAAATCACACCATTCTGGCCTATTGAGCTAGGATACAGCTGCAGAATCCTTCTCTACACAGTGTTCTGGTAGCAAGTAGTTGGCAGGGACACCCAGGAAGAAGTATTTGCCTTTCCTGGTTTGACTCCCCCCACCCCCACCCGAGTTGACACCTGGGGAATCTGAGATCCAGGCAGGGAGAGGACTCGTCCCAGGCCGCAGTGTTGGGGCTGGGGCAGGGGGCAGTTAAAGACGCACACCTCGAAGCAGTTTAAGCTGTGCAACGTCAGAGGCTGGGGCAGAACCTGCAGTGTGGCTGCCCTCTCTCTGAAGAACGGATTCCCATTGTGTCTGTTCCGCCATAGCCTCATCACAACTCTATTTGAATGAAATACTTGTTTGTTTTTTTCCTCCCAACTGTAAGTTCTTGTTAATGACCCTGCTCCACCTGCTCCAGGGCCTGTGGATAGTGGGCACTCGATTCATGGGTGCTGAGGGCACGAGCGGAGGACCGGGTGGCGGGCAGGGCAAGTGCACACGGTGACTATTCCTCAGCCCCTCTCCTGCTCCACAGGGGACAGTGGCATCATAGGCCCCGGCACCAAGGTGGCCAGATCCACGCTGGCACGTGGTGAGCAGCCAGCCAGGCGGGTGGTACCTGAGCTTCCTTTGGGGAAACCAAGGCCCAGGGAGGCACAATAATCAGCTCGGAGTCCTGCAGGCTGAGCAGGAAGCTGAGCCGGCTGGGACCTCCTGACTGCTGGCCAGGCTCCTGGGCATCCAGCCTGGCCAGCAGCCCCCACTGCAGCGCAGGGGCTGGCTTTTCCTGACAGCTGGCCCTGGGGACCTGTGTGTCCAGGCCAAGGCAAACAGTGGCGGTGACGGTGGGGGCAGGGGGTGCCTGCAGGCCTCGGGTCCTTTGCTGTCCCACACAGACAAGGCTCGAGCCCGAGCAGCCAGGCTCCCCACTCCCTTCATTGTTCCCCGTGATAGTTTCCAGATGCCGAGGAGTCACAGGTTTGGGGCTGGTCCAGGAGAGCCGGGCTGGCCCGCCCCCAGCACCCTGCCACCACCTCCACCGCCGCCCCACCCGAGCGAGCGCAGCCGCCTCCCTGTCCCGCATCAGCCACTCTGCAGTGAGGCGCCCAGGCTCCATTCCTGGCCGGACCCTAAGCTATGGCGTGGACAGGCCCCTGCTCCTCTGTGCCTCTGCTTCCCGGGGTAGAGTGAGCCTGTGGGCAGCGTGGGGAAGATGGTCCCTGGTCGGCACTCCTGCTTTCGCAGAATCATCTAGAGCAGTGTTTCCCGGAGTGGGACCAGCAGAGTCAGCCTCACGCAGGAACTTGATAGGATGCAGATTCTCAGGCCCACCCAGACCTGGGGGTTAGAGAGTCTGGGCCAGGGCCCAGCAGGCTGCGTGACAGGGAGCCCCTGTGCCTCGGATGCCTGCTCAAGGGCGAGAACCAGCCTGGGCTCTGGAACGAGGAGCCTGGGCATCTGGAGTCAGAAACATGGAATGCAGACTTGGCATCTGTGTGGCTTGGAAAGGAGCCTTACTTTTCTGGTAAGGAAAATGGACTGGTGTTCTTAGCACTGTGTGTGGTAGGGTCACTGTGCCGAGTACACGAGACGGTTAGCACCCAGGCCGGCCAGCCCAGCCCCCATACCAGAGCTCTCGGGACACGCGCCCCGCGGAGGTCCCCGTCGGCCGGGCTCAGGCCGCAGCGCCGCATGTTAAAGGAGCCGCCTCGAACCCTGGCTGAGGGCTGTGTGCACCGGTAATGGGTGCACGCACACCGCCTTCCCTCAGCTGCGGCGCCATGGGTCCTGGGGCTGCTGAGGGCCGGTGGCACAGAGAGGGAGCCCCCCGGGGGGCAGAGACCAGAGGGGCCCCCGCAGACAGGAGCAGTCAAGGAGAACTTTCTGGAAGGTACGGCTTCCACCTGGGGAGAGAGGTCTGCCAGGTGGTGGACTAGCACGTTAGCACGTGCGGAGGTGGGTGTGAGAGTGAGCACCACCAGCTATGCCCTCCCCTGTACTGGTCACACACACTTTCTCCATTCCCAGGGCACCAGCAAGGTTATGGTCACATGAGGCTGCCCACAGACAATGGCGAGGGCACCTCAAAAGGGCACAGCTGCGGACCATGTGGACGGCATGTGGTGCTGTGGGAGTCGGCCAGGCCTGGGTCTGGATCCCACATCTGCTAGTTTCTGGCTGTGCAACCTCAGGCAGACCTCCTGGCCTCTCTGTGCCCGGCGTGCCCCTCCCTCTCTGTGCCCGGCGTGCCCTGCCTCTCTGTGCCCGGCGTGCCCCTCCCTCTCTGTGCCCGGCGTGCCCCTCCCTCTCTGTGCCCGGTGTGCCCCTCCCTCCCTGTGCCCGGCGTGCCCCTCCCTCTCTGTGCCCGGCGTGCCCCTCCCTCCCTGTGCCCGGTGTGCCCCTCCCTCCCTGTGCCCGGCGTGCCCCTCCCTCTCTGTGCCCGGCGTGCCCCTCCCTCTCTGTGCCCGGCGTGCCCCTCCCTCTCTGTGCCCGGCGTGCTCCTCCCTCTCTGTGCCCGGCGTGCCCCTCCCTCTTCTGTGCCCGGTGTGCCCCTGCCTCTCTGTGCCCGGCGTGCCCCTCCCTCTCTGTGCCCGGTGTGCCCCTCCCTCCCTGTGCCCGGCGTGCCCCTCCCTCTCTGTGCCCGGCGTGCCCCTCCCTCTCTGTGCCCGGCGTGCCCCTCCCTCTCTGTGCCCGGCGTGCTCCTCCCTCTCTGTGCCCGGCGTGCCCCTCCCTCTTCTGTGCCCGGTGTGCCCCTGCCTCTCTGTGCCCGGCGTGCCCCTCCCTCTCTGTGCCCGGCGTGCCCCTCCCTCTCTGTGCCCGGCGTGCCCCTCCCTCTCTGTGCCCGGCGTGCCCCTCCCTCTCTGTGCCCGGCGTGCCCCTCCCTCTCTGTGCCCGGCGTGCCCTGCCTCTCTGTGCCCGGCGTGCCCCTCCCTCTCTGTGCCCGGCGTGCCCCTCCCTCTTCTGTGCCCGGTGTGCCCCTGCCTCTCTGTGCCCGGTGTGCCCCTGCCTCTCTGTGCCCGGCGTGCCCCTCCCTCTCTGTGCCCGGCGTGCCCCTCCCTCTTCTGTGCCCGGTGTGCCCCTGCCTCTCTGTGCCCGGCGTGCCCCTCCCTCTCTGTGCCCGGTGTGCCCCTCCCTCCCTGTGCCCGGCGTGCCCCTCCCTCTCTGTGCCCGGCGTGCCCCTCCCTCTCTGTGCCCGGCGTGCCCCTCCCTCTCTGTGCCCGGCGTGCTCCTCCCTCTCTGTGCCCGGCGTGCCCCTCCCTCTTCTGTGCCCGGTGTGCCCCTGCCTCTCTGTGCCCGGCGTGCCCCTCCCTCTCTGTGCCCGGCGTGCCCCTCCCTCTCTGTGCCCGGCGTGCCCCTGCCTCTCTGTGCCCGGCGTGCCCCTGCCTCTCTATGCCCGGCGTGCCCCTCCCTCTCTGTGCCCGGCGTGCCCCTCCCTCTCTGTGCCCGGCGTGCCCCTCCCTCTCTGTGCCCGGCGTGCCCCTCCCTCTCTGTGCCCGGCGTGCCCCTCCCTCTCTGTGCCCGGCGTGCCCCTCCCTCTCTGTGCCCGGCGTGCCCTGCCTCTCTGTGCCCGGCGTGCCCCTCCCTCTCTGTGCCCGGTGTGCCCCTCCCTCTCTGTGCCCGGCGTGCTCCTCCCTCTCTGTGCCCGGCGTGCCCCTCGGTAGGAGTTATGGTGGGAATGGAATTGCCGGGTGGACGTGATGCTGCACGTGGCAGCAGCTGTGTGGGCTTCACAGCTGAGGGGCCCGGAGCCCAGGGAGAGGAACGGAGCATCTGGGGCACCCAGCACGGCGCCCCCACCCTGCCTCCTGCAGAGCCATGCAGGCACCTTGCCCTTGGGGCCCGGGGGAGGGACAGTTCTGCAGACACTTCCAGGGTGAAGAAGCAAGGCCAGCGGCAGCCTGGGCTGTGGGCGTGGGAAATGTCAGGGTTGCTTCCCCCCCGGGATCCCCTGGAAAGTGACATCAGAGCAGCTCTTACACTGAGGGACCCAAGGGGAAGACCACGGCGCCCTGCCGTGACCACGAGAGGCATACACATGCTCAAATACACCTGCATGCTCACACACACACACACACACACACACACACACACACGCTCTCCTCCGGCTGATTTCCAATACCAGCGACGGTGGAAGCTGGCAGATGCCTGGCTGGCCCCCGGGAATCTCTTAACCCCTGCCCCACGACAGCTGCCTCAGGTGACCCTGAAAGCAGTCCACAGCCTTCTGGACCTCACTCCGCAATGAAGGTATCAGACAACAGCCATGAAGCCCGGGGTTCAAACCCTGCCACTTACTTGCTTTGTGACCTTGGACAGGTGACTTAACCTCTCTGGGCCTCTGTTCCCTCCTCTGGAAATGGGGTCACAAGGAAGCCACCTACAAGGCAGGTGCACGGCGCTGCTGTGGCTGTCGTGGTCTCCAACGCGCACCTGCTGAAAGTTCTCCCAGACAGACAGCTTGCTTCTCCCTCTCCCTCAGTGGCCAGAGGAGGAGAGTGGGACCCGGGAAAGGAGGGACTGATGGGAGCACGGAGCCCGAGCTGGAGTCAGGCCTGCAGCCTCCCAGCCCCCACGGCTCCTGCCAGAGTGGCCCCAAACCGCTGACTTCAGCGTTTCCCTGGCCAGGGCAGCTCAGATTTCTCTCCTGGCACTCAGCCACTCCACACCCTGCCCCCATCGCTATTTTGAGCCGCGTTCCCTGTCCCCTTTTCCCGGGGCTGTGGCCCTCACACCCAAAGCCGCACTCCAGGTTGTAGCCTTTCTTCCTCTTAACCCATCACCTTCCTGTCCCCGGTCCCGCCCCCTCGTTGGACTGGGCTGGTCGGGCCTCATCTAGCCAGGTCACCTCTGCCCAGGCCTCGCCAGGGGCGGCCTCAGGTGCAGAGCCAGGGACCAGCCGGTCTGTGAAAACCCTGCCCGAGGTGGCCCACCAGAGTGGTCAGCACAGCCCCGGAGGGCGTCCTGGCCGTGGCTGGAGCCAGGCTGAGGACCAGCACCACCACCTCCTGCGTGGGTGACCCTGGCCCTGGCCCACACTCTTCACCCATCCTGGACACTGCCACACCTGTGTCCCCTCCAGCTCCCCGTGTGCTGAGGCCCTAGGGTGCTCCGAGGGAGCTGGAGACACGGCGGGCCTCGTGTGGCCGCAGCACGCTCAGAGGCCAGTGGGAAACCAGACGGCAGAAACGGCAGTTCGTGGAAGTCTTTCTGTTTGGGATGAAATCCCTGGCATGCGGAGGCCGGGTCAGGGCAGGACATGACCGAAGCAAAGTGAGTGGTGCAGACCACAGGGTCCCCTGGGAGCTCGGGGAGCCAAGACCTCCTCTGGGGAGGCGGCAGGAGAGTTCTCGCCAGCACACGAGGCTGGGACTCGGAAGGTGGGGTGAGCAGCCGGAGGAGAGCCAAGCCTGTCTGAGCTGTGGGGGGCCGGAGGGGTGCCCTTTGAGCTGGGCCTTGACTGCTACACGGGCATGCGCCAGGCGGAGAAGTGTGTGCGGTGCAGGGAGCAGCAAATGTGAGGGAAAGGGATGGGGGTGGGACGCATCTTTTGCAGGAACTGACTGTTGTTGTTTGCGTATGAGTTTTGTAGGAGGGAGTAGCAGCAACCGTAGAAGATCAGCTGGGCCAGAGGGGAAGGGGCCCCAAAGCCTCGAGTGTTTGCCTCCGCCCTGTGGATGGCAAGGGCCCTCAAGCCCGAAATGGCCACTGAAGTCCCCGGGGGGCTCCGCCTGGCCGAACGGGGTCGTGGCTGTAGCAGGGCAGGGGCCACAGGCAGCGGAGAGGGCTAACTGAGCGAACGGCCCGCAGACAGGGACCTGGAAACCACTCGGGACAACAGTGGTGTTGAGTTCGAGCAGCACCCAGCTTTCTGCCCACCGCTGGTGGTTGCAGGGCTCACCCCACCCCTGGCCGCAGGGGCTCTGCAGTCGCACGAGGGGAGGGAGGCCCAGGCTTCGGCAGTCACCAGGATTCGGATGTTTTCCACCCCTGTGGACGGCCCCTCTTCCCCTCCCGCCCCAGCTCTGCTCTGTGCGGTTTGCTAGTGGAGGAAAGCCAGAAGCAGGAAACAGATAACTCAGGGAGTGGCGGATCATGTGATTAAAAAGTCTGAGCTCTCCACAATGTTTTGCCCGAGAGAACTTCAACTCGCCTGGCCCGGGGCAGGGTTTGGAGAGAGGGCTTTCTTTTCTCACTTCTGGGCCGGGCTTCCTCGGGGCCATGCACCCCGAGGCATGTGGGGGTGCTGGGGCCTCGGACCCCTCTGGGTCCTGGAAGGGCCGCTGTCTCACCCTGTGCCGTTTCCTCTGTCCCTTCCGTTCATTCCCGCCTTCTCTCACCTCGCCCTTCACAGCAGTGGCCCCGTCTTCCCACTCTGCCCTGTCCTGCTCATGCCCTCGGCTCTCACGCCACCCACCCCCTGCCCCTGGCTCCTGCTGGCCGCTGCCTCTCTTCCCTGCCTGTCTCCCCTTGGTTTCTCCTCTCTCGCTGGCCCTTCCCTCCCTCCACGCCCGCTCCGTGCCCCCTCCCCAGGGTTTCCTGAGCCCTTTTCCTGGCACTGTGAAAGCTCCCATTGTTCCCTGCGCTCTGACAAACCCCAGTGTTGTGGAGTCAGGATGGCATTTCTGCGGTGGCTTTGGCCTGGGAACCCAGTGGGAGGAGTGCCGAGGAGGCTGGGCCTTCTGGGCCCATGCTGGGCTGCGGCAGGAACCCGAAGAGGGGAGGGGGTCTGGGGCAGGCGGCGAGGATGCCTGTGCTCAGACAAGGGGGCCCTTGAGGCTCGAGAAAGCCGGGTGGGGGGGCGGGGAGGGGGCTCGCAGCGTCCTCCCCCCTCCCGGCAGCCGGCAGGCCTCGCGGCCCAGCCCACCTGTCCTCTGATCCCGCTTCCTCTGGGGCCTCCGCGGAGGCTGCAGCTGCTGGACCCAGCCTCCCGCCGCCTCCCGAGGCCACGTCTGCGGACACTGGAGTGTAGGAGTCTCCTGAGTGTCCCTAAAACAGCGTCACTCACAGAGCACGTGGGCAGGAAAAGCGTGGGCTTTTGGCACAGAACAGACCTGAGCTCAGAACCTGGCCCTGCTGCTTACTGATGGTGACTTCAGACCAGTCCCTGCCCCATCCCGAGCCCGTTCCTCACCGGCCATCAGGGTGAAGGGTGCTCATCGCGTGGGGCTGTTGCATCGATGAGCGATCACTTTATGGGCCCCTCGCGGCCGCAGGCCTGCACGCAGGGGGGCTGGGTGAAGGGCAGCCTAAGGCTGTGGGTCCAAAGGTGTTCCTGGGGGTGCAAGTGACTTGGGTCTGGACGTGTGGCCGGCGGTGTTGGCACCTGGCAGGGCCACCGTTGGTCAGCGGGCCGGCCCCTTTGGAAGGGCCGGAGTCTGAGAGGATTCCTCATCTGTCTGGCTTCCGTCCATGTTCCTGGAAGGGTCCACAAGCCTTGTGCAGAGCGGGTGCTCACTGAACGTTAGCTGAAGGAAGAACTGATGGAGGGGGTGGCCCGGGTCGGAGGTCAGAGGTGGGTCGTGTTCCTGGAACAGGCTTGCTCTCTAATTTTCTCACAGCCTTTCGTGAGAGGCCGTGCGCGCGGTGCAAAGTGTCGCTTTGGAGTCAGCGGCGAGGCCTCCGGTCTTGGCTGCGCGGCTGGGGGCCCTGCCTGCGATGCGTGGCTTCTCGGGGACTCAGTGCCTTCTCCTGTCGGGTGGAGGGGGTCGGGAAGCGGAGGGCACAGAGTAACTGCTCACTAGAGGGCAGTGTCCCAGCTCCTCCAGAGCAGCCCCTCACTTGGCAAAGGAAGGAAAGGAGGCTCTCAGCCGGGTCTGAGGCAGCCTGGCCCAAATCGGGGCCTGTGGCCACAGCCCGCTTCCTCCCACTGGCCCAGGCTCCAGGATTCACACCGGAGGGCAGAGCGGCGCCTGTGGGCCGAGAGGCGGGGCTTAAAAGGATCGATTACCCCTCAAAAGAGAGAAGAGCACAGTCCTCCCCATGGCGGCGCCCTAGCCTCCAGAAAGGGTCCCCAGAACCCTTGGGCCTGTCCAGGAAGGGCCAACAGGATGCGCAGAGTCCTGGGCCTGTGGGCCAGACCCCCTGCCTCTCAGCCTGGTGTCCTCAGCTGCGGGAAGGGCGTCGCGCAGTCCTGAGACCCGGCTCTTCCTGCCTCTCCTCTCGGCCAGGACCACCTCAGTGGCCCAGCTGCAGGAGAGCCGGCAGACGGGCGGACAGCGAGCCAGCGGGAGCCCATCTGTTCCTGATTTCCTCCCCGCTCCTCTGGCTCCAGCCAGTGCCTCTCAGCTGGACGCACTGTGGGGCCGGCCTAGAGCCCCATGGCAGAGCGGGAGCGGCCGTGGGGCTGCTGAGCACCATTTGACCTCTGGACCGCAGGAGGAAAGTGACCTTGACCAGCGGTCAGGGCCACCTTCATGCTGGAGGTGGGGAAACTGAGGCCCAGAGAGGGGAAGGCTGCCTCCCAGGCCACCCAGTGTGCCAGGATCTGCTACAGTGTCAGCCCTTCCCTGTTCCTCACCATCCTGGCTGGGCGGGGCCCTCCTGGCATGTTGCAGGGCACTTGAGAGAGTGGGCTTGAGCCAGACGGCCAGGGTTCAGATCCAGACTCTGCCACTTGCTGATGGTGTAGCCTTGGGCAAGTTCCTTAAGCTCTTCACGCCTCGGGGTTCTCATCCCAAACCTGGGACTAATCCTATTGGGCTCATAAAGTGACTCAAAGAAGGTCTGGCCCTGACTAGACACCTAACTTGTGTGGCTATTCGTCTGTCCCAGAGCTTGGCCAGGCACAGCCTGCTCTCCTGAGCAGGTGGAGGGGGTGCGGCAGGGCTGGGACGGGCCCTGCGCTGGGCCCACAGCCGGGACGGTACCCTGAGAGCAGACCCTGTGTGTCCTGGGGTGGAACCAGCCTGGGGTCGTGCTGTGCAGGGCGTAGCCGCAAGTCTTCAGCAACCCCGCGGTGCTGCCACCTCCTGAGCCCAGGTCCCTGGGATGCTCGGCCTCACGCTGCCACGGCTGAGTCATTGCCCCGCAAAAGGGACTCCCTCTAATTTGCTTCGCCCTAAAGGCTGGCTCACTCCTGGTGGGACTTTGGAAAGCGGGGCAGGGACACTAATGGGCAGAGTGACCAGCTGAGCTCTTGTGTCCTGTGACAGGTGTGGATACTTCTCTGGCTGTCCTCAAATCCAGGAATAGGAAGTCCACTCCATGAATGGCAGGAAGGCAGCTCTTTGGACCCGAGCAGAGTCCAACAGAACCAGCAGCCAGAGGTCACCAGTGCCCTGAATCCAGGCCCCAGTGTCCACACCTGCAGGGGCAAAGCGGGAAAGAGCCACCATCTCTGTTGGGAAAGTGCAGGACGCCCCCTTGTGGGCAGGCAGAGCCTGCAGGCCAGGGAGTCCGCTGGTGAAATATCTTTGTCAAAGGTAGACATACCTACGAAGGTGCACCTACGCGTTGGAGACAGAGTAGAGCGCGCTGACTCCTGGAGGCTGGTTTCCCGCCAGCTCTTCTCTTGCCTCGTTTTCCTTTTACAGTTTCGCCCTGAAAGCAGTCGATATGTGATCATTTATCCTGCCTTCTTTATAAGCATTTCCCCAAACCCTTAAAAAATCCTCATAAATATTTTAGTGGCTCTGTTGTCACTCATCCAATGGGTGTGACATCGTGTTGGATGCTTGGCTTGTTCCAGTTGTTCACTGTCATAAACAATGATGAACATCCCAGGACAGGGCTCCGGTCCAGAGCTCTGGTCACGGTTAGGATGGTCGCTCAGGCCTGGATTTGCTGAGGGGAAGGAATGCACTTTTTCTTTTTTTTTTTCACGTTTGAAGGCTTACTGCTAAGTTGCACGATGGAAATACAGTAGGAAACATACCTGTTCAGCCCTCAGCCCAGCAGCGTCTGCGCGTGCCCCTCTCACACCTGCCCGGGGGCACTTCACAAGAGGCGGAAGGACTGCAGAGCTGGAGATGCCCTCAGAGTTACTCGGCCCAACTGCCTGACCAGGTCATAAGTCCCCTTGGCAACTTTCCTGGTAGCTAGCTGTTCACCCAGCTTCTGCTTACCTATCCCCAGGGACAGGGAGTGCACCATCTTATGGCCAACGGCCAGAAATCTCATGAGTTGGTGGGAAGAAAACCGAAGAAGCGCCCAAATAGTGTCAGCATCATCTTCGTCTCTTCCCACGACGCTGGCCGCCGGGACGGCTCTCCCACCCCCACCCAGCCCCGCTTTCACTGCTCCTGGCACAGGGCCTCCTCCTACTCCCACGCCGGCCGCCACCACCCACTTCCCACGCTGCCCCCACGGCAATTCCACCCCAGCTTCGGAGGTCAGGGGGACCCAGTTCCTCGTCCCAGCTCAGTCCCCGGTCTTCTGTGTGTCCTTGAGCAAGACCCTTGATTCTCTGGTCTCCAGAGGGCCTGTCTGTGCCTGACGCGGTGGTTTCTGAGCCCCAGAGAGCTTTGCCCAGGCTCCTGGCAGATCTGATTCCCCGGAGGGGACGTGGCAGGGGCCCGGGTCAGGAGAGCCTGGTTGGACCTGGCACCCTTCCCGGCTCAGGCGGTGGCGGCCCCTGCAGAGCCGTCAGCATAACCGGCTGTTTCATGCGAAGTTTATGAGAAGAGGCCGAGGGATCGTGTTGGGGGGGGGGGGGGGGTAGAGAAGCCTTTGTTCTGTCAAAAAGTCCTGCTCCCTTTGGCCCTACCCTCATCTGTAGGCATAAACCACATTGGGACTGAGCCCTTCCAGGAGGCATCACCCCTGCTCGCCAGGCCGCGTCTCTCCTCTGACCTGCAGGAGGGCAGAGCCGCTGGCCGGCTGAGCTGGGGGCCCGGGCCTGGCGGATTTCTCCTCCTGAGCACAGGCCCCAGCTTTATAATGGGGACACGCTTGGGAAAGGTGAGCCAAGACCGGGCCTCACCTCCTGCTTCTCACACTGGAAACTCTTTGGCAAGTCCTGTTCCTTCCCCGGGCCTCAGTTTTGCCATCTGGTAAATGGGGTGGTGATATCCCTGTCCCACAGGGTAATGAGGAGAGGTGAATGGGGGCCTGCAGGATACAGACCCCTGAGCGCAAAGCCAGCACACACAGTGCTTCGTAAATGTCTGTTCTCTTCGCCTTCCCCTCGGCAGCCTCCTCAGTCTGGGTCCCTGCCTGAGAATTCCAGAGGGGAAGGCACCTAATGCTGCTCCTTTTTCGCTTCCCCACAGCCCAGGGGTAGCAAGCCCACCTCTCCCCGGGCCTCCCCCCACCCTGGGAACTTTCCTCTTACGTTTCACACCCGTTGGTCTCAGCCCTAGCCTCCCTTCTCCTGGACGGAGCCTGCTCCCTCTCCCTGGGTAGGCCCAGGAGAGAATCACACTACATCGCCGAAGGGACTTGCAGTGCCCAGCCACCGAGCAAGACGTTCATGTGCACGAAAGCAGCCATTCTTCCAACAGCCCCGGGCAGGCCCATCGTCGCCTGGCTTTCCACACGAGGACGCCGAGGCGCTCAGAGGTCGAGTGGCCTGCAGTTCTCAGTGCTTTACGTGTGTTAGCTCATGCAGTCCTGAGAGCGCACTGCGGGGGTAGCTCCTGTCCGTGTCCTTGTGAAGGAACCTGCTCAGGAGCAGGAGCTGGATCTGGAGTCTGTGCTCTTAACCTGGTGCAAACCACATAAACAGGCAGTTACCCAGGCAAGCGTTACTATGGAAACAGATCGTCTCATAGCTCAGTGCTTCTTAAACTCTATGGCATGGGAACCCCCTGGGCCTCGTGTTGAAATGCAGATTCTGAGCCTGTAGACCTGAGGTGGGGCCTGCGGTTTTGCATTTCTAAGGAGCTCCTAGGGGTGCTGCTCAGGCCGGTCCAGGAGGGACAGGGGACAGGTGTGTGGTCACAGTGCAGGGCCTGTGTGGAAGCCCGTCTCAGACTCCGAGCCGGCACGTACCACGGAGGTGCCACAGTGCAGGTGGCGTCGGGCTGATGGGGTGGCCCCTTCGCAACTTCAGCTGCTAGACGCCATAAGCATTCTGGACCAGTGTGGTCATATTTCTGTGTGCAGTCTCTCATTTTTAAATATTGGGGCAACGAATTCGACTTTATAAAGCACTAAGCAGCTTGTACATGAGTGTTCACAGCAACATTGCTCACAACAGCCGAGGACAGGAAGCAACTCAGTGTCTATCATCTGATGAGTGAGTGCACATAAAACATGGCATGCCCATACAATGGACTGCTTTTCAGTAACAAAATGAATGAAGTACTGACACATGCCACAGTATGGATGGGCCTTAAGATCATTACACTAAGTAAAAGAAGTCAGCCCCCAAAGAACCATTATTGCATGATCCCACTTACATGAAATATTTAGAATAGGGAACTCTTTAGAGTCAGAGAGTAGAGGAGGGGTTGCCTAGGCCTGAGTGGTGAGGAGGTGGGGGTAGGATGGGGTGTGACTGTTAATGGGTGCAGGGTTTCCTTTGGGGGTGAAAAAATGTTCTAAAATTAGATTGTAGTGATGGTTGTGTAACTGTGACTATACCACAAAACATTGACTTGTACACCTTAAATAGGTAAAATGTAGAATCATGTCTCAATAAAGCTATTTTTAAAAATGCCATGTAGGAAAAAGCTAGTTTCCTTAATATATAAAGTGCAGTTACGGATCACCAAGGAAAATACCAAACCGAAGCAGGGAAAAAGATTTACAGAGGATTCGAACTAAAAGTTTGCAGATGGTTCTTAAATGCATGGGGAACGTCTCTCTTGCTCCTCATAGGAGACATACGGGTCAAAGCTGCTCTGAGAAGGTTGCCTCTCATGTCAGCAACGATGAAGACTGTTGGCGAGGAGGTGAAGTCGGGACACGCAGGGAAGGCAGTGATAATTTGTCGTTACCTTTAAAACTTAAAAGTGCACGTCCACTTCTATTTCTAGGAATTTATTCCGCAAATGTTCTCTCTCTTTGTACACACACGCACACGCACACGCACACACATGCACATTATTCACTGGAGCATTGTTTGTCATAGCGGAAGAGTGGAAACCGCCCAGATGTTCTGTGACTGTACTGGAACTGCAAGTGTGCGAATACTGGGCAACCGTTAGAAAACAGTAGCTCTGTTTGTCCTCATGTGGGGAAAGGGTACTTGATTAGATATAGGGTGTCCCCAAAAAGGTATACACACTTTGAATAATTATTAGTTCCAATGGGTTAAATCTGAAAAGAAAGAAAAATCAATTGAGCTATCAGCTGTTAAGTGTGCATACCTTTTTGGGGACATCCTGTGTATATCTTACAACAATATGTCCAAGATACATTATTCAGTAAAAAAAAGAAAGAGGCAGAGCCAGTATAACGTCTCTAAGCGAGCGAGGGGAAGAAAGCGTGTGTGCACATATGTTGCAGATGTTTGTAAATGCGGAGTGTGTCTTTGGGGTGGTGTGCCTCCAGGTCGGGGAGAGGGTGGCGGGGAGCAGGGGTGAGGCACTGCATGTGTACGAAGCTGCGGTGCCCGTGTTGCCTCGTCAGCAACCATTAAACCACACACTGTGGGCCAACGAGCACCTGTGTGCAGGTTCACCCGTGTCTCTGTGACAGCTGAGCTAAAGAAGTGACTCCTAGCACCACCAAGGGCTTCGCTCCCTTAACTGAAAAAGATGTGCCCCCCGCCCACCACCTCCTCTGTCCTCTGTCCTCTGCCCCCAGCCTTGGATTCCCGTGTGTGCTCTGGGGTGACCCTGGTGTTCTCTGGATGGGGGGCAGAGTGCTTGCACATGGGGACACAGTGAATAAGAGCTGAAGAGGGGGACCCCAGGGGGCAGCATTTTGGCCTGGTGGACCCCATCCCCCTGTGTTTGCTTCCTGTCCTCCAGGCACGCCCCAAAGGCGAGGGTCTGACCCCATACCAGGGCAAGAAGCGCTGCTTCGGTGAGTACAAGTGTCCCAAGTGCAAGAGAAAGTGGATGAGCGGGAACTCCTGGGCCAACATGGGGCAGGAGTGCATCAAGTGCCACATCAACGTGTACCCGCACAAGCAGGTGAGCGGGCGGGGCGGGTGGGGGGGGGGCGGGGCGGGAAGCAGGGGGCTCGGGGCTCTGAAGGGCTGAGGGAGGGTGACTTTGTCTCTCATTAGGCCTTCTTAGGGCAAGGATGAGACCAGATCTCTCCAAGTTGGCTTTCTTTCCTGTCTCATCTGAGATGGGGTGAGAGAGCGCCGCTGCCCGGGGAAGGGGGGAGGGGAGGAGGATAAGGGGCAATGCGCGAGGCCCTGAGACCGCAGCCCGGGTGCATTTGGGACGTTAGGAACCTGGATGCTGCTGTGAGACAGGGGTGGGAGGGCAGCAGGATGCACAGGAAACATGCACGTTGTACGTTTATTCCTCCAGCCCAGTCATGTATGCGGGGCAGCTGCAGGGCGCCGGCGCTATGCTCAGGGCTAGTGGCCAAGGCACCCAGAGGCCTGCTCTGGGGGGAAGGGCAGCTGGTCCAGGGAGGACCCACTCACTGCAGCTGCCAGGAGGAGGGGCCGTTTACTCCGGGACCTGAGGGAGCAAAGGAAGCCAGAGCTTTAGCAAGCAGGGAGCAGCCATCCTAGAAAGGGGGTGTAGCAGGCGCAAATGCCCTGAGGCCACAGGACTTGGGGTGCTCCAGGCCCAGAGCTCAGTGGGGGAGCAGGAGAGCGGAGTGAGAGGAAGGGCTGGGGCACGGAATGGCGGCCACCAGAGCCTTGGGGGTCACGAGAGGGGACTCCTGAGCAGCAAGGCTCTGCTCCCCTTTGAGACGGTTACTCTGGTTGTGTAGTTTCGGGGTGGGGAGGGCGCTGAGAGATTGAACATGGGAAACCATTGGGAAGTCCCATGTGAGCTGGCCGAGGTCTGGATGAGGGGGTGGCTCCGTCTGGACTCTACACAAGTGTCACCGGATTGGATATGGAAGGCGCGGGCGGGGCGGGGACCCAGAACAATCGCACTTCGGGTTTGGGCACCTGAGTGGGTGAGTGGTTGTCAGCCAGGTGAGCAGCCTGGCTGGGGGGCGGGTGAACGAGGGGTTTGCAGGGGTGGAGTGGGGGAGAGTGTGTCGGGGGGGGAGAAGGTTGATGAGTTGAGCATATTTAGACAAATGGGGGGATGCATGATCCTGGGTGTCAGACGGAGGCAGGAAGGCACAAGGGGCCCTGATGGAGAAGAGGGGCCCGGACTGGGGGCGGCCAGGGAGCCAGGGAGCTGGACAGGGAGGAGTTGCTGCGGGGGCCGCCCAGGGGGTGGCAGGGGAGGTCACTGTGAGGCAGTGGGGCACTGAGGAGCCGGGCTGGCGAGTCTCCCTGTGTCAGCCGCGTCACCAAGGGAAGTGGCGGCAGCAGGAGGCGGAGGGGCCTGAGGGACAGGGAGGCAGAGGGGTGCGGAGGCGGGCACTGGGGGCACTTGGGGAGGCCCCCCTGAGGCGGTGGTGAGCTGGGATGGGGAGTGGAGGGTCATGGACTCAGGGGGCTGGGTGGGGGTGGCGGAGGGGACAGGCACTGCTGGTGAGGGGACAGCATGTGCAAGTAGGGGACAGGGCTGGCACAGCGCGTGGGAGGAGCTGGGGGGAGCAGAGTCTGGAGGGGGGGCTGCTGGCCGTTGGAGGCCAGCGGAGAACTTGGCCCCTGTCCTACTAGAAGAAGGAGGAGAGGGTGCTCGTGGTCCAAATGCTCTGTGATTGTCTGACCCTCGTGCTGGCCTCCATTTCCTGTTTGCAGGCTCACCATCCCCCACCCCCAAAGGTTTTCATGGTCCCATCACCCACAGTCACACGCAGGCGGACAGACTGGAAACTGGCCGTGGCCGAGGGGCAGGCCCACATCCTAAGGGCGCTGCGGGAGAGGCCCCGGTGACCGAGGGGGAGGGCGGGCACAGGGCACAGGGCACACAGGGTTTGGGAGCATGTCAGGGGCTGGGGTGGGGTGGGCAGTCTGGAGGAGACCGTCCGGTCCTGAGCTCTCCTGGTGACTCCTGACAAGGCCTGGGCCCAGGCCACAAACACACGCACCATTCTGATGGTCAGAGGCTCGCCTGGCTGGGCTCCACGCTCCCAGCCCTGGGCATGGCGTGCTGTTTGGGGTGGGGGGAGGTGGTGGTGGGGGGCAGACTCGTGGGCTCTCGCCAGGTCTGTGCAGGCGCTGAAAGAAGGTGAAGGTCGAGGGTGCTAGGCATCCCAGGAGCTTCCTCTCCAAGCGAACAGGTCAGACAGGGTTAGCCATTGGCATCAGAATCGCGGGTGTGGTCACCCCGGTACTGTGTGCCAAGCCCCCGCACGCCCTCCCCGGGTTCGTTCATCCCGATTTGACAAGCAGGGAAGGCACAGTCCCGCGAAGCCACATGGGGTCCCCAGGTGGAAGTGGGGCCCAGAGCTGAACTTGCCCTTGTCTATGGAGCCGTCGGGAGCCCTGCCCTGAAGCACACAGGCCCAGTTTGTGCCCCAGCTCGGCCTCCCGTGAGCTGGGCCCACGTGCTGGACCAGAGCGCCATGGTCCCGGTAAGGAGGGAGGAGGGAGGAGGTGGGTTTCAGTGACGGGAGGCAGCACTGGGAAGAGTGTGACCGCAGCGAGCGGTGGCGGGCACTCCTCCAAGTGCTTTATACGTTCGTCCTCAGCCACCCCCTGAGGTCAGCTCTCTTATTTCCCCAAACTACAGAGGAGCAACATGAGGCAAGGGGTGCACGTGACTCACCCAAGGTTAGTAGAAAAGAGGGAGAAAGTTCGGGGCTGCAGGGGGCAGATGAGTAGCCGGGTGGGGATGAGGAGAACCGGGAGGACAGGTCACGTTGCTGGCGGGCCAGGGAGCCAGAATGCGCCAGTTCCTGCAGGGGCGCAGGTGGGCAGGGGCCGGGGTCTGTGCTGGGGGTCTGGGAGGCTCGTTTTTGTGACTTTCACACCCTCTGTGACCTAAGCAGAGGCATGACCGATGCCCCCAGGCAGGTGGGACCCACTTCTTGCAGTGGCTCCAGCCTCCTAGGCCCTGCCCCTCCACTGCCCAGCAGCCCTCCCTCCATGCCAGGCCCATCCTGGCTGGCACCACCTTCCTCAGGCCGGCAGTGCCTCATCCGCTTCCTCGTTTCTCTCCTGCCAAGCTCAGTGAGCACAGCCTCCCTGACCCCTTCCCCCTCTCCGTGCCCAGGATCAGAGTCCTGGCCCCACCTGCAAGGCTCTTCCAAGAGCATGTGGCCTGCTTCCCGTCCCCAGGCCCTCCCCAGTCATCAGCCTTGTCTGTGGAGCCCTCGCTGTGCGCAGGGAGACTGGGGCCCAGGCAGGACCGGAACCGGAGCACCAAGGGGCCCAGGACCTGGCTCCCGTCACCACCAGGCCCCCCGTCTCCTGCCACGGGGGTCTCCTCCCTTAGGGAGGCTGCAGACCCGGCAGAGGGTGCGGGGTGGTGTCAGGAGCTTTTGAAGAGCTGAAAAGGGAGGGTCCCAGCCGTGGGGTGGTGGAGAGGGGCTGCTTTATTCCTCCTGCCCCCTGAGCTCTGACCTCTGGGGCAGCCATCTCCTGAGAGCCCTCCTCCTCCCCGCTCCTCCCTCCCCTGCCACATCTGCTTTCTGTCAGGCTCCAGCTGAGCCCCCTTCCCGCCCTGCCCCCCACAGAGGAAAACACTTGGGGCTTTGCCTCACTGCAGGGGTGGGGTTGGCCCTGAGCGATTAGTCCCAGCTGCTGCTTGTTTCCCTCTGAGGAGGGTGGAGGGTGGAGGGGAGCCGTCTTGACAGCTTCCCTGCTCCTTCACCCACACGGGGCTGAGCCAGGACCCATGGGAGGGGGACAGCAGAGGCGGGCAGGGCACTGATAGGATCACAGCAAGGGGGGCGGAGAGGGTGTTGCAGGGGTGGTTCGGGACTCAGCTGCTCCCCTGCTCCCAGCCTGCCCCCAGCCCTATATAGCACTAATGGGAATAACATATGATATTAGTACTGGCCAGCACTTTGCTTTTCATGTACCAGGCACTGTCTTAACAATTTTGCATATATTAGCTTTTTATTCTTCCCAACAACCCTATCAAGTGGGCCCTCTTATTAGCCCAGTTTTACAGAGGAGAAAATTGAGGCACAGAGAGGTTAAGTGACTTGCTAAAGGTCACACAGCAACAAGTCTTGCAGAGCTCTTGATGGTTATAAAGTGATCTCATTTAGTGCTGTCTCCATCACACATACAGCCGATGTTACTAACCTCCCCCCCCCTCCCCACCCCCAGTTACAGAAGGGCAAGTTGAGGTTCTAGAGGAGAAAGATCTTGGCCACCAGCCCTTGGTGAAGAGGTGAAGCTGTGGGCCCCTGGGTGAGACTCGTGATGTCCTGGTCCTCAGTGTCCTCACCTGTGAGGCAGGTGGTGATCTGCCCCTCACAGGAAGGGTGAGGTCAGGTGCCATGATTTATGTGGCAGCACTTTGCAAAGTGTAGACCATGGGAGCAAGGGGGTGTCGGCCTGCTTCCTCTGCCTCTCTGGCCCCACCTGGAAGACCCATTCAGGGAAGGGGCCCTGGCCAGCATGAAGAGGGGGGCAGGGAGTGGAACCAGGCTGGGTTTGCTCAGGAGATGGGAGACTTCTGTGTGACCCCTGTGTGTCCGGGATCACTAGGATGGGGGTACAGGGACCTGGGTGTCAGTGCAAGATCGGGAAGCCCTTCTTACAGCTCAGGCAGTGAGCTCAGCGGGCTGCAGGGAACTCCCAGCCCTCGGGGCTTGCAGGCCATGGAGATGGAGTAGGTGTTTGTGGAGATGTGTGTGTGGGGGGGGGGGGGGGCGGGGGAGGGGGCTGCACAGGGGATGGGACCTGCCTGGGCCTTTCAGCTTGGAATCCTGGCTTCAACTTGTATTGACTCTACCAGCTGTCCCCCTTCCATTAATCACCATCATCATCGGCGGCAGCAGCACGAATAGCGTCTATGCGCCATCTCTTTCTATTCCTGGTCTTCACTGAGTTGGAGCAGCATCTCATGAGAAACCTGTTGTAACATCCCCTTTTACAGATGGGGAATGGAGGGTCGGAGGGAGGTCAGGTGGCCTGCTCAAGGTCGCTCGGCTCGCAGGCAGCAGAGCTTGTGCTCCAGCCCAGGTGCCCTGGGGACAAACTCTTCCCTGGCCAGGAAAGCCGGTCGTCTGTAAGCCCCTGGCGGTCCAGTCCGTCCTGTGTGGCTTCAGGTCTGGAAGCACAGGGATGGGCTTCCTGCCCCTGGATCCTAATCCTGCCCACCCACGGTCCCTACGCGCATCTCCCAGAGCCCTCTGCCTCTCCATCCCCGACTGCTCTGAGTGCCACCTCGGGGCCAGGCGCTGCATCATTGGGCAGAAAAGGCAATATTTTACCTTTGAGTGGCTTGCGGTCTAGCCAGGGGCAGCGCTCACCTTCACTGTCCTCCCAGGACCATCCTGGGTCATGGTCAATGGCCCTAAGACTCCCCGCCCTGGCCAGCTTCCCCCCAGATCCCTGCAGGGGACCCTTCTGCAGGCAGGGCTCTGGGTCAGGGCTGTGCCAAGGAACTGCTCGGGAACGCACCTAGTAGCAACCATAAACCTTCCAAGGAGACCAGGCTTGTCTGGCTGTGAGGCCTGGGAGGAGGGCGGGGAGAGGGAGCAGGGACGTGCCCCTGGTAACAGAAAGGTGCCTACGCTGCTCGGTTTACAAACACCAAGACCTCCGAATCCTCCCGGTGCCCTGCAAATGAGGTGTGACGATGGCCCACTTTACAGACATGGAAAGTGAGGCTCCCTGAGGTCGCACAGTGAGTGAGCAGCATTATAGGCCTGACAGGTCAGCTCCCTGCTCTGGCCCTCAGTTTCCCTGTTAGGAAACCAGGAGATTCCGCTCATGTAGACCCTCAACAGACATGGCAGCTGGCGTGCCTGGCCCTGGGAAGTGGGGGATCCAGAGCACCGGCTGCCGACCCCTCACAGAGCTGAGGGCTCATTCCCTCAGACCTGAAGAGTTGCGGCCGTGTCCAGGTTAAACTCTGCTTGAGTCCCGAGGCCACACATGGAGGCACGGGAATGACAGCATCCGGGGAGGAAGCGCTGGGTGCAGGGAGGCCGGAGGTGTGGGCTGGGGTCTCCCTGGCTCGGGGCCTCGGTTCCCTTATCTGCATAATGTCTGTGCACCTGTCTTGCCTCTATCCCAGGTTTTTGTGAGCTTCTGGCGGTGGCTGCTCAGAGGGTACAGAGGGTACTGGGGAATGCAAAGGGTGTCCAGACCCGGGCTCTGGGTATAGGACCCTCTCCCCCAGCCCTGGCCCAGCCCAAGGCCCCAGCCTGTGCCTCTGGGGGCAGCAAGAGGCAGGAAGGGCCCTGGTGCCTAGGGAAGCAACCTCTGTGGCCACAGCACACTCCCTCTGGGCTCGCTCTGTGTATGTCTCGCTCCTCCTGTCTCGCCCTCTCTCGCCCTCTCTCTCTCCGGCTTCACTCTCTGTCTCTTGCTGCCCCTGGGTCTCCCCGCCTTGAGCCCTCTTCCCGCTTCCTCTCTGCAGAGGCCCCTGGAGAAGCCGGACGGCCTGGACGTGTCCGACCAGAGCAAGGAGCACCCCCAGCACCTGTGCGAGAAGTGCAAGGTGCTGGGCTACTACTGCCGCCGAGTGCAATGACCGCCCGCCGCCTCCGCCAGCCAGAGAAGACCGCCGTGTTCGTCCGTGTTGCTGCGTGTCCCCGTGTGTGGGGGGGTGTCCTCACAGGCATGCGGGGCTGGGCAGGGGGTCTTAGGTTCTTGTCTCATGTGTGTTGACAAACAGTGTTACTGACATAGCTGCCCTCAGAAGGCGGGGTCTCTGGGGCTCTCCAGGTGGGCTGAGTCTGTGGGGGGACTGGGGGCGAGCAGGGGTGGATGCACAGGACCCACAAAGCCCTCGGGGTCCCCTGCAGGCTCTCCTCCTCTGTCCTCTTTGGTGAGCAGCCTTGCATTGGCCACAAGTGCACTAAATTTACTGTGAATCCCAAAGCCTGTGGGGGTTGTCTCCCCAAGACCAGCCGCGCCTTCTCCTCCCCAGGGCCTTCCAGGCTGCCCCGTGCGCACAGCACCCTCACAGAGCCCCGTTTCTGTCCCGTTCAGGTCAGCAGTCATGGCCAGCTGAGGCCTGGTCTAACGGCTGCTGGGAGTGAGCCTCTCTGCCCCTCGCCCACTTTGAGCCCCAAACCTGACTGCCTCTGACGTCACTGGTATTACACCCGGGTTCTGCACCCCCCTCCCCAAAGACCCAGAGGTCAGGGACGGGGCGGCAGTGAATGTCGGACAGAGTCCCCAGGTGTGGCCTGGGGCACACCAGGCATCACCTCCCCCACCACACACGTTCCCCATGTGCTTGGATTGGCCAGCCCATTCCCTTCCTTCTTCACCTCCCACCCCCGCCCATCCCCGATGGAGGTGGTAGGGCCATGCGGCAGCCACTGTGGCCGGAAGGGCACGGGCCTGGCAGGCTGGAGACCTCTGTTCAAGTGCTGGCCCTGCCGCTGACAAAGTGTGGAACCTGGGGAGGACTTCGAGTCTCCGGGCGTCCGTTTCCCCATGAGGTCAGTGAGTGACCCTAGTAAGCGGGGGTGGGGGGCGCCTTCTGGGCACAGGACTGAATTTGGAGAGTGTCACCAGGTCCCGCACTCACCCCCCCCCCCATCAGTCCATCACTGCAGTCAAGCCAAGGGTGCCAGTCCCATCCCTGCCTGTGGTCCCCACCCCTGCCTGTGGTCCCCACCCCTGCAAAAGTGAAGGAGAAGGGTCCCCCTCCACCTCGCACGGGGCAGCCCCAGGCCACGCTGCAGAACCCGGCCCCCCGGGGGAGCAGGGAGACACTGTCCGGCAGCGGGAGGACCACCCTCTTCAGGGAGGAGCCTGTTGCTATTGTCCTGCGTCCTTCCTTTCTCCCAGGGACAGGGAGAAAGCTGGTTGGCAGGACCGACTCACTTGATTTTGCCCCAACATGATGCCTCTGTGGGAAAACGTCAGCCCACGAAATGGGCCTGAAATCCAGTGTTTACCGCGGCCCAGGCTCAGGGACACCCAGCCGGGGTCCAGTGCCTTTGTTTCAAATGAGAATGTCTGTACAGCTGAGGAGTTACAGTCAAGTGAACCAGGAGTCCAGGGAGCAAGTGGAGAAGATGGAGTGAGTGTGTTTGAAGCCAGGGGGGCTGCAGAGTAGATTTCAGGGGGTCGTGGCCTCTGAGTACATGAAAGGGGGGTATTTGCTCCAACCTGAGCCCCAAAGCTGCCTCCCTCCTACCCACAGCAGCCATGCCTGGCCGCTGGCTGTGGCCACCCTCCCACCCACTGGGAATGCCACGGTGGAGTCCCTGCCCAGCTGTTTCCGGCTGTCCCCACCGGGCCCGGGTGAGCGGAGTCGCCCTGGCAGGAGGCACTGTGCCCGAGGAGAGGCTGTCACTGCCAGTCATCCTCGTGCGCAGCCACAGGTAATGCTCCCAGCGGTGGGCAGTGTGCTTGTCCGCTGCCAGCACTCGGCCCCAACTCTCCCAGGGACCTGGCCCCACAGTGGGACCCACCAAGTCTGCTGCAGAGGTGGGGGAGCCCGTACCCTAAAAGAGCCGGGACTCCAGGCTGCCGGAGGCCAGGGCCTTCCCCAGGCCACAGGAGATGGGCTATCACCCCAAAGTGACCTTCCCCCTGGGCTTGTCCAGCTGGCAGCCATTGCCCCTGCCATCTGTGCCCAGCTGGCCACGGGGGGCTGGGCCCTCTGCACGCGCCCCCCCCCCCATGGTTCTGGCAGAACTTGGTCAGCAAAAGCCTCTGATCCCAGGCTGGCTGCTGTGGGAATGAAGTACTCAGAGGCCTGGGAGCCCAGGGGACGAGCAAGTGTGTGGTTTAGGACGTTCAAAAGGGACAATCGCTTGCAGTTAGTAGGTCTAGTGACGTAGCTGGGAGAGAACAGTGTTTACCCCATTTGAAGTATTCAGTAGTTCTACTTGTGAATTTGTATTTATTTTGAGTTATACTTGACACAGAATTCCTTTTTTAAAAGAAAAAATACTATTTGTGTATTTTGAAAAAAATCATAGATGTTAAAATTTCTGCATAGTTACCAATTATCCTCACAACACTGAATTTGTTACCTTCTCCTGAAAAATCCTCACGGTGATTTTTGTCTGTATATATTTGAAGGCCTTTTTAAAAAAAGAAAAGAAAAGAAAAAAATAATTGTTTGATTTTTGACATAAAACAAAAACAAACAAAAAGAGGCATTTTCAAAACTTCAGAGCTTTCGGGAGGGCAATAGAATAAAACAAAATGTCTGGAAGTATTTTGCAAACCTTCTTGTTGAGGTGCGAGAAAATATTTATGGTGAGAACTTTTCTCTCCTGGGGTTTTTTTCGTTTGATTTTTTTTTTTTTTTTTTTTTTTTTACTATACTTTGGTCTGTAAAAAGTATGCAGCTGAACTACATTAAGAAGGAAATATTGTCTCCATAGAATATTTTATGAAGTTGGTACATAATTCTGACGAGGAAAAAAAACACCTTTGCAATTCTTTAAGCCATATTGTTGCTATCTGTGTTGTTTTCCTTGGATGAAAATATCAGTATTAAGTAGCCAGCATATTACCCCAGTGCTTGGACTCAGTGATATGTGTCTGTCCTGTATTTATACATATGTGTATCTGGAAAGTATTGCCTTTTTAAGGGAAGCTGTTCTTAGGTATGTAGTGAAAGGGGGGTGGTGACCCCTTTGAGCCTCCTCGGCTGAGGGTAACAAACAGCATTGTAATCCGCTCCCTTGCACCTTCTTATTACTCTCTCGTTATTATGGTGACTAGTTTAGTAGGGGGCAAGGAGGTGGGCTAGGGGAGGAAGGGGCATGTGACTAACTAGCCCCCTGTGGCCTTGGCCTGGGGAAGGCCCGGCCAGCAGGGCCCCGGAGGGCGGGCGAGAGGAAGGGAGGCAGTCTTCACACCCCTCTGGGTGGCCGTCTGAGCCATGCCTCGGAGCCCCAGGCTCGTAGAACTTGGATTTGTCAACCAGAGCCCTCACTTGCCCTCCAGCGTCTCATAGACTTGAGCCTATTCTACGTGAGTATTTAACCCACATCACTACATTGTAGCCCAGCCCAACAACTAACCCTGCCGTGCGGGAGGTGCCCCGGGGCTGGTGGCAGCGGCCTCGCCGCTCACCTCCTCACTCCCGTGGGGTGACCTGTCCGTGTCTGTATCCATTAATGCGTGTGTGTCCAGCTAAAGAGACAAATGGCCCGTGGGCCCAGCTCGGAGAGCACGGCAAGGCTCCTGACTCTCCGAGGGTCGCCCTCGGGATGGCATTCCGTTGTGTGCCTTATTCCTGGAGACTGTATGCGGCTCGCCCATAGAAACATAGACTTTTCCTGCGGCATTAAAGGACTTTAAAGGCCGGAGCGGCTCCTGGCTTTCCTTGTTTACACAGACGTCAGTGGGGAGCTGGGCGCTTTCGCAGATTCTGGGCCGAGGGGGAGGGAGGGACTTGCGGGCCTGGGTCCACCCTCCGTGCCCTGCCTCCACCCACTGCTGTGCCTCCTCCCAGCCCCTCTGCCCCATGGGGACACTCTCTCTGGGTGAGAGCCCTCCCCTGTCGGGCGAGATTGTCGGCACATTAGGTCACACGTTAGCTGGGCGATGGGACTCCCGGTGACCATATATAGGAGCGAATCTTCCCGGGAGCAGAGCTGGCGGGTGCCCTGGGCCCTGCGCCCCTGCTCACACTGGCCCTCGCGCCAAAGCTGGGGTTGGGGCCTCTGACGCTGGGCATCCCAGTCCGCAAAGCGCTGTGTCCCTGGCCTCCTGGGGAGTCAGGCAAAGGAACGAGGGTCCTTTTGAGCAAGTCCCAGAGGGGCTGGGCTGTCACTTGGTGGGCTTTGCTGGGGCCACAGACAGGAAGCCACGCTCAGCGGCTCAGGAGCCACGCAAAGCGACCTGCATCCGGAGTCTCCTGCCCAGGACCAGACACTGCGCATCCCCAGCCTTGCTGCTCACAGAAGCACCTACAGGGCCTTGTTCTCACCGGAGACCCTGTGATACCAGCCTGGACATGTCCTCGGGTTCTTAAAGCCCCGGTCAGTCCGACGGGCACGGCTGAGGAGCACCGGGCTTTGCTGTGGTTCCTCGTGGTCCCGTGGGGGTGACGGTGACATCGACATCGTGTGGAGGCAGGTGGGCAGGGCAGCCTCACTGGGGGGCATCGCACCTTGGGCTCCAGCCAGTGGTGCCGCAAGTGTACTGCCCAGAGTGTGTGGTGGGGGGAGTGAGGCTGGAAATGCAGGTTCTTGTGTGAAATTGTCCATTTTAATTTTGGCAACTAGTTTGCTAAATATTTACGTAGTGTACAGATCACACCATGTCTGCGGTCCAGTTCCTGAGTTCAGCCTCTGAGATGGCGCAGAGAAACAAGATGGGAGGCCTTGGGATGGGGGAGGCGGCAGGGGCAGGAACAGAGACCCCCCCACACACACTCCGGAGCAGGACCCCTTGTCTCCCTTGGGGTGCACAGCGAGTCTGGAAGCCACCAGCCCTTTCCTGCTTATGGGCACAAAGGGAGGACACGCCTCTGCGGCCTCCCCTCAGGCGTGTGCAAGGCGCTGGGCCAGGTCTGGAGGCAGGTGGCGTCAGCTGGCCAGGCCGTGAGCGGTGAGGGGACTCAGCCCACACACAGTGGGAGGCGGAGAGGATAATCACCTGCCCTGCTGCTCCGCAGACACTGCCAGGGGCCAGGAAGGGGCTGCCCTCCAGGGACAGGCTGAGGACAGAGCAGGGTCTGTCTCAGTGCACCCTGTCCCCAAGACCTGCCCCGGCTGTGTGAGGTGGCAGGTCCTCGCCTCCGAGCCCCAGCTTCCGCGGGGTGAGGGTGCAGACAAGATGGCCCAGGGAGCACGAGGCGCGGTGCACGCTTGGCACCCGGGAGCCAGAGGCAGTGGATCTCCTGCTCCCACTGCTTGTGGCTCAGGCAGAAGAAGCCTTGCCAGAGATCACACAGGAAGTTAGAGGGGGAGTGGGCCTCCCACCCGGGACCCCTGGGCCCACTGAGCACCCACTGTGTGCCAGGTTTGCCGAGTGCCCACTGTGTGCTGGGCTGAGGCCCCAGGTTCACGCTCGCTCACCTGCCCTTGCGTGCCAGTGTGCAGGGGCCCCTGTGCTTGTTTTGTTTTCCGTGGAAAAAAAACCAAACCCAAGGCAAACACAGCCTGCATTTCGACACCTCCCAGAGCCGTGGAAACCAGCCATTCCCCTGGACAGGAAGGGTTTCCGGTCGGACTTAATGTCCATGTCCAGAGGCTGCCAGCGCTGAGGGCTGGGAGAGAGCAGAGTCCGCCCCCGAAAGGGGTGTCAGGGGACCCAGGGAGGACGGCCCAGCGATGGGCCCACACCCGCCTTCCTTCGAAACTGACACCCACCCCATATTTCTGTCGGAATGAAGTCGAGGCCCCAGTGAGAAAGGGCGAGGAGGGCACCCCGCAGGCAGGGACCGAGCCCGGATCTGAACCCCAGTTCCCACTCAGTGCAGTCTGAGGCGGACCTGGGCGGGGCCCAGGCAGCTCCTGCTCCCAGGGGTGCCGAGGGGAGGTGAGGAATGAAGCCCGGGGCTGAGGTGCTCTGGAGGGACAGGCCGCTCCAACCCATAAAGGCCTTGGTATAAGGAGCCCCTGGCGCCTGCTCCCGACACAGAGGAGGGCGACCATGCCAGGCCCAGGCCTGCGGGAGAGGGCGCAGCGCTCACCCACCCCCGCTCCTCAGCGCCAGAGCAGCAGGAGCAGGGCCCCTCCCGTGCCCCAGGCCAGGCTCCCGCCACCACCCCTTCCTGACATGTGATGAGCCTGTGTCCCTCTCTGACATCGGGCCATCGGGACGCTCCTGCGGCTACAGTGACCACAGGCAGCGCCTGCACCCAGATGTTCCGTGTGGCTGCTTCCCTTCCCACCCACCCTGCAGTTCCTCACGCCCCAGGCTGGGCCCGGGTGGCCCTCCGGCTCTGTGCTTGGTCCCATCCCAGGCCCAAGTCTCTCCTGTGCCCTCCTAACAGTCCTGGCAGGAGCCAGGGCAGGGAACAATATGCCAACGTGACAGGTGGAGAGACTGAGGCCAGGGAGAGGCCTGATACGGAAGACTGACAGCTGGGGTCCCCTGTTGCACCCCATCTCCCAGCTCCGAGCTGTTCCTGATCCTGACGAGACGCCCAGTGGTTCCCAGGAGCCTGTGCAGGCCTTGGGCAAACGTTATGGCGCTTCTGGGGCCAGCCCAGCGCGTGGCACCAGCCCCTCCGCCCAGATGCCCTGACCCAGCTCCCCGGCCGGAGAGGGGGAGAAGGGACTGGAGGAGCTGAGGCCAAGGGGCCACCAGCTGGGGGAGGCTCGCCGCCTCTGGAGTCAGGCCTCTCTCTGGCTGTTCCCCAGGGCTCTGGCCAGAGCCAGGAGCAGCCTGTCCTGGGACAAAGGCCCCTCCAAACCCCCCCGTTTATCAGAGATGATAGAGGCCCCGCCTATGATGCTGGCCCCGCCCCTGCCCCACACTCACACACACCTACCGTGCCTGCCCCCAGCCCTCCACTCTGCCCTGGGCCCTCACACCTGCCCGGCCTGGCCGGCCAGCCTCTGCTGTCGCTCAGAGCCCAACACCAACTAGTCCAAGCCCCGTGGTGGCTCTGCAGGCCTGTGTGGAAGCCAGAATCAACACAGCCCCCAACACAGCCCCCAACCCCAGTTGCTCCTGCCTCCACTGCCTCCGGGGCGACCAGGCCTGGCACCTGCACCTTCTCTCCTGGACGCTCGCTCATTCTTGTCCTCCTCGACTGGCCACAGCCTCCAGCACCTGGACTCAGGTCAGCCGCCCTCCCACCTCCTCCCTCTTAGTCCAGGAAGCAGAGGGGCTTTCTCCCCACCCCACACACCCCATGCTGAGAGCCGAGCAGCACCCTCCCTACACCTTCTCAACATCCCACACTTCCACCTCTGGTCACCCCTTGAGGTTGGGGCGGCCCTGCAGCCCGTGGGGCCATTTGGGGTCCAAGTCCTGCCTCGTGTGTCCGGGACTGTGGCACTTGCCTCCCCATCGGACCGTCCCCCTAAGCCAGTCGCCTCCCCTCTCGGCCCCGACTCCCTGCCTTGGGAAACGGGCATGATGCTGCCTGCCACCTGCAGAGGGTCAGCGTCAGGACTGACGGGGTGAGGCAAAGTGCTTGCACCTTTGTTCCGTGTGGCGTGCTCAAGACCGTGTTGGCCACTGCACCCGCCACAGAGACGGTGACTGTTACCTGGGCCTGTGCTGCCCTGAAAATGGCCCTCAATTTCCCCTCTGCTCTGCCTCCTGCCTGTCACCCCCAGGAACCAGGTGGCAGGAGTGAGGGCTCCCTGCTCCCCCAGGAGCCTGTGTCCTTCTCTGACAGCCCCTGGCCTGTGGGCCATTCCCCTTCCTTCCTCAGGCACCCACACTCTGTTAGTTCATTTCTGGCTTCTGTCTCCGTTTCCCTCTGTGCTGAGGCAAAGGACCCTGCCCTGGCATGTAACTGGGCCTCCTCTCCCTGGAACCTGACCCCAGCCCTGCCCCACAGGGGAGCCGGCTTCAAACAGTGTGGCCCCGCTCCCCCCACATCCTGGCCAGCTCAGACATTCCCGGCTTTCCTCCTGCGGGATCGCCTGATCCCCTGCTTCCCCCTGGTGGCTGAAGCTGAGAACTGCAACTTTCCTGTAGGCTGCAGGCCTGTAAGGTGGACAAAAGAGAATTATTTTTCTCTCCCAAAATCCCAGGCGAGTGCTGATCTTCCAGCGCAGGGCTACCCAGGCCTCATATACCTATCTTGGGTAAGAGTGTCATGTTGTAATATCTGGATCTTCTACTCAACTGTAAAAAGATGCACGCACAATGTGAAGTGGCAACAGCGCAGGGAAACAGGAAGCAGGATTTGAAAACTCCTAGTAGCCCAACTGCCCCCGGGATCACGATGTCCAGCGTCTGGCAAGGTCCTCCCATGGTCTTTTGTTTGTATAAATGTGTGTGTGTAATGCACACGCACACACACACGTTAACAGGATCACACTGGGCCTGCTGCTCTGTAGCCTGCTCTCTTCGCCACCTGTGCCTGTTAGCACAGAGGTCTGCCTCTGTGTCCAACAGCTGATCGCGTGCCTCTGCTGAGGGACGTACTTATCGATGCCCTCTTGAGGCATGTCGTTTTCGAAAGTCAGTCCTCTTTCTAATTACCTTTTTGTTTGGTGCAGTAGGAGGACCTGGAGTCAGGAAAGCCAAGGTCTGACTTGATAGGTCTCAGGCCACTGTCTCTGATCACATCCTGATCCCTCACCCCAGGCCTGTTTCCCCATCCGCACACTAGGGCATTGGGCTCCACGTAGAACCTTCACCCTGGCAATCCCTCTGAGCTGGTTCCCATTGGGTTGGCAGGGCCTACAGGCTGCTCTGCGGTCACCCATACAGTTTTGGGGGCTGGTGCAGTGAGGGGGCCTGTGAGCCCAAAACCTATTTGAGGCCTAAGGCCACTGAGCACTTTGACAGAGAAACAGTCTAGGATGCTGCCTGCTCAGACCTGAGGCCTGCTGCCCCTCAGGAGTGAGGCTGGCTCGGAGAGGAGACTGAGGTCTGACCCACAGTCCTCTTCTGGTGCACCCGGGGCCGCTGGCTGGCTGCTTTCTCCAGGAGGGGAATGTGGGCGCCCATATCTGGCTCCCCCAGCCCTGTGCTGACATTGTATGTTACTCAAGCATTAGAGGATGTATTCTCCTTGTAAGCACTCCAGACAATACAGCAGATGACTTCTTCTGGCCAAGATAGGGTAAAAGCAGGATTTACCCTGCTGCTCTAAACAACTAAATAAAAAGACAAAATATATGAAGAAATGGTTTTCAGACAGTGGGCCAGACAGTGCAGAGCAGGAGTTCTCCAGAAAGGAAAGCAAATGAGGTGAGCCCTACAGGTGCCCAGCGCACTGCCTGGCCCAAGTTTCCAGGTCGCCGTGCAGGGAAGGGGAGCCGGAGCCAGGCATTGCCGAGACAGGGTTGGGGATTTGGGATGGCAAGGGATGGGTAGAACTTTCAGACCAGAGCACTGGGAAGAAGAGAGCTGAAGCAAGAATAGAGAATGCCCTGGAGAGGAGGAAGCTGCAGAGAGAGGGCTCCAGGCTTGTGCACGTGACTCTCTCAACTCCAGCTAGAGACTGATGAGCGCGTGTGTGAGGAAATTACCTTCAGCTGCTGAAAGACCTCAAAAAGGAACAAGCAGAACTAAGTCCCCAGAGCTCACAGGGGCCAGGAATAGTTTGAGTTCCCATCAGCCAGACTGCAAAACCCAATAATAAACAGGGAGAATACTTAGAATGATCTGACCTTGGTGGTGGGCAAACTCAGTCCTTGACTAACGAGCTCCGATCTCTTCTAACCAGGCTCAAAAGAACTGAACTGTTTCCAAAGAACTTACTGCATTCCAGATAAAGCTTATGAGTATTTAGAGGAATACAAACATATTCAGTACTTAAGTTGAAATGTCTGACATCCAATAAGCTAGGTATCTAGAGAAGCAGAAGTGTATAAGCCATAACGAGGAGGAAAAATTATTTAAAACAGACACAACACAGATGACAGGTAGACAAGGATATAAAACCAGTTATTATAACTGAATTCCATATGTTCAAGAGAATGAGGGAAGCATGAGTAGGGCAAAAAGAAACATGGAAATTATCTTTTTAAAGGCCGATATCAGACCTTTAGTGGTAAAAAAAATTTCTGATATAAAAAATACACTGGGTGGCATTAACAGCAAATGAAAAGAAGAAAAGATTAATGAAATTGAACATCATTTTAGAAACTATTCAAAATGAAACATGCAAATATAAAAAGACTGAAAAGAGCCCCTAAAAGAACAGGGCATCAATGAGCTGTGAGACAACTCGTCTGATTAGTATAAATACCAGTAAGAGGAGCCTCCAAAGGGCAGGGAAGAGTAAAATACAAGAGGAAGATATTCAAAGAAATAATTGATAAAAGTTCCTGAAAACGATAAACCTGTAAATTCAACCAACCCAAATACAAGAAGTAAAGAAAGAAAACCACTTCATATCACACTATAATCAAGTTGCTTAAAATCAGTGATAAGGAGATTGGGGAAAAGGAGACATTACATAAAAAGAACAAATATTAAAATGGTAGCACATTGCTCACCAGGAAACAAAGAAATCCAAGCCAGAAGACAGTGGAGCAACATAACTGGAAGGAGAAACTGTCAGTCTAGAATTCTAACTCAGCAAAAATATTTTTCAAATATGAAGGCAAAGTAAAGACTTTTCAGATATTCAAAGACAAGATAATTCATCATCAGAAGACATGTATTATGAGAAATATAAAGGAAGTCTTTTGGCCAGAAAAAAATTATACCAGATAGATATCTGCATCTTCACAAACGAATGAAGACATTGGAAAATGGTTACAATGTGGGTAAAAACAAGAGACTTTTTAACATTATTATTTAAATGTATTCAAAAGATAAGTGACTGTTTAAAATCACAATATATGTTTATAGCATGTCAATAGTATGACAACAGCAGAGCAAAGGCCATGTAAGGGAGAAATGAAAGTCTATTGTGGTGAAGTCCTTACACTGTATGTAAAGTGGTGCTGTGTCACTTGAAGGTAGTCTGTGTTAAGTTTAAGATGTAAACTATAAACCTAAAGCAACAAAAAGAGTGATAGCTAATAATCCAACAGAGAAGGTAAATGGAATAATTAAAATCTCAGTCCAAAAGGAGCCAAAAGAAGAGGAAAAAGGAAATAAATAACTATGGGATGAATAGAAAAGAAATATCAAGATGGTAAATACAAACACAACCATATCAATAATTACATTAAGTATAAGTGGTCTAAACATACCAATTAAAAGGCAAAGACTACTAGAATAAAAAAAAAAAAAAAAAACAAGATCCAATCATATACTGTCTACAAGACACCAACTTTAAATACAAAGATGCAAATAAAAGGTGAAGTTCCCCCTGTGGGAGGCAGTGTGAAGAGCTCCATGTATCTACTCCCCTGTGAAGTAAGCAGAGTTGGTAAAAACTATTTTAAAAAGCCAAACCGTTTAAAGTCTCTAGAAAATTTCATAAGAGTGTAGAACAAATGAAAAAAACAGTTATTCAGGAAAATTCACTAAACCTAAGAGCAACAAGAGCCTGTGGCCTTGGCACATAGCAACTCCCTCTCCCCCACTTCCAGCTCAGCCTGGTGGAAGCTTCTTAGCGGATGGGGCTGCCAAGAAGATGAGGCTTTCCCTCACCTCCGCTCTGAGGAGGAGTGGTAGGCCAGAAGAATGTCCAGTCTCCTCCACCTTCACGTCAAAGAAGCTACATTCTGCAGGAGTGTGGCTGAGAGGACGAGGGCTCCTTCCTCACCCAGCCCTCACCCGCACGATGGAGGCTGTACCCCAGGGAATATGGGGGCCCTAATCTTCCCTGGTCCAGCTCACTCCGGGGCACAGGGTCCACACCAGGAGAAGCGAGCCCCGAGCGTCAGGGGCTGCCACCTGCCCGGCTTCCAGAGGAGCGGCTCGGAGATTTTGCACTGGAAGGGGAACAATCCACAAAACAAGAGCTCCAAAGCTCTCCACAGAGAAACTGGTTCTATTTTATTTTTTGAAACAGAGAGGAGGAATATTCAAGCCTATGGTCGTTTTGAAAGCAATAGATAAATTGGACTTCATTCATATGTACAAGTTTTATGCTTCAAGGATGCCATTAAGAAAGTAAAAAGTTAATTCACACAATGGAAAAAATACTTGCAAATCATCTTTGATAAGGCATTGTATCTAGAACATAGAAAGAGCTCTTACAACTCAACAATAAAGACAACCCAATTTAAAACAGGCAAAGGATCTGAATAGACTTTTCTTCTAAGAAGATACGCAAATGGCTCATAAGCACGGGAGAATGTGCTCAAGAGCGTTAGTCACTGGGGGATGCAAATCAAAACTGCAACGAGACACCATTCGTATCTGCTAGAGTGACTAGGATGAAAAAGACAGATGATGACAAGTGTTAGTGAAGTTGCGGAGAAACTGAAACCCTCAAGCATTGCTGGTGGGAATGTAGATATTTGTAGCTACTTTGAAAAACAGTTTGAAGTTTCCTCAGAACATTATATATTGAATTGCCATTTGACCCACCAATTCTTATACTAGATGTAAAGTGGTATAGTATCATTTGCAGGTAATCTGTAATAAGTTAAACCACATATTGTAAACCCCAGAGAAACCACTAGTAATATAAAATGAAGAATTAAATTTACTAAGTCAATAATAAAGATAAAATAGAATCATTTAGGGGGAAAAGCACATTCCAAAAGGAAGTAAAAAAAATGGAACAAAAAGCAGATGGGACAAAGAGAAAATAATGGCTAGGTGGCCAATTTAAGTCTAACTATATTGACAATCAAGTTAAGTATAAATGGTCTAAATATTTAATTGAATGGCAGAGATCATCAGGTTGGATAAGAAAGCAATGCTTAATGTACCTTATGAGTCCATTTCTCTAGTTGTAAATCATCCTCCACTGCCCCGTTTGTGACAATGTAATTGCCACCTGAAATTATATTAAGCTTTACCAGTAGAGGGCACTGGAGAGACACTTTACTCTTCAGCATTCTCTTTTTTCCCTCAGAAGGTAAACACATGCTATGGTTAATAATTTTTTTATATTGAGCTTCTCCTGATGAAATTACTGTGTTGTTCCAGGATCCTGTTTGGACCCATTCAATAAAGAATTGACACTGGAGATGACCCCACAAAGATGGGATTTAGAGGTTTGTTTGGCTGTGCTCTTGGACTTGAAGGCAAGGCTGAATTACCTGATAACGAGAAATGGAATTCTGGTCACGTAAGGCATGCAGTGACACCACAATTTATCATGCTATCACCTGTGATTAAGTGATGAGAGAAGCATTGGCCGTGGGAGGCCAGGTGGCTGCAGCACTTGGCTGTTAATGTCAGTAGTGATGACCGTAAGGACTGTGGCGTGGAATGAATCATTCTGAGCATGCTTGATTATTTACCAAAAGAAAATGACAAACTCATGTCCTTTAAATTGTGGTGTGACCACAAAGCTCCCATTACAACTCTAAAAGATTCTCTCACTATATCGCTTAAAATCAGACAGAAATTTAATTGTGTAGGTGGATTAATTACAGTATCACCTGACGTCACAGTCACAATAAATTCGTCTTGTGCAAGGGCATTGATGGGAAAGAGTGGGATCCTGAAATCTGTGATGGGGACATCTCGTTGGATCCCAAGGAAGCAACTTGAACCCTCAAGGCACTCTGTCCCTCCCCTGCCAGAGCAGCTTCCCTTCTGCGTCTGAGAATAGGCTTTTTGCTTAAAGACACTCTGCTGACTTCACCTGGGACAGATGCTTTCAAAGGTGATGCCCAAGACCCACCACCACAACTTCCAAAACGAGGTCAAATCTCAGCATTTCCCACAGAAACAGCAGGGGACTCCAAGGAAAGAGCTTACATGTACCAAAAAAAAAAGTGAGACTACTAATACAGATTTTTAAGCAGATTTATTAAAATATAGTTCACATGTCATACAACTCACCCATTTAAAGTGTTAAGATTCAATGGATTTCAGTATATTCACAGGTATCTACAACCATCAGAACAGTTGATTTTTAGAACATTTTTATCATCCCATTGAAGAAAACTCACATCATACATACACTTTAGCTGTCACCCACTTATCTCCCCGTCAGCCCTAGGGGAGGCGCTGCTGCAGAGGCGGGAGAGGCTCCCACCACCACCACCACCGCTGCTACGCTTGCCAGCCATGAGCCCAGCTCAGGGCTTCTGACTGAGTGGCGCTCCCCCTGTGGGAGTGCACTGACCACTAGGGGGCAGCTTCTGCATTGAGCATCTGCCCCCGGGTGGTCAGTACACGTCATAGCGACCAGTTGTTCTGCTGTTTGGTCAATTTGCATATTAGCCTTTTATTATATAGGATAATATTCCACTGGATGGCTATGCCACATTTTGTGGGTTCACCTTTTCACCATGAACATTTGGGTTGTTTCCATTTTGTGGCCATTATCAAGAACGCTACAATAAACATTTGTGTACAAGTTTCCATGTGGACATGCTTTCATTTCTCTTGGGTATATACCCAGGAGTGGAATTGCTGGGTCGTGTTAACTTTATGTCTAATCATTTGAGGAACTGCCAGGCTGGGCTACCTTACATCCCACCACAGCAATTATCTTCTCCCATCGTGTGTGGTGTTTTCCACTTTCTTTATGGTGTCCTCTGAAGCACAGACATTTTAAATTTTGATGTTGGTGAATTCCAATTTATCTAATTTTTCTTTTCTTGACTGCTCTTTGGTGTTACATCTATAATCTGTTGGCCAATCACTGACATAGCCCTCAGCAGTGCTGAGTTTTACTGTTGAGTTCATCCAGGAATTCTTTATTTTTGGTACCCTTTTTTGTAGCATCTCCATTTGACTCTTTCTTATCATTTTTCTTGGCTAAAATGAATCTCCATCTGTTCATACATGTTGCCCACCTTCCCCACTAGATCCTTTAACATATTAATCATAGTTATTTTAATGTCCCTAGCTGGCAGGGTTATATCTGAGTCTGATTATGTTGATTGCCTTACTTATTGACTATTTCTTCCCTTTCTCTTTTGTGACTTTGTCTTTTTCATTGAATATTAAACATTGCTGTGCAATAGAAGAGACAGCGATATAGTATGCACACTGGAAAGTGGGTGTGCTGTTACTTGCTTCAGGTCTTTCCTGTGGGGCATTGAGTTGATTGTCAGGAGTTGAGCTGGGCTTGAGTTTTGGTGCTGGTGTCCTTACCTTCGGAGTCCCACAGGTGCAAATGCCTATAGTGTGGGCAACTGCTGCTGGCGCTTGGGGTGGGACTGGGGTGCTGAAGGGCTTTTCTCAGTGTTTGGCCTCCACTTGCAGCTTTCTGCAGCACAGAAGGCATCACTCTGTGCCTTTCCTTCCCCCCGAGCAGTAGGACAGGCTGGGGTGCGGCCCTGGTCCAGCCTCAGCCTGAGACATGTCCTCAGTGGGCGTTTGCCCTTTGCCCAGTGGCAGCTGATCTCTGGTTGGTATCAGTATAGGCTCTTGGGCCCTGGATGTTCCCGCGCCCCTCCCCAAGGGTTATGATCTTTATTCCACCGTGTGCCCAGCCCTGGTGAGCTTCTGCTTCTTTCAGGGGTGAGGGGACTACTGTGCTCTCCAGGGGATTAGGGATTTTGCTTCATAGGAGAGGAGAACCTGGGGAGTGAGCAAGGCTCATGTTTTGCTCCAAGAGCTGAAACCGCCACAGCCTGCGCTCCAAGGCAGGCCCTCCTGGGCCCTCCCATGCCCAGCCTTTCTCCTGAGCATTGCGTGGGCCGCGGGAGACCTGGCCAGCGAGTGAACCCGTGGGGAGCCCCAGCTATTTCAGACAGACAAACCAGCCCATAGCAATTCATTAAAATTCCACCTGACTTCATCTTACCCGCTTGTCCCGTGGCCACATCTTCCTCGTGTCCTGTCTCTCCCTCCAGGGCTTTGTTCCTCCTTGGAACTCAGGTCACCTGGTTGCCTTTCTGATGAACTCAAAAAGTTATGACTTTGTAACTTATTCAGCCTTCTCTTCTTGTTGGGGTAGGAATGATGGTTTTTGCAGCTTTCTACCTCCTAAGCAAATGCAGATACCCATACCAATTACTAATATGGTAGGACTGTAGGTCATTTAATTGTCTATATTACTTATTTATGTAACATCTGAATTTTTACAAGTGCATTTTGGTTTATGAGTAGGCGAGATGAGTATATGTGTATCAGCCAAGGTTCTTCAGAGAAATAGAACCAATAGGGGAGAGAGAGAGAGAGAGAGAGAGAGAGAGAGAGAGAGAGAGAGAATGAATGAATGAATTACTGTAAGAAATTGGCTCATGCAATTATGGGGAGAAGTCCCAGGACCTGCAGTCGGTAAGTTGAGAGCCAGGACCAGTGGTTAAGTTCCGTCCACGTCCAGAGGACTGAGAACCAGGAGGGCCCGTGGAGTAACTTCAGGTCCAAAAGTCAGCAGGCCCAGGACCCAGGAAGACCTGATGCTTCAGTGCGAGTCCAAAGACGAGAAAGCTGCTCCTGTCCCAGCTCAGCAGGAGGAGTTCCCTTTTTCCTCCTCACGGCCAACTGCCTGGGTGAAGTCCCGCCACATTAGGGAGGGCAGCCTGCTTTCTGCAGATTTTAATCTCCCCCAGAAACACCCTCACACACAACCAGAATAATACCCGCCTAGGTGTCTGGGCACCCCGTGGCCAGCCAGGTTAACCATTACAATGTAACAGTAAATAATAACACTAGCATCGTGATTCTAAAAGCTGAGGCGGATCTGGGGTGCAGCGTGGAACCCAGACTTTCTCTACCTACCCCGTTCCAGTGGACTTGGAACATGGATCTGACTTCTGGTGCCCGTTTCTCACTCACTGAGAAGTTCCCTCCATCATGGGCCCACCCAAGCCAGTCCCTCCTCCGTGATGGCAAAGGAGCAGCTGAGGCGCCACCGTGGGACTCTCCTCCCTCACCGGCGGCCACGGGGAGGCAGCGGCAGCTGCCCTTGGTCTATGGAGAGCACAGCTGCCTCCACCCGAGTGTGGTGACTCCTCAGGTGAGGCATCTTTATAAGTGGAGGGTCTCACTCAGACCCGCAGAGCATCCAGCAAGTATGTGCCCAGAAGTAAACAAGGACTTGAGCGGCAAGCCATGACCTCCCTTTCAATCTTGCCTCTCTGGCCTACACGCACATATTCCTGCTTTAGCAGAATTATTATTTTAAAATTCAGATTCCTAGATGCCACCCTAGAAACCTGTATTCAGCAGGTGTCGGGGCGGCCGGGGAATCTGCATTCTCCACCAGCCCCTGCGATTCTGGGAGCTTTGCTTAGGGCTTACCAGCCCGAGAAACATCGGTGGACATTGCTCATCCCAGCCCAGCATCCCACAGAGCCCAGGGGCTCTGAAATTCTCCGTGTTCTCACCCCTGCTACACGAGGAAGTTAGACACGAAAAGTAAAGTTTGTATGATTCCAGTGATAAAAAAGTCCTAAGACAGGCAAAATCAATCTCTAGTTCAGTAGCTGCCTTGGAGGGCCAGGAAGGTTACTTTCTGGAGAATGGAAATGTCCTTTAATTTGAGTGATGGTTCCTTCGTGTATGAATTCCTCAAAAGTCATTGACTATACACTTAAAAAGTTTACTGTATGCAAACGATGCCTCAATGAAGTCATTGTGAAGTGAGAAAAATGTGATTCCAGATATTTACACACGTGTTTACACGGCACCACGTGATTCATTTCTGATAGCACGTGCATGACTCACTGCCCCTTCATGCCTAAGGGACTCACGCCAGCAATAAGTCAGTGTCTTGCCTGTGTTATCACTTAGGCTTCTGCTCATATAAGACCAGGCTCTGGCTCCTGTGCAGGGTGCTGGGAAGGGAGCTACTGTAAATGGCCCCATTTTCAGGAAACTGTTTGAGGAAATCCCTGCACACTGGCCCTGTCCCCATACCTCAGAGCCTCTGGATGGACACACCACACACCGAGACCACCTCAGAAATCGCCACGGGCCAGCAGGTCCCACCTCAAGGGGCGGGCACTCCTCAGACTTGTCAACAGCACCTCTGCCTCCCTAGTCCCTGGGGGTCAAGGGAAACTGCAGGGACTGAAGCTGTGACCTCGGATGTGTGTGACCTGAGGACAGAGGCCTGTGCATTCTGAAAAGCCCCTGACCGAACCTGGCCTCCCAGCCCCTGCTCTGCCTGGGGATTCCCAGGCTCCCCTTGGGCAATCATGACTCGTGTCCTCAGTTTACCCATCTGTAAAATGTAGGACTGGGTGAGCAATTGCCAATTACTATTATTCAGCTCAAATTTCCATTATTCAAATGAAATTCCTTGCAGAGCCCCAATAAGAAAAAATTTGGAGGAACCTGGTTGAAAATGGGGTTCAGGAGCCCTTCCTCTTCTCTCCCCGCTGTTCTACTTTGAGACCCTTAAGGCTCTCATTGTTTAAAAACTGCTGGGTAGGCTGAGCTCCCAACCCATGCAGCTGAGCTCTGACTTCATGGAAACTCTCCATGACACCACATGACCCAATCCAGCCACAACTCCAGTGACCATGTCAACCTGTGACGCCACGAAACCCGACTCACAGCTCCCTCCTCCCAGTGACTCAATCCAGCCCTGACCTCAAGATGATTATAAGGACACGTGGCCACACATAATCTGACCCGGGAACCCCAGTGTGAAACAATTCCATTCCGACTGTGAATACAATGTGATTATTCCATGGTGTGGCCTGTGCCATAGCTGGCTGATGAGGGACGCTCTTAGTCTTCCTCTTACACCCTAGTCCAGCCGTGGGCAAACTACGGCCCGCGTGCCGGATCCGGCACGTTTGAAATGAATAAAACTATTGAAAAAAAGACCGTACCCTTTAATGTAATGATGTTTACTTTGAATTTATATTAGTTCACACAAACACTCCATCCATGCTTTTGTTCCGGCCCTCCGGTCCAGTTTAAGAACCCATTGTGGCCCTCGAGTCAAAAAGTTTGCCCACCCCTGCCCTAGTCTGCCTTCTCTGTGGATTCAGAAACACCTAGAAACTATTCCCAATATAAACGGCACATCTCGGATAGTGAAGTTCATGCCTAACCTTAGATGATGGACCCTTCTCCTCTAAAATCCTGACACACGGAAGTACCATCCTTGCCTCTCCAAGTGCTTGCTAAGATGTGCCAGGCACTGTGCCATGCTCTGCATGCATCCATCAGACCCTCACCCGGTGAGGTGAGCGCTACTGTTCCCCTGTGAGCTGAGCAAAACTGAGTTTGTCACCAAGGGCAGCTGGCATGCTGGGTGGAAGCAGTGCTCCTGGAAAGGCTGTAGGTGCTGATGTCTGAGCCCATTCCCTCACCTGTAAAACAGGAGGGCAGTACACCCTCATGGTGGCTGGGGTGACTGACAGTCCATGGAAACGCCCTCAGCACAGCAGCAGACACAGGATAACTCAGTAAAGGCGGTCACACACACCAGTCTTTATAGAAAATAGGGTTTATTTTCACATTTAAGGAGAACACAAATACATGTCTCTGAAGTCTACACATCATCAGTAGATTCAAATTACTGATTAAATTATTAAATACAGAAAAACCAAAGCCCGCCAGGAAACACACATTCACTTTCTCCCGGAGCCCACGGTACTCATGGGCCGTTTCCAATTTCCACCCAGGGATTCACATCGACTCGGCTCAGCTCGCAATGGCCTGGTTCCCAGGTTCATCTGCTTCTGCCCCACAGACTCTCCTCAGAAACAGCAGCAAGACGCCGGACTCCCAGGGGCGGGGCCAGGCCTGGGCCGTGAGATCCTTCAGGAAGCCCTGGCTGCGTCCAGAGGCCACGCACGGGAGGTCTGTGGCCGGGGCCACCGCACAGCATGGAGTCGTCAGTCACAGCTTCATCTCCAGGTCGTCTTGTTAACTAAATTATTCCTACTAGGAAGATATCATTACAGACATTCACAGCCTTTTTTTGCAGCATCTGACTTTCCCCCTTGATCAAGGAAAAGGCAGAAATCAGAACCCATCACCACCCCCCAATGTCCAAGGCACATGTGCACTCGGGCTAGACAGCCACAACCGATGCCTGACGAGGAGCAGTGACATGATGTCCACAACGGGGGCCCAGACAGGGTCCTGAAGAAGGGCGGGCACTGAGGAAGCAGCCTGGGGGGCCCGGGGAGCTCTGACGTCCGAGATGCCTCCCTCAAGCACCTGGCGATGGAGCAAGCACAGGCAACTCTGCGGGGCACCTCCACCGGGAGCCCGAGGCAGCCACCTGGTGAGTCGGCTCCCAGGTGCAGCTGCTGCGGGCGTAGCACCCTGGCCACAGGGGTTAGCTCAACTGGCCGCAGTCTGTGATGACAATCTTCTTGGACGTCTTCCCGCTCCTGGAGCCATAGGATTCTATTTTCTTCACAACATCCATGCCCTCTTTGACGTGGCCAAACACAACATGTTTGCCATCCAACCTGTGAGGACAGGTGAGCCAGGTGGACAGAAGCAAGAGGAGTGCAATGTCAGCCAACATCACGGTCGCTGCCCATGGCACTAGCTACCAGAACAGCCCTTCTGAAAGGACGCACACCGAGAAGTGGGAGCCGCCCCCCAGCGCTCCCGCTATCCATCAAGCCTTGCTGAGCTCGAGTACAGCGAAGGATGCCTCCCCCAGGGCTCCGCTGTGTGCCCGGGCCTGGTAACCTCGCCCAGGAAAAGGGCGTTATCCTTGCTCTGCCCAGGATAGTGAACCACTCGAAAGGAATAGAAGGTCTGTGTAAATGGAACTGTTTTAAGTCATGAGGTGAGAGCCCAGATAGCAAGTGTGTGAGAATGAGTCCTGAGCAGTCCTCAACCTGACAGAGTTCCGAGAATCTAAATGCAGCTTCGTCCAGCACCAGCAGGGCCCCGGCCAGTCAGCCACGGGCAGAACTGCAGGGCCCTGGGAGGGTTCCGAGTGAAGAGCAGGCGGAGCGAGCAACTGCCTGCCCAGCCCGACAACCGGCCCTTCTGGCTTGGAGGCTGGAGACAACTAGTATCTACCCTCACCCAGGTCTCCCCAGAGTCCTGAGGAATGGGCTTTAGTAAGTCTTACCCCTGGCCTGCTGTGGTCCCCTCCACCCCAGGTGCCCCAGGGCTGGGACACAAGGGTCTCTGGCAGAGAAACACATCCCTTGCTGGGAAGACGTCCCTAAAACCCATGGGCATGTGGGAAAGGGGCTGGGCTGCCTGCAGGCCTCTGCTCATGCCTGATGAAAACGGGTTGACACCCACAAGCCTACTACAGCGGTTCCCAAGTGCACGCCACGGTCCAGATAAGCCTGGGAAACAACAGCTCGCACCAGGCAAACAGGACACGGCTTCTAGGACGGCCACGAGGTCTGATATGTTCCGCAGCACTTCCCAAATGTACTCTGTATGTGTGTGCAAAACACACTGAGAAAATCCCAGCTGACAGCAAGAGTTGCAAGAACTACCCATATTCTCCCTCAATCCTCTCAGGAACTTCCTCTTTCTCTCATACAGAGGCACAGCCCCAGGAGGGCTGCTGGCCCAGAGCTGACAGTCCAGCCCCAAACTACCTTCCTCCCAAAGTGCACAACCCCTCCTCCAGCTGCAAGGCTGCCCCCCACGCTTGGAGTCGGGAGCGGGAACTCACCAGTCTGTCTTGATGGTGCAAATGAAGAACTGGGAGCCGTTGGTGTTGGGGCCTGCGTTTGCCATGGACAGGACACCTGAGAAACAGGCAGGGGTGAGCCACCTCACCTGGGGTGTCGCTCAAAAGAGCGGATGGCTCAAACGACACCAAGGACACTTGAGTCAGAAGAGGCCCAGGCCCCGAGGACGAGCAGCTCCGGGCCGCCCTCCAGAGGAAGGAGAGGGCTGGGAAGCTCCAGCTAGAGCCAGGGCAGGACCCACCGACTCTGGGCTTCTCACCCTGCACCGTGGGCCTTAAAGCCGACACAATGCCGAGGTTTGGCTAGAAGGCTCTCCCCCTTACCAGGTTCCCAAAGGCTAGTTGGTTTTTAAATGGAGAGCTCAGAAGGAAAAAGCTCTAGGCCAGTGATGGCGAACCTTTTGAGCTCGGCATGTCAGCATTTTGAAAAACCCTAACTTAACTCTGGTGCCGTGTCACATATAGAAATTTTTTTTATATTTGCAACCATAGTAAAACAAAGATTTATATTTTTGATATTTATTTTATATATTTAAATGCCATTTAACAAAGAAAAATCAACCAAAAAATGAGTTCGCGTGTCACCTCTGACACGCGTGTCATAGGTTCGCCATCACTGCTCTAGGCAAGCCCAACAAACTGAGCACTGAAGGAAGAAGGCGCATGATGGGACAGAGCTGTCAGGGCTCACACTGCAGCCTCCAGGCCTGCCCGGCAGCCAGAGGCGGGGTCAAAGCGTGGGCACTCGGACCAGGGAACACGGCCCCCACTCACCTGGCCCCACGTGCTTCAGTGTGAAGTTCTCATCGGGAAAGCGGCTGCCGTAGATGGACTTCCCCCCTGTGCCGTTGTGGTTGGTGAAGTCGCCAGCCTGTAGCACAGAGCACCTTCTGAGTGGCTGCCAGACGGCAGGGAGACACTGCTGCAGCGCGGGGGAGCCCCTCGCTCACCAGCCACCACCCCCCGCCAGAAACCACCCCCCCACCAGGCCCACCCCGCTGAAGCCTTTAGGCAAAGGGGTCAAAACACATCCAATTATATAGGGGCTAATAAAATAATAAGGAAAATAAGCAAAGTAAAATAAGCTTCAATATTTTTTGACAATAACTATCCTGGTCTCCGAAGGACTCACTTTTTGTCTGAGAAAGTTTTTAAATGACCCTCCAAGGATTTAACAACCGAGGACAGGATTCTTACTGACCCAGACTTTGCTACCCACAACTCTTAGAGGATAAACAGGGAGGTGTCCAGGGGCCTGATCCCAGGTCTGGAATGTGGGGAGCAGCAGCTGGCACAGAGTCGGTCCCCATGCTGAGCCCCTCCCTGCCCCAGTCTTCCCCTGGCTCCCCTCTGCCTTTGCAGGGATGGGTCCCCTCCTCAGGACTTGCTGCCATTTTCCCGAAAAGGGATCTTCTCAGGTCACAGGGGTAACCTGGGCAGCCCACCTGCAGCACCCACAAATGCCAATAAGGTGTCCCCAAGGAGGGATGATTCTAAACCTTGGCCTGGGCCCTGCGGTGGGGCCTCCTCAGGCCTCCGAGAGCCTCCAGCTTTGCAAGTCCCCGCCTTGTCTGCCGCTGTTCAGAGGAAGACGCTAGTCCGGCTCGGGACACCCACCGCAGCTCCTGGGAGCCTCTGACGCAGAAAGCTACAGGGCCTGGCCAAGCCTGTCCCACGCCACAGCCTCTCTGCCCCTCCTGTGGCATTTACCACATCAGCAAGCCCAGCTCCAACCCACTGCCACTCGCTACCATAGGATTACCCTACCTCTGGGTTTGCTGGCTCAGGGCCCAGCCCCCTGCCCTAGAAGGGTCTGACCCAACAGAGGACAATCCCCAAGGAAGCACAGGTCCTGACCCCTAGAAGTTCTTGCTGTCGACAGCTACCCTCAAACCTGACTCAGCAATTCTAACGCCTCTGACAAATGGGCTAATACCTCTGACAAACGGGCAGGACACATGACTAAACAACACATTCACCCAACCGAGAGATGCTCTTCTCTGGAAATGGAAGCTCCAAGCCCAGACCTGCACGTTCCTGTTCGTGCTCTCCCTCCTCCTCCTCCTCTTCCTCTTCTCCCACGCCACGGGCTCCGTGACACACAGGGGCACCCTCAGACTTTGTACACTAGTCCTCTAAGCCTTAAGATCCACCTCCACGCACGTCCATACCCAATGCCAGCGCTCCCTCCACAGGCTCAACTTTCCCAACGCAGCTGGGCAGGGCCACCCTGCCACTTGCCCCATTGCTTAACTTCTGGGGCAGGAAGGGCTGTGGCAGCGCAGACAGGTTCCAGCCTCCCAGGGTGAGAGGCCAGGAGAGTAATTACAGTTGCCCTCCATTGGGAACTTTCCAAGCACCAGGCACATGCTCACCCATCACCCCTCAGAACACCACTGTGAAGTGGCCCCCACTGTCCCCTTACAGAGGCCCCTGAGCAGCGAGGCCACAGTACCTGGCACATGAAGGACGGAATCACTCTGTGAAACGTGGAGCCTTTGTAGCCAAAGCCCTTCTCCCCGGTACACAGGGCCCGGAAGTTCTCTAGGGTGCAAGGGAGAGCAGGTCAGCAGGCCAGGCCTCAACTCAGCCCCAAGGGTGGTACTTCCTTCCACCCAGCATCCCCTCGAGCCCCCCAGGCGAGCAGGGCCTGGAAGACCCTAGCCCGCCCCAAGTCTGCTCTGGCTGTGACCTGGGACATGTCATCTCCTTCTCTGACCTCAGTGGCAGAGCAAACAATCCTCGCTGTTCCAGCACCAGGCCAGCGGGGTAGGGAGTTCAAGGCTGTGAGCCACCAGCCGGTCACACTGGACACCACGAGGGAGGAAGCTGTCCCGGGGAAATTTACATGTGGCCTCTATTGATACTGAGGCTGCTACCAGACAGGTGGGCAGGGCCAACACTGAGCCCCACATGGAACTCCCATCTGATCCTGGGTCTGCTTGCCCAGACCCCTCCTGCCAGCCCACCCACCTGGCCTTCCCCTCTCTTACCTGCTGTCTTTGGGACAACATCTGCCTTCAGCTGCAGGGAGAGAGTAGGGATGAGAAGATGGTTAGGCCGGAGGCCGATGAAGGAAGGAACCTCCTCACCACCCAACCTCCACAGAGGCCGGGAGACCGAGAAATCACCCTGGGCCATTCCATTCCTGTTACTCCCGCTGTGTAGGAGGCAGCCTAAGCAACTATCATTTTTGCCAGCTGCTTCCTGAATCCAAGGCTGGGAGGAGGCCGCCTCGGTTTCCTAAGGTGTCAGGAGAGATCACAGGGCCGCCCTGGCTTGCTTCCCCGGGAAGAGAGACCATACAGCTGGGCCCAAAGCACCAGCCTCAGGGCCGGGGGTGGGGGTGGGGTGGGGGGAGCCAGTCCACTTCCCAATGCGCAGATGGGAAACCGAGGCTCAGAGAGGCAAGAGGGGTGGGGATAGGAGAGGCCGGAGCCCCGGCCACGCTGGTCCCTGTCTCCCAGCTTCCAACACCACCCTGGCGCCAAACCATGAAAATACATGGAGCAGGAATGCCGATCTCCATGTTCCAGCAGACAAGCTGAGGCCTAACTGAGCCCCCTTTGCTCAAAATTGGGCCACGCTTGAAGGTCACAGCAGGAATGCCGATCTCCATGTTCCAGCAGACAAGCTGAGGCCTAACTGAGCCCCCTTTGCTCAAAATTGGGCCACGCTTGAAGGTCACAGCGCGCTTCTGCTACCTTCCCGCCGTTACCTTCAGGACTCTTTGCTTCTTGCTTTCGTTTTTTAAAAAAAACGGCCCACAGAGTCAGGAGCAGGAACTGACTGGAAGGGTGGCTGGGGTTGGAACTGGGCTCCGGGCACACAGCCCACTGGGCATCCGGGGGTCTGCCTGGTGGCGGGAGCCCGCCGCCTGCCCAGCCCCGCACTCCGCGGGGGGGCGGTGTCCTAACCACCTCCCTTCTTCCCCAGAGCCTGGCGGGGGAGCCCGAAGACGGGGAGCCCCATGTCCAAGAAGCCCGATCACAGGGGTGCCCGATGGCCAGGGAGCCCGAAGGCGGGCCGGGTGGGGGTGGGGGCGGGGCCGGACCCCGCTCGCCGGGAGCAAAGGCCGCCACGTGCGCGCCCAGGCCGGCCCACCGCGCCATCAGGATCCGGACCCCCTGGTACCCACCTCGCGGTTCTGGTCTCGGTTCCGACACCGAGCGGCCTGGGAACCCCTCCCCTCACCCGGGCGGGCTAGTGGGCCGGGCCCTGACCATCCACGACCTGACCTTGAGCTCTCCCGCCCACACATACCCTTCCCCCGCCTCCACTTCTCCGAAGTTCCGAGGGGAGGGTGGAGACCCGTCCGACGCCCCTTCCTAGAGATGGGGAAACGGAGGCCGGAGCCCGGGAGTGGGAGGCAAGGGCACCCAGAGCGCCGGGCACAGCGCCGGCCTGGGGCCCAGGGCCCAGGGCCCTCCCGAGGACGCCCCACCGCAGTGCGGCGCGGTCCGGCCGCGGCTCACCTCCAGCACCACTCGGCCGAGCGGCTGCCCGTCGGCGCCCACGTCCAGGTACACGAGCGGGTTCCCGGCGGCAGCGGAGGGGTCGCGGGCGCCGCCGCCGCTACAGGTGCGGGCCGCGGGGAGGCGCAGCGGCGAGGAGCGCGCGACAGGGCGCAGGCCGAGCAGGCGGGAGCCGCAGCGCAGCGCCAGCATAGCGACGCGGGTCGGTGGGGTCGGGTCGGGTCGGGACGGGAGATCTCCGGTGCAAGCGGAGGAAACGGCCGCGAAGGTCACGCGCACCCGGACGAGTGAAGTCCACGCCGCCGCGCGCCGCCTTTATTGGCCCGGCAGGCTCGTGGCCCCGCCCCCGCCACGCCCCCTCCGGGCCTGTCCGCGGGCGACCCCTGCCGGCCTCGGTGGGTAACGCAGCCGACTGGTGAGGCGGCAGAGCCTGATGTCCTTTGAACTTCACCAGGGCCAGAGACCTGAGGACAGGTACGACCTCGCAAAAAGGGGACCAGTTCCATTTTGTGAGGGTCCCAATAGATTAACTTCAAAAAGGGAACAAATGTTAAAACGTGGTTAGCTCCAAAATATGAGCATCTATATGTTTTTATTTGACTGTAACGAATGCCTACATTTGTATATAGGGCTACCCTTTCCCGCCCTCCCCTCCACAGAGGCCCGCGAGGCATGAGAGGCCCACAGCAAGGGGTTAACAGGCAGGGGTCCTAGGAGAGCATCTGTGCCCTCCAGATGGGCAACTGAGGCCCAGGGAGAGGAAAGCAGTGTCCAGGGGTGGGAGAACCCTGGAGTCCCCGCCACCAGCCTGTGCCAGTCCTCCCAGACCTCTCTGGGCCTCAGGTTCCTCTCTGAAGAGTAAGAATAAGGGTGTGAGGATAATCCTTACTCTGCCTTTTCCCGATCTGTTCGGAGGATAAAATGACGAGAGAGAGAGAGAGAGAGAGAGAGAGAGAGAGAGAAGAGAGAAGAGAGAGAAAGAGAAAGAGGAGTCTGTTACCTGTTAAGTACTAAGCCACCAGTGATGGGCAGAGTCTAAACAGTGTTTGCTTAGGGTTTGGGGCTCAGACAGCAATGGGTCTCTGTTGCAGGGGCTCAGAGGTCTGAGGGGCCAGAGAAGAAGGTGGCAGCTAGACTTGGAGCCAGGTGGACTTGAGCTGAGACCAGCTCTGGGCTTTCCTGCCAGACTGAACCAACTCCTGGGAAGGGGTGGGCCGCAAAATGCCGACCCGAGCTACGTCAGAAGGTCAGAGCGGAGTGTCCTAGCCTCATGAGAATGCTAGTTTGGGCCTTTCATGGAGGCTCACAATCCCCTTGTCGGTATTCCTAGTCTAGGAGGACTCGGTCACTCAGAGCCCCAGCGGCTCTCCAGGTCAGCTCAGGACGGGGCCTCACTCTTTCCTGGGAAATGCCTCCCCCTTTCTCACAATTGTGACCTGAAGGGGGAGCCCACTGACTCCCTGCCCCACCTGGGTGCCCCGGCCCATCTCCCAGGTTACCCCGTATCAGTGCACACTGTCAATTTGAAAGAGAAAGAGAGGAATCACCCCACTCATCAGTTTCAGGCCCTCAGGTCACCCAGCCCTAGTGGTACCGCTTGTCCCTCAAGCCTGCTCCTGGAGGGCCTCAGTTTATCCTCACCCACTGAAGCATGAGCAGCCCTCCTCGGGAAGAGCTGCCCTCATTCACTTGGAATCTGTCTGACTCCAAGGTCAGGCATGTGAAGGCCTTCTCACTTGTCATTGAGGAGCTGGTTATTGGGACAGGGTGAGAAAGGCAAGGGAGACAAGCCTTGAATAGGCAACACAGCAAGACAGAAACTGAGGAGTTAGCCAGGGGATTGTGGAAGACACGGGACTGAGGAGTTAGCCAAGGGACTGTGGAAGACAGGAACTGGGGAGGTATCTGCTTGGGGGATCACATTTGAGGGGCAGAGACACAAAGATGTGGAGAGGAGGGGGAATGAGCCAAAACCAGCCCAGAGCTGGGGGAGATCAGGGCACTTTCAAGCAAAAGCTGTGACATTGACCATGAGCTGAAAGGCTTTGAAAGAGGTGAGGTGGGGGGAAACACAGGGGCCCTGGAGGCCAGGCTGAGGTCTTGTAATGGGGCGACCCGTGGAGACGACCACCAGGGACTCAGATCAAGATTTAGGAGCCTTTATTAAGCTGGCCAGCGACTACAGTTACAGCACCCTGCCGAAGCAGAGGCTGAACTGCAGTGCTGACTACAGGAGTTACAGCGTTTTTATTTGCAAAAACCGCAAAGTTAGTTACAAAGGCTTGTTTACACAATTTGTTCCCGACACAGTACAGCATCAGTACAGTGACTACCTTCCTATCTATGTTTTAGGAACAGAGAGCACAGTGCACCCCGCCTGGCCGAAGCGCCAGATATGCAACCCAGCACAGTCTGAAGTTGTTGGATAGCTCGAACGGGTGATCCACTGATGGTGCAATTGCCCCCACCCCCCACCCCGGTCCCCAGGACCTGGACCAAGTACCAGCTTCCTTCACTCATGTTACTCCTTCCACCATCTTTAGAAAACCAAGCATCATCATTACCTTCTTCCAAAGAGGAAAGCTTCCCTCCCCCACAGGCTCAGCGGTGTGGCCATCTCTTCCTGATTGTCTTCAGTGGCATCAGGAAGAGGCACAGTCCGTGGGCTGAGCCATCAACTGAAAAGTGCCCAGCCCTTGGGACTGTGGCACAAGTGGACAGGCAGGTATCAGCACTCACCTGGCTCTGAGGCTATTCATAGCCTCTGTGTCATCCTCGGAAACAGCAGTTTCTCCATTACTCAGCCCAAGTGACTTCTTAGCCAGGGTGTCAATCCAGGGCTTTTGTCACCCATGGGTCCTGTAACACCAGTCTTTAGGCCTCACAGAGCCAATGTTTAAACGTTGGGAACTAATTTCACATGAACTTAAACACGGAATGAACCAGAAACAACATATCTACAACTTGGGTGGGGCCTCTGGGCCAGTAGTTTGCAAGCTCTGATCTGCACTGTGCACAGGAGAGAACCAGAGCTCTGAGGGACGGGGCCTTGCCCACGGTCACTTGACCAGAAGTACTGGGACTACGGTCACATTCCTCTCCACTCTTGCAAGATTCACTCAGCAGACATGTTTTCAGAGCACCTACTGTGCGCCAGGCTGAGCTTCGCCCTGGGGATACAGAAGGACAAAGGCAGGGAAGGGCAGTTACAGTGCCGCGTGATGATCCGTGTCGCTGAGCAAGCCTCTCCCAGGTGCCCGTGTGCTCGGCAGGAGCAGATGTTGTGGTTGTCATGGGCTGTGACGTTCCGGTGTCCTGGAGATCCTTCCACGAGGGGTTGGGGGTGGGCACAAGATGGGGTTTTCATTAATGTCATTGCCAGTGTCAGTCACTGGGACTGTGTGCCTTAGGTGGAAGGAGCCTTGGACTTCATCTTTCTTGGTTCCATTTGGGGAGTGTGGGGGTCCAGGAGAATATCTGTCATGGGCAGTTGACAAGGATCCCAGAAGAAGGGTTCTTGGTGAGAATGCAGAAATCCAGCCAGAGGATGCTAACAGGCCATTGGATCGCTGCACTCTCTGGGGAGTCCCCCATGGCACCCCAGCCTTCACAAAGTCAATGTGAATGCATCTGCCTCTCTCTGCTGGCTTCCAGGAACCACATGGGGCTGGGCCAGAGCATGCTCTGAATAGAGCACAGGGGGAGGCAGAGAGAGGCAGGCAGGAGGGATTTCCCCCAAGGCCTGGGGTGGTGGTGGGCACAATGACCAGAGTCCCCAAAGGGGAAGGTCTGGGGAAACTCCCAGAGTGGGCCCCTGGGTGAGGCAGCAGCAGGGCAAAGCAGGGCAGGACTCACCCCCTCCTGTTATCTCCTCTGACAGAGGAGGAGGCTGGGGCTCTAACCAGGTAGGTGACCAGCAGTCCTGGCTACACACGACATCAGCATTAGAGCTGGGGACACTGGGTTTGGGCTCTTTCCACTCTATAAACAAAGTTATGATGGCACCATTTTCCTACTCCCCGCTGTGAGACAGGCGGTCTCCAAGATGCCCCCGATGCTGCCCTGATGGGCATGGCCTGGTGCAGTCCCTCGCCTCGGGTATAGGCTGGACTGATGACGTAGGTCCTCCACCCTGTCCTAATCCCTCCTCACGAACAGACTGCTGAAAAAGTGATGGTGCCACTGCCAAGAGCAGGCTACAGAGACTGGCCCTGCCTTGGGTCTCTCTCTCTCTCTCTCTCTCTCTCTCTCTCTCTCTCTCTCTCTCTCTTTCCTCACTGGCTGCCATACAGTGACTCCAGGCAACCGATGGAGGCCCCATGGTGAGGCACCAAGTCCAGCCACCGCCCTGTGAGCGGTTTGGATGTGGCTCTTCTGCAGCCTGCCCAGGGCATGTGCACGAGCTTGGAAGTGGGGCCTGCAGGTCCACAGGAGCCTTGGGTGATTGCCGCCCAGGCCACAGCTTGACTGCAACTTCTTTTGTTGTTGTTGTTAATCCTCACCCAAGCATGTTTTTTCTATTTTTAGAGAATAGAAGGGAGGGAGGGTAGAAGAGAGAGGGAGAGAGAGAGAGAGAGAGAGAGAGAGAGAGAGAGAGAGAGAGAGAAACATCTATGTGAGAGAGACACATCGATTGGTTGCCTCCTGCCTATGCCCTGACCTTGGCTAGGGATTGAACCTGCAACCCAAGTACATGCCCTTGATCAGGAATCAAACCCCTAACCCTTTGGTGTATGGGCCGACACTCTAACCACCGAGCAACACCGGCCAGGGCAGAGAGACCTTGAGCCAGAGGCACCAGCTAAGCCACATCTGACACCTGGGCCCTGCGAGCTGTGAGGTGATAAATTTTTGTCATTTAAAGCCCCTCAGTGTTGGGGTCACTTGCTCCGAAGCACTAGATACGTAAGACATGCACACCCTGCCCTCAGCCAGGCCCTTCAAAGGCCACCCCTGCACACTGCTGCACATGCAGCCTCCCCTGCCTGCCCCCCAACTGGCTGTGTCACCTGCGCTTGTGGCAAAGGCCTCCAGGGCAGTCAGGGAAAACCGGCCCTGAGACACAGGGACGCCTGTCTGGTTCCTCCGAAGGTGAATGCAGGGAGCCCGAGAGAGAGGAGCGGGAGGAAGTGCTCAGCCCGGGAGCCTGAGCTGGGGTGGCCGTGGCAGCTCGGTGGCCTCTGGGGGGGACAGCATCTCAGGTTATGACTCCGTGCCAGCCCTGCACTAAGCACTTTGTGTACATGGCCCGCGCCCTCAGGAGGACCCTGCCTTACAGATGAGGGAAGGGAGGCCCAGAGAGGGTAAGCGACTTGCCCAGGGTCACTCCCGTGCGGAGTGGAAACTGAATTCTTCCCAGTTCCCCTTGGCTGTGTGTTTCTGCAGGAGCTGATGGGCTCTGAGCTGGGCCTCCTGAGGCGGATTGGGCCAGACACACCCCCTCCATGCAGCCGTGTTTCCCGCTCGCCTGACACATGCGTGGTGACTTAGATCTGCAATCCCCGCTAGTCCTGTGACAACTCTGAGGCAGAGGCTGGGGACCCCATGTGACGGACAACAGCTCTGGAGCTCAGGGGAACCTGTGACTTGCCCAGGGCTCCACGACACCAGGTGGCTCAGCTGGATTTGAACCCAGGTCTGCTGACTAAGTCTGCACGGTCCCCCTGGCTGGGCTTCCTTGCCCTAGAGAACCTGCCATTGGCTCCCAGCCCTGCAGGGATGGCACCACCAGGGCAGTCAGCAATACATAAATACTGAATTTATCTGCACAGTTCCTGCCCCGAGTCAACAGGAAAGGGGTCTGGTGGGCAGGACCCAAGAGGTCAAGCACAGCCCCAGGGAGCCCTTGAGATGCCCCCTCCCCTCCTCTGTTTACCAGAACCGACTGGCATCCTTACCCTGAGGAGAGGCTCCCACTGCCAGGTGCCCAGGAGTGGGGCTGAGCCTTTGCCAGGACTCAGTGCTGCTTCAGGCCTCGCCTGAGCCTGGGCTCTCCACCTGCGTTGCCCGGAGGCAAACGGCCTGCTGTTCTGCAGTCTTTTCCCTTTGCTGATGTTTGTGCTGTAGACCTATGTAATATCCTACTGGCTTCACCCTCTTAACCTCTACTTCCCAGCATTGACACCTCTCCCTTGTCCATTAGGACAAACCCCTTTCTGATCAACAGTGCCTACCTTCCCGTCGATATTGCCTATCATTGTTTGTCTTTTATTCCAATTAAAATAAGCGCTCTCCTGCCCCAGCCCCCCGGGAGGTCTCAATGACCCCCAAGCCCGTCTACTCCTGCGGAGGGCTGTCCTGCTCTGACAGGTGGCCCATCGACAGGCAGAAAGCCCTCCTTCTCACTCGTTTGGGGTCCTGCATGCATTGGCTGGAGCTGCCATAAGTGCCACACACTGAGGGGCTTTGACAACAGAAATGTGTCCCACAGCTCCGAGGCCAGAAGAGCCCGGGTGTCGTAGGGTCGCTTCCACCTGAGGCCGTGAGGGAAGGAGCAGATCGGGGCGCTGATACCTGGCTGGCTTCTCTCTGAGTCTCTGCGCTGTCTTCCCTCTGCGCCTGTCTATCTCTGTGTCCAAATTCCCCCTTTATAAGGACACTGGTCATATTGGACTAAGGTCCACCCCAATGACCTCATTTCAATGAATTACAATGTCAATGACCATATTTCAAAATAAAGCCACCTCCTGAGGGACTGGGGGTTGATGCCAACGGACGAATTCTGAGGGGATACAATTCAACCCATAACAGCCCTACGGCAGGGTAACTTGGGCCTCAATGTCTTACAAAGGTTTTAGTGAAATAGCTGTTTCCTCTCATTCCCTTTGTACTTGCTGCCTCCCAAAACTCAGCCATGAGCCGGGTAGAGGCAGGACTAGGGGACTTTACAGGTGCCAGAATGAATCCAGAGATGTCCTTCTCTCTGATGACAGGTTTCTTACTGGGCCAAGCTGGTCCCAGTCTGCAGCCAAGTGGTCCCCCAGTCTCCTGCAAGGAGCCCTTCGGTAGGCCAGGGCTGCCAGTTCACCAGACAGCCCCAGAAGTGGGCAAGTCACATGTGGATTCCAGTTGGGGACCCAGTTCATAGACTCGTTTTATACACGTAGACCCAGATGTGGCATGCGTGTAGACTCTGCTTCTAACCTCAGGAGCTGTTATGAGATGTCATCTGAAGGCACTTTGCTTGGCACACTACACACTCAATGCAGAGTAGTTATAACATCCTGTTTCCAGGACTGTTATTGGGTGATTGCCTCAGGAATAGGTTCCATGTTTCCTTTGCTTCTCTGCCCCTGTTGTGCATGGCACATGTGGGCGCTCACCCGCACAAATCAAAGACTTCTATTCTAGTCTGGAAGCTCTCAGAGCATCCAGGGCCCCACTGAGTGATGAGGGGCACATGAAGGGGCCTCCCAGGGCTTGGAGCCCTCGCACCTCTCTGCCTGGAGAACCCAGGGCATCAGACTTAGAGGGATCAACAGAGAGTTCTGGGCTATGATCTTACCAACTGGTGAAACTTTCTGGGGGCTTTGCCTTTGAAAGTTCAAGGTTTCCAGGCTGCAGGGTTCTAAGATGGCAATTGCGTTATTAGCACACACCTCCTCCACATCCTCACCTCCACTCATCATCCCTGAGCTCACTGCCCTCTGGCTTTCACCCTCCCCACCCTCACTTTTCTCCTTGACATGCTCCTCACGCCATCCTTGCAGCCACTGGCCCACTTCCAGACGGCCTCTCCGGAGCTGCTCCCTTGTATGCTGGGCTGCCCAGCTTATTACGGAGCTCTCCAACCACCCCTTCTCACTGTCTTCTCAGTCCTCTACCCTTTGGTGTGGATTTCCAAGGGCTCTAGCTTTTGCCCTGTCTCTTCTCTGTCTGTGCTCTCACCCATTCGCAGGACTTCCGAACTCTTCCTCTCAATTTCTCAACTTTTCAACTTCTTAAACTTAGAACTCCCAACTCTCCCAGGCACATGAGGGGTTGTCAGGGACCAGCCTTCGGATGGAGCTGCGATGGAGGAAATCCAGCGAGGCTGAACATCCCTGGATGGGCAGATATGTGAGAGTCTAAACCAGCCGTGGGCAAACTACGGCCTGCGGGCCGGATCCAGCCCATTTGAAATGAATAAAACTAAAAAAAAAAAAAAGACCGTACCCTTTTATGTAATGATGTTTACTTTGAATTTATATTAGTTCACACAAACACTCCATCCATGCTTTTGTTCCGGCCCTCCGGTCCAGTTTAAGAACCCATTGTGGCCCTCGAGTCAAAAAGTTTGCCCACCCCTGGTCTAAACCATCCGCTGGCCTCTGAGAAGGCCTGCAGGGGTGGAGGTCCTGACCGACCTGTGGTAGGGTCTGGTAGAAGACTTGTTGGAATCTCCAGTGGCAGGTGATGGGTGTTCAGGATCCCAAGCCTGGGGCCAGGGCCAAATTCCAGGGAAAGTGAGGCCGGTCTCCAGCCGAGCAGCCACAATGGCCCAGCACAGTTAGGTCATGGAGTTAGGACACATAAGGCTGGGGGACTTTACAGGTGCCCAAATGAATCCAGAGTTGTCCTTCTCTGATGACAGGTTTCTTACTGGTCCAAGCTGGTCCCAGTCCCAACTCAGCTCTCACGCCTGGCATGGTCTGGATGTGAGAGCTGAGTGCAAGGTCAGCAGGCTGGGTCTCCGGCCGTGTAAGCCCTGGGTCACTCTCCCTCCTTCTCTCCTTTAGTCTTGCATTCACTCTTCTTTATTAAGCAGCCACTATTGCGACTCAGCTACCTGACACAGATGCTAAGCTCTTTGGCCAGGCCAAGTGTCACTTGAGCTTCCAAAATGCCCTCCTTAGAAACAAGACTCATCCTGGAGTCTATGGGTTGAGCTGCCAGTGATTTGGGCTGTGGTGGTTTTTAAAACATGGCCATTCCAAACATCAAGAGACGGAGTCTCGCTCCTCTCCTTTTGAATCTGGGCTGGCCTCAGCGACTCACTTCTAACCAAGTGCATGTGGCAGAAGGAAGACGTGTCTTCCCCAGCTAGGCCACAAAGGCAACATGGCTTCCACTGACTCTTTTTTAAAAATATGTTTTCATTAATTTTAGAGAGAGGAAAGGGAAGGGAGAGGGAGAAACATCTATCGGCTGCTTTCTGCATGCTCCCCACTGGGGATCAAGCTCCCAACCCAGGCATGTGCCTTGACCAGGAATCAAACCGGCCACCTTTTGGTGCAGGAGGTGACACATCAGTCAGGTTCCCCTGACTCTTGCTGGCGATGCCCAGCTGCCATGTTGTGAGGGAGCCCAGGTCACATGGAGAGGCCACAGGGAAGCGCTTCAGCTAACAGCCCTGTGAGGTCCAGACTGCCAGGCCGGTGCGTGAGGAAGCCTCTGAGAGGGCTCACTCCGGCCCCACATGCAACCACCTCAGAACCTCGAGTAAGAACCGTCTAGCTGAGACGGCCCTGAGAATCACAGCGATGATTCTGATAGATGATTGCTATTGTTGCACACCACTAGTTTGGGTGGTTAGTTATGCAGCTAGAGGTCACCCGAATGCCTGTCGGGGGATGTGGTCGACCCTGAGGGGCTGACAGGAGCCCTCATGGGCACCTCCCTGGTGGGTCTACAGGATTTTCAGACCATGGTCCAGTGAGGACCATCACCCCTCTCGCCCCTCCCCTCCTCCTCCTCCCAGATGTCAAATACCAGCACCATCGTCCGCCCAGGCACCCCAGCTGCAAACTGGCTGTCACCTTTGATTTTTCCCATCCTTGACCTGTCTCATCTAACTGGCTCCTATTCACCCATTCGCTAACACACCTCTGTGGACCACCCACTCTGTGTCAGGCTTCGCGCTAGATTTGCTGGAGAGTGAGATTAGCCTGGTCCCTGCTTTCAGAGCTTACAGTAAAGCAAATTACTCACTCCAAGCAGATCAAATGCTAAATCCTAATAGCTGTGCGCATTACTTAACCTAAGCACAGTGCTGAGGGCTTCACCTTCATTCAGCCATTGAATCCCTATAACAAGAGAGAGATTGTTAGCTCCCGAGATAATTAACTCCATGTTCGGATGAGGAAACCGGGGCTCCCACAGGCTGATGGGGTCCCTGGTTGTGCCTCGGTAAGCAGAAGCACTGCGATGCAGTTCCGTCCTGCCCACCCCTGCCCTCCCTTCCACCGCTGCTGTGGTCCCAGGGTGCTCAGGAAGCAGAGGCTGAGACCAGGGTTTCCTGGGGAAGGTGTACCTGTGAGAGACAGGAGGGAAGCAGGGCAGGGACAGTCCAGACTTCCACGCAGATCTGCCCCGGCCTGGGCCCCCTCAGCGGGAGCGCCCAACCAGCAGCCCCTCTGGGCTGATATGGCCAGGCCTTCCCATCCCCACTGCACGCAGTCACAGGGGCTGTCAGAGGAGGTGGCCTCCAGGCTCACTCCCCCCCAAACACAGATTCTTTCCTGAACGGAGAGCATGAGGTGCCCCCATGCTGCCACCTGGATTATTAAGCCTGCTCCTCTCTGGTCCCTCTGCCCAAACTGCATCTGGACGATTGTAAAATGCACACCCCTCCCCTGTGACACCCACTGGCAATTCCCGCCTCCTTCGGGATGAGGAGCAGATTCCTGAGTTGACCATCAAGGCCTCTACCTCCCACCTGTCACCCTCCACCGCTGCACCGGCCACACGGGGACACGGGCTCTGAGTCAACAGTTGGGCTCACACCTGGGCCTGCTGACTACCTGGGCGGCCTTGGGGGCCACTTTACGTTGCACTTGTCCTCCCCGCTCCGAAGGCTATGCTGGGCTCTCACGAGATGCTGCAGGCAGAGCACTTACACTGTGTCTGCCACGGAAGGGGTGGGAATGTTCTCAGCCCAGAACCGCCTCTCAGTCGGCACAGCCACGGGGCCCTAAGGGGCTGGCTTCGGGTCAGGGGTCTCTGTCACCCCTAAGCTCTGGGAGAAGAACCAGCAGAGGGGCGGCTCTGGGGCTGTCTCTGCCTGTGGAGGGATCAGAGAGGCAGGTCCAGCCACCCCGGCAGGAGGAGATGTGGTGCCCTGGTCCAGAGCGGGCAGGGTCACCGTGTGAGGGGCGAAACTCGGGCAGGGAGGTGGGGAGCGGGCGCTGCGGTGGGACTGCTGCTCAGTGCCCGGCCCGCCCCCACCCTGGAGGCCTCTGAGTAGGAGGCCTTGTTTGCAGAGGCCTCTGGTCCCGCCTGGCGCCAGCCTGGCCTGCTCAGGGGAGCCCCTCCTCGGGGCTGTCCCCACAAGCCGTCTTCCAACAAAGGGCCAGTGTCCTCGGGAGGGCAGGCGCTGTGCAGGCAGGTGGCAGCCAGGCCCGCCAGGGGCTCGGCGGTCAGATCACAGAGAGGAGGTGAGCCCAGCCAATGGGCTCTCCGTTGGCTTGTGTTGGTTCTGAGCCAGTGTCCCGGGGAAGAGGTCAGGGGAGGGACAGGCAGAGGCTCAGCCTGGGATCTGAGGTATGTTCGTCAAGTCAGTGGCTGGAGGCTAGATGAGGGCCCTCCGAAGGGGTGCAGGCTCAGTACCTTCCCTTCTGCTAGCCCCAGGCCTCACCTCAAGTCTTAGATCCCAGCTTGACCCCAAACCAGCAACAGAGAGCTAGCATCCCCCCCTTTAGCCTGGAAGGAGACCACCCTTCTGCGCGGCAGCTTGTGTCTCCACCCCCACCCCCAGCTCTAGTTACCGGACTGTTGAAACTCCTGCTCAGGCCCACTGCCTACCTCTCTGTTTCAAGATTGGGCCATCTGCTGGTCCCACAGGCCTAACCTTCAGACGTTACTGATGGCAATGAGCCCTGGGGGCACCCTTCCTCCCTCCCCCTCCCCCTCCACTGGAAAATACTTCTCTGAGTACAGGCTGGTTACAAGCAGAATTTAAGCCAATGTTGGGCCAGGGCTGCTCACCATCTCAGGCTTCATCAATAAAGGCCAAGTACCTAAAATGAGGGAGGTGAGAATCACCTTTGCTATTTGCAACTCAGACTTGTGGCAATGAGATGACCTGGGAGGGTCACAGCACCAGGACAGATGAATGGAAGTTTCAGAGAGTAATGAATGAAAGCTGCAGGTTTTAGGACAGCGTGAGGATAGATAGAAATCTGTTGAGGATTTTGTGTATGTTGTATTTTCCCGCCAGTCCTAAGCTCCTTGGGGGTCATGTTTGCTTCAGGAATTTTGCCACCATCTCAGTTTCTTACTACCTGTCCTCACTCAGCTCATGGTGAGGGCAATAGGTACTGGTAGAGCCATGGGTAGATGGATGAATGATTGTGGTGGCAGAGGATGAATGGGGTGAGTGGGTGGGTGGATGGATAGGTGGGTGAGCAGTCTGATGAACAGCTGGCCTTGCAGACAGGACTGGCAGGTAAATAACTGGCGGAACTCTGCCCTGGAAAACGGCCAGAGTGGAAGTCGGCATGTCGCTTACCCACACAAAACCTTGCTTCTCAAACATTTCTTACAAAGCATGCACAAGGCACTAAACATAACAGAAAAAATGGATAACTTAGACTTCACAAACATAGTAGTTTCTGTTCATCAAAAGACACCATTATGAAAATGAAATAAAGAAGAAGCTACAAACGAGGAGAAGATATCACAGTACACACATCTGACAAAAGTTCATACCCAGTACATGTAAAGAACGCCTCTAAGTAACACAGAAAGGCAAACAGCTCGGTAATCCGTGGTCAAAAGACTTGAACAGGCATTTCACAAAAAGGGGGCAGGTATCCAAAGACCCATGGCATATGACTAACCCAGCATCGTTAGTCACCCGGGAAAAGCCAAGTAAAGCCCCAGTGAGATACCGTTATACAGCCAATAGCATGGCTGGTGAGGACGCGGAGTAGCTGTAGCTTTCATATGTTGTGAGTAGGAGTGTAAATTGGTACAAGTACTTTCAAAACTGTTTATCAGTTACCCAGTAGAGATAAAAATATGCTTACTTGTGACCCAGAGAAATGAACATGTCTGTCTGCATCAATAAGTTATATGGCTGTCCATAGAACCCCAAACTGAAGGCAACCCAGTGCCCATTAATAGTGAAATAGACACAGACACTGTGGTACATCCACACAATGGAATTCCACTCAGCCATGAAGAAAGAACAAACTGCTGACACAACTTGGGTGAATCTCACAGGCATTATATCAAACAAAGTCAGGGCGTGTGCTGCATGGTTCCATCTATAGGAAGTGCAAGAGGAGATAAAACTAATCTGATGAGAGAAGTCAGACTAGTGATTATATCTGGGGGTGGGGTTGGTAAGAAGGGGACACAAGGAGCCTTCCGGAGTTCTAGAAATACTCTGTATCCTGATCTGAGTAGTGGACATGGGTAAAATTCATTAGCCTCTGCCTTGAAGATGTGTATGGTCCTTATATGTTTACCAGAGGCCCGATGCATGACATTCGTGCAAGAGTAGGCCTTCGCAGCCGTGGCGGCTGCCTCGATCCCTCCATCGCAGCCGCAGCGGCTGCCTGGATCCCACAGCTGCAGCCCCAGCTTCGTCCGGAAGGTCATCCGGAAAGACGGCTGGTCTAATTAGCATATCATGCTTTTATTAGTATAGATGGTATACCTCAAGAAAGCATTTAAAAACTACACCCAAGTTTAGTTTATTCTGGAAGAATTCCTTTACCCCAGCATGGAAGTGGGGTGAAGGGAGGAGCCCAAGGGAAGCACTGCCATGGCTCTTGACAAGGGGCAGAGTTTGTCACCCCAAAGTACGCCCCTTTGGGACATGGGTTGTTTTAGGCTCATTAATTTTAAGAAACAGCATATACGGGAGAAGCGCTGAAAACAAGCAGACGTTACCCTTTGTAAAGGACGTTTACTTTGTAAGGGACATCTCTGCCTGTAAGGGGTTTCCCTCACTGCACCCGGGCCTGCCTTCTAGCCATGGAGAGGGCATGGACTGAAGTCTGCCTAACATCCTAGCCTTGTAACTTCCTGTAACTGCTCGCCGCCCCGGCACACATCTCTTGCTTTGGCTGAAGGTGGCATTTACCAGGATGGCTCAGCCATTTTGGCGATTGCTTAGTTTTCCTGGGTCTTTCCCGTGAACACAGGAGATACATGCGATTAACCTGTCCCATGGCAAGTAGACCACTCCACCAGCCAGAAGAACCTTGAAGGCTAGAGGAGTATTTTTTCTCCCCAGCACTCTCGAAGAGGCACAGTTCTTGGGACAAAACATCTAAGAGGAATTGTTTGAGAAGAGGCTGAGTCCGTGCTGAGGTGAGGGGCTGGGTCAGAGGAGAGAACGCTCCTGAGAGAAGTCCAGAGTGGGGTGGATGCCAACAGGCGACATACAACTGTGGCTTTCCTGCCAGCTCGGCCCCAGGCCACTGCATACCTCACCTGCGGAGGCACACAGAGGGAGCTGGCTTATCAGTGCCTCCTGGCCCTACTGAGCTCTTCTTGGAGGGGCAGGCACACTCCTCATGAGCTCCCTGCCCACTGGTATCCAGAGAAAAGGCTCTGTCTTGGCCGCTGTATCGGCAGCTGCCCACCCAGCTAAAATCAGAGGTGCATGGGAGGAGGTGAAAGGAAAAGGGCCTTCGCTACCCTCCTGTCCTTCCTCTGTGACATGGGAGGTTGGGCTACACTTCCCAGGTGCTTCTCATGGGAGGTTCTGCTGGTTCTCTGGACGCCCAAACCCCCGTGAGCTGAGGTGGCTTGCCACACCCTCCTCCTCACAGTGCAGCAAGCACATCCGGAAAGCCTGAGGGCTATGGCCTGCTTACCTCACAGAGCTGGTCATCTGTGCTCCTTCTTCCAGGAATCGGGGACATCACAAGAAGCTGACACAGGTGACAGCTGGCGAAGCCCTCAGTCAGGACAGGGCACTCCCACAACCGGAAGTGGAACAGCCTTGGCAGGAAGCTCATAGGATGGAGCGGAAGCAGGCTGAGAGCTGACCCATGACAGGTGCTGAGAAAGGAGCCCATGCATCACACTTGCCTCCTCCTTCTCCCCACTGCCCCATTCCTGCCAATGAGGAGTGCCCTCTCCATCCTGACCTGCCACCTCCTGAGCATCCCTCACCCAAGCTCCCTCCCCATTCTGTGGCCCCTGCCCTTGGTTCAGGCCACAGCCCCTCGCCTAGATTGCAGGAGGCCCCTCAGTCCAACTTCCTCAGTGCTTCCAGGCGCCGTTCCCCCTCCGACTTCCAATTATAATTTATACTCAATAAAATGCACAGATCTTAAGAGTAGAGTTTGAAGAGTTTTGACAAATGTACATCCCTGTCAAGGTCCAGAATATTCCCATGACCCAGAAAAGTTCCCTTGTAGCCCCTTCCACTCACCCACTCTGCACAAAAATCATCTCTGTTCTGTCTTCTATCCCTACATGAGTTCTGTAGGGTCTTAATTACACTAAACGGGATTTCACAGCAATAATACATTATGTCTGGTTTCTTCCACCAACATGTTATTCACTCTCATCCATATTTTGTGATTTATCGATTAAGATTCCATGTTATAAACTTAACTCAATTTGTTTATTCTCCTCCTGATGGACAGGTAGGCTGTTTCCAGTTTTTACTATTACAAAACATACTACCAGTGTTTGTGTGAATATATTTTACACAAATTTTATTTGTCTTGCTAGCATATGTAATAGATATATGTTAGATTTTTAAGAAATTGCCAAACTTTCCCAAAGTGGTTGTACCATTACAAACTCCCACCAGGAATGTATGAGAGTTCCGGTTGCTCCACATCCATGCCAACATTTGATATTGTCAGTTTTGTTTATTTTAGCCATGAAAGGATCTTTTTAAAAAACACATCTAGTCCTGGTTGGGTGGCTCAGTTGGTTAGAGTGTCATCCCTTACACCAAAAGGTTGTGGGTTTGATTCCTGGTCAGGGCACATACCTAGGTTTTGGGTTTGATGCCTGGTCAGGGCGCATACGGGAGGCAACTGACAGATCTCTCTCTCTCTCTCTGTCTCTTTCTAGAAATCAATAAAAACATATCCTCAGGTGAGGATTAAGAACACACACATCTAAATAACTCATGCCCATCAACTGATGAATGGATAAACAAAATGCAGTAAAACCATACAAGGGGATATTATTCATCAACAACAGAAAAAATAAGTATCAAGACATGGTACAACAGAGATGAACCTTAAACACAGTGTGCTAAGTAAAAGAGGACAGTAACAAATGACCATGTATTGTATAACTCCATTTCTATAAAATGTCCAGCACAGACAAGTTTATAGGGACAGAAGGTATATCAGTGCCTACCCAGGGCTGACGGGCTGGGCAGGTTAAGTGATAGTTAATGGTCACTGGATTTCTTTTTGAGGGAATCACATGCTCTAAAACTGACTGTGGTGACTCACAACTCTGTGAATACACTAAGTGGGTGAACTGCATGGCCTGTGAGTTGCATCTCCATAAAGCTGTTTAACACGCCCCCGCCCCTCCCCCACCCCGCATGTTTAATTAACCAGTGACGCCCCATAGCTCCTCGAAGTCCTCAGCGTAAAGACCCAGATTCCCAGACCCAGATTCATCCACGTCATCTCCCTCTTCTGCTGGCACAGCGGAAATTCTGCCCTTTCCAGATGTGCTGTCTCCTGCCGTGCCTCTGAGTGTGCGCGCGTACTGTGTCTCTTCCCAATTGTTGTTCTACCACATTCTGACTCATTCTTTGTGGTCTGGTTTACTTGACAGCCTTCTGTTACCCTGTCTCCCTCCCTTCTTTCTTTCCTCCCTCCCTCCCATCTCCCCTCCCTCCCTCCCTTCCTTCCTCCCTCCCTCCTTCCCTTCCTCCTTCCTTCCTCCTTCGTTCAAGTCATTATTAAGCATTTATTACACAAGGCTCTATTCCAGTAACTGAAGATACAGCATCAAAAACAACAAAAACAAACCCCACACACAGCATGGCCCCTGTGGCACCTCTGTGGCTGTGTGAACAAATCTAACTGAGCACATAATGAGAGTGAAGCCCCTGTCCCTGCCTGGCCCTGCCAGGCTCTCTATGCTCTGCTTCAATACTAACCCCTTTAAACTTCTACAAATTTATGGTGGGTGTGCCTCCCCCATGAGGTCGGGGCTCCATGGGGTGCAGACCTAGGACTAGCCCTCCTGGGCATGGGACCAAGGATGATGCCTACTCTACCTCCACATCCCTCCACAGCCTGTAGAACCCTCCACAGCCCTGGGCTCGTCTGCCTGCTCACCTTCCCTTCAGCAGGTGAGGAGCTGTGAAGAGGAGATGAGACGGAAGGCTGCCCACTGCCCAGATGGGGAAACTGAGGCCCTGAGAGGTATGAGGTCACTCAGCTGGCTTCTCTCTCTCTCTGCCCTGGCCAGGTTCCTTATGGCCTGGCCAGCTCTGAAGGCTCAGAATTGGTGTCCCCACACGAGGAAGTGATTCCAGAACTGGGAGGGACCATGGCCCAGGGGCTGGCGCTGTGGGTCACCCAGGCTGGGGCAGCACCTGGCAGGGGTGTCAGGGAGCAGCAGTGTCTCCTGAGCCTCCTTCCTCACCCTCGGCCTGGCTCAGGTGAGCACAAACCTGAGCGTGCATTCCCCCCCGGGGCTTCCTCTCCCAGGGTGTGCAGTTTGCCAGGGAAGCTGCAGAGGCACCTGCAAGCAGCTTCCTGGATCAACTTGAAGGTATGATTAATGCTCAGGTGGTGACAGTTGCTCAAAGCTCCATTTGCAGTTACATCTCCAGGGCCCCACAGACACTTGGCTCCTGGTTGTACGTGTTCCTTCTGGTCTGTTCTGGCAGCAGCAGGGGCGGGGCTGGGCCTTTGGGAGGTGGTGTGAGGTATCTGAGATCTCCCTGTGACCTGCGTTCTCGACCTCTCCAGCCTGTTTCTCTTTGGTTGCCTGGCATCAGGCCCCTGGGGACTGATGGGATTGCCTGCCTGGGGGGACCCTCCCCAGGCCTCTGAAAAGCTGCCAGCAGACACCTCCCACCACTTTCTCCATCTTTCCACAATCCTTCCGTCATCCTCTCATGCTCTTTCTCCTTCTCCCGGGACATCCTGTCTTACCCCAAAGCCACAGTGAACCCCGGGCCCTTCTGACTCCCCGCCCATTATAGAGCCCAGAGGTCCAATCTGTATTGGTCCTGGGGGTGAGGTGTGGGGAAGATGGCGAGGACTACCCTATACCTCCATCCCTGAGCTTGTGTTCTTCTCAGATGGCGACAGACACGGCACATCCTGCATGGCAAGATGATTCCTTCCCTCGGGTGGCTTGGTGACCTGTGGTGCATGACACACCTGCCCAAAACAGCAGTTTCAATCAATAACAATCGCTGATTCTGCTCACAGATCTGGGGTTGACTGGACCCAGCTATGCAGTCTCCTGGCTTAGCCAGATGGCAGCTGGGTGGGGTCATCTCGAAGGCTTCTTTCCTCCCAGGTTTAGGGTTAGTACTTCGGCTGAAAGACTCAGGCAGATGGGGCTGGAGCAGCTGGGGCTCCAGGGCCGCTCTCACTCTCTATGCGGTCTTTCCACGTGGCCTTCCCATGTGGAGGCTTCAGATTGATAGACTTCACACATGGTGGCTGAAGGCTCCCAGATCTGTAAGGAACATCCTTGTTGTGCATCTAACATAAACTTGACCTTTTTCCTGACAATAACCTTGATTACTTGATGTTTAGAGAGCTCCCATTCTGCCCTGTTAACAATGGCAATGAAGGGCAGCCTGTCCAAATCATGTCCCTTTAATTCCTGGGTTTCTTCCTAGTCCACAGAGCTGGTGGGGGGACATCTCCATTTGAAGACAGACAGACAGAAAGACAGACAGACACACACACATACATGTAGATCTTTGTCATGTCTGGCCTCCCACAATTCTCCCTCTTCCTAACAACACTTTGGAGACTTCCTTCGGAAGAAGTCTTTCTCCCTCTACATCTGTCTTTGTTGATCAATGTATCCAGATGCCTGAGCCAGGGGTCTGCAAACTTTTTCTGAAAGGGCCAGGTAATAAATACTTTTAGGTCTGGCTGGCATGGCACAGTGGTTGAGCATTGACCTATGAATCTGGAGGTCACGGGTCAATTCCCAGTCAAGGCACATGCCCAGGTTGCAGGCTCAACCCCTCAGTGTGGGGCATGCAAAAGGCAGCTGATCTATGATTCTCCCTCATCACTGATGTTTTTATCTCTGTCTCCCTCTCCCTTCCTCTCTGAAATCAATGAAAATATATTAAAATAAATAAATACTTTTAGGTTTTGTGGGCCAAGGGGCAAAATTGAGGCTATGATGTAGGGACTTACATAATTTAAAATGTTATCACTTAAAAATCTGAAGACTATTCTCAGGTTACAGGCCTTAAAAATAGGAACCTGGTTGGATTTGGTCCTGGACTTGTCATTTGCAGGCCCCTGATGTAAACCAAAGGGGCCCTAAGGTACCTTCCCCCCGACTCTTCCTCAGAGGTCTGTGTGGGTGTGGGGTGAGGTGGAGGACAGTTTTGTCTGTGACGTCAGCTTGGCCAATCAGGTGCTCAATAGAAGACTGTGATATCAGGGCAGGAAAAAGAATTCATTCTCTTTTTTTCCCCTACAGCTGTGCCTGATAAAATGTCTGTTTCTGCTCCCAAGCCAGGCTGGAGCAGTGCTCCTATATGCTATAAGCTCATTTTCTACTCTTTCCTCTCAACCTCTCAACTCACTCACATCCTATCAACAAATGCTTTTTTCTTTCCAGTAGTCAGAGCTGGTTTCTGTTGCTGGCACCCAAAGCGCCCTGGCTGACATACACACTGGTCATGTCACCTTGTGCAGCCAGCATGACATTTTCTGAGCATGCACTCTGGGTTTAGAAACTAAAAAAAAAAAAGCCCAGGGTGCTGGACCTCATGATCCTCAGCCCTGGGATGGTTGCTGTGGTTCCAGGCCCAGAGACTCTACCCATTTGGACCCTGGAGTCTACAAAGCCCCAAGTTCCCTCTTCGGTGGACTCCAGGAAATTCACCCTTCTTCTTGGGTGGAGGATGGCACAAGTGGGAGAGGGGATAGCTGACACTAGCCCCACCCAAGTTATATCTCTCTCAGGGCTCTTTCATGAATGTGTCCTGCCCCCATCAGTGCAGCGCTTGTGGGCTTAAGCCAACCAAAAATGAAGGAGCAGCATCTGTCAGATTGTTTCTCCAGTGGCTAGAACAGCGCCTGGCAGAGACCCACTCAAATTTGTTTAGCGAGAAGAATCACTGGCTCACATAACTGAGGGAGCCATGATGTGACTGGGAAATACTAGGACGAGGGTGTCTGTGCTACTTGCCTCTTTCTCTCAGTCACTCTTCTGTGATACTCTTTGCATGGCAGTCTCATGGTCTCTCACTGTCGGCCTCCTTCTCCATGTGGTCTGAGACATGGCAACCAACTACCTCCAAGCTCACATCCCCACGGCTTCATGGCCAGAGGAAGAGTTTCCATCCTAGCACCAGAATGAAAAACCCTAGGGAAAGATTCTGATTGGTCCAGATGGGCTCTGGGCTGGCCCCTAACTAGTCACTGTTGACTGAGAAGTAGGATTGTGTCAGCTTCCATGGACCCATGTGGCAGAAACTGGCTGTGGTAGACTGCAGCTGTCTACCCTGCAATTCCCTCCCTCCGTATCTCTGTGCAATGCGGCGTCAAACGTCTCCAATTCAAGAGGTGAGGTCTATTTTTGCAGGTCTGGAATCTGGGCTGGCCTTGTGACTTGTTTTGACAAATGGAATGAGGTAAACATGATATTGTATCAATTCTGAGCTTTACAAAACCTTGTGCATTTTTTTTTAATCTCTCAGAACCTGCCACCACCATTTGAAGAAACCCAGGCTAGTCTGACGGGCAATGGGACACCTATGGCCCTGATGTCCTGCCTGCCCTGTGCCTCTCCCTTCTCATGGGCACAGTACCACCTTCTTTTTGGGAATTACTCTGCTCCTCTTTCTGCCCCTCTCTGATATGTGAGCTGGGCTATGCTGCTGCAATAGATGAACTCTGGACTATCAGTGTCTTAATACAATGCACCTGTCAAGCTCAGAGTGGGTGTTCCCAGTTGGACACCGTCTGTGTGATCACTTACGAACCCCGCTTCTTCTCATCTTGGAGCTCTGCCCTCCTCTAGGTCCTAGCGTTCTCTGTATTAGGTTGGTAGATGGGGAAGGACAAAGGGAGTATGTTCATGGGTCAGGCCCAGTTCTATTGACTGAAGCCCGACCACGTGGCTACACCTAAGTGCAAAGCTAACAGGGAAGCGCCCTGACAGGTGTGGCTCCATTGGTTGAGCGTTGTCCCATGCACTAAAAGGTCACGTGTTCCATTCACGGTCAGGGCACATGCCGGGGTTGCAGGCTCCATCCCAGAAAGGGGGTGTGTAGGAGGCCACTGAAACATCAATGTTTCATTCTCTCTCTCCTCCTCCTCCTTTCCTCTCTCTCTAAAACAATCAATAAAAGAGTTTTTTAAAAAATAAAGTTAACAGGGAAGGGGTTCAGAGAGGAGGGAAATGTAGTCTAGAAGAGAGATTCATGGTCTCCTTCTCCATGTGGTCTGAGACATAGCAACCAACTACCTCCAAGCTCACATCCCCACAGCTTCATGGCCAGAGGAAAAGATTTCTCCATCTCCATCACCCCAGTTGACTACGGGCCAACTACCAAACACATGAGCAAGGCCATCCTAAACCAACCTGCTCACTGACTGCAGACACATGGCGAGCCAACTGAGATCGGATAAGCCTGACTCAGATCAGCAGAACTGCTCACTCAACCCACAGACTGCGGGCAAAAACAAAATAGTCATTTTAAGCCGTTATTAATAAACAGCTCTTTGTCACGCAGAAAAGTTAACTGGCTCAGTATTGATCAGATCCATGAGGACTGATTCAGCCTTCCCTTCCAGTCCACAGTGACTCGTCCAGGAAGCAGGCTCAGACCCACCTGGACTGATCAGAACCCTTCCCTAGGGATCTCTCTTCTAGACTACATTTCCCTCCTCTCTGAACCCCTTCCCTGTTAACTTTATTTTTTAAAAAACGCTTTTATTGATTTTTTAGAGAAAGAGGAAAGGAGGAGGAGAGAGAATGAAACATCGATGTTTCAATGGCCTCCTACACACCCCCTTACCGGGATGGAGCCTGCAACCCCGGCATGTGCCCTGACCGTGAATGGAACACGTGACCTTTTAGTGCATGGGACAACGCTCAACCAACGGAGCCACACCTGTCAGGGCGCTTCCCTGTTAGCTTTGCACTTAGGTGTAGCCATGTGATCGGGCTTCAGTCAATAGAACGTGGGCCTGACCCATGAACATACTCCCTTTGTCTTTCCCCATCTACCAACCTAATACAGAGAACGCTAGGACCTAGAGGAGGGCAGAGCTCCAAGATGAGAAGAAGCGGGGTTCGTAAGTGATCACACAGACGGTGTCCAACTGGGAACACCCACTCTGAGCTTGACAGGTGCATTGTATTAAGACACTGATAGTCCAGAGTTCATCTATTGCAGCAGCATAGCCCAGCTCACATATCAGAGAGGGGCAGAAAGAGGAGCAGAGTAATTCCCAAAAAGAAGGTGGTACTGTGCCCATGAGAAGGGAGAGGCACAGGGCAGGCAGGACATCAAGTATCTACCCCAGGAGCCAGGAGCCACCTCCAGTGCCAGATGACAAAAGCGACCCAAAGACGGAGTCTGGGGAGCTGCCAAGGCAGGAACTGCGGGTCCGTGTTAGCTCATGAGCAGCGCTCTGGCTGGGGTGGCCTCTCCTGCCTCGGGAAGGACACTGGGCCCTGGACAGTGAGCAGTAGCAATGGAGAGAGAGGGCCACTGGTGGGACCTCGGAGGCTCTCGAGCCCCCTGAAGCAGGGGCCTTATCTTTATTTGGCATGTATTTCCATTGTAACAGGCATTTTTCTAGTTCAAAGCAAGATGTCACCTTAAGGTCAGTGATGAGTCAGAAGACTTGACTTTTTAAAAAAACCTTTATGGTTGAAAGTATGATATATGTCCCCAACTGCCCCCACCTGCCCCCCACCCCCACCCCAAGCCCTCACCACCCCACTGACTGGGTTCATGGGTTATGAATATATGCATACAAGGTTCTTGGTTGATTACCTCCCACCCACCTACCCTCCCCCGCCCATCCTCCAAGATTCTGCTCTCTGTTCTATGCTTCCATGTCTGTGGATCTACTCCATCCATCTAATTTTGTTAATTAGATTCCATATATGAGGGAGATCATGTGATACTTGTCTTTCCCTGACTGACTTACTTCGCTAGCATGATGCTCTCCAGGTCCCTCCATGCTGTCTCAAAGGGTAAGAGAGTCTTCTTCTTTACTGCTGCATAGCTTTCCATGGTATAAATGTACTCAGCCTTTTAATCCACTCATCCACTGATGGGCACTTGGGCTGTTTCCAGATCTTAGCTATTGTAAATTGTGCTGCTATGACCATAGGGGTGCATACATTCTTTCTGATTGGTGTTTCAGGTTCCTTAGGATATATTCCTAGAAGGTGGATCACTGGGTCAAATGGCAGTTCCATATTTAACAGTTTTGAGGAAACGCCATACTGTTTTCTATAATGGCTGCACCAGCCTGCATTCCCAGCAGGAGTGTACAAGGGTTCCCTTTTCTCCACATCCTCGCCAGCACTGGTCATTTGTTGATTTGTTGATGGCAGCCATTCTGACAGGTGTGAGGTAATACCTCATTAAGAAGACTTGACTTTTGATATCAGAAAACTTATAAGAAAGAACAAATAGACATGTAGTCTGGAGGGGAGGGGCTGGGTCCCAGGCAAATGTGGAGGCTAACAATAGCTCAGGAAGAGTTCAGAAAGGCAGCTAGGCTTCTGGTCCAGTCTTTGCACCTCCGGCCAAATTCTTTATATAAACACTAGAGGCCCAGTGCACAAATTTTGTGCGTGGGTATGGTCCCTAGGCCTGGCCTGCAATCAGGGCCATCTTCCCTGGCTGCCCACAGCTGGCCCCGCCCCCAGTGCCCCCCACCCCCAGTTCCCCTTTCACCATCGGGTGATCGGTGCCTGACAGCCGGGGGAAGGGACTGAGAGGTCGGCTGTTTCTGCCCACTCACTGCCCCCCCCCCCCACCATGGGTTACCTTCTGCGTGTGGGGCAACTGGCAGGGCAGGGGCATTGGCCTGGCTCTGCCCGCATCCCCGCCACCCACCCCTGGTTCCCCATTTGCCATCAGGCAATCGGAGCCTGCTGGATGGGGAAAGGGACCAAGAGGTGGTCGGTGTGCCCCATAGTGATTGGTCCAGCAGTTGTTCTGGTCGTTTTGCCTTTAGGGTCAATTTGCATATTACCCTTTTATTATATAGGAATAGAGGCCTGGTGCATGGGTGGGGACTGGCTGGCCTGCCCTGATGGGGGCCCTGGATCTGGGTGGGGGGTCCCCACTGGCAGGCAGGGCAGACTTGGGTGAGGAGCTGCAGGTGGTTTGCAGGCCGGCCACGCCCCCAATTGGGGTGGAGGTCCCGGCTGGGGGCAGGGCCAGCCTGGGTGAGGGACCGCAGGTGGTTTTCAGGCCCACCATGCCACCAATTGGGGTGGGGGTCCCCACTCAGGGCAGGGCCGGCCTGGGCAAGGGGCTGTGGTGTTCTGGTTTCTGGTCGTTCCGGTTGTGATGGCATTAGGTTGTGATGGCATTATAGTCGCTGGCTTTATATATATATATAGATGTGTGTGTGTGTGTGTGTGTGATATATATATATATATATATATATATATTGATTTCAGAGAGGAAGGAAGAGGGAAGAGAGAGAGAAACCATCAATGATGAGAATCATTGATTGGCTGCCTCCTGCACACCCCCTACTGGGGATCGAGCCCACTACCTGGGCATGTGCCCTTGACTGGAATAGAACCTGGGACCCTTCAGTCTGCAGGCCAACACTCTATCCAATGAGCCAAACCAGCTAGGGCTCAGGCCAAATTCTTGAGCGAGAAATATAATATGACTGGTCACTGGTCAGCTAAGCCTTTGGGCATGTGCCCCTCCTGGTCTAGTTGGCTGAGGGCAAGGGGAGTTTGGCCATGTGGGCCAAACATGACCACCCTTCAGCAGAGGCAGGTGGCAGTCTCCAGGGAAGGACGGGAGGGTGGGCAGGACCTCCCAGAAGTCCAGTGTGGCATTCCAGGGCTAATCTACCCACACGCCTCCTTCCGAGTCCTCCTGTCCCTGACAGTCTAATCTTACTCTTTCCAGGCCTCCAACCAACCAGCGAAGCCGTTTGCCACTGCTCGTGAGTATGTGTATATGCTTTTCTCGGGTCACTTCTCCCTCCATGCCAAGTAGGTGGCCAGAGCCACTGCCCACATCTCTACTGTTGGAAGGATTCCCTCTGACCACAGGGTTTCAGGGCCACGGGGAGCGCAGCTGCAGTGCAGGCTCAGGTCATCTGTGTCTTGTCCCACTTCCACTGTTGCCTCAGCTGTGAACAGAGGTACTTCCTTCTGTCAGCTGCTTACACTGAACCCTCCACTTGGCAACAGATACTTGCCAAGGGGGATGAGTTGGTGTAACTGGCCCCGCCCAGATCTTGAGGGCCTCCCTTCCCTACCAGGGGCCATTATGACCTGGGAAACCTGTCTGAACAGAGCAGCTGGCCCTTTCTGAGGTTCTGCCACTCCTACGGGAAGTTTCCCCCGATCATCACTCTACCCTCCAGCTGCACAAGACACACGCGTTTCAGTGCTTCCTGCCAAGAGGTTTTCCCAAACCCTCACGCTTTGTTTTAAATCACCGACTGAGATCTGGGGCTGCAATTTCCTTTCTTTAATGAATCAGTGACACTTAGCAATAGCCACTCACTTCTGTAGTCTTAGTGGTGATCCTTTCCTTTTCTCTCCCAAACGCCAGAGACACTGTACCAGCTGGCACAGCCCCCTCACCTGTGAGCCATCCCAGTTCACTGCAGGTCAAAAGTCAGAGCAGATGCACGGCCACCCCGTGCCGGTGACTACCTCCCGTGACAGGCACTCACTCCCACCGGGTCAGTGACCCGCCTCCAGCATCCTATCCCCGAGGCCTTCCAGGCCCAGGTCCTGCACCCACGGTCTGGTCTTGGTCCGGTTCCCAGGAGCAGAGTCTGAGACAGGCCTTCAGATCCCCATGATTTATTAGGCAGAGCTCTCGGGAGACACCTGAGATTAGGGAGGGAGGAGACAGAAGAGGAAGGAGAAAGAGTTGAGCAATCATGTGGGCTCAGGTGAAGTTCAGCCCGACCTGATCCCCAGGGGAGACTCTGGAACTAAGTGCACTGCAGCAAAGAGCTGACCTTTGACAGCCGTTAGCTGTGGGCCTCCTGGACGGGGTGCCTCCCTGTCTGCTGGCAGCCAACACCCTTAGCCATGGAGGGATGGGTGCCAACCAGTAAAGGAGAGCTTGAGGGGCCTCCCCAGCCCCCAGTGACCACAGGACCCGTGACGATGGCAACAAGGGCATGGCTAGAGGGACTCAGCAGAACCCAAGGCCCAAAAGAGGGGGTTGTCATGGAACCTCCGAGAAGAGAGTTTCAAGGAAGAAACGGCGGCAGTCAAATGCAGCTGTGAGGCCCCGTCTCCAAAAGCAGCATCGGTGTTGCTGCAAGACAAGCCTCAGGGAGCTTCAGAGCATAAGCCGCTGGGTGTGGCGGACGGCGGTCAAGGGGAGACAGTCAGCGGGCAGCTTCCCAGTTGAGAGGTCTTTGTAAGAAGGAGCAGGGAGGCTGGGCAGCAGAGGGTGGGATGCAGGCTGTTAGACGGCAGAACGCCAGGGCCCACAGCTCAGCTGGGACCTGGAGGGGGAGGGGAGGGTGTAGGAGAGGGGCTGGCTGGTGGAGCCAAGTTCTTCCAGAAGAGGAAGTGCTGGTGTCAGGGGCTGGGGAGGGATACCACTTCCTGTGGGCCTGGGCAGAAGAAGACAGGCTGCGGGAGGATACAGGCAGGTCTGTGGGTGGGGTAGTTAGTGGGGTTTGTGTGATGGGGGTAAGCTGCTTAGCGTGAGGTGGGCATGGCTGAGCAGGAGGCTGGAGCAGAGGACGGGGGGGGGGGGGGGGATGGGTGGGTGGGCACACAGACCATGCCTTGAGGTCAGTGAGGCTGGAGACCCTGGTTTGTCCTGGAATCACCTGCGGGGCCCAGTGCCTCTCCCCAAAAGCCTTATGTGGAGGGACAGTTGTGAGGCTCAGGGCGGAAGCTTTGCAGGGTGGGCAGTGTGTTCCCTTAACTTCCAGATGAACAAACCTCCCCTGCATTCTAGCTTCAGAACCTGACACCAGCAATGCCAACGGCCCACTGAGACCTGCTACTTCCTCCCAGGGATCTGGAAGGAGAAAAGTCCATGGGCAAAGCCCAGCGGAGGGCCTGGCTCCGGCTCCAGGGTGCTTGGAGTTCAGCTCCCGCCCCCGCCCCCCTCCCCCTGCTGCCCTCCCCCCAAGCCCGGGGCCACACATCACATCCTCCAGCCCATGGGTCATCTTGTGTTTCTGTTTTTCCCACTCCTACTTCCTGCCTTTAAGGCAATGACATTCAAACTTTTTGTTTTTAACCACAACCCACAAGTTAATTTTACGTCATGATTCAGCACACATACACGCACATACACGGCACACACACACACCTGCACCGAGTTTCATGACGCAATCCTCACCTTTCTTTTTCTAGGGTGCTCTTGATGTTTCTATTCTCGATTATTTCATTAACAAGTGCTGGTCACAACCCGCCAAACTGATTTTTCAGGTCAGTCAGCGATGGGTGGAGAGGCACTGCTCCCAGGCCATGGCGGGCAGGGTGTGGACGAACAGGGGGCCACTTGTTCAACCTGACAAGCTCAGGGGAGGCCTGCATGACGGCCTTACAAACTCAGAGACTGAAAGCAACCACGTAGGATGGTGTAAAATTGAACCTTCCTAAGTCATGGCATCTAAGATAGTATCCCTTTGGAATGTCAGAGTGAGCTTCTTCTCCAGACCCCTCAGGGCACAGCCACCACCAGAGCAGCCTTCTTTGTTATCCTGTGACTCAAATGCCATCTCTAAGCGCTGTAACTGTTAACTGTCCTGCACCCGTCAACGTAAAAGGAGTATGTGTCTGTCCGTTTTTGTTGTTGATCCTCACCTGAGGATATTTTTCCATTGATTTTTAGAGAGAGTGGAAAGGAGGGGGGAAGACAGAGAGAGAAACATCGATGTAAGAGAGACACACGGATTGGTTGCCTCGAGTCCCTTGACCAGAACCGAACCCAGGAACCTTCAGTCTACAGGCCAACACTATCCACTGAGCCAAACCGGCAGGGCCTGGTTCACATTTTATCCAGTCTCAGAGCTCTCCCTGCTCTTTCTCCCGCCTCCCTAATCTATCACCAGTGAATGTCATGTAAGCCCACATGTCTTCCCCTTTGATTCAGATGCACAAAATACGTAGCAAAACTGCCATTTTCCAGAGCATTTTCTCAGTCCAGTGAGATTTTGCTTCCCTGCAATTGCTGACAGTTTGGTTCAAATAAACTCATAAAAATTCTCGACAGGTTTGGAGATTTCGACGGGGTGGGCCTTCGGAAGCTCTCCCTTATGCCCTCACCGCTCCTCGCCGAGGCGTGTCTGTGCTAAGAGAAAACCCCTCCTGCTCTGTGAGGCCGGCAGGAGGCAGTGCCTGACTGACGTTCAGCAGTGACCAGGATTCCATTAAAAAAAGTGTTTATTGATTTTAGAAAGAGGGGAAGGGGAGAAACATCAATGTGAAAGAGAATCATTGATCACTTGCCTCCTGGATGCACCCCAACTGGGGACTGAACCGACAATCTGGGCGTGTGCCCTGACCGGAAATCGAACCTGCGACCTTTGGTGCCCAGGACAACACCCAACCGACTGAGCCACACTGGCCAGGCCCAAGATGCCATTTTAACGTCATTTCTCCTTCTGTCCTTCACCTTCCATCTCCTACCAGAGAAACTGGCCCTTGGAGAGGCCCCAGAGGTGGGGAATTCCACAGGCAGTTTAGTAGCTGATGCAACCCCGCAGCCTGCACCCCGGCTCACTGCTGCACACACACCTCCTCACAATTAGACCTCACTCTCCTGACACGCAGTCCCCCACACGCCAGGGGACACATTGTGGGGTGCCATCCTTGGACCTGCCCTCACCAGGCCCTGCAGAGGGAAGGCTGCAGCCGCTATTTTGTGGCTTCTGCTGGAAGCAGAGCTAAGTGCAGGCACGGCAACTGGCTGCTGGGCTCCGGAATCAGGCACCCTTCCCTGAACTTGGTGGGCACAGGGAGGGCAGTCAGTTGTGTCGGGTGCTGAGGCTGTAAGGATAGTTAGAACCTTGGCCTGGGGCGGGGCTGGAGCAAGAGAAGCCCAAGTACAGTGCAGTCACAGGAAAGAAAAGCCGAGGTTCCCTTAGAGGGGAGGGTGCAGAACTGGGTGGCCAGGGAAGGAGGTAGGCAGTAGAGAGACAGCCAACAGAGAGAGTGGCTAAGTCAACACCCAGGGCTTGAGGCCTGGGCTTGGTTTTTCATTCCCAAATGCTCTGGACAGCGCCCTCTGGGGCCAAACATGGGGAACAGGCTCCTGTTCCTTAAACCCAGAAAACAGTGTTGTTGGCTACCAGAGCCCAGCCAGCACCCCTGGCCCTGTTCAGGCCCCGCTCCCCACCTGCCTGTCCCACCGCTGGGGCAGGGCCTGCTGAGACAGGGGCCCAGAAGGCGAGGGCACAGGCTCAAAGGCTCTCACCTGGCCCCGGGGTTTCAGGGCCTCTTCCAGGGGCACCCAGGGCAGGAGCTCCTCCGACTCAACACTAAGCCACCTGCTTCCTTGCTTTTTCCTTCGCAGGTGACTGGGCAGGGTGGTGGTTTAAAAGCAAAAACAAAAATGCCCAAACCACTCCTGAACGTTCACAAAATAGCTAATTCGCCAAACCTTCATTTTTGTCCATTTATTTAGAAAAAAATTAACATGGGCAAATGAGATACCTCAGTGTTACAACAGAGTATAGAAATGTCTAGCAATAGTCAAATAATTTGATCTTTAAATACAAAATAACCACATGAACACCTAATATACAGGTTTCATCTGAATACATATTTATTAGATAAATATTAGAAGTTGTCACATCATCTAACTACATACAGCTTTGCAAGACTAGAAACCACAATTACTTTTTCTGAGCAGTTTAAGGTATGAAATGACTGCATTGTACACGATGTACAAAGACGATGGAGATTTCTGTGGGAGTTACTTCGGGCCGCACGGTGGGTGTGTCTATGTGTGTGTACGTGTGAATCACCTGTGATCATGATATCAAAAATTATACAAAGTATGAATTTGGTTACAATTTTCTTCTGAAATCCCCATTTCTTCTCATTATTTCCATAGCACCCTAAAAATACACAGGTGGCAGGACTAGTACACTGAAGCTAAATAGTACATGTAGGTAAAATAAAAACAAAACAGAACAAGTTCCTTTCCACACGGGGTCAGAGTATATTACATAGTGAGACAGATGCAGAGAGACCTCACGAACGCTAACAACAGGATCTAGTTTTTCACGTTAAGATGGAGTTCCAAGCCTTTTGTTTTGTAAAATAAAAACAATACACATTCCGAGGGAAATGAATGCATCTGTTAGCATGTCTCTATTTCTCATTTACATATGTACACACGTCGCTTGAGTCGCTGCTGCTGACATCTCCCTGCCCGGGTGGGCCAGGCGGAGGGAGCAGACAGGTAGCTCTCTGGGGGTGTAGGGCTTCCGTTAGGGAGAAAGTATTAGACGTTTCTCAAAAAATAAAATGGTTACAGGGAACATGATACATGGGTAAAGCTTCAAACCAAGGAGATGGGGTGATTGCCTGCACGTGGGCCTCCCAGCCGGCCGCCGGCGCCCTGTCTGTCCGTGGAGTGGCAGCTGTGGCCTGGTGCGTGCCTGGCGCGGAGAGGGGCTTGCCGAGGCCTCGTTTTTGCTGAGGTTACTTATGGCTCCAAGTGGTCATCCAAACAGGATCAGGGAAGCATCTCCTGAGCTCAGAATTGCCCTGCTGGGGGAGGCTGCCCCCGGAACCTGCCACCAGCTGGGGCTTTCCCAGCCCCGGGGGGCCTTCATGCCTCCCTCGCTCCCTGGCCTGGCCCCCAAATCGCTCTGGAAGAGTTCGACCCAGAGGGCGGCCTTCGGCACCTCGGTTCAGGAAGGCTCTTTGCTGAACTTGCTGGTGGGGGCCCGGGCTTCCCCAGAGAGGGCGGAGGAGGCCTGGAGCCCGGCTGTGGGAGCAGTGCCCTCCTGCACTAGGAAGCTGTGGGCAGGTCAGCTGAGCAGAGCAGGGACACCCCGACAAGAACCAGAACGAACTCCAGGCCTCTCTGGGGAAAAGTACACGGCTGGAAGCAGGAACTTCTAGGGAAGGTGTCTGTAAGTCTGTCTGGGGCGGAACATTCCCACACGCCCGACCCACCTGCCTACCAGCCGGGGCTATGGGCACTGGGCAAGGACGGCCGCGTGCTCCCTGGTGCGTCTTGTCCCACCAGCCTGGGCCTGGCTCTCCCAGTGGGCAGCCTGGTCTCTAACTCACGGCACAGCCACCTCTGCGCTTCGTCCCTTCATCAGTACAAATAGCCCTGGTTGCTTTTTTGTTTTTGTGGTTTTTTTTTTAAAAAAAGGACTCGGTCTTTGTCGTTGAGTCAAGGCATTTTAAAAACACCAGCAAAGGCTATAACCAGGTCATGAAAATGCTAAAGATTATCAAAGACAATACTAAAATATTCACAAAGATATTTACAAAAGCAATTCTTAAAATAATCGATTTGCATACTGAACACCACACTTTTTGAAAAAACCTCAACAACGGGACAAAGGAAACAAGGTGGGAGCGGACAACGGCAGCTTTCCTTCCGGAAACCTTGTGCTGGCCGCTGGTAGTGACTGGAAATCGACAGCTAGGCCCGTCCCGGCCAGAGGCAGAGGAGTGCTGGGACCACCCGCCCCGCCCCGCCCCGCCCCAGGGAGCCGGAGACTGAGAACACAGGTGGACAGGAGAGCGGGAGGCCCCAGGCAGCAGCAGGGAGGGCGCAGCGAATTTACAGACGTGACACAAGTGAGCCGCCGGCCCAGCAGCGTCCCAGGCCGTGCGGTGGAGGGAGCAGAGCACACACAGCTACCTGGAGACTCAGAGCAGTCGGCCGAGTGGGAGGGAAAACCAGAGGCTGCTTCTGTCCGAACCAGCAGGAGTGTGGGGTGAGCTTTCGACGGCAGAGGGACACAGAGGGGAGCAGTGGCAGCCAAGTGCGGTGCCTGAGGCAGCCATGCTAACACCCTTGATGCTTGTGGGCGCACCCCAGCACACACAGCAGCCTCGGACATCGGCAGCCAGACAGCGGGGGCTGGGGATACCGATGCCGGGTTCCTGCTGCTAAGCCTGCACACACCCGAGCCAGCGTCTCCCGTGCCTGTCCACCATCCCACCTTGCCGTCTGCGGGGGACAAAGGGGAATCAGTAGAGAGGGAAGTGGGTGTCCCACATAACAGTCTGGGAGAGGTGGGAGAGGAGCAGGAGGGCGGACACAGCACACATGGGAGAATCGGTCTGCTTGCTGTCCAAGTCCAATGTTCTCTTCTCCAGATGACTTTGTAGCTTTAGGCTGTTGTTCAAAAACAGGAGTGGCTTGGAGCAGTTTTAAGTTGCCGTTCCTACTGACCACCTGGCAGCATTCCCCCGCCCCCAACTAAGGGCACAATAATTTCCGCTGGGCACTCGCTCTCTGCCCTCCTAGGCCCGAGCCCAAAGGTCGTGGAGCCACCTGCTGTGCTGTCCTGGCTCTGAGGAGGCCCTGACCCTCTCCCCACCAGCCCCCAAGCAGGAACGGCACACCCTCTCTCAAACACAGGATCGTGTCCTCCTTCTCTGCTTGCTGAGACAGAGTGTCTACAGGGTATCTTGGCTAGAGGTCAGGGGTCGAGTGGCAACCGTGGCCCCTCCGTGAGTGGGCTTTCCCAGAGGCTTGTGCTTTTCTGTGGTGGGTGACGGTGGTGGGCGGGCTGTTCTCCCTGCAGCCGACTGTCACTGCTCCCCAGGGCTCGGCCGCCTGGGTCTGGGGGCTTCTTTTGGGCTCAGTCACAGAAGGAGGCTCTGGGCCAGGAAGCAGGGAGGCAGGGTTACAGTTTGGAAACTGGAAGAACCTGGCGGCCACTGGAGGTCGTGGGGGTCAGCACACGGAGGGACCAGGAAGCTGTCGGGTGTCCTCTCACCGCGCTCCCATCGTCAGGGTCATCTTCCGGCCGGCTCCGGGCACCGGCCCCAGACCACAGCCTTCACAGGGCACCCTCCGCCCCTCCGCTCTGAGGCCACGGCAGGGGGGAGGGTCTGAGGACTCGGCTCCCAGCGGGAAAGTGTGTGGGACGACGGGAGGGAGCGGAGTGGGGAGGGGTGGCCCCGGTGGAGGGCGGCCTTCAGTTGTTCTCAAAGAGAGACAGGAGGTCATCGTTACTATTGCTCGGCAGGTCGGGGGGGTCCAGGTACGAGAGGAGCTCGTCGGGATTTGTGAGTTCTGGCAGGAGCTGGAGGAGAAATACAGAAGCCAGATGAGGTGCCGGCGGAGGGGCTGGTGAGGGACACGGGGCATCCCCATGCCCGTTCCCTTGCCTGCCTGCCTCCCAGGGTCCTGGCCCGACAGGGGCAACGAGCCGCGCTAGCTGTCCCCAAACGCCCGTGGCCACGTGTGGTCGGGCACCCACGCTCGCTTCAAGCCCACCAGCTGGGAAGGCCCTGGCGGGGCGAGGCTTCCTCGCAGCAGACCCTCTGGCCCTGGCACCTGCCCCAAGGACCTGCAGGTCCAGTGGCCTCCCAGCGGAACCCAAGTGCATAGAGGCGGTTCCTGCAGCTCCTGCTGCCCGGATCCCTTGCTCTCAGGAGCTCTCCGCTCCTTGGCAGGCCCCTGGCGGGCTGGCAGCACGGCCCTGGGCAGAGGCTGCAGGCTTCCTATCCTCTACCCTGAGGCCCTTGGAGTCTTCCTGTCACAGGGGGGCCTCGCGAATCTAAGGCACCCCCTGGCCTGCTTGGTGGAGGAGAGCTGGCAGAGCCCCGTGACCGCACAGCGAGGGCACCCATTCACCCCAGACTGACACTGCGGGGCCACAGGTGATGGGGCTGGGACTGCAGGGCAGGAGGGCTCAGGAGAGGGCAGGCCTCCTTCCTGGAAAGCTAGAGCCTGGGGCTGGGGAGGGAGGGCAAGTTCTGCGGGCTTCCTGTCTCGCCCTGGCCCGCCCCCAGCATTCCGAGCATCTCCTCCCATCTTTCAGGCCGTCCAGCTCTCAGGCGGGAGACTGAGTCTCAGCCTCCCACGTCCGCCTCAGCAGCCCCCGTGACCGGAGGCTGGCCCCTCGCACCCCGTCCAGGGGCCTGTCTCAGAGTGAGCGATGGAGCAAGCAGAAGCAAGGGCATGGATAACACACGGACAAGAAACTGGAGACAGACACACACCAGTGAGACAGAGGGGCTGTCATTCCAGCCCCTCCCCTGCCCCGACCAGAGAGTGTGGCAGACACGGAGATGGCAAACTCAATGTGGGCGGAGAGGGGAGGAGGGGAGGGGGAGAAGGGCAGGAGCCTCCTACGCTGCCTCCAGACCGGGCCCAGAGGGACTCTGTGAGGGCCTGGGGAAGGTGGAGTGAGGCTGGGCTGCAGGGGGCGAGGGGCAGGGGCTGGGAGGGCAGGGGAGGGGACCCTTGGACCCTCAGTGAGGCTTCCCCATGGTGGGGGTTCCTGGTTTTGAAGCCAGGGGAGACAAGCTGCCTGGGCCCACACACCACCCACCCAGCCCCTCACAGCTACACCTCCTCCACCCGGGCCTTGGGCCTCAACACCCAGCCCTGCTCTTTGGGCAGGTCTCGGGCGCCAGGCCTAGCCCCAGGCCAAGGCAAGTGGGGACCCCAACTTACATCCAGCGAAGGCTCCGGCATGTCGGATGCTCCCTGCGCTCCGGCCTGACCCTCTAAGGCTGAGGAGGGGTTAAAGGTCAGGTCGCTGTGTGGATGGTTGCTGGGAGCGGCCTGTGGCGGTTGCCGGGGAGGCTGGGAAGGAGGAGGAGGAGCCCCACTGTGATGTAATGGAGGCCCTGACTGGCTGCTGGGGTGTGGGACGTGCAAACCTTGTTGTATGGAGGGATGGGGCTGGTCAGAACTGCCAGCGTGTGGCATCTGTGGAGGAGGAGAGAGCAGGAGAAAAGAGAGGTGAGGTGACGAGGCACAGCGACGGATGCCTGGAGAAATGAGAACCAAACAAAACCAGGAAAACAACACACCCCCAAAACAGAGCCACCCCCTACAAAGCTGAATGCTGCTCTTGTTTTTGTTTTTGTTTTTTTTGCAGAGAAACAAACAAAATCCTCCCCCAGAAGTGCCAGTTGGGGAGGTTGTGGAGGGCAAAATGGGGAAGGGGCGTCTGAGGCTGTGGGTCCAGGAGGGAGGTGGCCAGGGGCTCGGAGACAAGCAGACAGCGCCTCCCAGCCTGGACTCCACCACAATGAACAACAGCGAGGGCAGGATGGACAAGCACAGTGGGCAGGTTCCCAGGGCGTGGGTGGGAGGTGCTGCTGGCAGCATGGTGCGGGCGCCAAGGGCCGGGGGAGGAGAGCAGACGCGGACAGACAGCATGGGGCAGGCGTGCAGCTCATGGGTCTGTGCCCCCCAAGTGGGCACACAGGTTTCCTCCAGGAGCCTCGGTACTGGCCCTGCCTGGTGCCCTGGGGCAGGGAGAACTGAGCCTCAGTCGAAGGAGCCGAGTGGGGCCTCCCAGACTCTTCCTCCTGCACCCACCTACTGCTGTACCCCGGGGCGCTACAGGAGGCAGGCACCTCCCCCCTCCAGGGCACCACGGCTTGCCCAGGGGCCGCCTTGCTAAGGTGGAGGTGGGTGGTGCCTCTCTGACAGGTGAACTAGAGGACCCTCTTTCTCCCGTGGGCATACGCCCTGAACATGGGCGCTGTGGGTGGGCAGGGGAGGTGGTGCGTGGGGCTTAAACTTTACTGCTGGTCTGTTGTCCCCCATCCTTCAGAGCTTGGGTCTGGAAGAGAAAGTCTGAGTCCAGTCCTCCCCCTCCCCCAGCATACCTACAGGCCCTCGGCCCACGCGCACTGCCAGTGAGGGGAGTGCACGGACTCACCAGGGCAGCCTGGTGAGCAAATGTCTCCTTGGTCTTTGGTACGTCCTCCCCTCCCCACCTTTTGGGTCACACGAAGCATTCCTTTTTCCCTTTGTGGGTTTGAAAATGGCAGCCACACCTTCCCTGATCTTCTCTAGACTAGTTCCTCTTCCGGTTCTCTCTTGCTGTGGGCTGGCCTCTGCCCTTGGCCCAGGTGGCCCCTCGGAGCAGTGTCCCGTCAGCCGGGGCCCTGAGATCGGGGCCCAGGGCACCGAGTGTGGGGTACACATACGGTGAGAAGGACCAGGAGGACCGGAGGGATAGGGCCAGCTTCTGACTCTCACTCATGCCTGTGGATGCCCCACAGGGCACATTCTGGGGGGCAGGAGGGGCTCCATACTCCTGGGGCATCCCAGCCCAGGACAGTCTCCAGATGTGCTGACACAGCTGTTCCCTGTGGCCCTGACATTCTGCTGGAGTCAGGGGCAGGTGCTCTCTGGACCTGCTGACAATACCCGTCGACCTGCCACCTGGCTGAAGCCCTCCCGGCAGTCCCTGTGCACAGGGGACTCCTGGCCAGCCGTGTGCTCAGCTGAGGCAGGCTGCCCTGGCGGGGCAGGTGTGGGGGGCGTTCATCTGTAACTGCACCACCCCACCCCACCTTGCACCGCTGCACTGCTGTACTTCTGGGTCCAGTTGCCATCTACAGAGAGCCCAGAAATGGGGAAGGACAGTGCATATTTGGGGAGCCTCCTGGGGGACCGTGAAGTCAACTCATAGGCTTAGATCCCCGAGGAACCAGACGCAGGGCTAACAAGGCAAGAGAAAGCCCCGCTGGACACAGGCAAACGACATCTGCTGCCATTTGCCAGCGCTGGGGATTGTGAGGCTCCGATGTGCAGCATGTGAGAGTCGGGGGGTATGGGGCGCTGGGGACTGTGAGGGCCCCGATGTGCAGCATGTGAGAGTCGGGGGGGGGGGCGGTGCTGGGGACTGTGAGGGCTCTGGATGTGCAGCACTGAAAGTCGGGGGGTGTGGGGTGCTGGGGATTGTGAGGGCTCTGGATATGCAGCACTGAAAGTTGGGGGGTGTGGTGTGGTGGGGATTGTGAGGACTCTGGATATGCAGCACTGAAAGTCGGGGGGTATGGGGTGCTGGCCACGGAATGCTGAGGTCCTGGGGGGGCAGGACTGGGAAAGGACCCCAGAAGTAGGGAGCCCCACAGGGCAGAAAGTACCTAGCCGAAGCCCTAAGAAAGCAGCTATTTCTGACCTGGCATTCGGGGATCCTGCAGGAAAGCTGCTACAGCGCCCCTCACCCAGATTCCTGGTTCTGCCCCTGCGCTAACCATCGGGTGGCTCTGGCCCCAGGACGGCCCGCTCTCGGTGGCAGGGCCACCTCCATGTCATGTGTGTGGGACACAGCCCAGCCCAGAGGCCCCTTCCTTCCAGGCCACGTGACGAAGGGCCTGAATGGCGCCTTTCGGTGTATGACGACCCAACCTGCTGCCAAACAGGACCCCTCTGTGGGAGTCCTGGCCCTTCCCTCCTGCCCTGTGGCCCAGGACCCCCTGCTGGGCCTCACCAGCCTCCTCCCACTCCTCCCCTCTCAGGAGCAGCCAGAATCCCTGAAGCCTCAGCCTTCGGCCCTCGGGCTTCCTCCAAACCTCGACTGTTCTTGTCCACTCAGGCCCTGCCAGGACTTGGCTCCATTAGTGCAAGGCCCGCGTCTGTCCCGCTTCCATCAGGTACAAGGCCCAGGCCGGGCCCAGGCTAAGGAAACGCTTGCTAAATCGAGTGGAAGCATCTAGTGCTCACTGGCCTCCCACCTCTGCCGCCAGGGCCACGGGGCGGGAGGCCTCTGGGTGGCAATGGACACCTTGCCCGCAAGGGCTTTCTCAGGAGCGCAGGGATGTGTGACAGGTAAAATGGGACAGGAGTGAATGCGCCCGGAGAAGCAGATTTCCCGGCATTTCTTTTTGCAGGAGGTTGTGATACCCCAAGGATTCAGACCCCTGGGGAGTAAGTGCCTGGGTTTGGGACAGAATTCTACATGGCCGGGACTACAGTAAGATAATGTAAGAGTGGGTGTAAGTAGGGGAGAGAGGGAGGGAGTGGCATGTGGGGATGTGTACAGTGAGGTTGTAGATGGGGTGTGCATGTGTGTGAGGCTGTAAATGGGGTGTGCATGTGTGTGAGGCTGTAGATGGGGTGTGCATGTGTGTGAGGCTGTACATGGGGTGTGCATGTGTGTGAGGCTGTAGATGGGGTGTGCATGTGTGTGAGGCTGTAAATGGGGTGTGTGTGTGTGTGAGGCTGTACATGGGGTGTGTATGTGTGTGAGGCTGTAAATGGGGTGTGCATGTGTGTGAGGCTGTACATGGGGTGTGCATGTGTGTGAGGCTGTAGATGGGGTGTGCATGTGTGTGAGGCTGTAAATGGGGTGTGTGTGTGTGTGAGGCTGTACATGGGGTGTGTATGTGTGTGAGGCTGTAAATGGGGTGTGTATGTGTGTGAGGCTGTAAATGGGGTGTGCATGTGTGTGAGGCTGTACATGGGGTGTGCATGTGTGTGTGCAGGGAGGAGCCTGAAGCTTCCATCTCCTGAGCCTGTGTCCTGGGTGAAACAGGTCCAAGGGTGCCGATGGGCTACGACCCAGCCCAGATAGTCTCTCACTCCTTCCTGAGCCTCAAACCCAATTCTCAGCCCTCCCCTTGGCCTGGGAGGAACGAAGCAAACACTAGAAGGTCCTGGGGGAGCCGTCTGCCTGTCAGTCCCACGTGGAGGTGGGGGCTGGGAGGTGGGATGAGGAAGCGGTACTCACAGTTTCCTGCATGGGGTGGCTGAGGGGCTTCTCCAGGGCAGCCATGTTGTTGGGCATGTCTGGCGGGTGGGAGAGCTGGGGGGGGCCATGCATGAAGTCGTTCATGGACGTCCCACCGGGATTCCCATGGGGGAAGTCAAAGTTGCCGTGGCCCTGGTAGTTGTTGCCTGGGGGGAACAATGGGCAGGGTCACGGGAGGGAAGACAGCACCCCTGGGTTGCAGGCGGCGTGTAAATTAAGAATCAAGTCCTGTCCTTTGAGGCCCGAGCTGGCTCCTGCAGCCTCAGCATCCGGGCTGTGCCATGGGCAGCCATGCGACCTCGTCCAGTGGGCCTCAGCCCCAGGGCCTGTGCTGCTCTACGGTTAGGAGCGGCGGAGTGGGAGGAAGGGGGGCCTGGTCCCTGTGGGCAGGGGACACGGAGTGAGGCCACGTCTCAGGCCTCTGCAGGATATGCCGAGCTAGCCCCTGGACCTGCTTCCCCCGCGCTGCCACAGGGCTGCACCTCATGGCTGGGACGACCATCCCAGAGCGGGTCAGATCTGCCAAGTTCACAAAGAAAACTGCGTCAGAATCCAGATGACACCATTAGAAGCCAGCTGTCTGGCCTCCCGGCTGCTGTGCCCAGCACGTGGCCTTGGCGAGGTCAGATCAGCACCCGGGGAAGCTGGGCCTTGGCCTGCTGCGGACACGTGCTGTGGGACACTGCTGGGTGGGCTAGCCTTCCGGGCCTGCATCACCCAGGAGCTCTGTGGACCTAAGAGCAGGGTCCTAGGAGGGAGCTGCTGCCCCGTGTCCGAGGGGGCGGGTACTTTCTAGAAATGGCCATACGGTGAAGCTTGGTCTGGGCACCAGAGAGCACGAGGTCAGTGATGGTGACCTTGGTAGCCCAAGCTGGAGCTCCAAACCCTGGGACTCTGCCGCTGGCAGGGTGGCAGCATGCAGAGACAGGGACAATAATATAGACGTCACTGAGAGGGGGGGCGGGGGCAGAGAACTCCACGTGAGAGTATTCTGCTGGTCCCACTGAGCACTGAGGCTGGGGAAAGGGTGGCAGTGTGCCCCCAGCAAAGCAGGCTCGGGAGCCCCGGGCTTGGCACCTGCCTGCCTGGAGTCAGGAGCAGGCCAGGCAGAGTGGGTGGGAGAGGCCGGAGGCTGGCTCCTGGGGCAGCTCTTCACTCAGGCTTCCCAGCTGGGCGCCAACCACAGGGCTGGATGGAACAGGCAGCTGGACTAAGGTGGGAGGTGCATGGGCTGCCGCACCCCCAAGTCCAGTGATGTGGGATTGTCCTGGGGGGCGTATGCCACCTCTGCCTCTTCACAACGCCCCACCCCCCACCCCCCTTCTGCCACCATCAGAAAAGAGGTCCTTTGCCCCCGCTGGGACCCCGGTGCTGCCCTCCTTGTCTGGCGTCACCCACCTTGGTTGCTGTAGTCGTTGGAGTTGTTGGCCCCAGGCGGCGGCGGGAGTGGGTAGGGGGATGGGCCAGGGCCCAGGGCTGCGATCATCTCCATGACGTTGGGCATGATCATCTGGCTGGGACTCATGGTCTTGAACCGCTTGGAGGGGATGCCGTCAGGGTCATCCTTAATGTGCAGGTCCGACTTGATGGGCACTGGCCGCCAGCTGCACGTGGGGTCGATGGTGACCTCTTCGAACTCGGAGCTGGGGGAGGAGGGGGCAGAGCTGAGGCTGCAGGGGCCTGAGCTGGGACCGGAGGTGTCCTTGCCCAGGTCCCCTGCCCCAGGCCTGTGACAGAGGTATGGAGTTTTTACAGCATGTGAGAGAGAGGGAGACGGAGGCTAGGAAAAGTAAGTGGCCGGGCACCAGGCAGCTGGCCCCACCCAGGAAGTGGCTGCTGGGGGCACTGTCAGCTTCCTACCCTGGCTGAGTTTGGTCCTTTCTGGAAAGTGCATTTGCCCCCAGGTACAGGAGCCACAGAGGCAAAGTCAGAGGAAGGTGAGAGATGGGGTAAGGGTGTCGGGGATGTTGACATGCTCACCCCCCCAATCCAGGCTGCCATCCCCGTCCCCTGCCCCCCGCGCCCCTCGCTGGGAGCCACTTACTGTTGGATGGCATTCAGGATGCCCCACATGTACTGATCCACCTCCAGGCCCTCCAGCAGAGCAGTTTTACTGGAAAAGGAGAGAAAAGGCTTGGCGGTGCCCCTGGACCCTAAGGGGTGGGCGCGCAGCCCATCCCGCCCACTGTGTCAACCACACCCTGTCCCCGCTGCTGGTTATGCTGCAGGCACTGCCAGGAGGCGGCCCTGTGACCGCTTGCCACAAGGGGAGTATGACTATGCACAGCTCCTGTCATCCGAGCCTCTGCTGTAGGTGGGTTCTCGCTGGCTCTTAGGGCCGGCGGAGGTGCTGGACCCCAAAGAGCAGGGCCGGGAGGCTGAGGAGCTCCACTGGGGTGGGTGTCACTCACTTGCACACAGGACACCGCCAGGTCCCTCTCTCACAATTCAGCTGCAGGTATGATTCCAGGTCAAAGCACTGCAGAGGCCGACAGACAGACAGACAGACAGAAGAGGTCAGGACTCTCAGAAACTGCTTTGATGAAATGCTACTGCTTCCGAGACCCTATGAAGGCCTCCCACCAGGGAGGGATACATGGTAGAGAGATGCAGGGCTGGCTGGTGGGTGAGGTTACTTTTCTGTCCCCGCACACCTCTGCCCAGGCCCCCTCACACCACCCTGTGCCTATATCCTTCCTGGTTCCCCCGCAGCTGCCCCTCACTGGTCGTGCCCTTAACTGCCCCTCTTGCTGAGGCTGGGGGCAGCATGGACTCCAGTCTCCCACCCGCCCAGCCCAGGTACTGAGGACACACATGGTCCAGTGTGTGTCAAATAAGTGACCAGGTGTCCATCTTGCTCACATCGTTCTCCCATAGGAAGCCCTGGGAGGGTGAGTGGGAGGGTGGGGCTGAGAGGGCAGCTGGCCCGGCCTGAAGCCTATTCTCCTCCTGCCCACCCTGCAGGCCACACCCGGCTCCTCCCGGACGGCTTCCCACACCGTCTTCTAGGATTCCTTCCCTGAGCAGCCCCAGGACAGTGAACCCCGCCACCCCGGGCTGCCCGCATCTGCACAGCGTCTGCTGTAGCCACCCGGACTGTGACGGTCACTCATTTCCTGAGCACCTGCTCGGGCAAGGCCCTGGAACACAGCAGTGACCGGGCAGAGGCGTCCCTGCCTCAGCTCCTGAACCAGCCGGGGCTGTATGGGCGGGATTTCCAGCTGGCACCTGCCATCTGCCGGGGCAGGAACAGCCTAAATCCAGTTCTGCAGCCTCCTGGCCCCAGCCCTGAGCACGCAGATGCTCCAAGAGTAAATGATGGCTGACGTGGTGGAATCACTGCTGGTGGCTACTGTGGCCTTCAGAGGTCCGGGGCAGGCCCTGCGGCCCCATGCTCCCCCCTCACCGCCCCGGCCAGACACCAGCGGCTCTGCGAACGGCTCACCTGGACGTGCTTGCAGTCGTGACCTCGAGCAGGCAGCTGGATGCGCCGGAATGTGATGGGGCACTTCAGAGACACTTTGATGGCCGTCTGCTCCACGCCGTCTTCCCCATTGAGGGTTGTGTTGCCCGACGAGGCTGCCACGCTGCTGAAGTTCCGCTTGACTGTGGGGTGGGAGGCACAGGTGGGTGAGGAGGGCAGTCCCTGCTCCCCACACCCCTCCCCACTTCCTCAAGCAGCTGAAACACTGGTTCTCTGCCCTCCCCGACACTGGGAGGCTCTGTGAATAACTAACTAGCCAAGGGAGCTCAGCCTGCCGGGCACCCCCGGCGCCCCGCACTCTGCAACGGCAGCCCCACGTTCGACACGCGTGGAGTGCGCGTGCACCTGGAGGGACCGCGCCAGTGCCCCAGGCTCCGCAGAACAAGCCCCGCCTTCCTAAGAAGGGGACTTTCTGCAACACTTGCAGAAACCCCGTCTGGCACTTCTCCACTGATTTTCTGGGTCAGCGGAGCCTCCTCAGGCGCTTCTGCACTTAATTCTGTGAGTGTGGAAACGAGAATGGACAACGGACTGCCCAGCGGGGTTCTTGGGAGCAGGCGGTAACATGCAGCATAATCACAGGGAGGAGCAGCAGGGCACCTCCCCGCATGGCGCCCCCAGAACGGTCACCTGGGGACTCCTCCAAAGGGACAGACTCTGAGACAAGTCGTTTTGTCTACAGTTAGGCGTGAGCTGTCGGGGCCTCCCTCCCAGTGAAGATGCCTCCCTTCTCCTGGTCTTCCCATCCTTCCAGGTGCTCACCTCCTCTAGGCAGCCCACCTGGCCTGCCTGCACCACAGGACAGGCTTGTGTTCATCAACCTCACATCCTGTGATGTGCACCCGGTGGGTCAGGATTCCCACCGGGTCCTACAGTTCCCTGCTCATTGGATCATCGCCATGGCCCCGGAGGAGGGCAGGAGCCAGGGCTGGGGTGTGGTGTCAAGGAGCACTCAGGGCCCCGGGGTGTCGCACACGGAACCAAAGGTCCCCGATGGGCCGAGCCTGGGAGGCTGGGGTCTGGCGCGCACTCACTTTTGGTGATGCAGTGCTCAGCGGGCAGGAGGCGCTTCTTGAGGAGGCCTTGCAGCACGGAGCGCACGGACGGCCGGTGGACCAGCTGCAGCACGAAGAGGTGGGACTGCGAGGAAGAGTGATGCTTGGGCCTGTCCCACGGCCCTCATGGCCCACCCACCTGTAGCCTCTTCGGCTGCCCCTGTACCCGAGGCCCCTAGGAGGCCACGTCCATAGTGACACACTTCAGGAGCAGGTGCCCCGAGACCTGGGGGAGAAAGCCCTCAAGGGCCAGGACGTGTCCTTGGACCTGGGAGTCAAGGGACCAGGTCACTGCCTGGGAGCAGCTGCCTCTGCTCTAAGCCAACAAGGCTATGACAGACACTGAGGCGCCCTGGGATGGGTCGGGGGACACTGGGCATCAGGACTGGAGCCTGCCTCACTTCCCAGCCCTGCCCACCACTGACCGCCCTCCTCCCCCTGCATCCTCCACCCTTTCTGCCCGAGAGTGTCCCTGTACGTTTCTGGGGTGTGCTCCTCAAAGACCACTTCAGTGGCTGTGGGGATAGGGCACGAAGACCCAAGGACAAGGCTGAGAAGGGGGGTCGAGGCCCCTGGCTCCCTGCGCTGTGCCCAGCGCTCCCCCACACTCACGCAGCAGCAGGCCGTGACGGTGATCTGGATGGTGTTGCGGCCTGGCTGGCACACGTGCTTGAGGTGCAGGGGCTTGTGGGAGGTCTTGTTGTCGCCGCGCTCGATGGTGAGGGGCGTGGCGTTCACGCTGACCTGCACCGAGGCCGGCCAGTTGGTGTTCATCTGCCGGTCCTCGTGGTGGTAGCACTTGAACTGCAGCTCCAGGTCAGACCTGGGGGAGGGGCGGGGTGGGGTGACGCGGGGCTCAGGTCGGCTCTGCCAGGGGGCTGCCCGTGGCCTCCATGACACCTCGCCAGGCCATGCATCCCGAACTCAGTACAGCCCCATGTGTCATGCAGACCGTATCCTTGGCCTCAACTGCTCCCCCAGCCTCCCCAAGCTCTCCTCTCTCACCCTGGATATTCCCGCTGCCCTCACCTCCAATCAAAACCCATCCCAACAACCCAGTTCCCCCCATAAGTCCACATACCCATTCACTCCAGCCACCCCTCCACCCCAGCCATGATCTCCAGCCCTATAAGGGCCATGCCTCCCCCCCCCAGCTCCCCCCACCCCAACCCCCCGGACAGGAACAGAGGAACTAAAAGACACTAATTTGACAAGACCAGCCGAAAGGCTGATTATGCCCATTGCAAGGCTCCTGTTGTGTGGGAGAAGCACCCAGGCCAGGATGGGGTCTGGCTCAGGCCCCCTGAGTGGGACTTGAAGACACATCACTAAAAGGAGACACATCACAAAACCAGCAGTGACCATATACACATGAAACCCAGCAGGGCTACAGGAAACCTCGTAGACAAGGGCACTCATGGGTAAGGAGGGGTGGGTGAGCAGGGCCCCTGCACCAGGGTCTCTCCACCTTCCTGCTGAGCACCTGAGCCGCATGCCCTCACGGCCACCCAGCTGTCTCTAGCCCTCACTGCAGCCTGCTCGAGGTGGCAGGTGTGTGCATGCACCATCTCAGACCATCTCCTGCCTCGGAAGTGCTCAGTGGGCAGCTGAGTGGCCCTGGTCACAGGCATGGCATGGAATCGAGTCCTGCCTTAGAAGGAAGGACTGAGGGTGCAGGCACCACCAGGTTCTGGCATCCAAGAGACCCAGGCCCATGTCCCAGCTCCGCCCCGTGCCAGCTGTGAGAACCCCCCAAGCTAATCCGCTTCTCTGGCCTCCGTTTCCTCATTGTTAACCGGGTAAGCACTGCCTACTCCAAAGGTCAAAGATCAGGCATGGAAGGCAGGGAACACAGGACCTGGCCCAGCAGGGACCTCCAGCCGCTCAGACGCCTGCCCTGGTGTCTGAGCAGCAGCCCCGCCAGGTGGCAGCCCCGCCAGGTGGCAGCCCCGCCGTCTGCAAGTCTTGTTCGTTCTGCCCCACCCAGCCCTGTTCTCACTCCAGCTTCTCTCTCCACATTCCTGCTCTGGCCACAAGGAGCCGCTCTCAAGTTCCTCTTGCCAGCTCAGGGCCTCTGCCCTTAACACCCTGCGCTCAGCCTGTAGGTCTGGGAAGCCGTCCCTGACCACTCTCTTGGGACTGGGGTGAGTGACAGCTCTCTTCCCTCAGGCCACATGGGAAGGTTGCTTGTCTGTCTCTCCTGTACCTGCAGGTTCCCCACGACATCCCCAGGGCCTTGTGCACGGAGGGCCCAGTCAATGTTGCTGGACAGGTGAAGGTGGCAGGCTCATGTCACCCCCAGGGTCTTCCCCACCCAGCCTGGGCCCTCCCCACCCAGCCTGGCCTGTGCCCCCGCCCTGAACTCACCTCCACATCAGCGTCTGGTGGACTGTGGGCCGCAGGTGAAAGACATGGTTGCTGACGGCCAGGTTGTGCTCGAGGCGGAAGGGCTCCAGCACCACGCCATCCCGCACGGGGAACGTGAGCCGCAGCTCGTCATTGTGGGTGGCTGGTTGGGGGAGGAGCCGATGAGCCACAGGCCTCTGGCCGCCACGGGCGCACAGAAGTGTGGGCTCCGGGGCGTGGGGGGGCTCATTCACCCCCATCACACGCCCCCTGGGCTGCATGCTCAGAGGAACACACAGTGTGGGTGCAAACAGGGCCACAGACGCTGGGCTGTGTGCTCCACTATACACCAGCGAGCCCATCCCTTCTCCCAGGCTACCAGGCCCCATCCCGGCCATCCCTGTCTCCTCCTCCCCCCACAGGCTCCCTGCTCTGGGAGCCCTGGCTTCCTCTCCCAGCCCCTTCCCAGCTGCTCCTCCCCCAGCCTCAGGTGGTAGGCAGGTGATGAGGGTGCTGGCAGGTGGAGGGTGCTGGCAGCTGAACCTCACCTCAGATTTCCCTTCTGGGTGTGGCTTTCAAGCCCTCCTGCCCTTTCTACATGCCCAGTCCCCAAAAGCATCCTCCAAGCCCCTGGTTCCTGGCCTGACACAGGCAGGGAGAGTGGGGCGCTCACCTGGGGGTGGTGGCAGAGCACTCATATTTGGCTTGATGTCAGGTGGGAAGGGTGGCTTAACATCTTGGCTGGGGGACAGGTAAGGGGGGATGCTGCTCCCAGGGGTCATGGGGGGTGTGGGATTCCCTGGAACAGGCGAGTGGGGGTAATTTGCCACAGGAACTGGCCTGGGAGGCTGGAAGGAAAGAGAAACCACACATAGGTTATGGGGTCACAGAGAGAGAAGGGTCCATGGCTGTGGACATACACCCCACCCAACCCAGGTCCTAGGCTATGGGCCCTGCTCCCCTGAGGAAGGAGAGCCCCTGGAAAAACTACTCCCTCCTTCTTGGCTGCACCCAGGCTTCTGACCCCATCAGAAAACAGGTAGGAGGTGCAGGGCCCCCCAGCCCATTTGACCAATGGGGACCCAGGCCCTGGGTGATGGGGACTTGTCTGATGTAACCCCGGGAGGAAAGAGCTGGGTCAAGCCTAGGGTTCCTGCTCCCACATCATGACTCTGGGCCAGCCCACTGGGGTCTGCAGCATCATAGGGCAGTGGCTCCCCAGGAGCCCCTCTCCCTTTCTCTCTTAGTCCCCACCTTGCTTTCTTCCAGGACCGGCCAGGGCCACCCATATCCCCCCCCCCCCCCCCCCCCAGCCCCGCCACCCGAAGTTGCGGATTCTCTGGCCAGGCACGTGTGCCCTAGAGCAGATGACCTGAGAGCGCACCCCATCGCCAGGCCCCCCTCACATTCGGAGGCACTCGGGGCATAGTTCCTAAGACAAAAACTACGCACCCTATTGACGTTCCCTTGGCTGTAGTTACTGTAGCTGCTTCCCGAGAAGGTGTTATTCTGTCCATTAAACTGCTCTGGCTGTGAAAGCAAGATCAAGAGCGCGTGAGTGGAGAGAAAGCCGCTCTCCCTCCTGCAATGAAATCTGCCGGGAGTACAGGGGTGCTGAAGAGGCCCCCCGTGCTGGTTGGGGAGCAGAGGGGGTAGAGCAGCTCACCCCCTGGGGGCAGCGTTCCCCTTCTCTCTGTCCACAGTTACTAACTTAGCAAAAGAGCTTACAAACACGATTGTGCCGAAGTTGGAGCAAAAATAGTAATGCCACAAGGCAGGTGGCCTTGTCAGTTGACATAATTCCTTGGCAAATACATGTAAGCTATTTCCAGAGTCTTCTAATCCCAAAGAAGGAAGACACTATGTGCCCGAAGACATTCATCGTAGTATCATTTCAAAAGCGAAAAGTCGGAAAAACCCAATGTCCACCAGAAAGGAAGGATAAATACGGCAGCTACCTCCGGGGAATGCGAGGCGGCCAGCGCAAGTGGAACCACGGGACACCGAGGCAACAAGTGGCATGCTCATGATCTCCTGTCAGAGATTAAAACATTGCACCACGCCCTGGCCGGTTTGGCTCAGTGGATAGAGCGTCGGCCTGAGGACGGATGGGTCCCGGGTTCCATTCCGGTCAAGGGCACGCACCTTGCTCGCAGTCTCTTGGCCCTGGTTGGGGGCATACGGGAGGCAACCAACTGATGTATCTCTCTCACATCAGTGTGTCTGTCTCTTCCTCTCTCTCTAAAAATCAATGGAAAAAATACCCTCGGGTGAGGATTAAAAAAAAAAATCACAGCCACAACAACTCTACACCATGTTGGACATGCACATGGAGAAACAAGGTTTTGATGAAATGTTAATGAATTCAGGGTGCTTTCCCTTTAAAAGATGTATTTCCTTTATTGTTATTATCTTGGGTGTGCTGCAAGTAGTCAAAAGAGAAGGAAAACCATCCTCTGAGCCCGTGAGGAGAAGAACCAAGAGAAGTTAGCCTGGCCTCTGGTCACTACATGCAGAGCTCCGGGCAAGGACACGTCCTGGTGACTTCAGGGGACACCCACACCTCGAAGACATGGTGGGGTGGGGGTGGGGGGGGGACTCACCTTGTAATACTGCCCCATGTTGACCGTGGGGGGCGGGTACTGCCCGGTGCTCGGCTGGCTGGGCATCCTTTGCCCGGGGTAGTTGGGCGAGGTGAGCGGCCGCGGGGGGTTGGGGGTGGGGTACTGGCCTGGCTGTGTGGGGAACTGGCTGTTTGGTCCGTATTGCTGGTTTCCATAGTTGGGCTGTGGCAGCAGAGAAAGCGGGAACCCGTCAGTGTCTGGGAGCTGAGCTGCTGGCTGGGCTGCCAGGACCGCCCACCTCTCTCCACCCTTGTCCCTGCCGTTTCCCACCCTCGGAATCCCTCCCACCTGGAAAGGGAGGTGGAGCCGATGAGCTTGGGGCGCTTCTTGCCCGGACACGCGGGGACATTACATTCTGTCCATCTGGCCCTGAGCCGTCTTTTTCAAAGCACCGGGCCCTCTGAACTCTGGGGGTACGGCTAAAGCCTCTCGTTAACACCACTGTGTGGGGGCTTGATTCTACAGCCCCCTTGGGCGTCTCTCTCCTGGTGCTTGGTATGTGACGGGCACACAGACCACAGGCTGTGCCTCCGGGAGGTGACCCACCCTGCATCTGAGGCTGTCGGAGGGCAATGTCCCCACACCCCACACCGTGTGGAACACTGTTCAGTTCTGGGCCATCCGTGCAGAAGTCAGGAGACCAGGGTGGTGAAGGGCTAAGAAAACCCTCTCAGGGGAGCCACTTGGGAGAGGAGGGGAGAGGAGAGGAGAGGAGAAGAGAGGAGAGGAGAGGAGAGGAGAGAAGAAGAGAGAGCTCCAGAGAGGGGGAGGGACAGGCAGGGGCACGGTCCTCGGAGAGCTACGAGGTGCACATGCCACTTCTGCCCATGCTGGCCTCCACCCGCCAGTCCCCTTCCCATCAGTAAGATCAAGTGGCCCAGCCATTATGTCCTGCAGAGCCACTGCTTTCTCCTCCCCTGGTGCTGAAACCCCTTGTCCATTCATCGTCTCTCTTGCCCTCTGGCCTCGGAGACGCTCTGTCCCAGGGCCTGGCACAAAACAGGCCCTCAATAAACACTCGCTCAAGGACCGAAGGAAGGACCGGATAAAGCACAGAGGTGGGAGGCGTCTGCAGTGCTGAGGAACTCTAACTCCGTGCTGCGAACGTGGCTCTGCGACAGCGAGGTCCCCACCACCTCCCTGGAGGCTGCGTCTGCCCCCCAGGCTGGAGAAGGGATCCTGTACGGGACAGGGGCCCTGACTCAGCCCCACCCCAGGAGCCCAGCAGTTCACAGACTCTGGGGGGTGCCAGTCAAGCTGATGTCAGCTTCCCGGACAGGGCCAGCCTGTGCTAGCTGTGCCACCCAGTGCCACAGCCCAGAGTCAGGTACTTTGCACCGGGTCACCCCAGCGTTCTAGGGAGAAGATGATCTAGTGAAAAGAATCAAGAGCCTCTGGTGGGCCCTGCTGCGGCAGGACAGCAGGGAACGGGGCACTGGGGCAGGCGCTGGGCCGATGTCAGGCTGACGACCAGGAAGCCCCAGCCTTTTCCAGGGACAGCTCCTTGGGTACCAGCAGCCCTGCTGTCCGGGCTACGGAGGCCCCTGTGGCCCAGGCAGTAGGGATGACAGGAGTTTGAGCACAGAGAGTGCTGAGAGGGCTGAGCATGGGAGTGAGGCCAACAGCGCGAGGTCCCCTGAGAACAGCCAAGATCTTGGGGGCCAACTGCCTCCTCTGGCCCCTTCCTGAACTGGTGCCAACCTGAAGGCATGTCAGGGCCTGGCCCAGGCTCCTGGGTGTTTTTGGAGATCCCTGACCCCTCCCCGAGGACTCAGGACAGCTCACCAGTGGCCCAGCCACCTGCTAGCCCAAGCTAAGGTGGACGCCGAGGAACCCCACGGACCTTGAAGGGACTTACGGCCTTAGGGCTTTAAACTCACTGTGAGCCCCGGCTGAAGGCCAGAGTTCCGAGACAAAGGGGTGAAGCTGACCTGGGAATGGGCACACAAGCCGAGCGCTGGGGAGACGCTCGGAAGGCCTCTGTCCAGGGGAGGCATCAAGGCAGGCTTCCTGAGGGCTGTGTGCCAGCCCAGGGTTCTGGGATCCCCGTGTCTTCTGCAGCTGACCAGACAGGCCACTTGCTACCAGCCCGTGGTCTGAGTGCTCCCTGCAGGCCTGGGGACACCCCCAGAAGGCCTTCCTTCCCTGACCTCACTTGGAGCCCCATATGGGTCCCTGCTCAGACCTGTCTTTCCTGCTGAAGCCTTGGATCCCAGAGGCAGGAGGTGTGCATCTGACCTGTAGAGCAGCTGACTACGGACGGAAACAACGCTGTCTGCCTTGCAGCCTCCTCTCCGATGTGGCCAGTCTTTAACGCTTACAGGCTGTTGTCTCCCCTCTAATGCTTGGAGGGAAGTGGGGGAGCCCTGGTGCGGGCGGGAGGCTGTGGGCCTATGGAAGTGTAGTTCCTTCCAGTGTCCCCGCTACCACCCACACGAGACAAACGCGAACGCTGACAGAGGCCACGGCTCGCCGGGCCCTCCCACGCCAGCCCGGGGCGAAGCTCCTCGTCTCCTCACTCAAGTCCCACAAGCAGCCCTCGGAGGGAGGCTGAGCGCCACCGCCTTTTCCGGGTGATGAGGCTGAGCTTCAGGGAGGACTTGCTCAAGGTCTCCCAGCGGGGAAATGGCAGAGCTGGGCTTAAACCCAGGAGCCCCTGACTCCTCGGGCTCTAGCTTTTGGGCCAGGTTTTCCAAGGGGGTCAATCCCTTTCCAAGGTACTTCCCACAACTTCAAGCCCCAGGACCCTCCCTCCTCCAGCCCTGCCCACCACCTGCCTGTGGTCACACTCACCTCTCCTGGGTATGGCCTCTTTATGCTCTGAATGGGAAGGGACTGGGGCCGGGGGCCCGGGTAGGTCTGCTGGGGCATCCGCTGCCCATGTGTGCCAAAGGGGCTGATGCCTGGCGGCCGGGGCTGGTTCATGCCCATGGGAGGGCCGCTCATCCCGGAGGGTGTCATGCCAGCCGCCATGCTTGCAGGGTTCATGCTGCCCCCCATGGAGGCAGGCCCCCGTGGCCCGGGCTGGTTCATGAATTGGCTGTTATACGCCTGGGTGGGACCCATCTGGAAAGAGGAACAGACCTTCAACGGGAGAAGAAGAAAAAAAAAGAATAAAATGCCACATGCATTGAAAGTGCAGGGAGGGAAGGGGAGGGAGGTGGGGGACTTGGGATGGGGGGCACTTTCCGGTGTGGTTGCCACTGGGGACCAGGCCCCTAGGAGCAGCCAGCCTCCTGGGCTCACTGCTGCCCTCTGCAGACCGCACAGGAAAGATGCAGCCCGAGGGGTTAGGGGTGGGGCATGGTCACTCCAATGCACAGGCAGCATTTCCAGGGAGGCAGGCAGGAAATGGGTAAGAGGGTGCAGGGGCGGGCAGGACGTGGGAGGATGGAGGCTGATGAGGATGGAGGCAGGAGCCCCTTTCCTGGAAGCCCTGGGCCCACCCTTGGTCCTTGGCCAACGGAGATACACCCTCCATCCAGATGTGACCCAGTTCCTACCTCAGCCCACCAGCCCTGCTGTCCTCACCCCTGCACCTGTCCTGCATTCCTGTGGGGGCTGCCCCCTCCTCAAACCCCACCTCGTCCTTCTGAAGGTCAGGAGGGCAGAGCTAGGACCTGGGCGGGATTCACAGATGCTGACTAGGAGAGCAATGGCCCTCAGAGGCACCCAGGGACAAGCTGGTGACAAGGCTGTGCTAGACACTGAGCCCTCTTTGGTGAGGAGGAGCCCAGAGAGCAATATGGAACCACATGCAGACACACTCTACACCCAACCAGACACATCCACACCCTAACACAATTTCCATGTGCTCCCACGAAAACCCAATGTACCCCGACACCATCAGCTCCCTCAGCATACACAGCCCCACTGGCACCAACACCCCAATTCTGACACCCGGGGGCTCTCTGCTGGGCTGGCTGGGCAAGACTGGACCAGGACTAGAGGGGCCCTTACCGGTCCATATTGGTTTATATCCTTATTCTGCGTCTCCTGCAAGGCTGCCACAGTGGCAGTGGCTGTGGCCGTGGCCGTGGCTGCGGCTGCTGCCACTGCAGCTGCGGCGGCAGCGGCGGCCGGCTGACTGAAGTCAGCAGGCGGCCTGGTGTGCGGAGGGATGCCCATGCTTGTGGGGGCGTTAGGACCCCCGGGGTAACTGCGAGGGAGAGAAGGGGAGAGTTAGACATGCCTGGGCTGGGAGGGAGAGGATGGGGCCGTTCCAGGCCTCCTGCCCTCTGCTCACGGAGCGGGAGGTGTCTAGACTCAGCCCAGAGGGGACAGGGGCCTCTTGCGGGTCGGCAGCCATTCATGCCACTTGGCGACCACCGAGCGGCTGTGTTCCTGGAGCCCTGGCTCGACGTGGCTGATGCTCACTGCCATGTGCATTAAATCACTGCACCCTGCCCGCCCTGCTGCTCAGCCCTGGAGGAGGATGTGGAATCTCAGAGAGCCCTCCAGAGGTGGATGGACTGGCGATGCAGCTTCAGGTGTGTATGGCACCTGCGTTTAACCACCTGCTGCGCTGGTACTCGGCAGGGCTGCCATCAGCCCTGGGAGCTGGGGAAGGGTGAGGTCAGGGAGGTGGTCTTGGACAGAGCAGGGCAGCAAGAGGAGAAATGGGGCACGTCCACCCCACCCATGTCCCGGAGCACCTTCCGGGGGGCTCCTTGCCCTCTCCCTCTTCCTGTGAACCGGGGACTCTCAGCCTCTGCACAGCTCGGCCTCTGTAAGCAGCAGGCAGGGCGGAGCTCCCACGCCCCATCTGTAGCTGCCCTTGAACTCCCCTGAGCCAGCTTTCAGTGTCTTCCAACTTGCACAGGCGTGAGGAGGAAGCACATTTTGAGGAACGGGGTCCTTCTATCCCCATGGGCCTGGTGGCTGTCACAATGCCACCCAGCTGCTGTGGGCCAGGGATCAGCGGCCCGAGAATGAGGGACAACGATGTCCCTTCATCTGATGGGACGGCTGGCGGCAGAGGTGCCTGGACTCATCCGCCCTGCAGGCCAGGAAGTGTGGCACTGGGACTTAGGTCGGACTCTGCCTGGATGAGGGGAAGAGCAGGTGCCTGGCGCTCTGAGGCTCACCTGGCCCCGAAGCCGCCGCTGCCAGGGTAGTTGGGCCGGCCGTACATGCCCTGCTGGATGTAGGGCTGTGCGGGACCCGCCTTGGCCGAGAACTGCTGCTGCTGCCCAGCGAACTGGGGGGAGTTGAGGCCGGGGTTGCTGGTGGTCATGCCCGACGCCATGGGGTTGCCGCCTGGGTTCATGGGGTTGTTGGCATTGGCCATCGGGTTCCCGAGGACCTGTGGGCAGAAAGGGTGGCTGTCACCCGAGGGAGTAGCCCCAGGTGACATGGGGAGAAAAAAGAAGAAACGGGGAAAGGGCGGTGGAGAAAATGAAGCAGAGGGAGGGCAAGAGAGGAAAAGGAGAATAAAGGGGGCATTTATTGTGCCCAGAGTGCACGATGATCAGAGGAGTAACCCAGCCAGAAGCAGGCAGCAGAGAGAACCTCGGCCAGCGGGGAAGCGAGGAGCTGGGCCTGCACCGGCAGGTGGGGAAGCAAAGGGGCCCAGACGCCCAGAGGGTGGCCACGCAGAGGCCCTGGTGGCTGCCATGTGACGGCAAAGAGAAGCCCAACTTGCCAGCGACGGAGGGCAGCAGAATCCTGGCCGAGGGGCCCCTGTGGCCCGAGACCACAGGTGAGTCCCTCCAGGGCGCAGTAGCCCTGAGCCGGCCTCATGGCCATGGTAGGGACCGGGGCTGGGCGGGCAGAGAGGAAGGAGTGGAGAAAAGAGGAAGGCATGAGAGTGGGAGGCAGGGTTGACTAGGGATTTGTCACAAGTGTAGGCTTCACGTTTTGCTGAAATCTAAGCAGGTCCTCCAGGGTCAAAGACCCCAGATGTTGGAGCCCTGATGCCATTAACACTCAGGAAGTCCTTCTGTTTACCCAACCAAGGAACCGCGGGCCGGGGAAGAAGCCCTGCGGTCCGTCCGTGAGATGAAAGCTACTCCCCCAGGAAGGCCCCAAGAGGGGGCAGTGCCCAGGGTCAGATGCTGCCCTCCGGAGGCAGGTGTGAGCCCATCCTGGGTGGAGGCATGCCCACGGCTGGGTGTGCCCTGTACACTGGTCCTCCAGCTGGGCAGAGCCTGGGATAGCAAGGAGGGCTGGCCTGTGACCCGCGGGCCCCAGGGCTCGAGGGATGGTCCCATCTGGAGGGGCTATAATGGGGGCAGGACAGGCTCTTACCTGGCTCTGGGATGTGTTGGTCACTCCCCACACCGTGGTGACCACGGAGAGGGAGCCGGGAGGCTGGTTGGTGTTCTGCTGCCAGGGGACAGGGTCGTAGGGGAATGACCCATCACTGCAAAGGGAGACAGAGGGGTTCTCAGGGGCTGTGGACACTGAGCAGGACAGGGCGTGCCCACCACCCGCCGTGCTCTGCGGCTCCCAGCCAAGCCTGGCAGTTCCGCATCCCCAAGGCTTGGCACGGAGGCCGGTGCAGGACAGGTGTACCTCAAATGGTGACAGACTGCCAGGGTGGCCACCTCTCCTGACACCCCAGCACCAAAGAGGTGCCGCCCCCAGGCTGTCTGTCTCACCCGAGCCTGAAGTCCACAGGCCGCACCACGGAGGAGGAGGACAGAGACCCGCAGGCTGACTCTCAGCGCTCCCTGCAGCCACGATCGGCTCTCAGGGGCTGTCTAGAACCATCTCTCACCCCCCTGCACCAGCTTCCCCTGGGAACTTCCCGGGCCCTTCTCAGAAAAGGCCAGAAGGCCCCAGGCTGAGTGCTGGCTCTTCCCCTTCCTCCCGGGCCCTCGTGGGGGGCTGCCTGCCCAGGCGGCCCACGTGGCCGTTGGAAGGCGCTTCCTCTGTCACTTTCTTCCCTCCAGAGCATAGGTCTCGGCCACCTCTCCCACCGCCTCTGTGCACACCTGCCACGCTACGCGCTCCGGCACCTGAGACCTGGCCACAGTCAGAGGTTTACAACTGCCCCCATGTTACCAGGCAAAGTCCAAACGGACACTGCAAAATGACCTACCCTGACCACGTCCCACCGGGCTTCCCGCCTTGGCTCCCTCCATCCCGGAACACCCCCCCTGCTGTTCCCACATCTTCCCAGTCACCTCGCTAGGCCCAGCAGGACACACCTTGTTTGGTGACATTTCTCGAGGAACCCCCAAACACCAGAAGCCAGGGCCTAACCTCAGGCCCTGCCCTACAAACAGTAAGTGCTCACTAGTGGCTTCTTTTTATTAGCGGCCATGGTGCAGGCGGAGAGTGAGGCCCAGCAGACCCAGAGAGAGGGCTGGCAGGGTCCCAGCCCCGGGGGTGCCAGGCTGGGCTGCCTCGTCCCTCAGCGACTCCTGCACCGACGCTCTGGCACCTTGCACACAAGATGCATGGCCCCGGGAAGGACAAAAGGCAGAGCACTCAATTGGGGTCCCACCTCGGCCCACAGTATTCCAGCGGGAATGAGGCCTGCAAGGTGGCACTACTGGGTACGTGGGGGGAGCAGCTCTGGAGGAGGGTGGCATGGCAGAGGGCATCAGAAAGTCAGCAGAAGACAAAGACCTTCACTCACACCCAGAGGTCAGGACTTCCAGGAGGGCTGCTGTCCTGTGCCACAGGCACGGAGGGCTGCTGTGGGTCTTGTACCCGCTCCTTGCCAGGTGGAGCCCTTGGCAGTGTGGGTGGAGTCGGGTGGGCACCCTGCAGAGGTGCTCGGGCTGAAGGGCAGGACCGTGTCACTGTGTCCATGCATGCTGCTCTTCCCTTGCCTGGCCCGGGCTTCCTTCTTGTCTCTGCTCACCAGTCATTCCCTGGCGGGCCTGCCCGACCTCCTGGTGTGAGAGCAACCCCACTCCATCCCCTCTCCTCTTGCCCTGCCTCTTTCGGTAGCCTGGGTCCAAGTGCTGGTCCTGACCCTTCCTGGCTCAGGGACCTGGGGCACGTTTCCGAGCCCGATGCATTCCGCATCCTCTTCTGTAAAAGTGGGCCTGAGAATGGCGCCCTCCGCCACCCCCACCCACTCTGTTTTCCAGATGCTGGTCATGAAACACGATCGGGTCATGACATCAAACGGGGCCGGGGAAAAAGAGGGACCCACACAGCAATCGAGCGAGGTCACTGGTAAGCCTGGATGCTGTCCTTGACCTTATGTCTTGGTTTCAGTCAGTCCAGATGCGCCCTCCCAGGGCAGGTCAGGGTGTGATGTGCACGTTCACTGTGGGTCAGGTGGGCTCGGACAGCACAGGCCTTGGCCGTGCGCCCGCGGTGAGTCAGAGGAGAATGCAGACGGAGGCTTTCTGAGCTGGAAAGTGACCCAGACTCAGGCGTACTCATGACTCCCGGGGAAAACAGCAGGTGGAGAACGGGGAGAGGAGCTGCTCTCAGGGACCGGTCCTCCTGCTCCCTACTAGCCAGACACCCACCAAAGGGGTCCTCGGAGAGGGGCCGAGGCCCAGAGGCACAGGCCACAGGGGACAGACAGCTCACAGTACACACACCTGGGGGTGCCGATGGGGGACCCAGAGAACCCGGGCGGGAGGAGAAACACAGGAAAGTGAGCAAGGCGCCCGCTCCTCAGTGCGGCCGGGCCGGAAGAACCTCTGCTCGCCAGGCCAAGGTCCCCGGCCTTTGCGGCTGCCTGCTGGGAAGTACCTCCTTCCTCTGTCCATATCTGGCTGCCATTTAGAGGGGGCCAGAGCGCCTGGGATCCGAGAGCCCCACTCTTGGTAATCCTGCCCACGACAACGAGGAAGCCGCTGGACCCCCTCTCACGCGGGGCCTCCGTCCTGGGTGTGGTTGGATGGAACTCAGGACCCCCAGCCACTGCCCAGAGCACAAGCCGGGTCTGTCCTCTCTCCCTCCAGGTCTCCTGCCCCACAGGCTCCACCCGCGGGCAGGCTGACGTCCGCCATGGCACCTGCAGGTTGAGGAAGTGAAGCCGGGCGAGCCCCAGAGGCCAGCAGCTGCTGCCTCACCACCTCAGCGGGGAGGCCCCTGCTCACCAGGATCCTTCACAGGCCCACAAACAGCTCCGACTGCCTGCCTGCCGCTCCGTGGGTGGGCCTTGTGGGCGGAAACCGGCTCCTTCCTGTTTCGCCCCCTCTACCCCAAACTGGGTGAGAAGCAAACTTAGCCCATGTTCCCAAACTGGGCATTCCGCCGTCTGGCTGGTAGGCTCCCCCAGAGCCCAGGCGCACACCAGTGGGCAAGCGTGTGTATGAGGGACACGTATGTGTGCATACGCACAAGCCCCGCTGGCAGGCTGCTGTGCACACCGGGGGAGGAGAGGGGCACACACACAGGGGTGGTCTCGGGGACTCGCTCGCCTCCACTTGCACCTGCTGCAGAAGCAGAAGTGGCAGCCGCACCAACACGGCTGTGACTCATCTCCTGGGCAGACAGCTCCTGCTGTCACAGCGAAGACTCTCGCCCCCACAGGCGCGGCACTCAGCCCTGCCGATGCCATTGCCCAGACATCACCACTGGGGCTTGCCCAGTCCCTGTGCCCAAGGATCAGGGACAAGCCAGGCTCCTGGGCCCTACAGGATGAGAGGGGGCCCAGGGTGACAAAGATAAGACCTGTGTGTGTGTGTGTGTGTGTGTGTGTGTGTGTGTGTGTGGAGGGGTGTCCCGAGGCTCCTTTCCTCCCTCTGGCAAGTCCTATTTCACCAGCAGATATGCCCAGCCCAAGCCAGAGGTCCTTGGCCTTTCCCCGCTGCCCACTGGGCAGAGGGAGGCCTGAGCCCCCAGGATCCGAGAACCCCACACCTAGTAATCCTGCCCAGCTCTGCACATCCTTGATCCAGCCAGACCCAGCCTCATGTCTGAGCTGCCACAGCCACAGCCCTGCAGCCAGAACTGCCTCAAATCCCGTTCCTCCTGCAGAGGCACCTGTGCCAGGAGTCGCGTGCATTCTCAGCGGTGTTCCCTGCCAAGCGCCTTCTAACACAGGGGGCAGCTAGCTGCTTTCCCACCTCTGTACCTCTTCCCAGCTGGATGCTTCGTCCCCACCCTGAGAAATGCCACTCATCCTCTCCAGGCTCCTCCTCCAAGGGCCACTTTCTTCAGGAAGCCCTGGCCATGTCCACTCACTCCTCCTGCTTTTGGGGTCTGCACGAGCCCCCCTGTCCAGGAGCCCGAGTTCTCGGGCTCCCTGTTCCTGGCAAGATGCCTTCCCACCCGCACAGGATTGAGGAGCCCTTGCTAATCAAAGTGCCAGAGAGAAACAGCACCGACCGTGTTCATCCTCCGAGGGCAGCTGGGGGTGAACGAAAGTGTCCGTGCATTAAGTTTGACTGCCGACCACCTACACGTGCTTGTGGCCAGAGGCACCTGCACCCAGGAAGTGGGCGGTCCTGCCCTCCAGAAAGAGGGACAGAAGGAGGTGAACGAAGCCACTACTCTCTCTGTGCCTCAGTGTCACCTGTAAAATGGGGATGGGAACTGCCCCTCCCTCCAGAGGTTGTCATGGGGATTAAGCGAGCCCACATGTGTAAGGCAAAATGACTGACTCCAGCACATCTCGGCACCCCAAAACCGTTGGCTGCGGTTATTGTTGCTCTTGTTATGATGTATGTAGTGGCTTCTACACGCAGAGACAATGTGAAGTGACTTTCACTTAGAACTTGTTTAATTCCTTTAAGTGAGCTCAACGGAAGCATTTTTTAGGATCAGAGGGTCACTGGGTCCCAGAGCTCAAGGGCCAGGGCGCAGCGGGCCCGCCCATCCCTCCATCTGAGGGGGCTTAGGATCCAGTAGGCAGAGCTGCCCCTACAAAGATGGCTACAATGCAAGGAGGCACGTGCAGCGAGGATGACCGAGAACGGGACAGCTTCGGGGGGCTTCCCGGGGCGTCATCTTTGGGAAGGCCCCCGCATGAAGGGACAGAGGATATGTAAAGTTTGGCCTCAAAGACAGGCTGCAGAGAAAACCCAAACAGTGTCCCAGGAAAACAACACTTTCTACATCACATCACTAGCTTTGGCCTGAACTCAGTTTACGGGCAAATGTTCAAGGGTTCTGACTTAACATTTTTGAGGTTGACATTCAAATGGCACAGGGAGGCCTTGGAGGACAGTTCTTACCCATATGGGCTCTGAACTTAACTTTTTGGGGAGTTTTGGCTTTGGTACTGGTGATTTCTATGATCTGGGGCATGTTACTTAAGTCAGTTTCAACTTTCTCATCTGTAAAATGGGACTAACACTCTTCTAGGATGAATCATACAAATACAGGTAAAGTTTAGCACAGTGCCTGGCAGACAGCCCCTGTTCAACTGTAACTAACATTTTTCTCTCCCTTTCTCCAGCCTGACTGCCCTGTAAGTACCCATATTCGCTTGATGATACACTGAAGGTGCTTGCAAGTTCTGCAAATATGCTACCCATGGGAGGAGGCGTTATTATCATTCCTGACTGTTGGGCATATCTTCCACGCCTCTGAGGCTTTCCTTCGTGTTCCTCCGTCTTCCCTTTTCTATCTAGTGAACTCCTACCTCTACTTCAAAGCCCAGCCTGGATACTCCCTTTTGTGACTCTCCTAAACAGGACCAAGGGAATTTTCCTGGTTCCCTCAGCACCTTTTTCATATATATTATAAAGAGCTCTTCACACTGCAGTTAGAGTAGATGGCTCATAGGTGTGTTTGCCAGCTCCATGGGCAGTGACTGGTGTTTGCTAAATGTGGGAAATGAGTCAAGCCCAGGAAGAGGGAGGGATGGGTACCTCCCGTGGCAGTGTCTGCAGGAGGGAAGAGGAGGAGGGCTGAGTTATTTCTTCCCCTGCACTCCTAACAGCCACTTTATTTGGGAGAAATAACGAATTCCGATTAAGGGCATTGTCAGACCCTAATGAATTTCCCCGATCCAGCTCTACTGGCCCCGTCTCTGTGCGAGGCTGTAGTGTTATCACTAATGAAACACAAGGCAGTGAGGAGCCAAAGCCCCCGCCCGCTTTAATTTAGGGGAACCATTAACAGCGCTCTCCATCATCACAATTACTGGGGCTTCTTTCCTCCCTGCGGTGAAGCTGAGAGGAACTTGTGCAGCTAACTGCATATTGGAGGGCCTTAAATTTTTTTGAATAGGAAGGAGGAAAGGAAAAGATCCGTGCATTTTGGCAACCTGGGACTGATGGAGCAGGATTTATGAGTCCTTCAATCTCCCTTTCACTTACTGTTTCTTTCTTTTTTTTTTAATTTTCTGGGGGCAAGAAGAAGGGTTAATTACAAATTGAGCTTTTAGGTAGGTGTGCAAACAGCTAAAAACGAAAGTGGTGAAGGTGGTGTGATATGACCAAGGGAATTAGACCCCTTCTTTGTTAGCTGACCATGAATGACCACATTAGAGTCGATGTCACCAGGCTGGGGTTGGGAGAATAACAACTAGCCCAGTGGGCTCCCTGTGTGCAGGCCTGGTGATGAGCATGTAGGTCTTGTGCTGCTGCTTTTTCACTTCTATAGATGAGGAAACTGAGGCACAGAGAGGTTATGGAACTGCTCCAAAGTCACCCAGCTAGAAGATGGCAGAGCTGAAAGTCGATGTCCGGCAGCCTGGCTCCTGGGCCTATGCCCCAACCTGCTGCAGTGGGGAGCACCAGCACCCTGCCCCGGTCCAGGGGAGCACCAGTGCCCTGCCTAGGTTCAAGGGGAGCACCAGTGCCCTGCCCAGGTTCAAAGGGAGCACCAGTGTCCTGCCTCGGTTCAAAGGGAGCACCAGCACCCTGCCCAGGTTCAAAGGGAGCACCAGCACCCTGCCCAGGTTCAAGGGGAGCACTAGTGTCCTGCCCAGGTTCAGGGGAGCACCAGCACCCTGCCCAGGTATAAGGGAAGCACCAGCACTCTGTCCAGGTACAAGGGGAGCACCAGCACCCTGCTCAGGTCCAGGGGAGCACCAGTGTCCTGCCCAGGTACAAGGGGAGCACCAGGGTCCTGCCCAGGAGCCTCTCCTCTGGGGGTCACCTGGAAGAGGTGGCACCCTTCAGCTGGAAGAGGTGGCACCCTTCAGCTGGAAGAGGTGGCACCCTTCAGCCTCAGAGTCTTCCCCAGCAATTTCGGGCTTTGATTGTAATCAAATTAAGAGTGAAACAAGATTTATTAGGCTTTTAATTACCTTTGCAGCACTGATTTGCATACGAACAATGTGTCAATCACAAATGGCGTTTTTAACCACTCATTAAAAATCCAGGAGCAAAAGGCAGAAATGCTTGCTGGAGTCAAGTCCGGGTCACAGTGCAGGGGCTGGGAGGGGTCCTGCTGCCTGGTCGCAGGCTGGAGCCCCTCCTGCCCTGGGCTGGCCTCTCCAGGCTGCCCTTCCCCTGGGCAGGGCTCTGTACCTCCGACAGCTCCGTGGTCAGGACCAAACAGGGAGCGAGTCCAAACGCTGCTTCCCAAACCCTAAGGCTCTACCCAAGCCTGTGGGTACTCAAGCTTCTTCCTGGCCACCCTCAGGGCCGCCTCGGGGCCGCAGTGACCTGACCTTTTCTGACACCTCCTCAGGGTGGGCCTCGCCTGGAGGCACTGGCCCCAACCACAGCTTGGTGCTGTGGCGCCCACCTCTGCCCTCTGTGGCCTGTAACGGGCGTGACTGCATGACCTGAGCTACAGAAACCCAAGTCACAGAGTCCCCAAAACAGCCTGGGCATCCAAGCTTCCGGGCATTCCTCACCCTCTCCTGTCCGCTTGTCCTGAGAGCCCTCAAGCGGGACCTGAATCTTCAAACAGCCAGGACCTCCTAGCACCAAATCCTGAACATCCCAGCCCCACGCTCACCCGGCCCACCGGCTCCTTATGAGAAGGCAGAAGGAGCTTGCTTCCTCCACGCCACTCGGTACAGTGTGGAGGAGGATGGTCAGACTGGCGCTGATCTTCCCGGTGAACGTGCAGTTCACCCTGAACAGCGTGGGCTTGGACTGCGCGGGTCCACTGACAGGGATTTTCAACCGACCTGCGCAGTCCAAGCCCGCGTTATGCAGGCTGCCCCCGAGCAGCCTCCCGACTGTCAGCCTGGCCACCTTCCTCCTCCTGAACCTCAAGGGCAAGCCTGCCTACCACCCAAGCAGCCCCTGGCCCAGCCCTGGGGACACTGCCCTCTCACCTGTGCGACAGAGTGGGTTTCATGGAGCTCATGGAGTTGAGGGGGGGCTGCATGGGGAGTTTCCCAGGGGGGTCGCTCTGGCGGCTCTTCTGATGTCGCAGCAGCAGCAGGCGGCCGAGCTCCTCGCACCAGGAGGACAGCAGGGCTGCAAGGAGAGGGGGGACGATTAGTGTCACCTCGGCCACCACCGTGACGTGCCCGCCCCACCTCGCTCTCCCAGTGTTAGCAACGCTCCCCACTTTTGTGTGACACCAGGAGGGTCACTAAGACTGCACAGGAGGCACAGTGTTCTCACCTGTAAAGTGGGACTAACACCCCCCTGAAAAGCTTCTGTGGCTGTAGGAGCAGCTCAGAGGGGGGCCGATTTCAATGGCAAAGAAGAGAGGCAAGATGGTGGAGGGGACGGCAGAGACGATGCCAAGGGGAGACCAGGGGGAGCCAAACAGCACAGCCAGCTGCCCCCAGGCGTCTCAGTGAAGCCCACCCCCAGACTTTGGACAAGCAGCTCGACGTGGCTTCTCCCCATGGGTGGAGCCCAAACCACAGGCTGAAACAAAGCCCAGAGCCTTCCTGGAGCCTGCGGACAAGCCCAGGAGTGCCTGCACCATTCTGCACGGAACCCCTCCCGACCATGGGCTCCCCTGAGCAGGTGTGCGCACAGCTTCGGTCACAGCTGAGACTGGCCCTGCGCTGCTGGCACAAGGCTGGAGAAGAGAGAGGACTCCCAGGCCAGAGGGCTGCCCAGGGGTGGGGTGGGGTGGGAGCTAGGCCAGAGTCTCCCAAGGGCACCAGAGGCAGGAATGCCTGGGAAGCCTCCACATCCAGCCTTGGAGACGCCTTGAAAACCAAGAGCAAAGCAGCTCTAATTAACAGGGTAGGAAAGTGCCCATTTTCTTTCATCCGTCACTGTCCCATGTGGCCACCGGGGGCCAAAAGCTCCCTCAAGGTCAGCATGTCTGGCCAGTCTTTCCAAAGCGCAAGAGCGAGCGAGGTTTGGGGAGGGAGTGAGGAGTCAGGAGGGCTGGGCGGTCAGTTTGCTGTGTGACCCGAAGGAGCTGGCAGACCCTCTCTGGGCTCAGTTTGCTTGCCGGGGAGAGGAGTGGTGACTCTTGCCCTCATTTCCTCCCAGGCTGTGGTGAGGAGATGGGGGAACTGCTGAGCCTGTGCAGAAGCCAACGGGAGGGCGGGGGGACCGCACCCTGGCCATGCCCCACTCCTGCCACGAGCACTTCACTCAGGCTGGTCTGATAGCTCTGGACAGAGTCAACCAGGCCAGGTGGCCAGGGACCTTTTGAACCAGGACTGCTTCAGCCACTTGGCTGGACAGACTCCACTCCCTCATTTCCAGGGTCTCCCATCTGGACGCTGTGCAACACGCTTCTGTGGCCTTTCCGCGAATGCCCCGCATGACCCAGGATGTCAGCTACTATCCCCATTCTACAGACGAGACGGCTGAGGCTCAGGCAGGCGAAGTCACTCGCTCCAGCAACCGGCGAGGGCCAGGCACACAGTTGGTGCCCCCGCCCCAGTGACAGAGTCTAACATGGGGCCAGAATGTGGGGAGGAGAGGAAACCCTTCAAAAGGCAAACACCAAGCAGCATGGCCTCCAGCCCCTCGGACGGCATCGCGGGCCTCGGCGGAGCCCACCCTTTCCCATGTTCAGCCGGCACTGGGGAAAGACGCCCAGAGTGACTGGGCAGCTGCCAGTTCAAACCGCTCAGAACCTGAATAGGGTCCCCCATCAGCAGGGCTGGGAACCATCTGAGACCTGCCAGGCTCTGGCCCTGCCTGTGGCCCAGGCAAGCTCTATCAGGAGTGGGGAGCAAACGGGCCCAGCATTTGGGGAGCAGCGGGTCCTTTCCTCCCCCTCACTGAGTGGGCAGGGTCCAGGAGGCGGTTTTAGGACCAGCAGAAGCACTCTGCCCATCCAGTCCTGCTGTGAGCTGCCAGGGAGAGAGGTGCCATGTCCCCATGGGCAGGCTGGGGCCCAAGGTCAAGGGAAGGGCAGTGGTTCTTACAGGGAATGGGGCAGAAAGGCAGGCATCCCACCAGGGCTGCTGGGTATATCTTCTCAGCTGTGTGGGGCACAAACATGCCCGTGGGGGCCACAGTCCAGCGTATGCCCCCTCCCAGTAGAGTACCCGTGTCTCTCTCCAGGCCGGGGTGCCAATGGGCCAGCTATGTCTTAAAAGCTGCCCCTTCCTGTGGGGCTCACCTTGCCACCACTGCACAGGGAGGAGAGGGCTGGAGAGAAGCCCCCTCCCTAGCCGGTGTCTGCTCAGAAACCGAGGCAAAAAGCCTCTAGAGTGGGCGCCCAGCACACGGCTGCCGCAGCTGGGGGGGGGGGGGGGGCGGGGGGAGCAGCTATTCACAAACAGAAATGAATTTCTAGATTGCGCCATTCTTCTCCCAGGCCCCTAGTTACTGCTTCTTTGTGCGGGGGGCACTGGGCATCTGGAAACTCATTTGCACACCAAGCACGAGGCGCTGGATCACAGCGATGCAGGGACTGCTCGGCTGCCTGCACAAAGGACGGCACAGATGGTGCGCCCGCTGCCCGCCCTGCCCTCCCTCCCTCCCAGCCCTCGCTCCTCCTGGGGGCCACCGAGCCGGAGCCGGAGCCTTGCAGGAGGCATTCAGAGCTTCCTCCAATGACACCGGCCACCCTCCCGCTTGGTCAAGGACCGCCCTCATCTTCCTACCGCTAATGGAGTGTTTCCCTTAAAGGGGAGAAAATGCAGGGAGGCGGGTGGCGTGGTCGGGCTTAGGATGCTGTGACAGATGGGGTGTGTGCATCAGGCAGCCAGTGCACAACACAGATGCCAGGGCAGCCACGTTCCTGCCACTAAGAGGGACAAGACGGGGAGCGAGGAAGCAGCGCCCTCACCCCTGGGCCTGAGCACAGAGCCCCCGGGCAGACACGCGGCGGGGAGACGCATCCGGGCGGGGAGAGGCGCGCAGACGGACCCAGTGCATGCTGTCATCACGGCTTAAACCAACACAGGCTGTTCCGAGGCAAATGCTAGTGAATGACAGCGTGTGGGAATCTGCAGCCAGACAGGGAGTCTGGGCGCTGTCAGAGCCAGCAGGACCGGCAGACAGAGGCAGGTAGAGATGACACACACAGACAGACAGGCAGGGGGGTGGGTGTCCAGGGCTCCGGGAGTGTGTCTGCATGTGCCTGGGACCTGGCTGTCCTGCGTGTCTCTGCTCTGGGCACTTGCTGGACAGGGGAGGAGTACCGGGCACGAAGAGTCCCGGGGTGGGGAGGGCGGTGGGCAGGCCTGGTGCGGTGTGCACAGAGTACACCAGTCACGGGGAGAATTTCAGGGAGACACTGGCTGTGCAGGCAGGGTCAGGAGTGTCCCTCCGGCTGCTCGGGGAGCCACCCTTCCCTCATCCTGTGAGCGCCACCACCGAGAACTACGTGACCTCGGGCAACTTACGGAAGCGCTCTGGGCTTCAGTTTTTTGATCTGTTAAATGGGCACAACACGCATGCACACTCCTTAAGGCAGCGGTTCTCGACCTGTGGGTCGCGACCCCTTTGGCAGTCAAACGACCCTTTCACAGGGGTTGCCTAAGACCATCCTGCATACCAGATATTTACATGACGATTCATAACAGTAGCAACATGACAGTTATGAAGTAGCAATGAAAATAATTTTATGGTTGGGACACAACATGAGGAACTGTATTTAAAGGGCCAGAAGGTTGCCTTAAGGTTATTCTGCCATCTGAAGGACACTAACACGCATCACGTGGTTAAAACCGCGTCTGGTGCGTGGTGAGCACAGTCCTCGCGAGCGCTGCGCGAGGTCTCCGAGAGCAGAGGGCACATGTGCGTATGTGCTGCTCTCCGCAGGCAGCAAGGTGCCTGTGACTGAGAGGAAGCCATCCCAGGCCCCTCCAGAAGGTGGCAAAGAAGCCCCGAGGGACACCAGTGCCACAGCACCCAGGAGAGGGAGGGGAGGGGAGGGGACCACAGAGGGCAGGCCATGGGCAGCAGGGCTAAGAGCCCAGGCTCTGGAGTCCCACAGGCGGGACTTGGAAGTTGTGTCCCGCCACTCAAGCGGCTTCACCATGTGGCGCTGCGATTTCCCCATCTGTGAAATGGGCTGAACAGAAGCTGCCCGCCTCAGCGAGTGCACCTGAGCCGTAATGACTGCTGTCAACCAACCGCAGGGGTGTCCGAGAACGGGAGGGAGGGTGGGCAGAGACCACAGCAGCCCCAGAAAAGCAGCCCCTCAATCCAACACCCACCGCCATACCATGTAACACCAGGAAAGCTGGGAGGCACCGCCTCTGGGACGGATCTGCAAGACCTGATCCCAGCTCTGTCTCTGCCACCCACGTGGCCCCTTCAGCAACTCATCTGACCGTCCTGTGCCTTGGTTTCTCTGTCTCTAAAGTGGGGTGGTGGTAACTCCACTCCCACGCATAGCTGTAAGGAGGAGCCAAGTCACCAGGACAGACGGGGCCTTGGCACCTCTGTGCACTCTGACCCCACGGCGGAGCACAGAGACACATGAACTGGGTGGTGTGAGCTCTGAAAGTCACAGGTGTGTGTGTGTGGGGGCCTCAGTGTGTGGGAGGCCCCGGCAGACGACGAGGACCCCCCGCAGCACTGTGAGTGGGGTGGGCAGGGCAGGCTCCTTAGGGTCCAGAACAGCCGCAACCCAGGCCCAGATTTCATTTGGCCCCATCTTGAGCCCTGGCTTTTAGCAGCCAAATTCCAGAAGGCCACGTCCACAGGGGAAGCAGGAGTCCCGAGGGGTCAGTGGAAGGGAGAGGGGACTCCAGGGAGGGAGAAGACACGACGGCTGATCTCTGAAGCTCCCACTGCCGACTCATCTCTCCAGCCTGTCGAGGAAACCCCAAGGGACCCCGGGGTCCACTCCAGACCTGCCACGGACGTCAACAACGCCGGGCACCTGCCAGCAGCACGTGCCTCACGGCAGATGCTGTGCTCTGTGTGGTCTGCACCAGGGGGACAGGAAACAGTGGTGCCTGAGACCAGGGGCGGCGCACCTTCTATTCCTGGGCTCCGGGAGACGAGTCTAGGGCCCTGCACCAGAGGACCCCATGGCTAAGGCACCATGAGCGCCTCTGGACAAGAAATGAAAGTGAATGCTGGGTCCGAGAGTCAGAGGGGTGCAGGATGCAGGTCTGGGGGAAGGCAACACGGGGGAGCCCCAAGATCTTCCTGGCCACCCCCCCTGGCAGCCCGCAGCCACTACAGTGTCCTTTAGGGACAAGAAACAACAACAACCAACAGATGGAAGAGTGAGGGCAGGTCTGCAGTGGAGCCCTGGCCGGGCCCAGGTGTGCCCCCCTTGGGGACAGTGTCCAGCCTTGCATTTGCCTCTGTATCTGCAGCTTCCAGCAGAGCAGCCGCCCAGGCTGGGCTGACCAGATGGACCGGGACCAGGGCAACATTTTCTCTGAGAGGCAGCGGGTGGAGGAGCCTGCATTCCCGACGTGGGAACTGCGGGGCTCCAGGTAGGGAGGTGCAGCTGTGTTTTCTAGAGCAGCTCTTAGCCAGCGGACAGGGAACCGCTGGGGGTGGAGGGGAGACAGAGGCTGGGGTCTGAAAGCCAGAGCATCAAAGGGGAAGACAAGCTCACTGGGTACGTGAGAGGCTGTCCCTCCCAGGCTGCACGCAGGCTTGGGAAGGGGCCAAAACCAGAGGCAGCCATGGTGGCCACAGGAAAAACAAGGCAGCTCCTCCCGTGAAGGCAAGCAGGGGGAGGCTAGCTGGCCTGGGATGCTCATTCCCAGTCAGGCCTGGGCATCAGGAAGGGGTGGAGTGGCAGTGGGCCAGCCAGGAGGATTAGCAAAGGTGCTGCCGCCTGGGGACGCCTCGCGCAAATGAAACAAAAGCGTGCTGTATCAAAGAGCCTCCCAGCTGCTAACAGGCTGCTGCAGGACAGAGGAGCAGTGTGTGTGAGCGAGAGAGGAAGGGGCTTCCAAGACCCTGATGGACAGGGCTTGGGTGCCCAGGAGGTGACCTGCCAGGCATGGCCCTCTCAAGCCGTGCCCTGGTGGAGGGGGGAGGCGAGTGGGGCAGAGAGGGGTGGAAAGAGGCCCCGGGAGCATGCAGCCGGGTTCACTGCCAACGAAAAACACGAATGGCACTTTTTCAAATGCTTCCTCCCCATCCGCTTAAGTAAATCCATACAAACGGCAGCAGAGCACAGGGGTCCCATTCCCAGGGGGAAGTCTGGCCTGGCAGCTGGGGGACCTCCTCGGGGAGTCAGGATGCAAGAACCAGGCAACCACGCTGGGCTCCTCCCTCTCCCCCTGCCTCCCTGACACAGGAGCCTGTGCCATGGCCACTGGATTCCCAGGAGCACCTCAGCCACCCCAGGCGATGCCCCTCCAGTGCCCTCTCCTGCCCCACCCTCAGATCATCATGGCCTGCGCCTCTGCAGTCTGTCCCTTCGGCTTCTTTTCTGTCCCCATCACCTTCTGCCGCTGTGTCTGTTCTCCCCTGAATTATGACAAGTGTGTCCTATCCTTTCTCTCAGCCTCCAGTCCCGCCTCCCAGCAACCCACACTCGACAAGACAGCCCCAGGACCTTTCCGATCGCGTCCCCAGAGGCGGTGCAGGTGGACAGCGGGGCTCAGTGGTTAACTGGGGAAAGCTGTGGTGTTCTACAGCGGGAACAGGAGCCCCGAGGCCACCCTGGGATCCAAGGGGTTCGCTTCTGCCACCCCAGCACCCAGAGCAACATCTGGCACAGGCTATGCAAACACACGACTAAGGGACTGAAATGAATCACAGCTGGATAAGCCAACATGCAAAGGACGGGTGAGCGGGACAGACACTGGGCACGCTGTGCGTGAGACCCGGACCCCCAGGGCAACACCTGCGACCTGCCGCCGTGACCTTTAAACCTGCCAGCAGCCCCCCTTCCTCCAGGGCAGGGCCTTAGTCTCAGGGGCATTAGCCCGGAGAGATATCCCTTCACGGATGTGTACAGAGGCTAGTGCTTCATCAAACACCATCTGCAACCCAGTCAGGTGACCCTTGTTTTGTGACCTGCAGAGCCATTGGTGAGCCGCCAAAATGGGGACTGAAGGTAAGCAGTTGACAGAAACAACAAGGTCGTTTCACTTGGGAGCCGGCTGCAGCCCTGGGCTCCCTCTGCTCAGGGGCTGGCCCAGGTCTTCATGCTAATGGTGTCTGCCCAGGTGGCCTTCCCACAGCCTCGCACCAGGGCTCCCGGGGGACGCTGCTGCTTCTCTTCCTGCTTCTCTTCCCGCCTCCCCGGCCCCGGCCACACCCTCCTACCCTCTGATCTTCCTCTTTCATCTCCCAAACACGGAGTCCTGGGGCCACTGCCCAGGAAAGCTTGGGGGTCAGGATGGTGGGAACTCCTGCCTGCACCTGGGGACCAGGGCTCCAGACTCCAGGCCCGTGCAGAGGAGGGGTGAGGCCCCGGAGGGGAGGCGAAGGGGGAGGACACGGGGTTGGAGATGACAACGGCCTGGGAGAGCCTGTCTCAGCTGTAACGCGAGGCGACAACAGGAGGGCCCTCTGCTCTCAGGCCTGGTGCGAGGAGCCCCAAAATGAAGGGAAGGCCCGAGTTTTAAAGCACATGTGAGAAACGGCTAGCGTCGTGCCAGAGAGTCTCAACTGGAAACCTGGGAGCTATAAAAGGCCGACTACCTGCTGCCTCCAGAAGCAGCGTGGCCAGGCACTGTGCACACTGTGCCTGAGACCCGGACTATCAGGGTAACTGGAACCCAGGCTACTCAAGTCCCAGCTCAACCTCTTAGCAGCTGTGTGACCTGGGGTGCATTACTTAACCTTTCCGCACTCTGGTTTTCCCTTCTGTAAAATGGGGGTGATAAGCATTACCAGCTCCTCAACTGTCATGCGGATTAAACAAGCGAATAGGCATAATGTGCTAGTACAATGCCTGACACAGAGGAAGGATTATGTAAGAACAAACTGTTATTTTGTTGTTGATACTGAGCACATATCCCTTTAGGATTAAGACGCGTCTGTCTCCCATCTACTGTGCTGCTGCCCAGATAAAATACAATTCCCTTCACCCATCTCCAAGAGGATCCAGTGCTCAGAGGCCTGGGGCCCAGCCTGCACCAGCTCCTGCATATGGGGCGGGGCCCAGGGTTCTCCCTGCCAGGACTCGGCACTGAGGGGAGCCCGGGCCCTGGGAGCTGCTCCCCGCCATGCAGTGCAGGCGGCCAGTCTGGGCCAGTCCTGCTGGGAGCCCCGGGTGTGGCGCTGGGGTGGACCTGGCAGCAGTCCTCCGCATACCGGGCCAGCAGAGTGGCACCAACAGGGGCAGGTCACTGAGGCCTGGCCGCTCCGCAGCCCGCACCCCCAGGTGCCCAGCAGAAGGTGGGACTGGGACTGAGCCAAGGGCAGGGCTGCCCCCACCCCCATGCTTCCAGCAGGAACGGGTGACCCGAGCCTCCCCCACCCCCGCACACAGCTCTCCGCAGCTGCGCTCTGTGGGCCCGCCTCCGCTGGGCGCCCCCAGAAACGGAAAAAGAGCCCCTCCCTGCCATTTCTCTCGGGCCATCTCCTCCCAGGAGGAAACAGCACAGGATGCACATGACCAGAGGGGCGGGCGCCGGGGCAGTGGCTGCTGGGCCTCAGGAAGCCAGGTGCCTGCGCCATCATGACCACGAACCCAGCGGGGCAGCCGGGGCCACGTGGGCATGTCTGTGAATGGAGTGGCACTCCCCACTGTGGACAGTGGAGACCTGACGGGGTCAGGAGGGCGCACTGACAGCCCTTTCGTTTTCCCTACAGCCTGGTGCCCTCTGCTTCACTGAAGCCCACACACGCACGCCGTGAGGGGCGGGCCGAGGACGCTTCCTGTCTGTTTACGAAGCAGAAATCGCAGCCCAAGGGGAGTGAGTCACCCCTCGTCACACTGCGGGACGGATTCTGCTGCCGGCCCACAGACCCGTGATGTCACGCATCTGGGAGCAGGCACAGCCCCAAGACAACAGTTCTGTGCTCCCGCCCACCGTCCCACGATTAGGCATCCTCCCAGCCTCTTGTCCCAGTTTGCTACCAACTTCCTGCGGGGCCTTGGGCAGCTTCCTCTCTCCGGCTGTAGGTGAAAGACGAGGTGCTGGCCTCTCTGAAGTCAGATGGCCCGGGACTCAGCCCTGGCCTCACAGTGGGGCCACACCTCTCGCAGCTGAGGTCAGCCTCGACCCCTTCTCAATCCTGCAGGAGCTGTGGGATGAGCGGCCCATCCTCACGCCTGGACTGGGCCCTCCCCCCAACCAGGTGTGGGCTGTAGACGGGAGGGGCTCCAGAGAGCTCGCCTTGCCCAGGTGCTCGGTTTCCTGAGGCAGAGGCCCAGAGTGGGGAGTATCTGCCCAGAGTGGGGAGTACCTGCCCAGAGTGGGAGTATCTGCTGAGGCCTGAGGGCGGAGTGTGCAGGATCAGGGGTGACGGGAGCTGGGAGGGGAGGACGTGAGGGGGGAGGCTTCCCCCTGGTTAGAGGAAATGTCTTTTCTGGAGGGTTGTAGGTTGGACTGTGGGGACCCTGACAGTTGACCCTTGGGACATAACACCAGAGAGGTTTTCCTTGGGGCCATCTTGCTCTCCTGCAAAACGGCCGTATCATAGCACCTAGCTGCACGCTGTCCTGACTTCTAGCTACTTCTGGTTTTTCTAGATCATTCCCACACTCTGCTCCCTGTTCTGCCATCTCCCATCACGGTGTGGGCAAGAAAGTCAAAACAACCCTGCCCCTCTCCTGCCTCCCCCACATGCAGGGAGACCGAGCAGGTGATGGTGTGGCCGGCCCAGGATGCATCTGCAGGCTCATGGCCCACCCCACCCTGCCCCGCCCCACTGGGCCCTACCTGCTTCCCAGTGGTTGGCAGGTCCTGCCATGTCAGGTCCTGAGGTCCAGCCCAGCCCGAGAGGGACTCTGGGCCATTCCCTCCAGGAACACTCGTCCGTTCCCACCCCCCTCCCCAAGGGATGCCCGGGTTGGCAGGAGCTGGGAGTCTCAAGGCGTGTGAACTCACCCTGGGAACTGAACTCTGGGGACCTCAGAGCTGGCAGGGCTGATTCCCAAACCGGTTTGGCTGTCCATCCCTCACCCAGGGGAGGCTGGGCCTGCTGAGCAGGCGACTCAGCCTCAGAGAAGTCAGCCAGGCTGAGCCTGTCCAGGCTGAGGCTTTGGGAAAATCCCAGCCTGGAAAACTCCCCGCCCACCGCCCACCTCCCACCACCATCTGAACCTTCCTGGATAATGCAGGTCCAACGAAAAAAACACCCCGGAGAAGCTCAAGGTGGGCAGTTTCGTCGGAAAGAGAATGTTACCCTCCTCCTGTAGGTGCGCCTCCGTCCTCCAGCCGGAGGGAGGGGCTCGGCAGGGGCGTCGGTCAGCGTTGCTGTCCGGGGAGACCAGCTGGCAGGGAGCTGCCACTGAGCACTGTGTCCCCTCGAGGGGGCTGGGTCACACACCCCGGCCCCTGGACTCTCACAAGCCACCGGGTGGTGGGGGTCTCACAGGCCCCATTTTAGACATGAGGGGTGCCAGAGAAGAGGGTAACCTGGCTCCGGGCACACCTGAGCCTGCAGCAGGACAAGGGTGGGATCTAGACCACCTCCGCTGAGAACTATACAGCATTAATAGCAAAGCAGGTGTGGGGAGGGCTGGGGCCCTGAGCCACCCCACAAGAGGCTGAGGCCCGGAGACCTCTGTGCCTACCCCCCGTATTCTGAGAGGACGTGGGTTCCAACAGGACAAGTCCCTTTGGCTACCCCAGGACTGACCAGACTACCCATGGGGGCGGGGGTGGTGGTGCTGAGCGTCACCAGTCTCCCCACTTCCAGCTCATTCCGCGGCAGCCCCTGAGCAGAATGGAGGAGGCCAGAGGCCCAGCGCAGCGAGGATGCTCTCCCTATACCAAGACGCTCGCCCCGTATGTTGCAAGACAAGACCCGAGCCACACCTGCCCTGCCTCTGCAGCCGGGAGCCGTGCCCCTCATTCCAGCAGGCGCCACCTGAAGAACTATTTTCCATTCTGTACGGGTGGTTTCTCCCGGGGGCTGAACACCACGGCCCATACTTGCTCCCAGGGAGCCAGGGGGTAAGGAGGGGTTGCGGGAACCCGCTTCTTCCCGGGTAATTGACTTTCCTACGGCTTCCCAGCTGGGTGCGTGCAGTTTGGCTGTGTCCTCCTGCTCCCAGCATAAGGAGAGATCGGAGTGAGGCCAGTTCCTTCCCAAGGTCACCGAGACCCAGAGTCTAAACACCACGGCCTTCATGTGTGCTGGGAGGCCTTGCTGTACACTCCCTCCATCCTCTCCGGCGCCCGTGTCCAACCCCATGACTCTCAAATGGAAGTTTTCTCCATGCCCCCCCCGCCCCCACACCGGCCTGCGAGTGAAGCAGGATAGAGGCCGTCCTGGAGCTGAGACTCCTCTATAGAGGAGCCGCCTGATAAACCTCTCAGCCCTGAGCAGTGACAGGGTGTGTGCTGCGGGGACGGGGCGGGACAGCGGCTGGGGCGGGCATCACCTTGTCAGGTGACCCTTGACCACCGAGAGTTGGGTTCAGGTCACTGCTCTTTGAGAAAGTAGATTCAGGAAAACCTGCTGACGGGACCCCCAGCTCTCCTGCCTCCCACCATCTGCACCTTACACTACTCCTTCCCCTGGCTGAGGTACCTGGTTATCTCCAGAGTCTCGGGTTCCTGGTGCAAGAAACACCGTGAGTGCTTCTCCTCCCACTGCAGGCCTGTGAGCTGAGGCCCGAGCCAGCCGGCTGCCGTAGAGGCAGAGGGACCCTCCAGCTGCAGTCACTCTGCACACCAGGCAGGTGTTTCAGCTCAGGAACATTCGAGGCGGCCCCACGGGCGTTCAGTGGCAGATTCAGGAGATCCTTCTTGACCCTGCACTGTGGGTTCTCCACCCAAAACCACGGGCAGGGTTTCCCCTCTCGCCCATCTATCCAGAAAGAGCAGTGGATGGCCTGCCTGCACATTTCACGTTTCCAAGTACTGGCTTCCTAGTTGGTCACGCCACCCCTTTTCCAAGAACCCCCGAGTGCGAATGTTTGAAGGAGCCCTGGAACCCACTCATGCCCGGCTGTTACCTCTCCACGTGCCCAGCAGGGGCTGGCAGGGGCTGTCCCAGCTGCCCTAACACCAGCCTGGCCTTCACTCATCCCACAGAGCTCTCCTCCACCGCAGGGGCACCTGTGCATTTTCCAGACTACTTGTCATTCTTTATTTTATTTAATGTATTTCTTAATTTTACTTGTCATTCCATAGTATGCCATCTACTTGTTTTAGCTACGCAAAGGTGGACACCATGCCAAGAAAACCTGACAGAGAGACTGAATTTATAGAACACGGGGGCGGGGGGGAATGGGCAGGAAACGAGAGCAGAGCTTTCCCCCTGCAGAAGCGCCTTTACGAGACGAGATGATTCTCTGTGAGGTTTCTTTAAATATCTAGCTGCCTTGTTGCAATGAAAATAAGAATCATTTGTAAGGGTTCCATTTACATCTAGTGCTTCCTGGCTGCACCTGTGACTCAGGGTGTAGCACACCTGGGTGAATGCACGTCCTGGATGGTGAGGTCCCAGGGCAGGCCTGAACCACAGAGGTCTTGCCCGGGGGTTCCCAACTTTACCTGCGCATCAGAATGATCTGGAAGCTTGTTAAAATACAGACTGCTGTGCCTCACACCCAGGGGGCTGTGTGATTCAGTGGGTCGGGGGTGGAGCCTAAGACGTTACATTTCTAACCAGTTCCCAGGTGATGCTTGTGCTGCGGGTCCGGGGACCCCGCTTTGAGAAGCACAGGTCTAGAATGGTGGGTGAGCTCAGTGGTCATTTGCTGCAGGAACAGGGGGTGGGGTGGGAGAGGAAGGAACCACTCTTCCCTCGCCCCTTCTGAGTTCAGAATGCACACAAGCTCTCAGACCAGGACATTGCTGCTGACCTCCCTGATCTGAAGGCCCTGGGGTTCTGACCTGGACTCTTCCTGGTTTTGGTACAAAAGAAAGAACACGGACGGGGAGTCAGAAGAGGGTGCGCCTGGCTGTTACCGACCCGCTCTGAGCTGTGTGGTCTGGGGCAGAGCCTGGCAGGTGTGCGCACCTGTGCTTCTTCACCTGCACGTACCTCTCTCACCGAGTTGCTCGAAAGGTGTCCCGGGGCCATCTTGACAGTGGCCGTTACCGAAGGAGAACTTGCTTCAGGCCAGGCTCTGTTCTGAGCGCTTTACATGCATCTGCATCGGCTCATTCAAGACTCTCTGCTATGAGGTCACAAGTATTGTCTCCCCATGGAATTTCTCAGCCCCACCACTTGCTGGTGTCAGCTGTGTGGCCCTGCACCCTCCCTCTGGGCCTGCCTCCTGGTGCTGAAGGGCTGCGTTAGGCCCCACAGACTCACTCAGCAAGCTCACTCAGCATGCTGAGGCTCTCAGGAAGCAGCCGGGGCAGCTGTCATCACAGGCGGGGGACAGACAGCAGCCTGGGCCATCTGCAGTTCAGGCTAGCTCCCCACTTCTCCTGCAGAGCGGCTGGGGGAGGGAGCATCATTTGTTTAGGTCTCTGCAGTGTTTAATCACCACCCAGCTCTCCCACCCTCTCCCCCCTCCAGTGCCTGCTCTGTCCCTGCAGGAAACACTCCGTGCCTTCTGCCTCTAATGGAGGCAGTGAAGAATGAACACAGCACCCAGAGAGAAGGCAACACCAGGCGGGGAGGGGGAGACCAGCCGCCCGGGTCCTGACACAACTGACCACCTGGCAGGGCCCCAGAGCAAATGTGACTGCCTCCGAGGGAGCGGGAACACAGAGCCCGGGCCCTCCTGGGCCCTTGGAGAATCTGAGGCCAGGAATCCATTCTCTGCCCCTCCCCGAAGAGCGACAGGCCATGTGCGGGACATGCCCCCCCGAGGGGCAGCTGCAGCCAGGCGGGAACGCCACACGTGCCTCCTCTTCTGAGTTCTTTTCCTGACACTCCCCTGGAGTGGGGATCACCACCCCATCTCACAGGAGGGAGCTGGCGCTCAGAGAGGGACAGCAACCACAACAGGCAAGTGGGCACTATTTATTTTACTTAATCAAAGTACCTTTTATTTATATAAGTTACACATAAATCCATTCTCCTTAGAAAACTAACATTGCAGGTAGATTCCAGAAGAGGGATTAGGCCCACTTTCCCACTACATCTGATGGTTCCACCTCACCGTACCTTGCGCCAGCCTCCCTTAACTTTTAACTGTTATTTTGGAGAAGTTATGTGTGAGTGCGATTAAAAATACACAGAAACAGAAAAAGGGTACGCACTGAAAACCAGTCTCCCCACCCCAGGCTCGCTGCCCGTTCCTCTCACCGGGGAACCACACCAGCAGCTTTGGCTTTCCATCCAGAGCTATTCTGTTGTTTACATGCACCACAGCCTTTGCAAAGCCTGCCTGCAAGGTCCTGGCCCTGGACACCCATGTGGTTCACCCCTCCCGCGCATCCTTACTCTTTCCTGGTGAGGGCTTCCCGACGTTTCCAGCTGATAAACTGCAACACCGCCCCCTGCACCGACTCCCTGCCCGGCGCTCGCCTGCTATTCCTCCTCCAGAGCATTGGGCACCTTCTACTTCCTCTCGTATTTACTCCCTGGCAGCCCACTCCCTGCACTGAGAGAGCTTTTGTTCCGGTGCAGGGTTTCCACATGCTGTGGTCACTGCCACATCCTCGCGGCCTGGAACAGTGCCTGACACATGGGCAACAGTCAACACCAATGGATGGTTGAGCACGGGCCTGGCACGGATGGGCAGATCCCACCCTGACACAAAGGGTGGCGTGTCATACATGCTGTTCTCAGCCGCCTGTTGGAGAACTCCTGTTTCTCCTTGCCTCTCTGAGGACCCAGCCTGGTCTGAGGCACACAGCACATGCTCAGAATGACTGGCTGGAGACCTGACCCCTACCTCACACCACAGACCTAAATAAATAAATAAATAAATAAATAAATAAATAAATAAATAAAAGGCGATACAATACATTGTCTAGAAGATGATATAGGAGATTATCTCCATGACCTTGGGATTGGAGAAGATTCTCAAAGGAGCCACAGCAAGCACTAATCAGGAAAAGATGGCAAATTTTCCAACATTAAAGCCAACAACTTCTGGCATATCAAAATACTCCATTAAGAGGATGAAAAGGCTAGCCCAGGGTGGTGAGGGAGTCCGAGAGAGACGGAAGCCACGGTGAGGCCCAGGTCCAGGGCTCTAGGGAGTCAGCTCCTCAAGATGGTCTGCAGAGGTGGAGGTTGACTCCGTCTCACTTGTCCCCCTGCTTTTGCCTCTTCTGCCTCCTCCCTGAGAAATCAGAGGCTTAAGATAGACAGGAGCCCCAGCCCCCTTCCTGCCCCACGCAGAGACAACCAAGCAAGGAAAAGCAAATTCAAGAGCCCAGGAGCCTGGCGGCCTTGGCAAGTTTGGCTTGACAGGGCAAGAGCAGTTAACAAAGCTCACACCATCCATCACTGGGCCCAGCCATTTAGATACTGGACATTTGATTAAACTAATATGGGTGGCGGGGACGAGGCATGGCTGGGCGCTTCCTACCCTCGCCTACAAATTAGACCGTCTCACCCAATCCGATTACCTTGACTGCCACATTTATCTCAGGCACAGGGCCATCCATCACTCCTCACAGCTGGCCCTGTGCCTCCTCCTGCAGGAGGGGAGGGGAGTGCCCTCAGTTTCAGCAGGCGGGGCTCACTCAGCGCTCCTCCCTTCGTCTGTTCCACAAGTGAGGCCCCTTATCCTCACCCGCACACCGTGAAACGGGACAACACGGAGCCGTGCTGTCCAACAGAGCTTTGCAGGATGGAAACTTCCTGTCTGTGCTGTTCTGCCCGGGAGCCACCAGCCCGTGTGCCTAGTGAGCCCTTGAAAAGTGGCTGGTGTGGCTGAGGAGCTGAGTTTTACCTTCTATTTAACTTGAGTTCATTACATTGAAGGGTAAACGGCCACGTGGGGCTCTGGCTCCGCCGTCAGGCGCGGAGGATACAGTGGTCGCTGCCTTTCTGGGGTTGTCGTGAAGGGTCAACGAGGCAGCGTGCCATGCCTGCACGTGACCAATGCTCTCCAAAGGCTCGGCCTGCTCCCCTGGAAGGGAGGGCTGCACTCTGAGGCCGAGGACAACAGCCGCTACTCTCTGAAAACCCTGAACTGACAACGTGGTCACCTTTGCCGTCTCACAGTCCGGCAGGTGAGCAGGCTCCGTTTTAAGGAAAAGCACGGAGGCGCCTGGGTAAAGATGGCACAAACCACACAGTGGCAGAGACAGGACTCAAGACTTTGTGGCTCTGCCTGCCCACTGGACACCTGGTGACCTAGGAGACGCACAGCAGGAGCAAGATTCAGGGTGGGGCAAGTGAGGGCAGGTCTGCTGGGTAGGAGGTCTCCCTGGCACCGCATCGCCCAGCTTCCCTAGACTGGTATCCTCCTCTCAAAGCCAGCACCGAGGAGGGGGGTGCCAGGCACAGGGGTACCCAGAGTCGCCTCCAAGCCGGGCCCTTCCCAGCATGCCCCAGCCCGTCAGTCCAAGCCCAGGGCGGCACTGAGGCCCCTCCCAGCACGGGGCAGAGCCGGAGTAACCCACAGAATTTTTGGTTCTAAATATACCAACTCTAGATGGGCCGGGCCTGAGGCTTTAGCAGTGACCAGGGCACCCAGACAGGGAGCAGCCTCAGGGGCACTTGGACCAGTGAGAGCTCAGGGACACCAGGCTGCCTCCTGCTTTACAGGATGCCAGTGAGCACAGGCTGGACTCGAAGGCTGGCAGACGGGGGTCCAAACCAGCTTCTGGGCCCAGGAATGAATCTGAGGGCTCTGGGCAAGCCGGGTCCCCTCCCAGGGCTGCGGTGGGGACGAGAGGTGCAAATGCATGTGTGAACAGAACGCAGCACCCCACAGAGCCTGTTCACATGATTGGTATTGTCAGAGGTCTCAGGGCAGGTCCGAGGTCAGGGGAGATGACCCCCACCCGGCCCTGGCTCCAGCCCAGCCTGCGTCCTGCGGGCCTGGGAAGGCTGGCGAGGGTGGCACACCAGCAGGGGCCTGAGACTTCATTCTCCAAGGATTGACTATGTGACCTGCCATGAGCTGCGTCACATCACCGTTGGGGTCTCCTTTATCAAAAACAAGCATAAAATCACAAGCATGTGCAAACCCTTCAGTGAGGATCAGATGAGACATGCAAAAGCACTTAGAACCTAGATGTGAACAAATCTGCTAGAATCTAAGTGTGCCAGTGGGCAGGCTTCCCAGTAACTTCAGAGCGGCCTGACCTGCAGAGAAATAGGCTCCCCAAGGGAAGACAAGCCCCGCAGAAACAGCAGGCGATCAGGAGTCCGGTCTTCCGACACTTGAGAGATGTCCCGCTGGCAGCGGACTTCCCACAGGACCAGAGGCCGGGCAGAGGCAGGCAGGTCACCCGCAGCATGCCTGGTGGGCCCCCTCGGAACCTGCTGTAGCCGTGGCTGGCCAGCTCCCAGGAGTGGGCTGACCAGGCCCACGGGGCTGGGCACTGTGGCCTGCAGCTGGTGCAGCGGCAGGAGGAGTAGGCTGCCCTGGATGGAATGTAGGAGGTTCCTGGCAGGAAATCACCACCAGGCTGGGAGATGGGGGAGGGAAGGCAGCAGGGTGCGAGCCCGACAGGAGAAGAGCCTTCTGGGACAAGGTGCCTGGACGAGCCAGAGGTGAGATAGGATTTGGGGAGTGTATACCAGGGGAGCTGAGGAGGCCTCCCTGGAACACCTCCCCCGAGATGCACCCTTCTCCGCCATCTCAGCTGAAGGTATACTTAGCCACTCACACATTAGTATAAATGAGTTCACAACAAACTGTGCCAAGACACCCAAGTAATTGAAGGGAAAAGAATGGGGTGGGGGAAGACGGCAGGCAGCTCTCCCTAGCCAGCCACTTCCTCAAAGGCAAGACTCCGAGATCTCCCCAATGGAGACCCCGCTGCTGGGATCACCAGCATTCCCTCACCCCTCCCCAAAATGCCAACACTCTTTTGTTGCCACTTAAACCAATTTGGGGGTAATTCTGCAGGCAATTGTCTTCCGATTTACAATGCGGCTCAGTGATTGCATCAAGGCTGATGGTTCAGGCTGTAATTGTATGGTAATCACTTCTGTTTATGATCGATGCGGAAATCACTATTGTTTTCCAGCAGGCTTGTTAAATCAAAAAAGTGCAGGGGTGGGAAGGGAGGGTTTATTTTTGTGAGTTGGGAGCCCTGAGAAAATGAAATTAAGGAGAGCAATCCAATGTGGGGGGTGGTGGTGGTGGCGGTGGTAAAGGCACTCTCATTGGCTCAGAACTGAAACAGAGGGAGGGACACAGACAGTGAGAGCGACATGAAGGGCCAGGTGGAGAGTCAGAGGCACACAGGGAGGCAGGCAGGAAGGCCCAAGGATTGGCCAGGCTTGGGACAGAGATGGTCAGAGCCACACAGGACGCCCCGACAGACCCCACTGCTCACAATGCAGAGATGCCACAGAGATACTAGGAGATCCCGTTTACACACGCCCACACTTGACCAGACCTGCCCTCTCCACTCCTGGAGAGGTGGGGACAACCAGGTGCCAGGTGGCAGGCCAGACACTACCTGCCCGTGAGGGCTGGGGTGCCCTACCTGCCCCATCTGGGATCTGCCTGCCTTCTCCTTGCCCTTACCCCAAGACCGCCTGAAAATAGGGTGGCAGATGGCACCTGGGGTCTCAGGTGGCAGGAGTAGGGCAGTATTGTGAGCTGAGCTGCTGCTGTGGGGAATGGAGAGCTGCCCACCTGGCGGGCAGAAACCCGAACCTCCCAGAGGCTGCAGGGAACAGGCCTGGGCTGGGTGAGGGGCCACGGCTCCCAGGGCAGCCACAGGCACTCCATGGCACCACAGGACTAAGCCAGTCCAGGCTGGAGGCCAAGGCCCTGTATGGAGTGAGTAGGCACCAGCTGTTACATGCAGCTCAGACAAACCTCCCGGTTGCAGGCTGAGCTTGGCTACAAGGCATATGCTTTTTCAGCGACACACCCTTCTTCCCCAGCAAAGGTGCACGGAGACCACGCACGGGAGCACTGAAAATCACGACTGTGGCGAAGAACACCAGGTGTCTGGTCTCCAGCGCCTGCAGGCCGCCGCCCTCGCCTCTGCCCGCTCTCCTTGTGCTGCTGCCCCTCTGTCTAAATCGCCCTCCAGATTCCATGGTTCTGCCTCCTCTCCACGGAGCCTTTCCCATCCAACTGGACCTTCCTCTCCCGGGCCCCGGGGACTGAACGTCAGGCTGACTGTGATGCAGGACTTCGGCGGCCCACAGCCCGGCTCTGACTTCGGCAGCTTGCTTCAACTGTCAAAGGGGACTGGCAGGCTACCCCCTAGCACAGTGACCTCCCAATGGCTAGAGCGAGAGCAGCATTCAGAGCCTTCCCCGCAGTGTTAGCCTTAGCATGGAAGCCTCCCCACCTGATGACGTGGCCTCCCTCCAACCCAGTGCACCCCAGCTCTGCTGCTGTGCCCGCATGGCGTCTCAGACAGCCAGGGCCCGGGGTAGTGGGCAGTGAGCCTGGCCCTCCTTGAATATAGGAGAGGACCGTCCCCTCTCCTGTAGGCCCTCCTGGGCCTGAGCTCAGGCCGTGAACTTGCCCTGGCCTGGCCCTCCAACAGGCCACCCCCAGCCAGGCTGGCCCCTGAACTGAGGTGCCCCAGCTGCCTAACCGGGGTTCCTCAGGGCATTCCAGGAAAACCTTAGGAGGGGAACAATCGCTCCTAATTCTACTTCCAGGATTCAGCCTAAGTTAACATGACTTTCCCCGGGGAATCGGCTTCTGGAGAGTGTACACAAACAAGTGATGGTCTTCAACATTCACAACAGAGCTGGCCACAGTGAGGGTTTCCACTGCACTGGAGTTGCCTCAACAGAGAGGGACACGCCAGGGTGGAGAGCACATGTGTGCGTGTGTTTGTGTGCGTGGCCTGGGTGACCACACAGGGCATGTGGGATCTTTTATGGGGTCACAGCCTCATCCTTGCTCTGCTCAGGGATCCCTAACCACACCCCAGATCCTGCGGTCTGAATACCACGCTGGCTCAGCCTGTCGGGGAGGCAGGGGGAGGTCTCCTGGTGGGCACTAAAGACACACTCTGAAGGTGAAGGCCAGAGGTGGAGCGTGAACTTCACCCTGACATTCCCACCCCCGCCCGCAGTTCCCTCTGCTCAGTGTTGATAATGACAGCAGCTCCCCTCTCAGGAGGCTGAAGAGCTCTAGAAACATCGCTATTTTTACTTCCTGCTCCAACTTGTAACCCTGACTCCTGCTGACTTAGCACCCTGAAGTCTGGGCCCGGGGTGAGCAGTTTAAGGGAAGGCCCCTGGCCAGGGTGTTCGCCCTCCCTGCACCGTCCTCCCCCAGAGGGGAAGAGCAGCCCAGGTGAGTTTGCAGGGCTGCCAGCAGGATATGGGGGGACCTGTTCCCGTCCACGTGGCTGTGCCCAGGAAACAAGGCTGTGAGGGCTCAGGGGCCCAGCCTACCCCAGGTCCTTTAATCCTGGTGCTCAGTAGGGTAGGAATCAACAACCCCATTTTTCAGATGGGGAAAGTCGGGGCCCTGAGAGGCGAGGAGTGGAACGCAGGACGCCCTGACTCTGCAGGCCTCCATAGAGCAACAGCCCGAGAGTCTGTCCGCAGGGCGCTCTGAGAACATTCACACAGTTCTGCCGGCCCCGAGACAGGCAGAGGGGAAGCTGTGGCCAGCCAGGGCGATTTCCCGGGAAAGCCACAGAACGCCCTTCCCTGGAGGTCTAGGTCCAGTCATCTTCCCAGAGATGGGACAGGCCTTCTGGGTCCGCACCAGCGGGCCTTCCCAGGCCTCCCCCAGTCCCGGGAGCCGTGCCGTGAGCAATGCTGCTGTGCCAGATGCTGTTGGCCATCTGGGGGCAGAGGGGCACGCGCCCAGAAATGTCCAGGCCTCAGAGTGAGCCCGGGTCTGCCCTCTGGTTGGAGGGGGCTAAGGGCCTGCCTGCACAGGGGAAGGCAGAGGCCAGGCCAGTCACAGGACGCCCCTCCTACCTCAGCATGGCGACAGCAGCTAACATGAAATGCATCCTTTGTGCCAGGCACGTGGACTCGGCGGTCCTCACCGCGGCCTCGCGGCCACTGCTATTACCGTCCCAGGTTCTGGGTGTGGAGGCCGAGGCATCGCAGACCTGACTGAGGCCACACAGACTGGCCCTGCCTCGCCCTTTCATGGTGGGAGAAATGAAGTGGGCACCGGCATGCCCAGAGGAATCACGCCGTGCTCACCTCACACACCACCCAGCTCCCACGCCACAGACACCCGCCAACACCACGTGCTAGCAAATCTGCACAAACCCGTGAGAACACCTCCATCTACACTCAGTCAACAGTCATCCAACATGTAAATGTCCCGCACGGCTCCCAGAGGACACATGCGCATTCAGTTGCATGGGTACATGATACACGTGTGCAGATGCAAACTGCACATCACATTGCCAAAACGTTCCATCTTATACTTCTATTCTCCAGTCCCACCTCCCCCCGCAATGGGCTCACCCCACTTCACTCGCAGGCACACGCACAGCCCTGCACACCCACTGCCTTTCCTCCATCCCCAACATCTTCACCGGGGGACCTTCGGCTCCCCGAGGGCAGGGATCCTGTGCTTTTCACATTCCCACCGACCCCACCCAGAGCTGGCCCTCCACTGTTTATTCATTCGCTCAAAACATATTAGTGTGTACGATAGCCCACCCGAACGCAGCACATCCAAACTTGAATGAGCTGTAGCCATGAACTTGAATACAATGCTCCTGCACAGCCCAGGGCTGGACTGAGCGCTGTAATTCCTGCCCCGGGAACCGGAGGGGTGCAGGCGTGGACATGAGTGCGCACACAGCACGGAGGGTGTGTGATGCGTGCCCAGCAGGACACTCAGCCCCTCCCGTTGTTACAACAGGCCTACTAGTTGAGGGCGCCCCCATTTACACAGGAGGCAACTCAAGTATCAAACTCTAGATCGCCTGGGTGAGGTGCCAGCAAGGCCGGGGGTACCCAGTGTCTAAGACCAGGGAGGTGTCCTGTACATTCCTGTGAGAGGGGACGGGTATCGGAAGGCCCGCCTGGGAAGAAATCTCCATCGCGGAGAACAAAATTTCATCCCGGTCAACGAATGTATTTCTCAGGAAAGTTCAGAGCCCCGAGAGGACTATCTGCCTGCCGGTCCCGTCCTGGGGAGGCTTAATTCTGCGGAGGAGTGGGGGTGCTGGGCTAGAGCGTGGCTGGGCAGTGATGCCCCTCATCTGTGGCAGGAGCCTGCCAACCAGGGTGCCTGCTGCTCACTGTGCCTTCGGGCAGGGCACAGAGGGTGGAGGACCCACCCCTGTTTTAGGTCAGAGTGGCCTGGACAGAAGCCAGAGCCTGTGCTCTCAGAGGGAAGCTCTGGGCAGCCCCCTCCCTGGGCTGGGCTGCCACCCTGAGGTGGGGCGGGGACCCCCAGAAGTTACTGAGACCCAGTGGGCGAGGTTGCCTTGCCCTGAGTCTGGTAAGGTATGTGGGGGGTGTTCGTGGCTTTGGGTGCTGCCGCCCTGAGCTCCCAGGACAGCAGGTGCGCCTCCCATCCAGGGCTATGCTGGGCCCTGGAGCTTTCAGGGCCTTTCGTGAGCAAATGAGAAGCAGACCCAACTGAGGGTTATACCAGTTGTCCTCAAGCCTGCAGAGCAGCCACAGTTTCTCTTAGCAAACACTGAGGCAGTCCTGAGCCTCGGCCAAGAGGCCTGGGGCCCCAGAGGCCAGGCAGGGGTGCAGGGGAGAGAGCAGAGCATTCCTCATGTTGTACTGGAGTAAAGGCCCCCACACAGGCCGGTGGGCGGGTGGGGGTGCAGGGCGTTCCGACAAGTTCTGCTGCGATGGAGGATCACAAGGTAGGGAAGCAGGAGGACATTCCCCAGTGTAACAGGCCGTGCACACATGCAGGGAGACCCACGGCAGAGCAGCAAGGACAGCTGCGGTTTCCTCAGGGCTGACCAGGTCCTAGCACTGTGTTCAAAGCTACAGCAGGAATATACTCTAACGCTCCCACAACCCTGTGAGCTAGGTACCATTCCATTTTACAGATGAGGAAACAGGCCTGGAGAGGGTTATCAGAGGTCCCAGTGTGTGGACAGTAGAGGGAGGGGAGACAATGGTGATCAAGGCTCGGGAGGAGAAGCCTCTAAGGCAGTGGTTCTCAACCTGTGGGTCGCGACCCCTTTGGGGGTTGAACGACCCTTTCACAGGGGTCGCCTAAGACTATCGGAAAACACATATATAATTACATATTGTTTTTGTGATTAATCACTATGCTTTAATTATGTTCAATTTGTAATGATGAAAATACATCCTGCATATCAGATATTTACATTATGATTCATAACAGTAGCAAAATTACAGTTATGAAGTAGCAACGAAAATAATTTTATGGTTGGGGGTCACCACAACATGAGGAACTGTATTAAAGGGTCGCGGCATTAGGAAGGTTGAGAACCACAGCTCTAAGGGGTGAGGGCCTCCAGCCCTAATGGGGCGGGGGCGGGGGGGCACAGGAGGGCCATATCCTCCCACTGGAACCCTCTCAGACCCCCACACAAGGCCTGGGTGAGAGAGGAAGCAGCGCACTGGCTCCTGCGAACTCCCCGCAATTCCTAGAATTTGCTGTCCCCGTGTCCTTTCCTGGAGCCCTCTGCACAGCTGGAAGCCAGGCTTGGCCCTGGGCCTGACCCCAGAACCACCTTAACATGGCACAGCTCATGGACCCTCTACTCAGAAAATGTACCCTGCACAATTTGGGGGCTCCTAGACCCCAACAAACTCTCCATGGCCCTCAGAGGGGAGCAGAGACGTTCTTGTGCGTCACCAGAGGGCTCAGAGGCCCAAGGCGCAGACTTCCTCCAGAGGGAAATGAAAGTGGGTGTGTGCCGGCCATGCGTGCTTCCTTCAGGCCTGGGACACACACCGGGCCTCCCAGGCGCAGCCACTGGGGACAGAACGAGGGACATTCGCACCTCCTCTCCCTCCACTGGTTTCTTCAGGCTCTCTGTCTGCAGCAGCCACCATCATGCCGGAGGGGGAGCAAGCCCGGGGCGCCCCGCCCTCCACATGACACAGCGAGACCTGTCTGCTCCCAGCACCTCCAAGAACATCTTACAGAAAGGGAAACTGAGGCTGGAGATGGCGCTGGGACAAGGAAGCACCCAGTCTCTCGGGCTCTGGAACTCGAGAGACCAAAAGCCCGGCTGGTTTGGGAGCTAACTGTCTGCTGTGCAGAGTCACGTCAACCTGGTTAGTGATGAGAGCTGCCACGCAGTGAGCAGTTACGGTGCTGACAGCCACCGTTTCTCTTAGCAAACACCGAGCTGAGCCCTCCCAGCCCACCTCGTGACGCTCCGTTACAAGGGGGCCAAGCAGAGGCAGGCACATCTTATTGATCAGAAGAAAGAGGGTTAGAGAAGTCTTAGACTTACCCAAAGTCACCCAGCAAACGACAGGTGTGGGTTTCATAATTGCTCCCAACACTGTCTTGGGAAAGACACTGGGCGGCCCCATTTTAAGAGCCTGGGGGGTGAGGCAGGGGCAGGAGGGAGGCCCAAGCCCCGTACAGGGAGATTGGGGTAGGAGCAGCGACTGGAGCTGCTGACAGAAGGCAGGCAGTCCCCATCTTTCAGGCCCTGGGCCCAGCTCCTTGTGGGACGGCGATGACACAGCTCCCAGGGCCTTTACACAGACCCCCAGGCGCAGCACCGTCCCACACAACTTCCTGTGCTGATGGGGCCCCTGAAAACTGAAATGTGGCCAGTGTGATACCGACTGAGGTTTTAATTTAATTTAATAGACGTTTAAATGGCCACATGTGGCTAGTGGCTGCATAGGACAGCACAGTAATCCAGTGCTTCTCCCTACAGTTGGGGGCCCGACGAGGGCTCCCCCACGTCACATGGTCCACTTGGAAAGCCACAGCTGGCCAAGAACTCGGGCCTCCTCCTTTCTTCCTGGGTGATTGCCTTTGCTGTGACCCACCGATGCCCAGGGTGGTCATTTAAGAGACAGTTGTTGAGCACCCAGCACTGACACGGTATGGGTGCCCCATCCTGCCACTCATAATATAGTGGGGCCGACACCGGGTGCACAAGTGACCCCACAAACAGTGCGGGTCCTGGGCATGCAAAGGAGTGGAAGGAACGCAGGGGACAGGGTACCGGTCTGTGTGGGTGTCTGGGGCGGGGACCAGGGAAGGCTCCCGGGTGGTGACATTTGAGCAGGGCCTGGAAGCAGGTGGATGGAGGAGACAAAAAGAGGGCACCTCGAGTCCTTTTCCCCTCCCCTCTGAAGCGCCCCCCCCCCCCATTTTCACAGCCCTCCCTCTATACGTCGGGGCTGAAACAGAACCTGTTAAATCTGTGAATCACCAACCAGGCTACACCCTTAGGAGGCGGAGAGGGTGCCCATAAGTCTCCTGCTGCCCCAGGCCTGACTCTAGCAGCCCAGAGGCTGCCCCGTCACCTGCCCTGGAGTCCCAGCCCCGGAGAGCTGAATGGCCCACACTGATTTGAAACCTCCGGGGCCTAGCGGTCACCCCGGAGAGACTGGGACAGGCTCCACAAACACGGCCTCTTTTTCCAGGAGAGAGCAGAGGGCGCCAAGGGGAGGTCTGGCCAAGTTCCACCAAGTTCCCAGAGCTCCTCAGAAGAGCTGGCTGCCCTTGCCCCCCACCATGGGCGACCACAAAACAGGAACCCTGTGACAGGGCAGGCTTTCCATTGCGTCAGCAGAGGCAGGGGCATTCCCGCAGCAGAGACCCGACCTCGCATGCTCCCCCACTTCCCTGCACGGACTCCGGTCTACGGCTCGGCAGCAGCTACTCCTGGGCGTCCTCTGTGGCTCCCACAGCCCTGGGACAAGATCTGTGCTCCCCAGCGGGCTTTCAGCACTGGCTCCACTTCCCCCACTCACCTCCACCAAGTCCTCTGGAGGGACATCCTCCCTTCTCCTGAAGTGCCACACTTCTCCTGGTTCCCCGTCTTTGCACCTGCAGGTCCTCCCACCCAAATCCTACCCATTTCCAAAACCAAGTTCCACCTGTGGGTTCTTGGACTCGCGTCCTCAGCTCACTTCTGTCCTAAATCTCCGTCCTTCAAGGCCAAAGTTGTCCAGAGGAACTTTCTGCCACAGTGGAAACATGCTCTAATCTGAGCTGCCCAGTCTGACGGCCACCAGCCACATGTGGCTGCTGAACATTTGAGATGTGGCGAGTGACTACCATCCTGACTGCAGAGTTCCAGGTGCAGCTCCCTCTGAGGCCTGGAAGAGTAGGCCACTCCAGCCCCAAAGTCACCATCACCCCCCTCTTCTTTCTAGAGCTCTTAGGGTGTGGAGCCTGGGCCTCTGCTCATTCAGTTCTCCTTGCCCTGCTGCACCAATATTCCCACTGAGTCCCCAGACTCGGTTCCTGCCCTTTGTCCCCCCCCCCCCCCCCCCGCCCACCTCCCAAGCACGCGCGCGCGCGCACACACACACACACACACACACGCACACTCTCTAGCATGAGATCAGTAGTTGGACTCCGGAGTGCAGTCTTCCCTTTTACAGATGAGAACACAGCAACGTTCTCAGTACAGAGATGAGAACAGAGGCCCCCAAAGGGGAAGTGACTTGCCAAAGGTCACACACTAATTTGACACCAGATCACAGACATGATCACTTGAGGGCTAGGCCCCAACAGCCATGTTTCCACGAAGAGTGTGGGAATTATCTGGGCAAACTTTGTAAAACCAAAGCCCAAAGCCTTACCCCGGAACTACCAATCCGCCAATGTGACTGGGAGCCTTGGCCTCCTGGGATGTGGGTGTCCTGGCTAAAGCTCCTAATTCAACACACATGCACGAAGTACCCACTACTGCCCCAGGCTGGTCACTCAGAAGGCCTGGCCTGGCCTGGCCCCACGGTGGGTGGGGGCAGTGGGAGAACCCAGCAGAGTTGTGAGAGCTTGGAGAGGCCCCTGCAGCTAGCTCCAAGCTCGAGTGGGTGCCATGGCTGGGGCTATTGAGAGGGAGGTAAGGGCCTACTTCCTAAACCTGCTCAGGCAGGAGGATAGCAGAGCGCCCGGCAGGCCCAGCCCAATGCTCTGGGCGGCAGAGGTCAGTCAGTTTTGAAGGGCACACAGGACAAATCAGACAGACTCTGGGGAACAAGAGTGCTGTGGGCATCCCCAGCAGAGGGGGGGGTGGTGGAATCCTGACTCCTGGGAAAAGCACAGTGAGCAGGAGGCTTGAACACTCCCCCTACCACACTCGAGCCTGGAAAGCTGGGAGTGTCCCCAAAGGCCCCCTTATCCCTCAAGCTCCACTGGATGGGCCTTGAAGACCCACTTTCCGGTGTGCTGGGACCCCTGGCCAGGAGCCACCCCCAGTCAGACCTCCCCTCCAGTCAGCTCAGGGGCATGGAGAGCTACAAGCTGCAGTGAGCCTGATGCTGGGCAGAGGTGGGCACCTCAGGACACAAGGACAAGGCCAGAGCAAGTGACCTCACCTGAGGGTTGGAGCAGGAAACTGAAGCAAAGCACAATGAAACCTTATCTAAGTCTCAAGTTCAAAATGGCAGACTGGACAGTGGGATTTACAGTGCACCGCGAGGGCCCTAGCTTCACGCACACCGCACTGCGTGTGACCTTGGCAGGAAGGCCCCTCGCCCACCCAGGCAGGGGCTGCCTGTCCTTCCCTGGCCGCGGTGAGTGCCCAGGCGCTCCCTGGGGAGCTGGCAGTGAATTGGGGAAGTGATTGTTTTTCCCTGAGCAGGCTCCCTCGTGGGCTGCTGCTTCTCTGCCGGCCCCGGAGACTTTGCTCCCGCAGCTGCGGCTTCTGGGGAGCGTGGCACGGTCACGGCCCATGGCATGAGGGGCAGCACGCCCTGGCAGGGTGGGAGCAAATGTCCCCCAATTCTCCTACCCCAGGGCTGGGGCCTGGGCACCTTCTCTGGGGAGGGGCTAGCGGACCTGGCCACAGGCCCACTGACAGTCCTTCCCGTGGGGAAGAGCCAGTCTCTCCCTCAGGACCGTGTTGATCAGGTAAACACCTCCCTCGCCCGGAGCCTCGCTCCCTCTCCTTCCAGCTCTGCCAGCTCAGAACTCTCTGTTCCCGGACCTGGAGCTGAGCTGGCTCTCCCGCCCGATCGATGGGTGAGTTCACAAAGCCTGACGCCTACCAGGCACCACAACAGTCCTGAGGGAGGTCTGAGGCTGCTCCTGGGACGGCTGCCTACCCTTGCCCCCTGGCTGACCTCAGCTGGGTGGCGGAGCCCTGGCAGAGGAGTCGGAGAGCTGGAGCTCATGCCACTTCCTGGGTGACCTTGGGCAAAACAGAGCCTCAGCTTTCTCCTGGGCTACATGGGAGCAGCTGGCTTATCCATATTCCCTCACCGGGAGGCTGTCAAAATAAAGTGCTAAGAAAATGGAAGGCGCCTTTATCAAACGGACTCACCCTGCACGGCCACACCTGTGGGCTCTTGGACTAGTGTCCTCAGCTCACTTCTGTCCTAAATCTCCGTCCTTCTAGGCCGAAGCGGTTCAGAGGAACTTTCTGCCACAGTGGAACCTGCTCTAATCTGAGCCCTAGGGTGACAGCCACCAGCCACGTGCGGCTGCTCAACATCTGAGATGTGGCGAGTGACGACCATCCTGGCTGCAGAGTTCCAGGTGCAGCTCCCTCATCCTTCCTCTGAGGCGTGACCCAGGAAGAGCCACCAGGAAGCTCCCAGGCGGGACTCGGGCTGACCATCTGTGGGAGCGCCTCTCAGGCTGACTGGCCGACACCAGACTGGGGGCTCATCTCAGAGAGCCCAGGGACTAAGCATGGCCCGGCTCTTAGTTCTCAGCAAACACCGACTTCAATCCAGAAGTGCTCTTTCAATCCCTCCAGCATCTCCCACTCCGATAGGGAAAACAGCCCTGGACCAGCTGTCCCCTCATTCCGTCACTCAGCAGTCATCGAGCATCCACCACTTGCTGGGCACTGTGACTGGCACTGGGGGAGACAGTGATGAGTAACACATGGCCCCTGCCTTCATGGAGCTCACAGTCAAGGCCTTGCTCCAGTCCCAGTGATAACTGGCTTCCTCCATCCCCTACTGGGTGGTTGACCTCAGACCCATCAGTTTCCCAATTGAAACGGGGGTGGGATGGGGGGGGGGGGAGGCAAGTCCTAAGTGCACAGACTGTGGTGAGAACTAAGAGGCAAGAAGAGATAGGTGAAGGGGCACTAGGAAGCAAGTATCAAACTCAGTGCCGGCTGCTGCTTCCGGTAGAGACCCAGATTCTCACCAAAGCATTGCTGTTCGGTGGTTTCTCACTAAGGAAGTTCAGGGTAAAAATAGCTCAGGAGGGGACTTGAATCCAACTAGTTTGGGGGTAGTCACTGCCTGGCTACTAAATAAGAAAAGGGAAGAGGTGTATTAGTAGCCACATGGATCTCAAGACTCACTGTCCCCCCGTCCTAAAGCCCCCAACACACAGTGGGACAGGGCCTTTGGCCCTGTATTGGATGGGAGAGGGGTTTCACGTGCAGAGCCCCAGAACTGGAGAGGGGCTTAAGTCCCCATACACCACCTGGGTCACCCTGATTTCAGGACAGTACCACCTTGCCCTCTCCAGCTCTTCCCAGCCAGATTTCTGGCCCACTGTAGCCCACTCTCAAGGATAGGCCTTTAAGAAGCACTCTGGCACCAACTGCGTACCAGCTGCCCCACAAAACCTTCCTGCTGAAGAAGGCACAGCCATGCCCAGTGCCCATCTGGCAGTCTGGCCTAATAGTCAAGGGCAGGGGACCTGGGACCCCACCCTGAGAATGAAAGTCTCCTGAAGCCCATCTAAGGAGTGCCATCTACCTGCACTGGTGCAAAGGGTTAGGGCAGGGAAAGTCAGATCCCTGCCCTCTTCTGGTCTCACCCAGCCTGGTTTCCAGTTGGATCCAGGAACTGGGACCTAACTAGCGCCATGGGTAACAAGACTTATAAGATCCAAACACCAAAACCACTGGCTCAAACCTTTTAGCCCCAGGGCAGTGATCTGAGAAATCTACTCTAAGGTCTTAAAGATCTTTACAGGCTGGTGTCAGGCATCCCAGAAAGGCCCCTTCCTGCTCTCCAGTGCAAACCTGTCTCTTGCCTCCTCCAGCCAACCTCCCTAGCAAACAGTTGTCAGAAGTCTGTTTTGCACCTACCCTCCCCCCTCCCGCCCCCCCAAGAGAGCCCTGCGGAAACGGTGGCATCACCAGCCACGGCGGGGGGCTCTGGAGGCTTTCAGCATTAGGGCAGCACCCTGACAAAGGAGCAGCTTGAAGTTAAGGACCCTTGGCCGCTGCCTCCGCGGAAGGCTTCCTGGCCATTCTTCTTTTTGCAATAGGAGTCTATTGAGGACTGAGCCTTGTAAAATGTCTGCTGGAGAGCCAACACTTCACCTTCGGGGAGCGGGTTCGGGGGAGCCCCTGGCCCCGGGGAGAAATGAGGACCCCTTCTGTGGGCGCACAAAACGGCCCGGTACACGCCGGTGCCACTCTCGCGGCCAAGCCTCGGGCTGACACCATGCAGCACACGGCGCTACCCACAATGCACCGGCCCTCTCTGTCACACACAGGCACGCACACTCACCCCGGCTCCCGGAGGGAGCCCGGCCCGGCCCGCGGGCGACCCGGCGCCGACCCCTTCAGCCATACACTTACCTGGAAGTTGCACCGGCCGCGGTCCCGCCCTGGCGCCCGCGGTGGGCTGGGGCCCCGCCGCCCCGGCCGCAGCGAGCGACTCTGGGCAGGTTTCAGCCGGCGCCGAACAAAGGCTGCACGCAGGCAGCGGGCGCCGCCTGCATCCCCGCTCCGCGCCCGGGCGGCGGCGGCGGCGACGCGGGGGCCCCGGCAGCTGCGGCGCCCGCTTGCTCGGCGCAGCCCGCTCCGAGGGCGCTCCGGCTCCCGCGCTCCCGCTCGCTGCTGCCCGCCACCGCCACCGCCGCCGCCGTCCGGCTACCGCACCGCACACATCAATTATTCATCGCCCGTCTCCAGCTTCCCGGGCGAAGCCAATCACAGGCGGAGGCTCCGCTAATGGGGCCGCCGCCGCCGAGGAGGCAGCCAGCCGCGCGCCCGGGCGCAAGCGACAGCCCTCCGGGGACGGGGATGGGCCGGGGGCGCGCGGGAGGCGGGGGCGAACGGGGCGCGCCAGCGAAACTTCCCACGGCCGGCGCCCTGCGCCCGGACCCCGCCGGCGCGACCACCCACCCTGCGTGCGCCCGCGTGGGGCTGGAGGACTAGGGGGGAGGTCGGGCGCGCCGCGGCGGGGAGGGGGAAGGGGAGGGAGGAGGAGGGCGGGAGGAAGATGAAAGGCTAGCAGACCTGTCTCGGTGTCTCCAGGGAACCTCGGCTCGCGCGCGCCTTACCCGCCCCGCGAGCCTCGCCGCCCACACCCCCGCCCCCAGCCCGCGGCCCGCACTCACTCGCGCGCAGACGGCCAGCCCAGCCACTTTGCTGCGAGGGAGCACGAGCGAGTATGAATCGGAGGCAGCTCACATTTCAAACTTGCACGCAGGGGTGGTGCTGGTGCACGCCGCCGCGGAGCGAACGCACCGCCCGACCAGCGGCGCTCCTGCCTCCGGGCGGGGGCGGCGGCCAGGTCCCTTCCCCCCCACCCTACCCCCCTCCGCCTAGGCAATTAATTGGAAGCGACGCTAGTGCAAGTGGGGCTCGAGGAGCGCTGTAGCCCCGAGGGGGCCACCGGTAGGGCGCTGGTGGGGGATGACTTCGGGTGTCTCCCGCCTCTCCACTCCCCCCCCGCCCGCAGCGAATCATCCCAAGTGGTCATGCTAATGAGGGTACCCCGCGTGGTGAAGGCGGAGGAGGGAGTTGGCCTAGAGGCGGCCGCGGGCCCGGGGAGGGGAGGAGGCGGGCACGACTGGGCGATCCGGATTGCGACGTCGACTTAAAGGATTTCGGGACGGGTTGGGGAGGAGGAGGCAGGCAGCATGGCATCTTCCCAGGCACAGGGGCCCCTGCCACCCTGGGGTTCCCCGAGTGTGGAGCCCGGGCTGGATGAGCGGGCGCACGTACACTCGAGTTCCTCGACTTCGGGGAGTTCCTGTGCCCTGCAGCCAGCGGCGATAGGGAAGCCGGGGGCCGCAGCTGCCTGAGGCCCCGCCCTTCCCCGGGGAGCTACTGCCTTCCTGACTTTGCATCCTGTGGTGGCCGTGGCCTCTTCCTTCCAGCCTGTCTGTCGCAGATGCTCCTGGCACTGAGCTGAGCTTACCCCAGGTGTACCCCTCCGCACGGCAGACACCCCTGGAAGCCCACCCGCTGCCCCACCCCAAAGGGCTCTTCGCCCCTCCCTCTTTGGTGGGCACTTCCCAGCACTATCATCCCCTAGGCCCCGGGGAGAAGCTATTTTATAGCCCTCTCCCCCGGCCCCGCCCACCCGCCAGTGAAAGTTTCTTGAATGGTGACCTAACTGCCCCAAACAATTAGGAAGGTAAGCGGGGCGCCATCATTCATCAGTAAAGGTAGCCAGAGCCGTCCTTAAAATCTCTGTTGGAGTGCCCTGCACTGCTCTCCCCACCATCTCAGGAAATAGATCAGGCTCACCAGCCTTTGCCATTGCATCTTCGACTTCGTTCCAGGATTACCGCCCCCCTCCCACCCCTTTTCAGTCTGAGCCTCTGGCTGCCCCCTAAACCTTCCGGTGGGTCCCACTGCCCACCCTGGAAGTGGAGGAGACAAATCACTTACCCAAAAATTATTTCTTACTCCTCGTTTGACATAAACAGTTAGCAGGCTCTAATCCCACCCACTGATACTTGAAACACCTCTTTGGGGGTTGGCATTTGTCATGAGGGTTTCCCCTGAGAGGGGATGATTAAATGGACTAATTCAGACTTTTTAACACTCTGCCTTTTGGACAAGAACTAGCTCCCTACAGGAGAGATTAATTGGCGTCCCCTTCCTGGGGGCCAAGCTCAGGGCCTCCAGGGGAAAAAGACTAACTTCTCTGCCCAGCACAGATCCCACCTTTGCTCATCTCACCTCCTCTAAAGAAAGGCTTCCTTTCGGACAATCCTTTATTTGCTGAGAGATTCATTAGGGTCCTGCCCATCCCAAGCAGCCCCACCGGGGTTTGGGGTCCCAGAGAGAAAAGCCCTGTGGGCAGCGAGAACTCTCCTCTTTCTTTGGTTGGCCCAGTGCCCATTGCAGACCCTCAGGGACAACATACTCCAAAGCCCAGTGCTCGGCCGAGACACCCAGAAACAGCCGGGATGACAATGTGGCCCGTCTTTCAGAAGAAACACTGAGATGGGTGTCTCGGTCCCGGTTTCTAACATTTGGTTTCAACCTCATGCCAGGGTTGCATACAGAATCCAAACAGCCAAGGCCTCAAGCAAGTAGGTCACTTTCCGCCTGGAAGCGCCCTCCCTAGAAGTTCTGTGCGATGATCGTTCTGAGCCACCAAGGACCCGAGGTTTGGAATTCGAAGGGTCGTCCTTCAAATACCCAGTATGTGTTGGCGCTATGCGGCCAGCCCCAGGCACTTAGTTCAGAAAACCGCTCCTATAGGTTGAGCTACAATTGGTTCCTGGAATTGAGCAGAGGTTTATACCAGAGGGACACACCTGGAGGCACTGCCTGGGAAACAGATGGCCCCACCAGTCCCCCTCCCCCACCTTCCAGGGACCCACTCAGGGAAAAGCCCTAGGGTGGTGTAGAAGAGCATGCATATGCTAACATTTAAGCTTCTCTGGCCTGGGACCTACAGTTTTGTACTTTCTCCAGGTAAGAGTCCCCCTCCCCCAAGTAATTAGGAAAACAAAATATTTTCAAGTTTGCATTCACCAGCCAAAGCTAGGGTTTTCACATGCTAATTTCAGGGTTGGCTCAGGGCCCCACTCAGGCACCTCTCCTGCCCAATTGGTAGCAAGCTCTCCTGAATACCACACTTCCCAGCCTAAGGAAATCCGGGTACTCCCACCAGTTCCTGCTTCAGAAAGGCTTCTCCCTACTAACTTCACATTCCAACTCCACTTTTCTAACTTCCAAAGGTTTGCTCAAAAGCCTGGGGCCCACAGTGGGCCGTCCCACCCCCTGGGCGCCTGCCTTGATAAGGATCTACAGGAAAGGGGCGCAGACAAAGGAGCTCCACCTCAGCGCTCAGTCGCTCTGTGAGCTCTCCGAGTGACCTCAGCGAGGGGGGCCCAGCCCGGGGAATGACTTGGGAGGCAGAAGAAAGGAAGAAAAAAGGGAGAGCTGCGCCCCGGGGCCCTGGCTCCTTGATGAATGCCCCAGAGCGCTCGCGAAGCCTGACTCGGGGATCAATAGCGGGTGGCTTTTCTTGCGCGTGTCTGAACTCCTCCTGCTGTGAGCCCTGTCGAGGAGGGGCGGCCAATAAATCACAGCTCTGCAGCCAGGAAGGGAGGAGGGTGGAGGGAGGATGCTGCCCCAGCTGGGTTAGCCTGTCACGTGGAACCCACCTCCACAGGACCCACCAGGCCCTGGAGGGAGGGGACTGCTCCGGTTGGGTCGGGTGTGGGAGAAGCCCCCTCTAGGATGCCAGCTCACCTACAGAGGGATGGGGCTCCCAGACCCTGAACCAGCTGTGCAGGCCAGTAAGGAGAAAAAGGGTAAAGCCACCTAGGATGTAGGTCACCCTGGGGTGGAAAGTGGCTCAGGGCTGGGCCGCCCCAGTGCAGAGCTTTGCGGGAGGCCTAGGGGCACACGAAAGCCAAGCTCCCTCCCCTGAGATTGAGGACCAAGAGGTGGCCCTTGGGGCACTGGGTCTTCCTGGTTCAGGCCTTGCTCATTCAGTAGGTCTCAACAAGGATCCCGAGGACTCAGAGATGTCACCCCTGCAGTGCAGGCTCAAGCACTCACAGGGAGAGGGAGGTAGACAGGAAGGCCCTGGGCAGGTCTGTGGGTGAGTGTGACAGGCATGAGCTCAGGTCCTGGGCCATCCACCTTCAGACAATTGGTCCTTTTCAAAGTGCATGGCAGGGAGCACAGGGCAGGAGTGGATGAAAGGACACACACAGGCCCCGAGTGCGTCTCCCCGACGGCTCAGGCAGCGGCCCTGGGTGCTGACTCAGGGGCGCTGCTTCCAGGGACCTTTTTCTGGGGCTTCTGTCCTCTCACCTCTGAGGGGACCGGGCACAAACTCCTGTGTCTTTTGATAATGCTGTTCCCTCTGCCCTTTCCACCGCCCTGGTCAACCTCTTCAATTCTGCCTGTCCAGGCACAGGTGAGGTTCAGCTCCTGGCCAAGGCAGGTGTCCCCCCAGGCCTCAGAACCCTGCCCACACACCGGGACAGCAGAGGGGCACACTCCTACTTGGGACACAGAGCTGGGCCCGAAGCCGGATCCAGGCCTCTGCTGGGTCCGGAATAACACAGAACCCACGGCGACAAGGCTGTCTGCCCGTGCCACTGGGGTGCCCTGGTTGCCAGGCTTGGGTCCAGGCACTTTCCAAGTATCAACACGCCGTCCTCACCAACAAGCCTCTCTGATAAGGTGTGATTATTGTTTCTACCCTAGAGACAACAACATCGAGGCACAGAGAGGTTTAGACCACCCGCTGCAGGATTTACGCTACCCAGCAATCGGACTGCAAGTGCACCTGTAACCATCGCACGCCATTTCCAAGATGGGCTCCGGGCCCAGAGCAGAGAGGCCGACACAGCCACACAGGGCTGTGCTGACAGGGGCGTCCCTGAGCCGTTTTACATCCTTTCCAGCACACATCGCATGTCCTGAAGAAATTCCTTTCCTTGTGCTTCTTTTGTGTTTGGTAACCACCTGGCATTTGGGGGTGGCTGGGACGCCACCTGAGGTGGGCTGGGGGACACGGTAGAGGAGACCTTCCTGGGTCCGACTCGCCACCGCACCCCTCCCCTATCCTGGCTTGACCCACTACCAGGCCCTCATCCTAAGCTCAGCCTGCATTCCCAGAAGTCTGCATTTGGCTTCTGCCCAAATCTTATCATTTCATTAAGAAAACAGAACTCACCCCTGCCCCACACCTCCTTTCCGCACCTCTGAGAAGCCCTACAATTGCGAGGTGAGTGGGGGCCCAGGAAAGCCCCCTGCCAGGCCGAAGGAGAGAGGACGGGGGAGGGAACCCAGGAACCAGGTACAAAATGGCCAGAGGTGGCCTCACTCTCCAAGAGCTGCCGCCTCTCTACGTGCTCAGCTGGGAAGGTGGCCACCTCCAAGGCTGTCTGCCCGTGCCACTGGGGTGCCCGCAGCCCCTCAGCCACCTAGGTATCATGTGAGCAGAGAAGCCAGCAAACGGGCTAGAGTGGATCAGGAAGGAACTGTCCATGTCCCCTATGAACGAGCTGTGGAGGGAAGGGACGGGCCTGGGTTTGGAGGCCGAGACTCAGGAAACAAGTGCTGACCAGCTGGTGCCCTGGACAAGTCACTCAGGCTTCCCGGGGCTCCGCCTCCTCATCTGTAACCTGGGAGCGAGGACACCTAACAGCAGGTCCTAGGGAGGACGGAAGGAGGTAACAGTGATGATTCTCCAGCGGTTGGGAGCGTGCTGTTGTGGGTGGAACTGTGTCCCCCAAAGATGTTGAAGTCCTGTGACCGTGACATTATTTGGAAATAGGATGAGGCCGTTGGGGTGGCCCTTGATCCCATATGACTGTGGACTTATAAAAAGCAGAAATTTGGACAGAGAGAGAGAGAGAGAGACATGCACACTGGGAGAATGTCGAGTGAGGAGCCACATGTCAGGGACACCGAAAGCTAGAAAAGGGGCCTGGAACAGACCCTTCCTACAGCCGTCAGAGGGGGCCTGGCCGGGCCAACACCACACCCTGACCTTGGATGTCTGGCCCCCAGAACTGTGAGACGTATGTTTCTGTGGTTTAAGGTCTGTGAGTCTTTGTCACAGCAGCCCCAGCAATGAATACCCACGGTGACGCTGTGACACGGAAGTTGCAGAACATCATTCTCGGCTCCTATCCCTCCAGCGACTCCGGCTTGCTCAGTGCAAAACGCGAGTACTTATGGCCCACAAGACCCCGGTGACCGGGCCCTCACCCCCCTGACCTCGTTTCCTCCCCCCAGTTACTCTGCTCCCGCCTTGCTGTCCCTCTGGCTGCCGCTGCCCCAGATGCACCCTCAGGGGTTTGCGGGGCAGCTCTTCTCCGGTCCCAGGCTCCTCCTGCCTCCTGCAGGCTCTTGCTAGGTGACCCCTTCTAGGGAAGCCCTCCTCAGCCACACTGGCCCACCCTGCTGCACTTGTCCCTGACTCGGCTCTCCCTGCACACTTGTGACTGGCCTTTGTGAATTACTCCTCTCGTTCCCTCTGTCTTCCTTCCAGAAGGCAAGCTCCCTGTCGACGGTGACTTTTGTCCCTTCTGTACAGATTATTTCCACAGCACCTGGAATGTGCTAAGCAGATGTGTGCTATTTGCTGCCTGAATGAGTGAGGGGGTCAGGAACGAATGAGTGAGCAGCAGGGTCTGTGAGCCCTGCCTCCCCTGCCCGCCCAGGTCCCCGGCCCGCTGTGTGGAAGAACATGGCTGTTTCTCAGTGGAGGCAGCCTGCTCAGACAGGAAGCTCAGGCGGCTAACAAAGGGGCTGCCGGAGGTGGTGGGAGCGCAACACCCAGGCCTCTAATGAATCTTTCCCCATTGATTTCTGGAGTCGCCTTTGAAGGCCAGGGACAGCGAGGCAGCTCGAATGTCCATGCCTCAGCAGTCCTGGGGTTTTATTGCTCTTCCAGGACTCAGCTTTGACAGGGGCTTCCGGATGGCCCCGGGGTTGGACTGACATAAGCTCCCTGCAGTTGGAAAGGCAATTTCCTCTCCTGTTGAAGCTGTCTGTTTGTCGGTCTCACTGCCTGGCTGTGCAGCACACCTCCCGTCTGGGCTGGGGCAGCAGGATTCCACTCCTGATTCTCCCCAGACAAAGGCTCGTGCAGGCCCAGGAGGATGGCGTCCACTTTGCAGAGGGAGAAACGGGGCTCAGCAGGGAGCGGGGAGGGGGGCGGGAGATGGAGGGAGGGAGGATTTAAGGCCACACACACAGTCTGACCCAGAGCTGAGTGCAGGCTTGGGCCACACTGGGGTCGAGTGGCTGCTGGAGCCCAGCATCTGACCCCACTGTGCCCCCAGTCTTGCAGGGCCTGTTGTGTCCAGCACTTTCCCCTACAGGGCCTCTACTGGCTTTGGGGTGCTACGGTTGGTACGAGCAGAGGAAGGGTGGTTGAGAAGCACGCCGAAGCACCTCTGTACGTTCTGGGCAGCAGTAGATAGAAGCCGTACAAACGTCCCAAGCCCATTACAGCTCATCAGGAACCCGACATCACCAGGGGCACTCCCCTCCCTCCTTTCTTGACAGAGAGATGCCTGCTCGCTCCCAGCCCATGGCAGCCCAGGGATCCAGTGGCCTCCTTTACGCCCCAGTGTGGTCCCAGGTGTCCCCCACTCCCTGGGGCTTTGGACTTGAGCAGACAGGCCATGTAGGAATGTCTGTCTGGGGAAAATCCAAAGTGGCCGCCAGGGCAGGGCAAGGAGTGGGAGGCCTGATGTTGCAATCAGGATCTGCAGAGCTGAACTTGGCAGGTGGGAACAGCACACTCCTCTGCCTGACGCCAAGTGCCCAACTGAGATAGACTCTGCCTGGGAGAGAGACTTGGGGGCTGGCTGTGTGACCAAGAGCAGGTCACGGTGTCTCTCTGGGCTATAGCCACCCTCCCCAGCCCCTAGTGACGACATCTAGTGCAGGTGCTAGATCTCAATTGCTGCTGAGGGCACTGGTCTCCCCAAGTCCAGCTGAGAAAGCCCCAAGAAGTGTCACTACTGAGCTGACCACCACTGATTTCCTATAGAGACCAGAGCAGGCCAGACAAGATGCCTACAACACATGGAGTCCTCTTAAGGCAAAGAAGCCAGTTCCAAAAGAGAGGGCCCATTATGCTCCCATTCTTGTCCATTTACTGGCATCTGTAGGCATATAATTTTTGGTGCACTCTGAATTCCATAAGTGGCAGGGATTTTATCTGTTTTGATCACTGTTATATCCTCGGTGGCTTTGTACCCAGCACATAGTAGGGACTCAACAAATATTTGTTGAATAATGGCTATTCACCAAGTCATCCCATGATAGTGGGATTTCAGCTATTCTTTACTTTCTTTATAATTTTCTTAATTGTTTACAAGGAGTATGTGTTATTTTTGTGATTAGAAATAAACACCCCATGAAACCACTTTCATTTTCGAGTTAAGTGAATACAAAGTTAAGACTTTCCCCCCCAAAAGGTGCTGTGCACCATCTTCAGAAGCAATAACTCGAGGGTCAAGCATAGAACGACTCCGCGTAACCAAGTGTTCTTCAAGGCCCAGCCTGTGAGTGGCCTGAGCATGACATGGACAACAGGCATCCTTTCCCTCTCCACAGGGCACAATTCCATCCCAGCAGTCTCTTGTCTGGACCCCTGGAATAGCCTCCAAACGGTTTTCCTGGCCTCTGACCCCTAGGTTCCTCCTCTACCTGCTGAGCCTTTCTAAAAGACAAATCTGATCATGTCACTCCCTTGTCTAAAACCATCCATGGCTCCCCAGTACTCTCAGAATCAAGTTTCAAATTCAAGTTTGAGTTCCTTAGGCGTTCAAGGCCCTGGAAGTCTCATGCATAGTTTCTGGAAGGGACCTTTTGCAACCCTCAACCTGGGTTGCTCCTGTCTGGGTGCCTCCAACAAGTTCCTTACAGGCATTTATAATCCCTGGTTTGCTCACCTTCACTGGAGGCAGGCTCTCCTTAGAAACCGACTGCCAATCATAGTTGAACAGGGTCTGGGTGCCAGCATGCAGCTGGGAAGGGAAACTGCCACAAATCCCAGGGTGGCAGGGAAGCTTTCCCCCCGCCATGCCCCCACCCCTCGCCCTCAATCTGGGGGCCTTTCCAAGGGGATGAGGAGCCAGATGCCCTTGATGAATTGAAAGGCAGGGCAAGCCATGGCCAGCATCGTGGACTGGGGCTCTTAAGAAGGAAAAAAAAATCAGCCCTGGGATCTCAGCCCTTAGGATGCTATGGTTGGGGCCAAGCAGTACTACTTCTTCACTGCCTCAGTTTCCCCATTTGGGGTGCAGGCAGTATTCTGGGATGCATGGTAGAAAGCTGCAGCCCTGGGAACACTGGTCCCCTCAGCAAGGGGAGCCCATGCCCCCCTCGGGCCCCAGACAGACCCGGGAGTGTGGTGTGTAATTGAATTTGGCCTAATTACCTAATTGCACTGAGGAACAACCAGGACTGACAGAGACCTCGGGTGGTGGGAAGCAGGAGCCAAGAGGCAGTCCCCAGGTTGCCTACGTAGGCATTCAGGGAAGCAGTGCCAGGAACTAGCACCTTCCTGTCCCTTAACCCCCAGGTGGCTTGGAACCCTGGTGTCACTGTTCCCATTCTAAAGGTGAGGAAACTGTGGTTCAGAGGGAAGCATGTTGCACAAGGGACACCAAGTCAGAGACGTAGAGAGGAAATATGAACCCACATTCCTCCTGCACCTGGGGCCTTTGCACATGCTGTTCCTTCTGCCTGGAATGCCTTTCTCCAGCTTCCTCTCTGGGCATATTTTCTCCTTGCAGCCTTCCTGCTAAGGCCATTTCCTCAAGAAAGCCTTCTCTAAGCTCCCAGGCTCGTGCCCCCCCCCCCCCCCACCTGTCTTTATAGAAGCCATCAATGATTACATCATCAGGAATCTGTCACCACGGTGCACTCCCCTCCCTCCTCTCCCGACAGTGCTGAGTGCGCTCCCAGGCTCCTGGTCCCCTCCACCTGCCTTTGCAGAACCCACCAAGGATTACATCACCGGCGAAGGGCACTTATTCCCAGTCTGGAGCTCCTGGAGGACAAGGGCTACAGCCGCCTCGCGCACTCTGCCCGGCACCCAGCACAGGCCCGGGCACAGGGGTGCTCACACCTGTTGGCTGAATGAGCGGCTGAATACCCTGTGCCTTCCGGGCCTTTTCCAGACACAGTCGATTGGTTTTCTGCCACCTCTGGCCTGAGTCCTGGGGGTGAGGGTCTCATCTACAAGAAGTGCTGCACCTGGGGCTCTGCCAGGAGTCCTCAGTGTCGGGGGAGCTAGAGTGATGCTGCAGGGCAGACGCGCGCCCCGGACATACTGGCCCTCAGAGTGGATGGGCAGGAGGTCCACTCTGAGGCCCTGAGCTGGGCTGCAGATACAAGATCCCACTGTTGGGGGGCAAAGGGACAGGCCCAGGGTCACTCAGCTTCAAAGGGCCAGAGCTGGAAGCCAGGCCTGCCCAAATCTGGGACCTGGGCTCACTGCGCCTCACTGCGCTGTGAGCGAATGAACAAGGCTAATTTACAGAAGGTCAAGTACTTTAATCCAAAGAAAACCATGTGAATGGTGGGATTTCAGGGCTCATGAGATAAGGCAGGACAGAGGCAGTTGCCCACTGGGCTAATTCACAAGGCAGCTCTGCTCCCAGAATGCATTAGGCCTCCATTCATCCAGGACTCGGGCTTGTCAAGCCTCTGGCCTCCTGCCTCCTTTTGGGACGTGGTCTGACCTGGCACCCAAGTGTGTGGGTCTGGAGCAGGACTGCCTGGGTCTAATTCTAGCCCTGCCACTTGCTGGCTGTGTGGCCTTAAGCGAGTAATTAACCTCTCTGACCATCAGTTTTTTCTTAATATCTTTGTAAAGATGGACCAGGTTAAGGACTCAATACAAGTTAACTCCTTAACTGATTAGGTGTAGTAGTAGAATAATGGGAGTATTAGAAGTTTAGCATGGCAGTATTAATAACGGTAGCATTACAGTAACTGTAGCAGTCCTGGGAGTACCAGTACTAGTAGTATTGGGAAGAGTATTCGTGGTGTTTTATCATGCCAGCCCCATCCTGGTGCAGTGAGGGACTGGGATGACTGCCCCCTCTCTCTGTGCCAAGCTCCTCTCAGATAAAAGTAGGGGGTTGGGCCAGGTGATCCTGAAAGGCCCCTTGCACTCTGACCTCCACGCCAGAGAGTAATAGTTGCAATAAAAACAATACCACTATCGATACTTATTATTTATGCTTATCATAGGCCTGGTGTTCTCCCAAAGGCACTGTCCTCCTGCTTCCCCTTCCTCTCCAGCACAGAGCATCCTCCTCCTCAACCCAGCCTTCTTCCTCTCACAGCTGATTTTTTTGGTGGGATGTTTTCTCTACCCAATGGTTTCACCTCAGCGACTGGATGTGGCAAATGGATGCCGAGTTTTCACACCATGCAGGGCACAGTGAGGGTCACCCCATGTAATCCTCAACACCAACAACCCTAGGAGGGAGGTATGGTTAGCCCCATTTCCTGGCACAGCTAAAGCTCAGAGAGGTGGTGTCCGTGACCTACAGCCACACAGCATGAAAGCAGGGGAGCAGCATGCAAGCCCAGTGTGGCCTACCTCCACACCTGAACGGGTCCTGCCCTCCCCACCCCCAGCCCCACTCAGGTGCTCCTCGGCCCCAGTCCTCCCCTGCCGAGAGGGCATGAGGTCTCTGTGTATTCAAGGAAGATGACATAGTCCATGGACTCCACAGACGGACCCTTCCTCCTCCCATTGGCACGGCCCACCTGTCTCTGCCTTGGTCCTCAAGACTGAAGTCCCTGCTTCCATGGCCACCTGAGAGCCAGCGCAGTCACAGCTGGACTGGTCAGCGCTGGGTCTCAAACAAGAGGTGGTCAGTGATGTAAAAAACCTCTGGAGTTTTCTTGCCGAACTGGAAGCCCTGCTAGTTCTGGGCATGTGTCTCCTGTGGTCTCAGGTGGTCCCCTGCACAGAGGCTGCCCTGCTGGGGGCGCTGGATCCCCCAGAGCCAGCCAGGGCCTTCCTCCTGGATGCCACCGCTCCTGGGTCAGCTCCTGGCTGTGAGCACGTGGGGGTCTGTGACACTGAGCTGAGGCAGCCTTTTCTGCACAAGGAGAGACCCCGGACCCCAGAGCCCAGCCTTGATGGACCAGGACAAGAGTGCCTTGTAGGAAACAGACCCTCACCTGCAAGGCCACCTCCACACCCCCTTCCTCTCTCTCTAGATGGGCAGTCCCTGTCCTGCTCTCTTCTTGTTTTTCCTCTCTCACAGTTCTCTCTCCATTTGGGGTAGGAGGAGAAGAACCAGATGCAGAAGCCCTGTCCCCCGGGGGCGGCACACCAGTCTTCCCCCGGAGACCACCCAAGAGCCTCACTTCCACAGCGGCTCACAGCCAAGCAGCCGGCGATCTGGCCACACTTCCCTGCACTTGGCTTCCCCATGGAGCACCACAGCACACCCATTTCCTGCCTGCTGTCTGCACGGGGAGGGCGCGCTCCCATCTTCTCTCTCCCAAGCTCCATCTCACAGACCTGAGCCCTCCACACACGGGGCCCCTGCCGCCCGGCCTCCGGGCAGACGCTTAATTGGGAGGAAGTGATTCTAAACATCTGGGGTGCACATCTGAGAGTGGGCTCAAGACCACACGGAGCCCGGAGGAAATGGCAATACAGGCAATTATGTCACTTCCTCAGCTGAGGGTGCTCAGGAGGGGGCAGCACCAAAGGCAGCAGGCATTTCGGGGGCACAGTCCAGGCCTGGGCTGGGGCAGATCAGGGGCATCTGTGGACAGTGAGCCTGGGCCCCAGGGCAGAGGATGCAGGGTACTCCAGGCAGAGCTGAGCTGCAGTCCCCAGAGGAAAGGGGAGACAAAGGCAATGAAGGCAAGAGAAGGAAAGAGAGGGAGGGATAGAGGGGGAGAAGAAGGGGGCAGGAGAGGGAGAGAGTGAGAGAGGGGAGGGAGGAGGGAAATAAGGAGCGGGAGGGGAAGAGAGGGAAGGGCAGAGGCAGAGGACTATTTTGCTCAGCTTACAGAGGCCTCAGGCTTCCAGGGCACGGAGCTGCCGGGCAGCCAACCCATCAGGAGGCGGAGAGACCCTGCCCTGGCCCTGCTGAGACCCCGGGCATGGCCGCCACTTTCTGAGCTTCTGTTTCCCTGTCTGGAAAAGGGGCCAGAGCTCTCCCTGTGGGGGAGTCAGGGTTCTCCTAGGTGAGGTGATGGTGGACCGGGGCTATCCCTGCCCTGACACTCAGTTTTCCAACCCTTCGGGGCTGGGAGCTTACTGCTGGGAGTGGCTGGCCCAGGAGGTTCCCCTCTTCTTCAGCCCCCCTTTGCTCATGTGGGCCTGTTGACTTTATGCCTTCCCTAAGCACACCCAGGTCTGTGAGCTCCTGGAGGGTTCCCTAAGTGCCAATCACCGCGTCGGCATATAAATGAGGGCCCGCGCCGCACGCACCATGGAAGGGCGAAGCCGTTTATCCTTTGCACCGAGTTTCGCTGGCGTTATAATTATGTGCCTGTTTCAAAGGCAGACTCCTAATCCCCTGCCCCCCGCCCCCAGTAATTCCTGTTTCCTGCTGTAGACAATGGTGCTCTTCATCCCGAACAGGTGAAACTGGGTCCTTTGGAATGATCTACAGGAGCTCAGCCCCAGGCATCGGTTCCCACCTGGCCAGCCCCAACAAGCCAGGAAATGCGCCTAGGAATATAAGGAAGCCACTGATAATAAATAGCTCCTCAAGGAAAGTCATTGGCCAGAGGCCCCGAGCTCTGGGGTCTGCTCCTCTCTGGGCCCAGGAATAGCAAGGGCAGACTTGGCCTAGGTGGCCATGCTTCCTTCCAGCCACCTGCCTGGCCACCACCCTGTCCCCAGTGAGGAGAATTACCACCGTGTAGGGCTTCCACTGCAAAACACAAACACCTGGTTGCCTGGGCAGCACCTTGCCAGGGTGATGTGATCCAGATGGTCCCTTGAGAGGCAGATGGGTTGCCACGGAAACAGAATCCCTGCCTCTCCAGCCAGGAGACTGGGATTTTAGATGGGCTGGACCCCAAGCTTAGAGAAGTGAAGTGATTTGCATAAAGCCACACAGCAAGTAGGTCTAAGAGCCTGTATGGCAAGGCAGGATTTCAGAATCAGAACAATTATGCACGAAGCCCTTTTGCGATGGCAGCTGGTGCCAAGTACTTTGTACCCATTCTTTTGCGAGAGGCTGGGGGGCTTGGCCGCGGTCACACGTGGCATGGAAGTGATGGAGCTAAGCCGCGACCAGTCAGCCTGATCCTGAAACCTGAGCCTGGACCCCTGTCCCATGCTGTCCCCAGGTTGTGCATGTCCTGAGACCAGCCCCATCCTAGGAGACCGCACGAGGGCCACCGGAAGTGTGGAGGTCAGCCAAGCCGGGACCCGCAGGCTGAGACCCACAGTTTCCAGAAGACAGAGCAAGTATTTGGAGTTGGGGCAGGCCCTTCCATCCTGGTCCACACCCTTCCGTCCTCATTCTTTTGCTTCTTGCCTCCTCCTCTTCAGTCGGCCACGCATAAAGCCATCCATTCAGAGCCATCTACTCATTCATTCCTTGCCCTCTTACACAAAGGATTTGAGTTGCTTTAGAAAATTAGGAAGTCTCTCTCTGTGCCAGTTTTCCAATCTATAAAATGGGTTGCGCCATTGTATCAGCTCGGATGTTCGTAACATATCCAGCCAGTGCTTGGCATGAAGGAGCTCATAGACAGCACTTTAAACGTGACTTTCTCTCTTGAAGGAATCTTGGGAAGGGTGGCTGGGAGACTGGGTGAGACACAGGCCCTCAAATCTCCCCAGCCCGAGGCACAGACAGGTGCTGCTTGCCCTGTGCAGCCTGCCGCAGCTCCCCTCCCCTCCCCTCCCCTCCCCTCCCCTCCCCTCCCCTCTCCTCTCCTCTCCTCTCCTCCCCTCTCCTCTCCTCTCCTCTCCTCCCTCCTCTGCTTGAGAGAAAGGAGGTGCTCTTACCCCCTCTGAGCCTCTGTTGTCCTGGAGACAACTTTGGGCTCTGGCCTGGAGCCTCAGGAAGGGGCTGTGCCCTGCCCGAGTTACTAGGACCCACTCATCTACTCACTTGGAGGTGAATGTGGTTGGTATTTACGTTGGCCCTACCTACCCACACAAGTTCCATATTTTCCAAACCTCACACCACGGCACAGCATCAGGCACAGGGTTTTCAGCTGCCTCCAGGTAGGACGGGCATCCTGAGGAAGTCTGAGTGCCAATATGTGGGAAGAAAATGGCTAACATGTACACAGCACTTACTAGACACCAGGCCTGATTCTAAGCCTGTATATACGTTAACTATGATGTAGGCGTTATTGTTATCACCTTTTATCAAATGAGGTGACCGTGGAGAGAGGTTAAGTGACTTTTCCGAGGTCACACGGCTGACAGGTGAAGGGCTGGGTGGGACTCTGGGCTTTTAATTACTGCTCCTCTCTATGAAACAGATGAAGGGCTTCTGGAAAATATATTTGAAGCTGGGGCCGACCAGGAAATGTGGTGGTAAGAGCTGACATGTGCTGCATGTTCACTTTGTGCTGGGCTCTGCCACTCACCACCTTGGGGCTGTGAATACTGAATGAGCTCAAAGCTGGGTGGGTGCTTAGCCACCAACAAGGACAAATCTCATCAAATCCTGTACTTAATGCTTCCACCTCCGGCCCTGGCTGCGTAGCTCAGTTGGTTAGAGTGTCATCCTCATACACCAAGGTTGCAGGTTCGATCCCCGGTCAGAACACATACAAGAATCAACCAATGAATGCATAAATAAATGGAACAACAAATCGATGTCCTTCTCTCTCTCTCTCCTCTCTCTCTCTCTCTCTCTCTCTCTCTCTCTCTCTCTCTCTCTCTCTCCCCTCTTTCTTCCTCTTCCTATCTCTCTCAAAAAAACAAAACAAAAACACCAAAAAACTTGGCTGGCCAGTGTGTCCCAGTGGTTGAGAGCGTCAACCTATGAACCAGGAGGTCACAGTTCGATTCCCCATCAGGGCACATGCCGAGGGTTGCAGGATTGATCCCCAGTAGGGGGCTTGCAGGAGGCAGCCGATCAATGATTCTCTCTCATCATTCATGTTTCTATCTCTTGCTCCATCTCTCTTCCTCTCTGAAGTAGATTAAAAAAAAATTCCCCCTGAAAGCATTTCAGGTAATCATGCCAAGCTGGCCTGAGCCTTTCCCATCCTTTCCCAGGATTTCATGTCAATGTGCTCAGTAAAGGGCAGCTTATGGCCTCAGGGTCAGACAGTCTTGCTTGAATCACAATTCCTGCTCTTTGCAGCCAAGTGGCCTTGGGTAAATGACCCACTCTTCCTAAAGCCCATTTCCTCCTCTGGGAAAAGAGGAGGCATGGGTGTGGGATCACGTGGAATAAGTGAGTTCATGGATGCTTCACATGGTGCCTGGTTCTGGAAAAATGCTGATCAAACACTTACTGTCACCATCAGATTTCTTTCCTAATCCAAATGCCCTGGCCCTGGAAGTCTAAATAGGCAAGACAGATGACACCTGCCCATCGTTAATTCCTGCCTGCCTGTCTCACCCAGAAAGTATTTACAAGGCTGTGGCTTGCAGGGCTTGCTTAAAAAGTTCCAGAACCACCACACCCACTTTCTGCCAAGTCCCTGCTCCATTTCACTCTCACACCCTCGAATCCCACGAAATCCCTCCTCTGGGGTGAGAATGCTAAGCTCCATCTTAAAACCAAAGCTCTGGCTCCCTTAATCCTCTTACCTGGCTCTTTGCTCTGTGGAATTAATTGCTGCCACTGGCTTTATTCACTTTGTAGGGGCAGCCATGGCACCTGCAGGGCAGCTTGGGTCGGAGGGGGACTGCTTTGGCAGGACCTCTGTCCCGATGCCCCTTTGGCCTGGGCAGCCGAAGGCAGCACGGTGGCTGCAGGTGGCATCCTGAGTGCCTGTAGGGTGATAACCCTGTGGCCCTGCATCTCCCCGGAGGCTGTCAGCCTCGGGGGACACCTGCAGAGAAGCAGGAGAGCCAGAGTTCTGGTCCCACTTCTGCCCCTGCCCGGGTCACCTCCCCATCCCTCAGAGCCCCCGTCTCCTTATCTTTCAGTGGGAATCAGCCTGTCTGGGGGTCTCACGGGACTGGACAAGGAAGGCCGTGTGAAAGGCTGTGCTGGGTGCAGGATGGCTGTCATTTCTCCCCTACAGAATGGGGCATTCGTTGATTTCAAGCCCTGAGAGTGGAGACTGTGTGTGGTGCCTTTACATGTATTCGTAGCCCCTGTGCTCAGTGCAGAGTGGGCCTGGCACAAGACGCTAATCATTCCTTGTCCTAAACATTTCTTCTTTTAAAAAATGATTTTTAATTGAATTCATTGGGGTGGACATTGATTAATAAAATCATACAGGCTTCAGGTATACAATTCTACATCATCTGTATATTGTAGTGTGTGTTTACAACCCCGAGTGGGAGAACATATTGGCTGATACATCTGATAAGGGCTTAATATCTAAAGTTTATAAGGAACTTATAAAACTCGACACCAAAAAAACACCAAATAATCCAATTAAGAAATGGGCGAAGGACCTGAACAGACACTTCTCCAAAGAGGACATACAGATGGCCGATAGACAGATGAAAGGATGCTCACCGTGACTCATCATCAGAGCGATGCAAATCAAAGCCACACCTGTCAGAATGGCTGCCACCAATAAATCAACAAACAAGTGTCGGCGAGGGTGGAGAGACAACTCCCTTTCAATATTTTTTTATTTTGAGAGGCCTTCTCATGTCTGTGACCTCATCACACTTCCTGTTGCTGTGAAGGTGGAGAAATGGTGTAGATGCATTGGGCAGGGCACCGCCGCCCAGGGGAGACGGAGGTAGAGTGCCCCCCAGGCTTCATCACTTCTGTCCTCTGAGTGAGGCACCTTCAGGTGTGGCCTAGGGGATGTGGCCCCGGAGACGGCGTGGGAGGCTGTGGGACCCAGTGGGGAAACCACCACCACGCCAGCTCTCCTCCCGTGCCCCGGATGCCGCTATTTCAAGGAGGGGAGTCTCATTCCTAAAGCCCCGTCATGCTTTTAACGGGCGGAAAGCTGGCCCAGGCTCTAGCTGCGGAACCGGAACCTGTAGCTAAACCCAACAAGGGTGGTCTCTGTTGCCGTTCATTTGACAGTGTCTGGGGCGAGGGACACTGGTCTGCCAGTTGCAGTAGTGATGTACGATAGAGAGTTTCCTTTAAAAATGCCCATCTTGAGGTCAGAACGAGCGAGAAACAATATGAGAAAACGACCCTATTACGAGTGGGACTGGGCAGCGGCGGGAAGGGGAGGCTGGGATGCAGTGACTGGTGCTGGGAGGGCCTCTGCTGCTGGAGCCCAGGGGCCTCCTCATGCCCGCTGCTCACCGTGCGCGTGACTCAGCCACAGCGCTTCCACGCCCCAACCCCACGCAGCCCTCAACCCACAGTGGACGCCTGACGCTGGATCAACGCCTCCTCGTCCCTGCCTCTCAGACTGAGGAGGCCACGTCCTACTCAGTCTCCCAGAGCTCCTTGCAGGCCCCACAGCAGGTACTTGTTTAACCACACGTTTCACCAGGCCCCCACCCCCCATCTCTTTTCCCTGCTTCTCTACCAGTGTTTTCTGGGACCCCCCTGAATAAGTCTCGTCGCAGGGTCTGCATCTGGTGGAACCTAAACTCAGACACATATTTCACTGGGGCTCCTCCAGCAGCCTTGCCTTTCCCTACCATGTGCCTCATCGATCCCTCCCGTCCCTCGAAGACCCCTGTCCCAATCCTGGGGCCAGGGCAAGGAGTCCCCGAGTGCAGGTTAGAGAGACAGCCCCCGTGTCGAGAGGCTTCTGCACCGCCTGTCAGGGTCCTGGCCCCCAGGCACCCCCGCCAGGGGCGGATGTATAACTCGGCCACCCATCCTCACTTAGGACGGGTCTGGACGGCAGACATGCAGCAGCTGGGCCTCGGCAGCACTGCCCCTGCACAGCCCGGCTCCGTGGGGGAGCCAGCGATGAGCTAATCCTGCAGCAGACGTGGAGACAGGAAGAGCAGCCTCCCCGCGAGCAGAGGCCTGCCCCGGGCTCTGGGGAACCAGAGAGGCCGGCACTGGGAAAACTGCTGAGCCGGCCCGCAGACAAGGGCGCTCTTGTCTCCCCCGCCCTTGCCAACTCCAGCCAAACTCAGGAAGAACCCACAACGACCTTCGCTGCTTCTGCTTAAAAACAGAACCCGTGCTCCCTGAGAAAATGTGCGGAATCGAGTCACCCCCACCCGACCTGAGAGATTCAATATTTGTAGGCAGACGTTTGGGTATATCCCCCCCGTTTTCTGTTTCCTGTGCCTACATAAATATATGTCTTCTATGTATTCGTACCTGGTTGAGGTCATACAGAACATCCCCTTTTGTTCCCTTCTAAAAAAACGAACGTCATAAGCATTTCCACATGGCAATGATTCTTGGGAGAGCTCGTTTTCAATGGCTGTGGAGTGGCCACAGAAATACTCAGCTCCCTTTTCTGGGGACTTAAGCTCTTTCTAAATATGCCTTCTCTCATCCTTCCATGGCACTGTGCCCTCCTGGCTGTTCACGCCGGACACCCCAGGGACCATCACAGCCACCCCTCCCCCCAATTCCTTAGCCTGGGAACCATGTGTCCACAAACCCTCTGTCACATGGGCTCCTCCCACTGTTCTTTTTCTCCAAAAGGCCACTGGATCCCAGGCCTCAGCCCTCAGGGAGCTGGGGGAGGGGAGGAGAGCCAGGGGCTACTGGCCCAGGACAACCTACCCCACCTGCTTGCTCAAGGTCACTCAGAGGTCCAAGTCCTGCTTCCAGCCCTGGGAAGCCACGTGACCTGGGCCTGTCTTTTCCCTGTTGGAGCCTCAGTTTCCTCCTCTATAAAATGGGCATGCTGTTCAGAGCCCCAGTGGCCTCTCCAACTGAACTGAGGTAAGCACGTGAAAGGTTTGGTCCATTAAACAGGGCTGATTGCAAGTCCGTTCCCAGGGGCCCGGCGATAAAGTCCAGAGTCCTTTCCTGAGCAGGACCTGCCTGCAGTGCAGGGGCCAGGTCAGGTCCCTCCCCCACATCCCAGCTCTGCGGAGCTCACATGAAGAGGGGTGGGGGCCGATGTGCAGGAGGAAGTCTGTCCCTGGCCTTGACAAGGCGCCCAACCAGGCAGCCTGGCATTTCAAGGGCAAGGGAGGGCCTGCCTGCCCACTGTCTCTGGGAGAGCCGCAGGCGTTAACAAATCCCTTGCAATTTGCACCCACCAATCCCGCCTGCTCGCCGGGCAGCCGCATGCCGTTTTTCACGCAGAGCTGCGCACAGCTTTGTCTTAGAGAGACAGATCTGGCAGGGTGTTCCTGAATGAGGCCATTTGTCCTCCCTGGTGATGGTGACAGGAAGGCGGCTGCTGTGTGCTCTGGGGTGGACAAGAGGTGTGGGGGGGGGTGTGGGTATAGGGAGGCCATGGGGGATGTGTGAAGGGGGAGATAGGCCACCTCGTTCAGCCAGGTGGGAGCAAGGATTGTTTTCAAAGATAGAGGGTTTGTAACCCACCTTCTCCTGCTTAAGGAGCCTGGGGAGAGGTGGTGAACTGACCTGGCTGGCCCCCAATGCCTGTGCCCTGGTCCACCCCAACCGTCTGAAGGAGGCAGGACTCTCACCGTGGGGACCGGGTCTGTCTCTGAGCCCTGGGGCTGCTGTGGAAGCCCCTGGGGCTGAGGGCTCCAGGTCGGACAGAGACCTGTGTGGGCCCCCCCGCCCCCGCCCCCCGCGTGGTTCCCAGGCCAGGAGGAGCAAGGCAGGGCCCACCGCATCCTGATTCTTCACCTCCCTGGCTGGCTAGGGCCCAGGGCGTGTCTCGGGCGCCTTCCCAGGGTCTGCTGCCACTCCCCTGGGCGCTGTCAACACATCAGAGAAACCGGAGCAAGCAGATGCTGGTCAACACAAGCAAGCGACCAGCTTTGTGGGGCTTCCCTCCTGGGCCAGGGCTCAGGCTGTGGTGGGAGGTGAGGGTGTGCTTGGAGCAGAGGTGGGAAACGCACATGCCCACAGGGCCTGGGTGTGTCCAACTGTGGGAAATGCTCAGTGGGTGACAATGGGGGAGCATGGCACTCCCTGCGGCGGGTCAGCCACCACCAGTGAGTCGTGGGTTCAAGGTCCCCACTGAAAAGCAGGCATGTGACTGGACAGTGAAGAGCCACTGTAGGCAGCTAACCTGCGGTAGGACCTCAGGTGTCGGTGGCCACCTCCAGCTCACGGCGGGTGATTGACAGCCACGCTCTCCACTGCTCACTGGGAAGGCTGAGCTCCTCTCCTTGGGTTTCAGGGGCTGCCTCTTTCAGCCCCCCCTCCCCTCCTGAGTTCTCTGCTCCCTTGTCCTTCCTTCTCCAGGCACGTACAGGCTGCCTCTCCCAGGATGCTGCCCGGGCACCCTGGCAGCCCCTACCTGCTGCTCTCTCCACACTTTCCACTCGGCCACCAGCCCGTGCCTCGCATCTCCCAGATGACAGCCCAGTCATCACTGACCTGTCCCAGGGAGACAGGCAGGGCACGAGGACATGCCCCTGCACCCTAGCCTCTCGTCCAGGCTCTGTCTGCCTTGCTGTGACCAGGGGCAGTCCCCCCCTTCTCTGGACCCGGGCTCCCCATCCTTTGGATCTGGCATTCCTATTATTTTAACACACTGCTGGGCTGTTACAGAGGTCAGCTGAGCGGACACGGGCATTCAAGCTGGACAGTAGCTGAGGCACGCAGAGGGCTCCTGGGGACCTCGGAGGTGGTGACTGCTTGGTGCTTGGCGCCCACGGAGCCAGCAGGCATGGGCCCGCTCAAGTGCCGAGGAGGCTGACATTTCTGTGCTGCCTGCCAAGTTGCTGCAGGCTGGCACACAGTGGCAGTGGGGGCGGGTGGGCATGCTGCAGTCCTGGGGGACAGGCCAGGTGACCTTCCGTACTAAGGCAGAGGAGGGAGCAGCTTGGCCCCCAAGGACCTTGCCAGGGAGGAGGCTCCTGCCCGCCGCGTGTGCGCCTGCTCCTGTGTGCGAGCGTCAGGCTAAAGGCTGCACCAGAACAAAGAGCTGGGGGCTGGGTATCTGAGGGGCCCACGTGGAGACGCCTGACTTGGCGGTTTGCTGCAGTGTCTGCTCTCTCTCTCTCTCCCTCTCCCTCTCTCTCTCGCTCTCGCCCTCGCTCCCTCTCACACACACACACTCACACACGAAGAGCACTGCCCCCAGGCCTGAGCTCCAGCTCCAGAGCCCACCAATGCTGGCGAGCACAGCCAGCCCAGCCCAGCGCCATCCCTCCTGACAAAGCACCGCTCCTTACTGCATGATCTCATCCCACCAGCCCTCATCTGGCCCCAGCTTGGCCTCCTGACAAGAGAGACAGACAGGGAGAGGGAGCAGGAGAAGGGGTGGGGGAGGCAGGCCGGGAGAGAAGGGGAGACACACACACAGACACACAAAGATACAGCTCCCCTGACACACACACACACACACACACACAGGCCCCCTCATGTATCCCCCCGAGACACACTCACCATCTCACACACACAGTCATGTGTGCACACACGAACACCAAGGAGAAAGTCTGAGAGGCGGAGGGAAGGGAAGGACAGACAGAGACAGACAGACAACGTCAGAGACCCCCAGAGAAAAAGGAGGGGAGAGACCGGGAGGGTGAAAATTGCACAAGCCAACCAGACATGGTGGGAGCCCAGATGGAGACGGAAAGACTGGAGGGCAGAGAGGCAGCACACGCTGGCTGCAGGGGCTCTGAGGAGAGAGGACACTCTAGAGCTGCCGAGGCCTGGCTGGGAGGGGCCTGGGCAGGCCCAGCTGTGGGCAGGGTGGCCACGGGGGCCCCCACAGCTGTACCAGAGGCGGGTTACACAGGCCATGCACCCACAGAGCCTCAGGGAAGGAGCAGAGGAGTGTTGTGTAACAACAGGCAAGTCACAAGGCCTCCCTGAGTTTCAGCTCCCTCCTTCATAGGTGTGGGACATACCCCCTGTCTCACAAAGCTGGGGCTGCAGCAAGATCGGGGAGCACCCAGCACGCATCAGCGGGGCCATAAGAGACCCATGAGGGAGGGCTGCAAGGGGCCTGACCTCTCCCTGCGACAGGGAAAAGCTGGGGCTTCTGGGGGACCCCACTTTCCTGCTTACCCCTGACCCTTTGACGCTTTCCTGCCTTGGTTTTGCCTCTGACCTATCCTTTAGGTAAGGGGTGGGGAACCATTTTTCTGCCAAGGGCTATTTGGATATTTATAACATCATCTGAGGGCCAGGCAAAATTATCAACTTAAAAATTAGCCTGCTATATGTGGTCAAACATTTAATTAACTCAGCCCTAATGCTTCGGCAGGGCCAGACCAAAATTCGAGGGCCTTATATGGCCGAGTGCCAGATGTTCCCCAGCCCCGTCCTAGTTTCATCCCCTTGTCTCCACCCAACTCCATGAGAAGTGGAGCCTTCCTGGTCCAGCCACCAGCATCCTTGTCCTAATGTCCCCAGCAATCTGTCAACCAGTTCCCCTCCTGCCCCCCACCCCACCCCTGCAACCTGTTCTTTTCTAGCTGGAACAATCTTTGCAAAATGAGAATTTAGCCATGTTCTCATTACTTTTAGAACAAAGACAGAATCCTCAAGACAGGCCCCGTGGGTTCTCACTGCTGCTGACTTCTGCTTCTGGGCTCTGGAACCACTGCTGTTAGTTCTGCCAAAAGCCATGCTTCCTTCTACCTCAGGGCCTTTGCACAGACGGTTGTTCCCTTTACCTGGGAGGAAGCTCTTCCTCCTTCATCTATTCAACTCTTCCTCAGCCTTCCGCCACCCCCAAGTGTCTCATGGCATCCCTGAATTTTCCTTCATGGCACTTACCACAGCTTAAATTTACACACATGCATACATACACATACACAAATGCACATGCGCATACACCTGTGATTATTTGATCAATGTTTCCCTCTCTCTCTCTCTCTCTCTCTCTCTCTCTCTCTCTCTCTCTCTCTAGACCAGGGGCCAGGAAACCATGGCCTATACCTGCTTTCGTGGAAAAGGTTTTATTGGAACTAGCCACACTCATTCATGTCGCCTTTGGTTGCTTTCATATGGACTGTGAGGCCTAAACTATTGACTATCAGGCCCTTTACAGAAAAAGCTCGCCAATCCCTGCTCCAGACTGCAAGTTTGCCAAGGTGGGGCCGAGTCTGTTTTATTTCTCATGTAGCCCAGCCCTGGCCAGGTGCCTGCGCAGAGCAGGTGCTTAACAGAGACATGGATGCGTGTATTTTTTGGAAAAGTAGCCATTTTTACCTTGTCAAAATTGTACTGACTTAAGTCATTACGAAAACCGCAGATTCCATCAGGAACAGACATCACTTATGAGATTCCAAGCGCATTTCTGGCAAGCAGTTCAATACAACAGCGACTTCTCAGGCCAGGCCGGCGCACCAAGGATCCCACAGCAGCGACTGGCCAAGGAGACCCTGCCCCACGGTTCAGAAGTGCCCGCGACCCTGTGCACGACGGCCACAGACCTGAGAGGGAGCCCACCTCTCACTCAAGAGGTTAGGACTTAGGAAAACACATCACGAGACGCCCTTTACATGCTTCCATTAAGGCTCTTTCTACATCTACTCCAAAGACCTATCAACGAACTCAGAGAAAACGTCTGTTTTATCCTTATACGGAGAAATCATTGATTTTTTTCTTTTTCAATGAGTTGTTCTGACTTGGTAAGAATGTTAACAACAGCTAGACACTATGCTTGGTGCTGTACAAACTTCTAGAGCTTACAGTGATCACTGCAAGGTGGGTCACATGGTCATTCCTGCCTTCCTGGGGAGGGGAACGGAGGCTCAGAGACCACGTGCTCAGCAGGGGCCGGGCTGGGTAGTGACAGGCCCTTGGAGTGTTAAAGCTTGCACCGCGCCCCTGCCTCAGCGGTGTGGATGGCGGCGAGTGTGCAGCCGTGTCTGCCTGGTGGGCGTGGAGCCCTCACAGACAGAATGCCGCCGGCCTCCTTCAGGGCCTCTATTTAAGACGGGGCCATGAGGTCCCTGTTAGAAGCCTGGATGTGCTGATTTATTTTTATTTAGCAATTTTTTTGAATGACTACAGTGGAGTGTCAGGGTTAAGAATGATGACTCTGGAGTACAGACCTGGGCTTAAATCCCAGCTCGGCCACTTTTCAGCTGAGTGACCTGGGGAAATCTCTTCAGCTTCTCTAAGCCTCAGTTTCTTCATCTATAAAATGGGAATGATCCCAGTGCTCATGCCCAGGGGTCACTGTGGTGATGAAATGAGACAATGTACGGCTCCCTTTAGCCTGCTGTTGGGGTCTGGTGTGCCTTGGACCACCTGCTGGCTCTGAAGTGCCCCTGAAGGTAAGAATACTTCCCGAGACAAGGAACAAGTCCCGCCCACGGGCTCTGAGCCCGGCTGCTCCTGGAGGCTCACACCACATCTGGGTAAACCTCGGCACCAACCAACGGGGGTGGCGAACAGCCCTGGGTTAGAGTCCAGTTCCCCTCCCACATCCTGATGATGTCCGTGGAGCCCCCAGTCGTCACCTACCGGCAGACTTCGGAGTGAACTTGTCTCGGTTCGCGGCACACACAGCCAGCAGTCTGTAGCCGAGGTCCAGGTCGAACCCTTGCTGAGCTGCCACCCGACTGACCACCTGCCAGCAAGAGAGGAAGGAAGGGCGGGGTGAGTCACTGCCTACCCCAGGCCTCTGAGCCCAAGGAGCAGATGTGCCCATTTTATGGGTGAGGCGGGCAGGCTGAGGCCTCGTCAGTCACTCAGCAAACACGGACAAGCACATCTTCCACGCCAGGCTTCCCGGACTCCGGGAGGCCCATGCCCACCTCCTCCCTGCCATCATCATAGATGTCCTGTACCCACCGTCTCAGGGCCTTGCTACCCTCATCCTCCAAGCACGGTCCCCTCCCAGAGCACTGACACCCCCTGCCCCGAGTTCGAATCTGCCCAGAAGGAGAAACACTGACTTAGGACACTGGACTCCCGTGGAACCTCAGCTTGGAGTTGCCCAGAAAGACACTCCTACACTCCTCGCGGCTCAGCACTGGGCCAAGCCCCTTGCAGCCCTCGGACCTCAGCCCAGAAACTGTACACTCTCCCGCGTGGCCTGTCAGTCTCCAGGGCCAAGCACCGCTCACACACAGGCGGCTTCCATAAGGGCATTGCCAATAGCTGCGTATCCGGAGCCTGGAGGTCCCATCATCTCCCGTGAACCTAGAAGTATGGCCCAGGAGGGAGCGGGGAGGGCCCAGGAGGGCTGGCCGTCCCGGGGAGAGGTGTGGGCCAGGGTGCTCTGGGGGCCCTGCGAGGGGTCCACAGGCTCACAGGCTCACGGCCATCAGGCACCGCTCCCTCCCCGCCCGCTCCCAGGTGTCCTGCGCCTGCCAGCTCTGCTCCCTCCTGCCCGCCTCCCTCATTAACAGCAGGCAAATGAGATTCCTTATTAAGAAGAAAGGACCTTGGAAAATGGAGTCGCTTCAGGAAGCAGTTGGGCGGCCCTGGCTGACTGGGAAAGAAGTCCAGAGGTGGGGCTCTCCCTTGAGAGGCAGACTCGCCCTCAGGCCCTAGAGACCACCTGCTCCCGAGGCACGCGGAAGTGCCATGGGGTTGGGCCTGGTCCCTGAGGCCATTAGAACAGTTCCCCGTCATGTGCTCTCTATTCAGGGGTCCTTACAAGGGCTCTAGGGCTAAAAAGGGTGGGAACACCACTAATCTAGGCCGACCCTTTCATTTAAATAATGCAGACCCTGGAGAGTATCCCTGGTGAACCAGGGAGGAGCGGGGATCCCCTTCCCAGGACCACCAGAGCCTCTTGGAACGGTGCCCGGCCTCCCCCCACCATCTCCTGGGAACCCCCTGCAAGGAGGAAACACGACTTTCTCAGGTTAGAATGTCTGCTCAGCGTCCCAGCCTCAAACAGAAGCCCCTGAGGCAGAGGTCTCCATCCCCCCATCCCCCCCCCCCCCCGGGCCTCTTTCCCACGGGCTCTATTCTCTCTTGTCTTGTGGTTCTCATCCCCCCACCCCCCACCATGTGCCAGAATCTCTGGGCCACCCCGGAGCGGGGCTGTCCTCACGGTGAGTCTCAATGTTCAAGCAGGAAAACAAGGCCCCTAGCTCTATGGCAGACAGACAGGTCTGCAGACAGACACTGCGCAGAGATCCCCAGGGAGGAGAGCCCTGGGGTGTGAGCAGTTTGCACAGGGAGTCCGTTTGGACTGGAGCATCAATGAGGCTGCTGTTTATGGGAAATGTCAACATGGGCGAACGGTATAGTGAGAGAGTTGGCTCCGGGCACTGAGGGCTGAGTAAACGTTTTGTAAGCAGAGATGCGCCAAATTCTTACAGCGGCTCACGAGGGGGTGTTATCATCTCTGTTTTACAGATGAGGAAACCGAGGGTAAAATAACAGCCCAAGGTCCACGGGAGGGCCAGAATGTGACCCGAGGCAGCCAGGCCGCGTGCACGGTCAGCTCTTGCCAAGAGGGGGCCTCTTTTTCAGCCCACAGAGGGTTAAGGCCATAGCTTCCAACCGGCCTGGCCTGGAGCACCCTCAGGCCCTAGTTTGAGGGCAGGAAGGTAAAGGTCCCACTGCTTGGCCAATACTGGCTAATCCTGTTGCTCTGGTTTAAAAAAAAGAAAAACTAGCTAAATTGAGCAAGAGGGGCCTGGGGCTGGTACAAGGGCTGTCCTGCAGGCTGGGCTGACCCTTCAGAGGAGCAGGAGCATGTCACCAAGTCCCCCGAGCGCCCGCCTGGAGAAGAGTCACCAGGAGGCTGAAGCCGGGAGAAGGCAGAACCTCACTGAAGGTCACACAGCACAGGTGTGGCGAGCGTGCTCAGCTGGACCCTGTGACCCCAAAGTGCGCATGTGCCCCCGGCTTCTGGGCCCAGCCTGAGGACCCTGGGAAAGTCCCACGAGGTGGACCCAGCCGAGCAGCCTGTCGTGTTTCAGAGGCCTGCTCCCCCCGAAATGGGCAGCACCCTCCCTGAGGGTCCCCTGGGAGGAAGGCCCCTCCTCCACAAAGGCTGTGGCGAGCAGCCTCGTGCTGCTGCCCTCTGCTGGCTGCAGAGCCCACCCAGCTCACCCCAGCGGGCCGGAGGGTGTGTGGGGGGTGCTCCTCGGGCTGGCTGGCTGAGACCCCGACCCCATGCCAGGGGGACTGACAGGTCAGAAAATCCAACCACTCAGGCCACAGAGAGAAAAGAAAAGGAAGCCCAGACTCGAGAGAGGGGGTGAGCTCAAGGTCGTGTGGCAAATACGTAACTCCCACGAAGGGAGTGTGTTGCTTTGAAAAGCGGCGAGCCTTCTGGCCGGGAAGCAGGACAGGCTGCCTGGGAGAGGTTAGAGAAGGGTATCTGCTCCCTTCGGGGGCCAGACACACAGCCAGCCCCTTCGGACTCCAATGGTCAGGAAACTGGAGGCATGCAGGGCCTGTGTGCTCATCCCGCTCCACCCAATCCTGTGCGACCTACAGCTCAGTCACACAACCTTTCTGAACCTCGGGTTCCTCTCCTATGAAGGTTTGAGGATGACCTCCATTTCCACAGTTGTGTGTAAGGGGCCCTGCCATGTTCAGTCTCATGGCTGTACCCTAACCCCTCAGGGCACGTCGCTACCAGTCTCAGCACAGGGCTGGTCTGGTCTTTGTGCTGCTGCTTTGGATTAAGGCATGAGACTGGGTTCTGGTTCTGCCACTTACTAGCTGTTCTACGTCACTCGAGTGACTTAATCTCTCTGGGCCTCAGTGTCCTCATATGTGAAATGGGTACAAAATGCCCTCCTTGCAAGGGTGACAGCCAGCACAGAGTTCAACGAACGCTGTGTGTGAACGTCCGCCCAGGGCGTTGGCAGTGAGGGCTTTGAGGCTGCGGGGACTTCCTCACAGGAGAGATGAGGCCCCTGTTGCTGTGCTAACTGGTCTCGGTTTCCTTCTTCCACCTTCTACCTGCCTCCCCTCCCCTGAGCCTTCTAACAGGAGGAAGAGGGAGCAAGTCCAGGGAGGCCTGACTGTGAGGGGACACCCAGAGGAAAATCCTGGCTATGTCACTAAGATGGGGGGCTGGGGAGTGGGCAGTCAGCACCATCAGGAAAAAACTGGTCCTGAGGGTGGGGAGGTGCTCCAGGCTCCTGCACTTCTGAATCCTGGGGTCAGAGGGCATGAAGGGGAGGGTTGGCAGAGGCCTGCCAGGGGCCCCATGGGCCCAGAGCCAGTCACTTGAATTGTGCCTGAGCTGCTTGGGGGCAGCATGGCACACATGTGCCCATTTTCTGCCTGCGGCTAAGTGGTTTTTAATTGATATCCTCTAAGTAAGCCGGATCCAGAGGAATTTGCTCCCAGAAGTCACCCAGAGGATTGTGGCAACCTGGGAAGTGCAGGCTGCCACCTGGATGGGGCGGGGTTCATGTGTTTGGGGCCTGGACAGCCTTACCGGCTAGGGCCCTTGGGATCTCTGACCTCCCCAACCCATCCCTCTCCGTGGGCAGGGCTTGGACTAAGGGTGCCCGGGGGAGGGGAGGACTGGTAGAATGGCCCTGGGGCACCTGGGGGGTGGTCAGCGTTACCAGCTGAGACTATAGCCAGCTGCTCCCCCTCTCTCAGTTGCCTTGCTTGTAAAACAGGGGTGATGATACCTTCTCTGCCCACCTTGGAGGGTCTGCATAAGGATGCAAGGGGGCAGTGCCCAGGAAAGTGCCTCGGGCACTGCGGGTGTCTTCTGTGACCCTCCACCTCACCTTTCTCTCCCACTGGTTCTACTGAGCTCCAAGGACAGTCAGACTCGGCTCCCTGCAGCTGTGGCTGGTGGGCCCAGGACCCCTTTCTGACTAAGCAGTAGGTGGGGGGAGTGGGGGCAAAGACGGCTGTTCAACCAAGTATATGCCTTAAGCAGGGGTGCAATGAGGAGAGGCTCAGCAGAGCAGCGCTGTGCCTTTGTCCAGTGTTCCCTGCCTGGGAAGCACAGCCTCTCCCCTGTCCTAAGGGACCCCCCTGGACTTCCTCCTCCAGGAAGCCCTCCACAATCCCTCCATCCCACCCTCTAAGGATGCTCCTCTTCAGAGCTCCTATCCTCACACAAATCGTACCCCATCACTCATCTGCTGAAGACCTTTCAAGGGCTCGCCACCGCCCTTCAAATATGCAAACTCTTCTCGCTTGGCCTGCTGGCCCTGTGTTAGCTGCTTTCTGCTTCCTCTTCAACCTCATCTTGTACCCCTCCCCCTTCCGCGTGCTCTGTACCTTGAATAGATCAAGCCTCAGGGCCTTTGCACTAGCAGCTCCCTCTGCCTGGGGACCCTTCCCTCTCATCAAAGCTGACTCCTTGCCATCAGGTCTCAGCTGGAGGTCGCCCCTCAGGAGGCTTTTCCTGGCCACCACCCTGCCCTTCTCGCGGGTGCATGTCCTCAGGGTCAGCCTCCCACCGGAAAGTTAGCTGCGGGAGAGAGGCCCGCCTGTGGCACTCACCGCACTCCCTCTGTGCCCCGCACAGGGCCTGGCCCCCTGCAGGGACTTGATGGGTATTTACTGAATGAATGGATGAATGACAAGGCCAGGGCAGAGCCAGTTACTGGCCATCTCATGCCCACCTGCCAGTCCAGCCCAGCCAGGGCATTGTCTGATTCAGCTGCAAGCCCCACGTCCTAGGCAGGGCCAGGCTCGGGGCGGGTGCTGGGGAACGTGGCGGTCTGTCTGGCCATGTATTATGGGTGAGGCCCACCTCCTTCACTCTGGCTGCCCGCAGCTGGGGCGGGAGTGAGGGCCTCTGTAACATCTGTCCCTGCCCACAGGGCTTAGCCTGAACCAGGATCCCCACAAAGAGGATTAAGGGAGCTGGGCAGGGACGGGGGGAGAGCCCAGTGCGCTGGAGGTTGAGGAGAGCTGCTGGGCAATGCCGGTGGCAGCCTGAGTTGGCTTGGTGTTCCCAATGGGGGCCAGATGGTGTTGGCTTGGGACAAATAGAGGCGCCTGGGAGGGTCCTGGCGGCATCCCTGCCTGGCCTGCCTCAGGGCCGGGAGCTGCGCTGTGGAGGCAGATGGGCCTCAGCTTGAATCCCGGGCCTGCTGCTCACGGGCGGTGGAACCTTGGGAGGTCCGTCACAAGTCTCCGTTTCCTCCTCTATAAATTGGGGAAGGTGCAGGACCAGCCGCACAGCGTGGGTGTGAGGAGTCAGTGAGAAGGCGTGTCCAGTGGGCCAGCTCGGTGTCAGGCAGAGAAGAGGTGCTTGGTAACGATGGCCCACGTGTGGTCATTGTGGTCGTTATTCCTCTCAGTTATTCCTCTCACTTCCGCCTCCCCCCTGGCTGCAGCTTCCCAGGAAGTGTGATGCCCTCAGGCTTGACCCATTGTTTCCCCGGGCCAGGCATCCATCTTAGTCTCTCCTGCCCAAGCCTTGGGGTGGCGGGGCTCCCCAGCAATCTGTTTCCCCACTTTCTCCTCAAAGCTGACTCAGGCCCTCTGAGCGGCCGCCCTCACACTGACGGATACAGGTCACATGGCTGGGGACATTCACGAGGGTCGGGCTCCTTCCCTGTGGCTGTCCGCCGGCGAGCTCTTAGGCTTGGCCGGCCACACCACCAGCTCTGGGTCTGGCCTCTGCTGAGCTCGTATCCTCCATCCCGACCAAGCTCAGTTCGTTTCAGTTCTCGGGTTCTCGTGCCCAGCTGGGCCTTGCACGTGCCCCTGTGCCTGGGACACCCTGGCTACGCTCAGCGGCGTGTGCGGGGGCCCACACCCCTGCAGATGGTCACGTGGCTCCTTTTCTCACTGTTCTGTGACCCGCCCACCCCGTCTCCCAGTTCAAGCTCCCTTTCTCTTCTGTGTTTCCTCCACCTTGTGCACAATTTTCTCAGCCATCTCTTTCCATGGCTGTCTCCTCTACTGACGAGGAAATCGGGCTCGGCAGAGTCTTACTCATCACTGGGTTCACAGGGGATTGTGCGTGATAAACGAGGGATCAATCAGTATTCATTTAGATAGGCGGATGGGTGTAATAGGAGCTCAATAAATGCTCATGTGAATAGCTAAGTGGATGGATGACCATAAAAATAGCTCAAGAGATGTTTACCTAAGTCAATGAACAAATGCCTGGGTAGATGGGCAAACCCTTCAAGAGTCTCTCTGCTTTGCTTATGATGGAACATTTACCCCATCAGACTTATAACTCGCCAACATAGGCCGGGTCTTTCTCACCAAGTGTGGGGAACCCACATAATCATGGAGACTGTGTCTCCTCATCAGACCGTTTCCTCTGGTGCATGTATGTCAGGGGTGAGCAGAGGCCATCCCCTCCACCAAGGATGTCTTCCCGTCTCTCATCCCCCATCACCTGTGGCCTCCCCTGCCCCTGGCCAGGCATGCTGGTCCCGGCCATCTTCTCTGCGCATGTGAGGCGGGGAGGGTGCGGACTCACCGTCAAACAGCCCATCAGGCTCTGCTCGAAGGGCCGCTGGAAGGCTCGTGGGTCTCCACACCAGTCCAGCAGCTCGGTGGCGGCATTGTGGAAGTTGGCAGGGTTCTGTAAGTGCTGCGGGAGGGAAAGGAAACAGCATGAAGTCCCAGGGATGCAGACAGCGCGGCAGCAGGGAAGACCCCAGGCCTTAGGGAGAGGAGACTCAAAGGCTCGATTAACGTGTTTTCTTCAACTTCTCCTCAGACAGCTTCCCTTTGCACCTCCTTCCCCAGCCCAGTCCCTGGCAGGATGGGGATTAGCAACCCCATTGTAAAGGCAGGAAAACCAAGGATAGAGAAAGACAACGACATAGGTATTAAAGTGATTTCTGGATCCTGGCAGTGCGGGAGGTGGGCCCTGCATGGTTCAAGAGGGTGCCATCTGGCTCCCAAAATTGGGGGTTAGCTTTTCCTGAGCCAAGACAGGCTGGTCCTGGAGATTCCTTCTTGACAAGCCCCCTCCCACCCCCTCCACCTGTGGCTTCAGAGCAAACGCTACCACAGCTAAGTCACACAGGAGCAGGGGGCTGGGAAGGTGGACTAAACCAGGTGGTCACACCAGGGCCTGGTGGACGTGGCTTTTCGACCCCTGGTCTTCTGGGCCCAGTCTGGCTTGGCTCGGGGCTGTCGGCATCGTTGGGAGGGGTCCCAGCCGAGCCCAGGCCCCTCCCGGTCAGAGGCTCCTAATCAACAGAAGTGATTCTGGTGCCAAGGTCTCTAGACCTGGCCTAGGACTCAGGCCTTCCCGCCCTGACTTAACACATATCCGTGTCTTCCCAGGCCCCGCTGGGCGAGGCGCTGAGCCCGGCATCATGGAGCAGGTGGGGAGAAGCTGGGAGTCCCGCGCTGGGGTGACTAAGTGTGGGTTCTCCGGCGGGTCATCTCGTGGATGTGCCCAGAGGTCGGCGTGTAAGCAGCCGCAAAGGGGAAGGTGGTCCCTCTGAGCTCCCTGTGGCCTTGGTGCTGGGAGACACAGGGAACAGTAGCTGCCCCGGGGACTGCAGCCTCCCTTCCTGCAGCACGAGTCAGCCTCAGTGCCAAGGCGGGGAGGGGTCTTCGGGCTGCAGGTGCCAGCAGTGGGAAGGGAGAGGAATGTGCTGTGTGAGCCTCTGGGCCAGGGCCTCTGGGGGTCACACCTGCCTTCACCTCTTACTAGCTGCTGCCTAGGGCCTGGCAGGTCACCGGATGGTGGTGGAAATGCTTGTTTCCTTCACTTAGGGTTTTATGACTGTTGTTCTATAAACGTGGCTTGTGCAAGGCAAGATTTAAAAATGGGTGGAAGAAAGCGGAATGAATGAGAATATCCTCCTTCTATGAAGGAACAAGAAGGGGAGACGAAGGAAAGGAAGTGGGCAAGTGTGCAGCCACTCAGCTCTGTCACAGGGCTGGCTGGGGACTCAACAGGAGGAGGCTCACGTGGCCCTGGCAAAGCGCCTGGCATATGGGGTGTGCCCGCGTGGGGCTGCCCTTGGCCGTGTCCGCCTCCCCGAGGCTGTCCAGGAAGCACAGCTGAGCTCGCAGCTCGAAGCCCTGGCTCCACCCAGCACTCACTCTGCAAAGGCCGAGCTCTGCGCTTCATTTGCAGCGCATGGGAGGAACTTCCACATATAGAAACACGCCCTTTGGGAGGGCACAGAGGTCCTCACCTCTGTCCTTGTGCGCAGAGGTGACTGGTCCCCTCCAAGGCCACGGGCAGCACCTGGGCTGCACGAGGAAAGCCAGGAAAATTGGCCAGTTCCCTGCCCAGCAGCCTCCTTTCGCTAACTGAGTTATTACGTTTATTTACATGATGTCACACCCAATTAGTAGGGTCAGCAGCAGCCACAGGCTGCTCTCTGAGCTGCCTGCCCACAGCACCCCCACCCTTGGCACCCTCTTTTGGGGCTTTGGGCTCATAAGCGGCCTATGAGGCCAGGCTCAGGGGCCGTCAGCTTGGGCTCTGAGTGGTCACCTGTGGGCACAACTCATTGGTCGAAAGAATGTCAGGCATCCCCTTCAGTGGCTGTTGCTCTGCGGCTCTGGCCAAGCCCCTCGCTTCTCTGTGCTCTGGTCGCTTGTTTCCACTCTGAGGGACTGGCGGGCACGGAGAGACTGAGTGATGTAGTGAAGTGAGCGGGACAGACCTGGGCCAAACCCCACCAGCCACTGAGCCAATCAGCCCCGGTGGGTTCCGAGCTGCAGATCCCTCATCTGTAAAGGGGGGTAATGACAGCTCGCAGGGCTGCTGCAAGGGATAGAAACGATACCCCTGATGACATCCGCCCACAGAGGAGGGCCAGGGGGCGGTGACTGCTGCTCTGCATGCCGAGACCTTTGCACTGTCTCTTATTCCTTCTATGAGCATCTTGAGCATAGAAACAACGCTCTGTCCGCCTCTGGACGTGGAGATGGCACAAGGCCAGGCCCGCACAGAAATGGTCGGTGAGCAGCTAACTGTCCAAAGGAAGGTGCCTCTATGGTGCAGGCCAGCAAGCTGACCACTTCAGAACAGGTCCCAGGGGCACATGGAGAGGCTGGTGGGTGAGGCTGGCCAGCCTTGGATGGGCTGGGCACGGGAGCACAGATCTGAATCACGGGCACAGGCCCCCCTGGCTCTGGCAGGGAGCACACTAATCCCCCGTCACCCACCAGGAAACCTGCCCATCTCCACAATTCCTTAGGAGATCTGGGCTCTATCCACTGGCCACTGAGTTTGTTGGGACAGGAATAGTGGACATCAGTGCCCAGACCAGGAATTGGCTACCCAGACCAAGTGATGAATGCCTTTTCCTGTCCATCAGCCTGTAAATCAAATGATCCATCCATCCATCCATCCATCCACCCACACAAATATGAATCAGTTCATAACCATCCATCCACTTACCCACCCACCCATTCAGCCATTCACTACTTTATCCATCACTCATCCATCCACTCATCTACCTATCTACCTATCCATCCAGAATTTATCTAACCACCAACTCATCCATTCATTCACCCATTTATCCATCCATCATCTAAATATACCCACCATGTAATCACCTCACTGCCCATCTACATGTCCACCCACCCACCCATGTATTCATTCCCTCCGCTACCCACTTATCAGTCCACCCCTGCCCCCTTTCCCCAGCATACTTGGGCCTCACCCTGGCCTGGGCACTAAGCTAGACTTAGAGATGGATATGGCACACCCTCTGCTCCCAAGGAATTTAGCCTGATGAGGGGCCTGATATATGCCCTGCAGGGCCTACAGCTCAAGGCAGAAAGAACAGGAGGGGTGAGGCAGCTGCGTGCCCAGGAAGCACTAGAATTCAGAGATGGGCACCGGGGGTTTGCAGAGGCTGCTGAGCAGAAAGGAGCTGATTTGCATGGCTTTGCAGGTAAAGCCCAGATGTGCCGGTGACCTCTGAGTGGGGCACATTGTAGAGGGCACTGATTCTTCTGGTACCTGAGGCTGAGAAGGGGAAAAGGCAGCTGAGCCAGAGGCCCGGAGGGAAGATGGGCAGCAGGGTGTGGGGGATGGTGAGTGCAGCGATGGCTAGAACAGGGCGGGCGGTGGGGGAGGGAGGACTCTGCTGTTGCTGTAACAGGGGCAGAGCGGAGAGGGGAGAGTCGGAGGCTGCAGGCTGGAGGCCCCTGCCTGGAGCCCTCCCAGAGAGAGGTAGGCATAGCCGCCACATCCATCATCCTCAGCATGCAGACCTGCCTGCCTTTCTCTTCTGATTAGGGTACAGGATGTCTGAGAATCAACAGTCCTCAGCCAGCTGCGGCCACCCTCTGGGGCAGCTGGGGAGCGTCTGACCTGAGGTGTGGGAGGGGGCGTGCAGGGTGCAGGGAGCTCTGAATAGTGAGGGAGAGCATCTGGACAGCTTGCTCACCCTCACAAACATGCCACTGTCTGGCCCAAAGACAGAGCTCCGTGGGTGTGCGCACACGGTGTGCAGGCAGGTTGGGAAGAGCAGCTGCGGTGACCTCTGGCCTTCCGCACTCTATGGCTGCATGCGTTACCATGCCCACTCCGCAGGCAAAGCGAGATAAAAGCGGCAATTTAACCAAGGTCAGGTAGCTAGTGAGGGCGGGACTCAGGTTCGCTAGTAAGTCTGAGCTCTGGGCACCGCACTTCGAGAGGGCTGGACCCCGAAAATAAAGGGCACCCTGATTCCTGGTGACGCAGAACCAGGCGGGGGTAGTAAGGGCAAGTGCTGAGCAGGCCTCAGGAGCAGCTGCGTGCCTGGCACACAGTCTCATGCACAGGGGGCATGACTGTGTCGTTGGGGGGTGGAGGCCACTCACAGCCAACCCTCATGGGCTGGAGAAACTGGGTCAAAGGCAGAGCCCTGCAGAGGAGGAGGAGGGAGCAGGGGAGGAGGGAGCGCACGTCTGGTTTCTATTCTGTGACCGTGAACAGAGGCGTAATTGGCATTTGGGAGAGCTGCTCGGGCTGAGTTCAATCTGTAACAAGTCCTCTTCAATTTCCTCTCCTCAGCCTGCGCACAGGCTTCCGAGATTGCCCTGCTTGATGCTAACGGGAGGGAGGACACATCCCTCATTCCCGGGATCAGCCTCAGCTCCACTGGCCCCGGAGCCCAGGGAGGACCTGCTGTAGGGGGTGGGGGTAGGGCTGCGAGCTGGGGTGGTAGGCCAGTGGCCCACGCTGGTTACCTGAGCTCCCTGCCAAACCCGCTGAAGCCAGGGGACATGCCCCAGCACTGCCCTCCCTGTCGCTGAGACACCGAGGACAGCCTTGCCACCATTAGCTGTCACCTGCCAGGCGCCAGGGCTGGGCCTGTGCTTCACCCACAATATCCTCACAGCATCCTACCAGGTGGGCCTTATCAGCCCCAGCTGACAGATAGAGAAATTGAGACGCCGAAAAACAAAAGGACAGCACACGGTGGGTAGATACATAGAGCTGTGAGGATTGGGCCCAGTTCTGTGTACTATCAAAGCCACACCCCTTCCCCGTATCTGCTCCTCCCTGGAGTAAAATAACATTCTGCAGTCTGCAGAGATGCTGTCACTCGGAGCTGCAGGGAAGCTAAGCTCAGAGGGTGGGCACAACCCTCCCAGCCATCACTGGAGGGAGCGTGGAGGGCTGCCTCAACCAGGCTTCTCAAAGTGGGGGTGTCTCTGAGCCCACTGTGAGCGTTCCCCACCTCTGAACAATCCAGACGGGTTGCTGGCAGGCAAATCGCCTCTTGAGCTGGGTGTGAGCATTGGCAGGTGGGGCTGGGCTGTGACTTCAGGCTACTCCCTTCCCCTCTCTGTGCCTCCGTTTCTTTTTCTGTAACATGATCAAGTTTCCCAGGCCCTTTTCTTCTGTTTCTTTATAGAGAAGTCACTGGAGCAGAGGGATGGGAGCTGAGGTCTGGGAAGGAGTTTGGCACCTACTGCATCCTCAGAGTGCACAGCAGAGCCCAGAGAGGGCATGACAGCTGGGAAGAGGGGCAGGGACGAGGCAGAGCCGGCATTTGAACCTAGTGTGTGTGATTCCAGTGAGGATGGTCCATGCCAGCAGTGCTCTCCCAAGATGGGTGGTCAGGGAGCCCCAGGCATCATCTCCATCCTGGGCCCCAGATGCACACCTACAGGGCAGGCCAGCACCCGTACTGCCTGTCCCTGCAGTGGAGTGAGCTCCGGCCACACACCCACCTGCTTGATGCACTGCAGGCGGTCATTGGTCTGCTGGATGTGCCTGTCCATAGAATTCATTCTGGCCGTTTCGCTGGGTTCTACCCGAGAGCCATGAACGTTGTCCAGCCTGTGGAGAGAGAGGAGCATGGGCGTCACTGGGGTTGCGCCAGGCCCGCCAGCCTCACAGCCACCCTCCAACCCCAACGCTGCCGCGCTGGCCCCGGCGGCTGCCATAGGTTCCTGGGCCCTTTGCGAGCCATGGCGGCCTCCGTCCCAGGCAGCCCTGCACTGGAGGGAGGAACCGTGGCCCCAGCTGCCCAGCCTGTCCTTCCCCAAGCGTGGCCCTGGGAGCCCCATCCGGACTAAGGACGGGAGGTGCTCCAGGGTGTTCTCTGTGGTGACTGATGTGAGCACTGGGCAGGCGTGTCCACCATGGGACGTGCAACACACACTCAGACATGCATTTCTATGCACACGCGTGTGTTAGGTGGTGGTGGTGGGATGGCAACTTCATTTCAGATTCCAGTTCAGGGCTTAGCCTACTCGATGTGGCTATGTGTGTGTGAGCATGTATGTGTGTGAACATGTGTGTGTGTGAGAGCATGTGTGTGTGTATGAGCACGTGTGTGTGTGGCGGGATCTTCCCCTGTGACGACCTCCACTGCACTTGTTGGTGTAAGTGCAGTGACCCTGACGTGAGTGTCGGGTGCCTCCTCAAACCCCCACACTTTAGAGTCTTCACACTTTACAAACCGCTCCCCCTCCATTTCCCCTGTGCCCTCCCGGGAAAGAAGGAGGGAGGCCCTTACGACCATCTCACTTTCTAGATCAGGAAAAAGGCTCACAGAGAGGAAGGGAGCTACTCGGCGGCACAGTGCTGGCCCCTGGCTGAGTGGTCTTGGGGACATGAATGTCCTGGCCACCGGGCTCACTCTTCCTGAATGGCCGGCGGGAGCACTCACGTGAGTGCCACTGCTCCCAGGCGGCGAAGCCAAGCGGGAGAGGCCCCTCAGCTCCAAAGACCCTGGAGACCCCAGGCCTCTGCAGGGGGGCCACGCTGATAAAGGCGGAGAAGGAGATGGAGAGACGGAGTGTTCCGCTCTGGCGTCCCCACCGCTCAGAGATCCAGGTCTTTGGCCAAAGCAGAAGTCTGCCCAGTGCTGGGTGGGTCTGCCCTCCCACAACTCAGTGGGCATTTCAGACACACGGTCAGACCCGGGGCACGGAGCAGAGGCTATGGCCCCAGGCCTCTCTGCTACTCTGAGACACTGCCCCCCGAAGGTTCCTCCTCTCTGGCCCCACTTCCTGGGCACTTTCTGTGTCTCACTTTACTTCTCATGCTCACTCTCTAAGACTACAATTATCTCCATTTCACAGATGAGGAAACCGAGGTCCTGAGACCTGCCAAGTCCCCACGGCGACTAGGTGTTTGGACTGGGCCCATATGCCTGTCCGCTTCCATGCCTGGCTCTGGCCCCAGTGTGAGCGCCAGCCTGGGGACCAAGGTTGCTCCTCCTCCTCCAGGGAGCTCTGCTATGCACTCCACACTGCTCAGTCTGTGCTTGACAAGACAACTTATTTGCCTGGGTCACGACTGAGAAAGTCCACAAGGGGATCCAGTGAAGTGCTGGCCATTCCCCAGGCCCAGCGCCCTTCCGGGGAGGATCAGTCATCAGTCTCCTGGCGGTGGGGGGTGGGTTGGGGGGCTCATCTTGGAGAAGCAAATATCTACGTGTCTTCTCCCTGCCACCCCTTAAAAACCAGAAAACGAAAGCATTGTACACACACTATCCGAACCTTGACTTTTCCCCCCTCTTAATGATATATCAGAGTTTATTCCACTCAAGACATAAAGAGCCTTTCCATTTTTAATGGCTGCACAGGATTCCAAGGTACGGACCAATCGCCTGCCCCCACCAGGTGCTGTTCTAAGGTGTGCGGCCCTAGTCCAGGCCTCCTCCTGCTTGGAGTGATAAAGCCAAAGCCGTCTCCACATGTCATTACTGCACACAGCGGTGCAGGTCACCTGTGTCCTGCCCACACCATCCCTGTGTGGGTTAGCCTGGAGAACACGCTCGGAAAAGCAGAGCTGCTGCCTCACGTGGGCCTTGTCCTGCTGATACGTGCTTTCTGGGTTCACTCCATCCAGACCACGATGAGGCATGTCCCGTATGTATTTCTTCTACCCTCACCCCACCCACCAACCATCCCTCCACTCCCCGCACTTAGCACACATTTATACACCCCGATGTCCGACTTCTCCATCCATCACTGATCCAGCTACATGCCTGTCCATCCACCCACCCGTGCACACATCTTCGTGCCCACTTGCCCATCCATGGCTGCTTCCAACTCTCCCAGCGAGTGCTCTCCTGCACCGGTCCTGTGCCGGTCCTGGGCTAGGTCACGGGGCATGCAGAGATTAAAATGAATTAAGTTTACAATGTTCAAGAAACTCTTGGTCTAAGTCTGTATTCACTCCAGGTCACCTTCCAGGTGACTATTTGTTGAGCTCCTCCTATCAGTCAGGTGTTTCGGGCACCGGGCACAGATAGACACTGTTACTCTACCCCCTCCCACTTTACAGATGAAGAAACTGAGGCTCAGAACTTATAGTGCAGTGGTTCTCAACCTTCTTAATGACGCGACCCTTTAATACAGTTCCTCATGTTGTGGTGACCCCCAACCATAAAATTACTTTTGTTGCTACTTCATAACTGTAATTTTGCTACTGTTATGAATCGTAATGTAAATGTCTGATATGCCGGATGTATTTTCATTGTTTGCGACCCACAGGTTGAGAACCGCTGTTATAGTGGAAACTAGCTCCAGATCCCGGCTTTCCCACCACAGCCTAAATTGTACAGACACAGGGAGGCCCCTGCAGGAGGCTTCTCTGATGCTGTAAACATGTGTGCTGGGGGAGAAGGAAGAGGCGAGGGTGTCCCTGAAGCAGGGGCTGAGTTTACACGCACAGAGCCTCGGCCAGCCTCACATGGCAAGTGCTCTGGGGCCAGACACAAAGCATGTGGGCACGGGCACATTGGCTGCCAGGGTCCCCATCAAGGAGTGGTTTCCACAGCCAGCCAAAGGGCAACATTATTGCCCCAGGCCAGCTCCACGGGGTGTGCAAGAAAGCCCAGGTCTCTGCAGGCCTCAATCCTGTCCTCAGGCCGCAGCCAACCAGGACAAAGGGCCTGCGGCGACCCAAGCGGCCAGCAGGGGGCACTGTTGATGAGCCTACGTGCCCAGAGGGGCTTCGAGCAGGCTTCTCTGGCATCTAGGCCTTCGAGTCCCCATTTGTAGAGGAGGGTGGTGAGGGTGAGGGATCAGATGGCCTCATGAAGCTCCATCTCTAAGAGGAGCTCTGCCCAGGATGGGCACAGCATCCGGCCTAGGGTGAGAGACCTCGTAGGGCCTTGATAAGGCACCTGCCAAATGACTGACAGGTCATTTCTGGAGCCTGGGGCGCTTGGGCCACCCAGGGAAGCCCCCAGCAGGCATGGGGAGTCCAGAGCCCCCAGGCAGTCACCTTTGGGCCCAGAGGCAGTGGGGCCACAGTTCTCACGTTAGGAAGCAAACGGAAAAGGCGGGAAGGAAGGGAACTGTCCAAGCTCAGGCCGGGCTCCAGGGAGCTCGTGGCCATCCTGCCTGGAAGTCAGTGGCTGGTCGGAGTTGGCTTCTAGAGTCAAAGATTCTCCGAATATCAATACCCAAAGGTCCTTTAACGTCTCCCACTAGCCTAACAGCTCAGCTGGTTTTATGTGGGGGAGCCCGAGGCCTGCAGGAGTTTGTCCAAAGCCACACAGCACAGGGGGCTGGGTCCAGGCCCCGGGCACTCTCCTTCCAGGCGAGGGCTCCTGACTAGAGGAGCCAAGAAATGGACAGATGGGCCGGGGATATCTGTGAGACCCAGTGACAGGGTGGCAGCTAGCAGGGAAGACGTCATAGGTCACAGCTGTGTGTCATCTGTAATAAAGGAACAGAATGCCTGGCTGGTTATGCAGGCACTCACAGGTGAGGTGACATTTTTAAACTGCTGAGATCAATGGAAAAATCAGGGTTATTAACATCAGGAACAGACGCGGCTGGCAGCTCCAGCCCCTGCAGAAGAGGGGTCAGGACCTGAAGGCTAAGGGCCCCAGGCCTGGAGAGAGGGGTGGGCGAAAGGAGGCACGGGAGAGGGCACTCACTGAGGGGTGGTCGGGAATCCCCATTAGTTCTGCACCTGCTATGTGCAGGCACCAGTCCTGGTCCTGTGCGTTGCTAATTTATTTAGTCCTAAAAGGCTCAGCGAGGTGGCACAGCTCGCTGAGATGCAAATGCTCTGCCTTTCTAACTGTTTATTTGTTGTTTCTTCCACTCCACCAAGAATGAAGCCTCCTGGAAGCCCCCCCCCCCCGCCCCCCCCGCCCGGGCTGTGACTGCGCCCAAAGAGATATCCCTTTGGTTCCACCCAAACTGTCCAAATCCACCCACTTGCTTCCAAGACTCCCTGCGCTGTCTCGAGAAGTGACCGGTGTTCAGCGGCCAGCAGAGGTCGCCCTCCACCGTGGGAGCGTTGCTGGCCACAGCTGCCTCCCTCCTCAGAGCCTGGATTCCTATAAGCCTTTACAAGTCGCTACAAATCCTCCCAGGCGGCAGCTCCAGTGCCCACCATGGCATTCCCTCCCAACTGGAGACTGTGCGGGCCTGGCCCCGGGTGCACCGATGGCCCCAGCCCTTCTACCGCCGTCTGCCTCTGAATGGAGAGTGGGCTCAAGCAGGCAAGCCCCCATCGCCTCTGGCCCCTGGCTTCTCTCCTGGTCTGAGCAGACAAGAGCCAGTAGGAGATGCAAAGCTAGTCAGCCTGGGGGCCTGGAGAAGACCCTGCTCTGCCACGGCTGCGAGGCCTGTTTCCCCTTCTATAACAGGAAGGCTAGCAGCCCTTGGCAGCCCTTCAGACTCCAACATCTTAGGGCTTCTGTCAGGAGCTTCAGCTGTTTGAATGCTCCATCTCGACAAATGTAGAAGCTTGGCTCCAAACAGCAAAGCAAGCCCGTCCCAAGGCAGCCCCAGGGGGGGAGCCGCCGTTCCAGGGGAGCCTGCGGCCGCTGCGCTGCCTTTCTCAGCTCACACTGTCCTCGCACCTGCGCTCAGCTTGGCGTCACTGCTCCTAGGTATGTTTTCTGACTGATGGTGACATCTGGGTGGGCTAGTCTTCCCAGGGCCTAGTTGAACTCTCGGAGGGCCAAGCTTCCGTACTACACTTCTTAGCACCTGGCACAGCGCTGGCCAAGTTTACCTTAGCGGTGCCCAGCACCGGGACGTGCTCCAGAAAAGTTAGCTGCTATTACGCACACAGGGCTGCTCAGAGAGAGAGAATGCTGGGAGCTGAAAGGACGCCTGGGGACCACCTGGTCCTGTGCCCTCATGAGGCAGGATTGGAGGTAGGGGCTGGAAGAGGGGAAGGTCACAGAAGGGGACAATGGCCGAGTGGGACTGAAGCCCACCTGGCTGTTCTAAGTTGGGCCCAGGTTGTCTCTGAAAGCATGTCTCCTGGTCTGAAAGGCTGGGGAAGGCACATGGCCTCGGTGGGCTCCTCCCAGCACATGGGAAGTGGGGTGCTCTTAGCTGCCCCATAGAAATGTGGATGGAGCCCTGGAGGCAGCTCCCTAGGATGCTGGGCCAACATGAGCTGTGCTAACACCAGTGTGTTTTATTTTTCACTTTGGAGGCCAAACAAGTTAACCAGTCCTCCTAACACGCATGCATCTGGGCAGAGGTTTGCTTACGTGTGTGCATACTTACACACATATGTACTCCTTTGCATACTTGAGACTAAGTACGTGCACACACTGAGTGATGCACAGGTGCACTTGAGCACACACAGCTCATGACAGCTTGCACAGGCGAGCGCGGGTTCCCGGGGAGCCCTGCGAGCAGTGGTGTGCAGAAATGACTCAATCACCCTGCATCTGCAGTGCAGGTCCCGGGCGAGCGGAGCTGGCGGTGGGGGTGGAGGGCCTGTGCCCACAGCTCGCAGAACAGAGGCTGCATTCCAAGACAGCGCCAGACCAGGGAGCTTGGGACCTACCCACAGCTCAGCCTGGTGGACGGTCCTGGGGGTCCCGGGGACCTGTCCCTGACAGCCCCTTTACCAGCTCTCAGACTCCAAGAGGGCAGAGAGCATGGGCCCTGTGTTCAGCAGGGACCTGCCACCCCTGCATGTGACAGTCCAGGGCCTTCTCGCTTGATCTCCACTTTCTACCACTTCCAGCCGCACCCTGTGTCCTCCACATGGGGCTGCTCCATCTCCTGGACTGTGCTCTGACCATCACACCTCCCTGTCTTGCCTCTGCCCCTCAGCCCCAAGCTCCTGGCCCCTTCACCCATCTAGGCCTACTTCAACTGCCACCCTCTTGTTGGTTTCCCCCAGCAGAGCTACTCACTTGTACATCCCCAGTGTCTTTGCCCCGCACCCCATCTCGGTGACACTAGACAGTGGTGTACCTCTGCATCCATCTCCCCCATCAGCTGGGATGTCATCCGGTTATGAATTCCCAGAGCCTAGCCCAGGGTCTGGTACCCAGCAGGTGCTCAGCAATGCTCATTAGATGGACAGACAAATGGGTGGGTGGACAGCCATTGTGATCCAGAGTGGCAAGAGCTGAATACACAATGGCCCAGCCTAATCAGAGGGTCTTGGGACTGGGAGAGACTCCAGTAACCGAGTCCAGGGTTCCCAAAGAGCAACGCATGTACCAGCAGCGGAGGAAGAATGATTTTAGGTAGTCCACAGAAACCTCGTCAATATTCCTAGTGACATATTTGGACTAGAACAATGATCACTGCTGGGTTTGTTGCTATTATTGAGAACTAGAGGCCCGGTGCACGAATTCTTGCACAGGTAGGGTCTGGCCAGCCCACCCTGATCGGAGCTGATTGGGCCAGGCTGGCTGGGGGAAGGGGACATTGGAGGTTGGAGGGCCGGCCCTGCCACCGATCAGGGTGGGAGGGATGGGGGCGCGGCTGGGGAGGGGAGGAGCCGCAGGCGGTTCCGGCCCCTGGTCAAACTCCTGGTCAAAATCCCAGTCAAGGGTAGCCGAAACCGGTTTGGCTCAGTGGATAGAGCGTCGGCCTGCGGACTGAAGGGTCCCAGGTTCGATTCCGGTCAAGGGCATGTACCTGGGTTGCGGGCACATCCCCAGTAGGAGATGTGCAGGAGGCGACTGATCGATGTTTCTCTCTCATCGATGTTTCTAGCTCTCTATCTCTCTCCCTTCCTCTCTGTAAACAATCAATACAAAAAAATATATATATATTTAAAAAAAAAATCCCAGTCGAGGGGACAATTTGCATATTAGCCTTTTATTATATAGGATAAGGGTAAATTAGGGAGTGATGGTAGACCTGAGTGGGTTAAGGGACCATCTTAAACAGCATAAAGGGAATGAAAGCCACTGAGGTTAGGGAAGGACTGATCTAGCCCAGTGCCCTCTTCGTCTTCACGCGAAGGAGCAGAAGCCCAGAGAGCTGCAGGGCCTGCCTGTGCTCACATGTTTATGACTCTCCCACTCCCCATCCTTGGGAGACTGCACACTGCCTGGCGCCGGAGGAGGATGGAGGTGAAGCAGAGACAGGCAGAAGAAAGTGGCTTTGTGCCCTGTCCCAGGGAAGTCAGGGAAGGGCAGAGGGACAGGAGCTGAGGACAGAGGGAGGCGAGAGGCAGCTCCGGGCAGCTGCCCAGGACCAGCTGCTCCCACTCTTGGCCGGGCGGCCAGAGCAGGTCGTGGGCCAGCTTGAGGCCTGGAGCAGGGCGAGGCTCCCGGGGAGGGGTGGCCCTGAGTCCAACCTTCCTGCTCTCTGGCGTGGTGAATGGCTGCTTTATCGCCCTGAGTCTGTGTCCTCCCCTGTCAGACAGGAAGTGCCCCTCACTGTGCCACTGGCCCGCAGAGCCGGCTACGTGCAGTCACTTCGCGGACAGTGGTCTGAAAGGGGAAACTCTCACTTGGACGCCAGCTCTTCCAAACCCAGCTGCTCCCTCCACGCGGGGAATGCCCGTGCCGAGGCCTCACAGGGCTCCCTACCTCCTGCCCAGAGTTCGGACACTGGCTTGCACTTGGGGTTCCTGGAAGGGTGGACCCCCTTCTCCCCATAACCCAGTCTCCCAGCACCCACCCTGTCTACAGGAACACCTCTGTCAACGGTGGTCTGTGGGCTAACACAGTGAACCCTTGTGTTTCAGAGTGAGGGCTCCTGAGGGCCGGCCCCACACTGCCACCTCTGCCAACCTGCTCTGGGACACCACCGTTAACCCAGAGGGAGGAAACTTACTTGGGGAACATGTGTCGATGCTGCCCTGACAGAGGGGCCGGCCCACTGGTCAGACCCACGCGGGGCTGGGAGTCCCAGCTGCGTTCTTCGGGGGAGCCTTAGCCCCAGCTTGCGAGGCCTCAGCTGGCGCAGGCCATGCCCTTGAGGCCAAACCCTCCTGCCATCCTCTGCGGCACTCAGAGTCCCTGACCTCGGGGTGAACTTCCTTTGGCAGCTCCTCTCCCCAAAAGGTGAAGGAGGGCCAGATGCAGCCCTGGACAAGGTCCCGCACCCATGGCAGCCCAGGCAAGGTCAGCAAATGCAGGATGTACAGCCATCCCCACGGCTACGTCCCTGCCTTCTGTTTCCCAGGGTGGGAGGGGACATGGAGCCACTACTCTACATGTCAGCCACGAGGGGACTCAGCTCACCTTGCTATGAGCTTCAGACTTCTCCTCGATGTCCCAACTACTATCAACAAGCAGGCTCAGAGAGGTCCAATGACTTGCTCAAGGTCATACAAGTGACCTTGGACTTGAGCTCCTGTCTGGCTACAAAGCCCATGACGTTTTCCCGTATCATACTCTCCATGGGAGTGTGGCAGGCCTTCACTGGCCCCCACTGTCGGCACATGAGGACAGTGTCCTGCCTGGTGCTGCGGGTGCTGGGCAGCCACGAGCCTTCAGGATAGCAGGGCCCATGCAGTGGCCCCGACCTGCCTTCGTCTAGAGCAGTGGATCTCAACCTTGGCTGCACATTAGAATCACCTGGGAATCTTGTTAAAATCCTGATTTCTGGGCCTCATCATTGGTAACAAAGAAACAGAATTTCTGGAGGATGAGGCCCTGAAATCAGGATTTTAACAAGATTCCCAGGTGACTCTAATGTGCAGACAAGGTTGAGAACCACTGGTCTAGAGGCTCTTGTCTGTGATTCCAAGGCTGGGATGCCATGAAGTGGGAAAGAGGGAGGGAGGGAGTTCCCTGAGGGCCCTTGGGAGATATGGGGTGGAATGAGGCTAGAGATGGAGCCAGGCCCCCTAACCACCAGCTGTGGCCTCTAGAACAGTGATGGCGAATCTTTTGAGCTCGGCGTGTCAGCATTTTGAAAAACCCTAACTTAACTCTGGTGCCGTGTCACATATAGAAATTTTTTTATATTTGCAACCATAGTAAAACAAAGCCTTATATTTTTGATATTTATTTTATATATTTAAATGCCATTTAACAAAGAAAAATCAACCAAAAAAAATGAGTTCGCGTGTCACCTCTGACACGCGTGTCATAGGTTCGCCATCACTGCTCTAGAAGGTTGTAAGTACCCTGCAGACTTCTCTTACAGCTCTAGGGACAAAGGTGTTCTCTACTGCCCCTCCCTAAGCCCAGCTCCTCGAGGCTCCAAATCTACCCACCTGGCATTCTCAGGGAGGCACAGACAGGCACGGGGCCAATGGCATGTCAGGGAGAGCCAGAGTTAGACGAGCCCTTAAGGATCACCTGGCACAGGGATGGCAGGACGATGGGGTACGGCACACCACCTCCATGTCATACCCAAGGCAGGCATGGCGAATCAATCACCACTCCCCCGGGTGGGTCCCGCCATGTCTTGCCCATCCTCCACACACCCTCTGCCCAGCCCTCCTGAATCACCTGAACCAGCCCATCTTTGGAAGGGGAGGGCTTCGCCTGAGGTCAGCAGCCCGTCAGGCGTGAGCACAGCCGCATGCAGACTTCCTGATGTCTGACTCGGTGCCCTTTCCCCTGAACTGTGACTCAGAGCCAGGTTCCTCTGGAGTGGAGTGCCCATGTATGGCCCACTCAGGTGAGCCAGCCACGCTGCAACGACCTATGTCACAGCCTCGCAGCAGCTTGCAGACAAGTACTACCCCCTCCTGCAGATGAGAAAACTGAAGCTGAGAGTAGACGCGTGCTTTCTTCCCGTCACACAGGAAGCACGGCTGCCCTGGGACAGCAGCTGCTCCTTGCGCGTCTGGGCTTTTCCTTTCACTAACTGGACATGCCTCCTCCTTTAGTTAACTGTTACAAACTGTCAGATTTTTCTTAATTCTCATAAAATAAAATATTAGAGAAACGAATCAGAAAGCAGACATTTACCTGAGCTAACAGTGGGGAAAAAAAAGTCCTCATGGCTTAGGTCTGGAGGGGACCTGCTCAGGCCTATCTACATATGAGGAAACACGGGGCTGGGGCAAGGGTCCGGTGGAGCGAGAGCAGAGACTTGAGGCCCCATCGTGGGTCAGAAGTGGGAGGTCAGGGCTCACACCCCAGTTCCCTGAACTTCTCGGCTCTCTCTGGCACTAATTCGGTCGAGGCACCCCCTTGCAGATGCCTGTCCAGGCCAGGCCTGTGGTCACAGACAGCTAAGATACAGAGGGCCTGCCCGGCCACGCTCCCAGCAGCCTGGAGGGGAGGGGGGGGTAGGACAGGGTGACGGCAGGCCATGCCCCGGGCAGGAGTCGGCTCTGCTCCCACTCGGAAACTGCGGTTTCCCTGGCAGAAGAGGACCCGGTGGATCTGTGCGGAGATTTTCACCATCTCAGCTGGGCTGAGGCTGGCACAGACCCCACAAGCCCCCCTCACCCCATCTCTCCAGGAGGCCCTCTGGCTGGGGTGGGGTTGGGGTTGAGCTGGGTCTGGTGCCCATCACCCACCCTGTCCTCTGGTCTGTACTCGAGAAGTGTCTGGGTATGAGGCTACTTGGGGACTGGGCCTCCCCATCCCAGGCTGGGAGTGGGGGTCTCATTCATGGAACCCTCCAGGGATAAGCTAGGCACCCCACAGGTCACCTGAAGATGCTTCCTGAAGTCCACAAGACAAAAACTCACACCCGGTGCCCCACGGCCACACGCTGACTCGCTGCTCTAACTGTGCGGGGTACTCTGCAGTTTACAAGGCACTCGGGTCAGAGCCCCATTCGACCCTTTAGCGCCCCATTTACATGGGAAGTGTGGCTCAGTGGTTAAGGACACCAGGCTGTCTGGGCTCAGATTCTGACTCTGCCACTTGACTTGCTAGCTCCTGTGATGTAGGACAAAATGCTGCTGCCCTCTGCGTGCCTCAGGCTCCACGTCTGAAACCAGGAGCAGGAGCCGTGGTGCCTGCTGCCCAGGCTGCTGTGCTCGGTGGCAAGCCAGGGCGTGGGGAGCACTCGCTGGCTCGGCACAGGACCCAGGATCATCTCCAGCAGAGGCAGTGGGACCTGCCGAGAAGAACTGGTGCCACTGAGGGGACAGCAAGGGCACTGAAAGCGACCACCAGACACTAAGATCTTCAACCTTCAAAAAAAATCCTATCCTAAAAACTTATTTATTTTTAAGGATTACAACAACATCTTAGGCAGAAGATCCAACTATGCAACAATGGAAGGGGCCATGCTCCGGACGGAGGGGTGGGAGTGAGGCTGCCCGCTTCACTCACCCTCACACGGGGTCTCTGGGAACCACCTTACAGGCTCAGTGCCAGGCCTCAGAGGTCGTGGGTGGCTGAGGCGGGGCTCTGTACCCACTGAGCAGAGGAGCTGGAGGGAGGTGTCCTGGTGGCAAAGGCCAGTCGTGGAAAGTTCCAGAAGGAAGGAGAGATAGGGTTGGACCTTCAGGATACGTGAGCAGAGCACTGCTCCTCCAGTGCAGTGGCCTGGACGCCCAGTGATGTCTGTCGGGGCGGGCACGGTGGGCAGTGTCACTGACAAAGGCCGGGAGACCAGGGAGGAACCAGTTTCCTCTAGAAAAGGAGGCAGAACACCTGAGGTCCGCTCCTCCCTGAACAAAGGATTCTCTGCTCACGGCTGCTGGGGGCCAGCTCAGACTCTCCCCGGGAGGTTACTGAACCCCTCCCCTGTGAAGGGCCTTAGAATCTGGCTTTCCCAAAGTTATTGGGTGGAAACCACTTTTTCCACTAAACACATTTTAAAATCCCCTCGGACTAGTTTTCCCGGAACTCACTGAGAAATTCAGACCTAAGGAGGGTGGCTGCAGGGTGCAGAGGCTGGGCAGCAGGAGAGAGAAGGCGGGGGAAGGCGGGCAGCAGGCAGGCTGGGGGGCAGGGGCCAGAAACGGAAGTGTCTGCCGGAAGAGAAGCCACAGGGCACCCTGGCTAACGTCTGAAACCCTTCCCCTCAGGACTGGGGCCCCAGATTCTGAATCCAATATCATGGCCAGCTTCATGCGGCCACCACCATCTCCACAGACCTAACCAGCCAGGAGCCTGCCTGCCCGAGGGCCCCCTGGGCTCTGTGCCCCAGGCCACTTGCTGTGAGGGCAAAGACCAGAGCTGGAAGGTCCAATGAGCTGCCTGAGGCACAGGCTAGGTTGGCTGGGGAGACTGGCCCCTTCTCTGCACCACCCAAGCCATGAACTCTAAAGAGAGGACACCCCGGCCACAGGAACCACAGGTCACAGGCCAGGGTGGCCCAGACCGAGGTGGCCCAGACAGCCAGAGCTCTCTCCCTGAGGCTGCGGAGTGGGCAGCCTCAGAAATCTCAGTTCCTGATTTGAATTAACAATGAGAACAATCCAGGTATCTTAGTATCTACTGAGTGTCCGGGAGCACCTTTGGCATTTTATGTGAATTATCTTTATAACAATAGACTGTACCCGAAAGTAGAGTGATTAGCACTGTCCCCAAATGGGAAAACTAAGACCGAAGTGGTTAAGGAACTTGCCCAAGATCAGAAAATGGCAAAGCGTGCTTTGAATCCATGTCTGTCAGACCCAGCATCCACCTGCCAAACCATGCTACCTTCCAATGAACATGGTGCCACGGACGGCTGGCCTCCAGGCTGTCCTGAAGCAGGCCCTTCAGCTCAGCCATTCGCCCGGCACACTGTGTGCCAGCTCTGCACACCGGCTGTGCCCAGCTGAGTGGGACACAGACAAGAGGCAGCTGTCCTTAGCGGCTCCAGATCTGATCCCACAGGGGGGTGCCCCCAGCATGCCAACACACGTGCACTGCTGTGGCCACACAGTAGGCCTCCTGACTCTGGCCTTGTGCGATGGGGTGAGATGATTCCTAAGGCATCTGCTAGCTTTCATGCCCTGGCAGGAGGCTGGGGAAGAGAGGAGTAAACAAAAATGTAAGACGACAACCCTGCCTTCCAGAAGCCTAAAATCCAGGTGACAAGCTGTTCCACCCCACCTGCTGGCGGTCCCTACCACCGGGACTAGACCAGGGCCGGGCGGGGGGCATCCCCATGGTCTTTCTGCAGGAGGCAAAATGGAGTGAGGCCCAGAGGGCCAGGAGGTTTGGTCCCCAGGGACAGTGTGGCTGGGCAGAGGGCCAAGACTTGGGAACAGGCTGGGATGCGGCAGGGAAGGCCAGTCTTATTTCGGAAATAAAACCACATGCCCAGTGCCCTTCTGACCAGGCCTGGCTGGTCAGCCTGGCAGGGTGGCATGAGGGTCTTTCTTAAAGGAGAAGGCATTGAAATGAAGCAGAATGCTCACAACTCATCTGTTTTTTAATTAACTCACACTGCTGCCTTAAGTGATTCCCTGCTTACGCTCATTCTTTTGAAAATTCCAAAGTGCTGTTTCTGACCTGTGATTTACTACTGCCGTACGTCTCTATAAGCAGTGTTTTAGCTTAAGTGGCAGTTGCATATTAATTACAAAGTTAATTATGTGCTGTGTAATCATGCTGTAATTCATTAGTTTACTCTACACTCGGAGAGCCTCATGCTAATAACCAGATCTGACAGAGGGTTTCAGGAATCACCAAACATTTCCACTGACAATCCCGAATGAGGCTGAGAAGCCCTCGAGCCCCATCAATACGCCTCCTTGGGCCAGCGGCTGGACCTCAGGCCCGGTCTTCGTGCTGTCGGGGGCCGGACCCTCGGGGGCCGGACCCGCGTGGACTGCAAACCCTGGTCTGCTGAGGACAGTGGAAAACCCAGCTGGGGCTTATTTTCTCCCCACGGAAGTGCAGGGACAGGAACAGAATTTGTTTAAAATTACTTACGGAACACAGTCAGTTCTAGGTGAAAAATAACAGCTCGGATCACTACAGTGGCCGTGGGAACACTGGCTGCGGGCAGGCCCGGCGGGGCCTCCAGGACACAGGTCTGAAGCAGTTGTTCAGACAGGGAGACCCAGGCCCAGGGTGGGGGGTCGGGGCCGGGGGGCTTGTCTGGGATTTGGATCAAAGTCTCTTTTCCTTCTCTACTGAGTCCCCCAAAGCATCCAGGGATCTGAAAGTGAACGCTGGCCATGCTTCTCTCTCCCTTCTTTCCTGTTGTGTTTTGTCTCCTAACAAAATCACCGCGGGGTGTCCTCTCTTCACTCCTGAGAGAAGCTCAAAACCCCACCGAGGCCCAGCTGCCCGGCCTGTGAATCGGGGTGAAAGCTCCCTGCCTCCTTGCACAGCCTCGGATGATGGATGGGAAGGAAACGTGGGCACTCCGGACCCTGCCCGCACCTCCACTGCTCAGAGGACTCTTTTCTAGAACCATCTCTCCCCAGGGTCTGTGTTGCCAGCCGCTGAAGAATCCCCACGCTCCTCCAATGGCATTTAAAAGTCAACGTGCATAAAGCAGGCTTGCTGCAGCCACCCGCACTCTGCAAATCTGCGGATCAAATTTCAAGCCTTGTTGCAGGAGGGGTACAAAGGCTGTGACCTACCCCGGACACAGCGGCCTGGCGGCTGAGACCCTCCTCTGCCTTCCAAATATAAACCTGCTTGTTTATTTCTACTGACAGCTGAATGAAGAAAAAAAAAAGTGGAAGCCCTTTCCCTTCTGGCTCTAGTCAACAAGAGGAGAGAGGTCTCAGAGCCCCAGCTGGCATGGGAGGAAGACAAATAAGAAAAAACAAAACATGCCCTTGTGTTGCAGCGGAATGTTTAAGAAAGAGGCGAAAAGCACAAGGTCAGGGGCAGCTTTCATTTTCTATCATTTCAGCAGGCTCAGGGAGGAGGCAGGATGCTGCCGACTCGACAGTTTTGGGGGAATCACTTTTGGAGGGAACTCATTCTGGGGGGAGGGGGGGGTGCTTCTTAACAGCCCAAGCGCTGCTGTGGTTTCCTTTCCTGGGAACCCTTTGGTTTCCCTGGCAACAGAGAAGTCCAGCCTCCAAAGTTCTGCTCAAAGACCAAGGCCTGGCCTGGGATGCTCCCAGCAATTACCCCCCGGCCAAGGCTTCGCCATGCTGCTGCAGGGGCGGTGAGCTGAGCGGGAGAGGTGCAAAGTGTCAGCTCTGCAGAACGGCGGGCACTGGTGTGCCGCCCCCGCCTGTGCAAGCAGCGACTCATCCCCAGATCGCCGCTTTCCAGGGCTTCATGGCTGAGCAGGTAAAAATGCCAGGGAACAGCTAGGAAGCAAGCCTGTGTTTGCCCGCACCCAGGATCGGGAGGGCGTGGGACAGGCTCGGAGGTGGGTGGCCGAAGGACGAGCGAGGCCGGCTTTGTCCCGCAGGCTTCGGCCTTAGGTGGCTGCACAGGGAGCTATCAGATGAGAGCAGGTCTGAATTTCTGAACCATCTCCCTCCATCCAGGCTCGCTCCAGAGGCGCCTCGTGGATCTTAGAGCCCATCTTTTTAGAGAGAAATATTGAAACGTCTGGCCTGGGAAGATGCTTTTTGGGCATCGGATGTGGGAAAGGACGGGAGCAGGAGAGCAGGGGAGGCAAAGAGGGGGCCAGTGGCGGCATTTGCGGAGCGCTCACCTGGCCGCTGGGCACTGCGCTGAGTGCTCCATATCTCATTTAACTTACTCGCCAGTGGCGGGCTGCAGCAGGTGCGGTTAGCCCTTGCTGGAGGAAACCAGGCGGGGAGTGCCTGCCCAAGGCCACCCAGTCAGTGAGTGGCAGAGCTGTGGCTCACACCTGCCAGTTTCAGAGCCTTCTTCTCAGGAGAGCGGTAGGAGTGGCAGTGGGAAGAGGAGGGCTTGGGTGGAAAGCGGTTTACTTCCCTGGTGGCAGAAGGGGGACAGAGGTTCTCAGAATCCCTCCCCAACCCCCACACACGGAGCCCTCCCCAATCTAAACATTCCCCAGGAAGCCAGGCCTTCAACGGAGGCCCACCTTGAGGCTGATGTGTCCTGATGCTGCATCTTTTTTGAGCTTTATCTCTGTGAAAGCCCAGAACAGTCCCGCAAAGTAGGTAGTGATAGTCCATTTTATAGACGAACGGTGGGGGCTCCATAGCGTGTCCCAGTTCACACAGCTAGCAAAACTCAGAGCTGGGTTCAGGCCCTGACCTTATGTTGAAATCTAGGCGGGGTCTTAAATAATGAGGGTGCGATGATGATGATGATGATGATGGCAGCCAACCCTCCTGAGCTCCTCCAGGTGCTCGTACCGTTTCAAGCACTCCATGTGCATTAACTCATTTTATTCTCTCCACCATGCTCTGCAGCGCACACTATACTTAGCTTCATTTCACGGATGGGGAAATGGAGGCAGGGAGCTCTGCAGGCAACATGGCCAAGGGCACACAGCTGATAAACCGTAGGCCAGGATTTGGACCCAGCCAGGCAGGCAGCTGAGCTCATACTTATAGCCTATGTGATGGCTGTTTCTCTAATCACTGGAACACCCTGCCTCCCAGCCTTGAGTCCTTGATTCTGGGTGGTTCTGGGGTCCCCTGAGCCAGGAAGAGCCCTGGAGGGCTCCTTTCCCTCCCTGGACACATCAGGCAGGGGCCAGACCGCCTCTCTGGGTGTGTGTGTGAGCGCCAGTGCGCACGCCTCGGGCCTGCACTGCATCCAGAGTGTGCGTGCAGCTGATTTATAACCCGTACAGAAAACAGAATTGCAAATCTCCCCCACAAATCTTCCCTATCGAGGTGCTGTGACAGGCAGACATGCTGTGAATTGCCAGGCACAGGCCGCCCTCCACCAGCCTTGGCTCCCCTCACGCTCCCGGCTCCGGGACTGAGCCCTGGGGACCAGGCCACCCATGGCTTCCTGGGGTCCTCTGGTGGCCAGCAGTCTGGCCAGCTGGGCCCTGGGAGTGGCCGCCGACCTAGAAGGCCCAGTCCTGTTCCTCAGAAACGCTGGCTCCGGAGCGGCCAGGCCCTGGGGAAGCCCCATGTGGCACAGGTGACCGTCCCTCCCGGCTGGGTCCCACACGCCGCCTGCCCTCACACTTTCCTCACTGCTCAGGGCAGGGCCGTTGGCACCTACAGACGGAGCAGGAGGACACTGGCAACACGTACGGTGACCTCGGCTGCACTCATTGTTTCCCCTCGTCTCATGTGATCAGCACGCCAAGGCTCAGAGAGGTTCTGTGGCTTGGGCCCTGGGTCTGAACACGGGCGGCCTGATTCTAGAGCCTGGGCTGAGAACCACTCTACCCTCAAATCCTCAAACCCTGCGGAGGGCCCTTCAGCCCTGTCCCTGACACTCACACTACCTTCCTGTCCCCCAGAGGGGACAATGGGAGGGCCCAGGTTTGGGTCTGGTGGGGGCCACCCCAACTGTGTTCTACCCCATCCCAATTTCCACAGTTGGGAACGTGGGAGGAGTTCCCTCCCGGCTTCCGCAGACCTGGCACTCCGAGTCCCGTTCACACTGTCCCGGCCAAACCCGGCCCTGGGGGCCATGGTAATGGCACTACCCTCTGAAGGTGGCACCCAGCACTCAGCCCCTCGGACTGGGTGACAGCCCAGTCAATTCCCTGCTGCCCCATCCTTCAGGGTGGGCCAGGACAGGGCAAGAAGGAGGCTGACAGGCTGGGTGACGACAAGGGCAGCGGTAGGGCCCTGTCTTGGCTCTGCCCTAACCTGCTGTGTGACCCAGGCCAGTGCACTCCCCTTCCTGAGTTTTGTCTTTTTTTCCTGGAAAATAGACTGGGCTTGCCTGCAGGCTTATGGGAGGATTAATTTAAATGAGCACAAGGGGTCCCTCCACCCTTTGGAGATGTGTACACAGGCATGCACACATGTTCACACTCACACACATACATGCACCCACAGCTGGTGGCATTGGGTTACAGGAATCCCTGTCGTGGCCCCAAGAGCACCCCGCACCAGGCTGCCCTTCTGGGGGTGTCTCTGGGGCCTGGCATCAGGGTGAGAGGCCTGGCTCCTCCTCCTCCTTCAGCTCAGACTCCCTCAGCCCCAAACCTATAATCACTGGCAGGGAAATGACAGCCTCGCCCAGCAGCCACCCTCAGCTGGTGGGCGGGAAGGCGGGCAGTGGCCATGGTGGTGGCTGGAAGGCAGGCCTGGGACACAGAGCTGCCGAGTCAGGGGAGGTCAATGGCGCGGACGATGCCATGGGGACTGTGGGCTTTGGGGTGGGCAGATGATGAATGAGAGGGAAGAGTGGGAGGGGGAGGCACAAGGCCCAGGGCTGGTCTGAGGCTGACCTTCTGCAGGACAAGGCCCAGAGGGGGTCAGCAAGGGGTCATGACCCTGGAACCAGAAGCACGGGCCTGAGACACTGAGGCAGGCTGACTTGGCCCTTGGAAGAAGCAAGGCCAGCAGTGCCCCCAGTTTGGGTTTGAGAAGCTGCAAACACTGGTTGCAGGGAGACCAGGTCAGGGCCTGGGGCTCTGCATTTTAGAATGAGCTGCTTGGGACCCTGGACTTCCTCTGTCCCAGGAAGGTGCTGGGGTTCCTCCTGCCTGTGCTGCCGTCCCCTCGGCACCCGCCTCCATGTGGCAGGAGGGCCAGGCCATGGGCAGTGCCATGGGCACTCTGACCACATCTGCTAAGCTTGGCTGCTCAACATTTGTCCCCTCAGAGGCACATGCCCGTTGGTGGGTGGGGCTGCAGGGCTGTCCCTGTTTACTAAGGCCCAGCCAGCCAGCTGGGTTCGCAGGGAGCACGCCTCTTGGGCCCTCCCTGACGACAGCCAACAGGAGGCTCAAACCCGGCCCCAAACTTGCTGGGCTCCATCCAGGGCCACGCGGACCCTTGGCCCATGTCGGTGGGAACCAAAGGCTTGGCCTCCTGGCAAAGGGACATCCCACCCCGGGCCCTGCTGCCCCGGCTCTCCTTGGCCTGAGACAAGTCACTTGCACTCTCTGGCCTGGGTTCTTCATCTGCAACAGGAAATGAGAGGAGACGCCTATGGGGCTGGGCAGCGGGAGGGAGGAGCGTTCAGGGTGGAGGAGCGGCTTCAGGAAAGCTGGGTGAGAGAGCAGTGCACACGCGCCCAGGTGGGCTGTGTCAGGAGCCTGGGGTGGAGGCTGGGTCTGGAGTTAGGGTTAGGGTCAAGGTTGAAAGTGTAGTTGGGGACAGCGTGGGGTTTATCTGACGGGCACTGTCTGAAAGGAGAGTCTGTGGGCAGCTGCCTCAGTGTCTCTGGACCGCAGGAGGGACCACTCAGAGGGAGGCAGCAGTGTCTGCTTGGGGCCACTCGGAGGGCCAGCGTGGCTCCCACCCCACCAGGGAGGCTGGAGGCGAAGGTGCAGCCAGCCTCCCTCGGACCAGCCTGAGCACAGGCTGCTCTGAGACTCAAGGCCTGGGTGACAGGCGATGGGGCAGGGACCTAAGGAAGAGCCCGTTTGGGCATCAGGGCATTTGGCTTTGGCCCAGGTGAGGGCCATGGGGATGACCCAGCTCTGGTCTGGAGCCAAGAGCACTGCCTGGGCCTTCCTCGCTGGGCCAGGACTCATGCTGGCATCATCACAGCCACTGGCACACCTGTTGTCCTGTTTGAAATCTGGGGACTCAACCTCTTTTAAGAGGGTTCAGCTTGAGGACAGGGTCACCAGGATGACCCTGGTCACACAGGAGTGCTGGGTGAGTGCTGGGGTGTGCAGAGCCTGGCACCCCTGGGCATTTCCTCTACCTATGCCAGTGAAGGCCCAGGGCTGGTCTCTGCTGGGAACAGGCCACTGCCCCTCCCAGTGCCCCACCTCCCTCCTCACCTTCCCTCTGACCTCCAGGATGGTGTGAGGCACGGGTCCACCTGCACCCTCGGTGCCCCTCGGGAAGGAGGCAGATGGACTGGCGGTGGACAGGTGGGCAAGGAGCTATAGTGGAAGCAGAGCTTGCCTGCTTCTGTCTGCCCAAGGATGGGGATCTGAAGCTGGGGGCCCAGGGCCAGGGCAGGTGGCATGAGTGGCAATTGTTCCAGTGGCTTGTCTGCTCAGCGTGCCTGCTCACCCGCTGCCCGGTCCCCACTTGCCATGGCCTCACCAGCCCCTTCCCTGCCCCCTCACGGGCCAGAGATGGCTGTCGCCATGGCAACCCTGCTCATTCAGTCCGAGATAATGAAGCCAATGTGTTTTTCATTTCCATGAGCTGGAGTGCGAGCCGAGCGGGAGAGGAGCCTTCCCTTTTCAGCCCCTCCTCTGGGGGAAGAGGCAGGCTGGAAAGAGAAGGTATGGGGTCTGACCGGCGGAGCCACACACACCAGCGGAAAAGGGGTGAGACCTGGAGCCACCAAGCTCTCGGCCTGCCACAGCAGTCATGTCAGTGGACAATGCTGGCTGGAAAGGCCAACATCTAGACCAGGAGAGGTGGCTTGCAGCCAGGCAAAGCGGGACTTCATTTCTAGCTGTGTGACCTTGGGTTAGTGGCTTCACCTCTCTGGTCTTATATCAGCACAACCAAGTTCACCAAGCATTTATTGGGTCCCTTCTGAGTGTCTGGCCTTCTGCCCTCCCAGAGATCCAGAGGAGACCCAGACAGAGCCCTGTTTTCCACAAGCCCACAGGTTATCAGAAGCAGCAGCTTACACTGGGTACACGTCTCAGCTATAAAAAGGAGGCCAGTAACTCTTACCTGTTGCTGCCTATCTTTGAGTTAATACGAAAAGGTTTATATGAAGGCATGCATGTGAACGTGCCTGGCGCACACAGTAGGTGCTTTATCAGTGCTAGCCTCCCTTTTTTCCTTCATCCCGGGTGTCTGGCCTGCAGCACAGAGAGAGCAGATGTGTCAGAAGTTCTCGTGTGTGAGCCAGAAGTCACAACTGCCCTAAAGTCTGTCCTTCCTCTGGTTAGAGACCTGCCCATTTGGCTGAAGGTGAGACTGAGGCCTGAGCAGGGCTGGGCTGGGCAGAGAGTGGGTGATAGAGCAGTGGCCCTTGGACAGCCTATCTGTGGCAGGGATCATCCTAGGCCCAGACCAGGGAGAATAGGGCTGTCTTGGAAAACCACAGCCCACAGTCGCCGCCATCATACCCCCTCCCCCAACCTCCTCGAAGGGCAGGAAGCCAAAAGCACTCACGCAGAAAACCCTGGCCTGTCTCCCCCCTCAATAATTCAATCACCTTGGAGGCCAGTGGCCCTCTCTCCTGGCTGGGCTGACAGATGAGGGGGGGAGGAAGGGAGACATGACGGGGGGAGGAGTGGGAGACCAGGAAGGCCGACATGGAAAAATCAGAGCAGGGCTTGAAAAATGAAGAAATAAACCTGCCAGGAGGGAGACAGCCTCATTTCGTCCTCCATAAAGCTGTCTAAGGGCCACCAAGGACGTTGGCAGGCGGAGGAGGCCGGAGATGGCTCCTCCTGGGACCCCCACCAACCCTGCCCAGCTGGGCTCCAGTCCCTGCCTGCTGTGGGGTAGGAGAGGAGGGGCCGGGAGGGCTTGTGGGTTAAAAGGGAAGGGGCTGTGGGAGATGCAACTAGGGGGAGAACAGCGCTGTGAACAGGGGCCTCTCGTCCAGAGGTTCACTACCACCTGCACACAGTGGGCGCTCAATGTTGGGTGGACAGAAGAAGGAATGCATCGCTGCATCTGCAGGCGCCAGTGAGCAGGACCTTTGCAGCAGGCTGACTAGATGCAAGGACTCCGAGAGCCCGTTCACCCACTCGACCATTTCCCACAAAGGAAGACAGGCCAGACAGGCCCAAAGTCATGGGCAAGTCAGAGCCGCTGGGTTCTCCAGCCAGGGGTCCTGGCCAGGCCACCTCCCCTGTGAACTGCAAGGCTGGGCACTCTCCCCACCACGTCCCTGGCGGTGCCACATCACAACAGCCCAGGCGGGGCCATGCCAACTGTGAACGGGCCTGGCCCTCCTCCGGACCCCTTAGCGGGCTGTTAGCAATCACGTTTCCTAAGAACATTGAATGCCTCAGAAACCTGCTCATAACCCCAAGTCCCAAAGGAAGGAAAGAAAGTATAAAGTGAGCAGAAAGAAATACTCTAGAATGTTGACCAGCGTGACCTCTAGGTGGGAAGATTCTGGGCAGATTTCATTTTTCCTTTTCCACTTGCCTGAGACTTGCAGACTTCCTGCAGTAAGCATGCATTACTTGTGCAATGAGGAAAAAGGGCGCAATCAGGTTTAACATAAATAAGTCACTCCCACTAAATGCCACTTGTGTGAGATTCTTCACCCACAGGACAGACTCCTACTGGTCAGCGGGCACCAATTCCCCCACAAGAACCTCGGTCGTGGCCTGCAGACTCTGGGGTCACTGCAGGCAGGAAGGAGGGGCCAGGGCTGCCCTGACTGCCCTTTGACCTGTGACCTGTGACCGTGGGTGAGTCCGTCCACACCTAACTGTGCATAGGTATGCTGCCCTCCCAGGCTGGGCGCTGAGGATTCACGGGCCCGGGCAAACTTCAGCTGAACTTGGAAGACTAGATGAATCAGGGCACAGCGCTTCTCTGATTGGAGGGGCACCGTATGGACAGAGGGGGCAGCTGAGGTGCCTCCAAAGACCAGGCAAGCTGGGGCCAGGCGGGGGAGTGGCTGAGCAGCCAGGAGGCGAGGGGCCAGCTTTCATCCCCTGTTTACAGTGGAAACACAGACTTGAAAAGGTTTCACTTTTCCACTGTTTTTGTGGCAGTGCTGTGGGGAGCAGGGCTTCCTGAGAGCGGGGCCAGCTTTCCAAGGCCACACCGAGTCCAGCCCTGCGCCGGCCTCCAACAGGAAACACCATGTTTTCAATTTACGGGTCCCTGCCAGGTGCAGCGAGCTGCCCGCGGTCCGCCAGCCTAGCTGTGCAGGGAGAGCCATTCCAGGCCCCGCGGCGGCTGGGAACGCACTGCGGGCCTGGGGGAGCCTCGCTCCGGGGCAGCTCCGGCCAGTGGTGGCTGGCGCAGTCGACAGGGCTTTGCAGCAGCTGATGTGCCTGGTGACTCCTCACTACAAACTCCAATCCCTGGCCTCCTGGCTCCCTCATCAGCAAGCCCTACTAACTCCTTCATGGGACAGAAGGGAAACTGAGGCCCACAGAGAAAAGAGGCTTCCACTGCCACCAGATTATTAGTGAAGAAAGAACCTCACCCCAGATGGGCAGATCCCCTACTGAGCCCCTAGCAAAGTGGACTGTCCTGCTTTCCCCATGATGATGACAGCTGGCCTCCACCACACACCATGGCCAGGTACCATCCTTGCCGTTAAGCCACAGAGAAAGCCCAAGCTGTCTGACCTTCGTCTTACAGAGTGACTGGAAACAGGCCCAGAGATTTAAGGAACTCTCTAGGCTCACGCGGCTGGGAGTCCCGGACTGCACCGCGGAGCTGCCCCTCTCCACCCCGTCCTGGTTTCCTGGTGCTGCCTTGTTCAGGCTGGCAGAAACCTCACTCCCATGCAGGCCCTACCAGCAACTCCTACCTTTGGATGCTTCTGGGAATCCCCAATGAGCTGAGTGATGCCTGCGGCAGGACCACTCAGCCCGTGGGCACTGATGGGCAGAAGGCTGTGCGCACAGGAGAGCCTCAGGCGGCCACCCCACCTCCCTGCCGCACACGGCAAGGCCTTGCAGGGCTAATGACTCATGTGCCTCTTTCCCACGGCTGGAGTGTCAGCTCCATGAGGGCAGGGACCTGGTCTCTTGCTCCCTGAGGCATTACAAACACAAAAGACGTGCAGGTAGACAGTAGGTGCTAAATAAACACCTGTGGGATGACTGAGGAGTCTGACTGGGTGGGGGAGGGGGCTCTCTTCACACTGTGGGTTTGAAGAGACCCGGAGGCTCTTCCCATTAGCTACGGATTTACAACGTTTCTAGGGGAAAAGGCAGCCCGTCTCGCTTCCAGCTCAGGCCCCACACGCAGAGCCCTCCCCATGCCCCGCTGCTCACTTTCTGGACTCACTGAGTTCCAGCACTAAACAAAGGGCGCATCTGGGGGATCATAATCCCTTGCTTGTTTGTTTTCCCATGAACTGTCCCCTCCCTGCTTCTTCCTGTCCAGGGCATTGCTGTTCCCAAACAGAGCCACTTTCTAGGTGTGATGGCCAGGCTCACACTGGCTCCCTGGAGTCCTGGGAGCTGGGCAGGGAGGCCCAGGAGATGCGGACACAGAGCCTTCTCAGCATGGGGAATACCAGGCTGCCATGGAGGCGGGCGCTCAGGGCTCCAGCTCCAGGCTGCACTTCTGCCGGTCGGCCTGCGGGGAGCCAAGCTGTGCCTTTAGAATTGGGAGAAGCCTGTGACCTGTCTAGTCCACAGAGGGGCAGGGGCTGTGTGTGTGTGTGTGTGTGTGTGTGTGTGTGTGTGTGTGTATTGTGTGCGCGTACATGCAGGAGATGGGAGGAAGGACACACACATAGGCACGCGAACATGCATGCACACACCCCAGAGAGGGGAAAAAAGAGATTGAAAAAAGAGGGAGAAACCATCCAGTAAGGACGAGGGCACAAGTTAGGGAGGCACAAGAGACAAACCAGCACTGAGATGGAGTCAGAAAAAGGCCCAGAGACAGAGAGCATCTGTGGAAAGGGCGCCCCTGGAGTGCGCAGCGCAGCTGCCCTGGGCAGGACAGACAGATTGCTGCCGAGTGGACAGACAAAAGAGATGTGTGAAAAAGACCCAGAGCGGGAAAGGATGAGCGTGAGAGGGAGGGCAGCAAGGGCGGTCGATGTGAGAGAGAGGCAGACAGGCAGGCAGAGCGAAGCTGGCAGTGGGGCAGACGGGCACTGCGGAGGTGGCAGCTCTGGGCCCTGGGACTTTTTCTGGGAAGGCTCCCTGCTACCAGCCTCCTTCCCTGTGTAGGTGCTGGGAGGCCCAAAGGAACCAAGAAAGATGGGCTGCTGAGGCCCCACTGTGTCCCATGAGGCCCCCCTGCCCTTCACCCTCCAAGGCCTAGCCAGGTGCCCCGGATGGAGCACAGTGACCCTGCCCTCCCCCACCGCTCCTTCCCCGGCCTCCGGCGGAGCTCAGGGAGAGGCCCGGGAGGGGGGGGCAGGCGGAGCAGCCCCGTTGGACCAGCCCTCCGTCTCTGGGCCTCAGTTTACTCCATCCAGAGGAGGAAGCTGTGTCCTTCGCTCCCCGGTCCCTCACACCCGGTGTCTCCAGAATCTCACATTTAGCTGGCGTCTGTGTGCCCCGTGTGTTCTGGGTCCTCTCCGCCTCACCCCCATTTCCTTGTTTCCTTTTTATTGCATGTATTGGGGTGACACTGGTTAACAAAACTATACAGGTTTCAGGTGCACAATTCCATAACACATCACCGTACACTGTACTGTGCACTCATCACCCCAAGTCAACTCTCCGTTCATCACGTTTATCCTCCTATACCCCACTCCCCCACCTCCCCTCCACCCCTATTTCTGAATGAGCTCTTTGAACTCTTCCAAACCCCAAGCTCATTGGACTTGCATTTGAAAGCCCAGACTTAAAAAAGGCCATCTCGGCTCGAAAGGGGCTCCCCAAGATGAACACCCCCTCCCCTGCCAGCACCCAGGGGAGGGACCCCATCCCTGCCCACATTCAGTGTCTTCTCGGACATGCTGGTCTCAGTGAAAGCCCGTAAGAGATGAAGTTGCTGAGTCTTTCTATAGATCGAAACCTTCAGTGGTTCTGTCAGCTAGAGGTGCAATCCCCCAAGGCCTCATCACAGCCCCGCCTCCTACCCGCTCTCTGGAGTCAACAGCTGGGTGGTTGGGGATTGGCAGGGCCCTGTCTTCTCTTAAGCTGTTCTATCCATTTTATCTCGGGCTTTCCCTGGCCCTCCCAGTGGGAGCTGTGTCCCAGGAGGCCCTGCGGTCGAGCCCACCTGTCCGCGAGAACCGTCCATGCTGGGAACAGCTCTGGGCACATCCTGATGTGGGCAGGCCTGACCCCTGGCTGCGAGGGCCGCTCCAGCAGCACCAGCTGACTCCAGGGCAGGTGCCTACTATGTGCCTGATCCTCCCAGGCCCCAGTGAGGAGCCCTATTCTCTTCATTTTAGGATAAAGAGGAAGAGCCCCTGAGAAGTCAGGTGACCTGGTCTCACCCAGCTCAGCGCTTGGAGATTACAGTTCAGGTCTGTGGAAGACAAAACCCGCGTACCTGCAGGAAGCCTCCTCTGGTCTCCCTGGTTGGCAGGAGGCTCCCCCCGCAACAGAAGTGGGTGCTCTGTGCCGTGGGTCTGGCTGAGGGCGAAGGCCCGAAAATCGGATGAAGCTGGGTGCAAATTTTGGCCCCACCTCCCAGCAGCTGTGTGACTGTGGACCTGCTACTTAACTTCCCTGTTCCACAGTTCACTTACTTGCAAAATAGGCTCTATGAGGATGAAATGAGACGATGCATTCACACAGGCACGCATCCAGGGTCCTGGTTTGGGTCATATCCTGCCTTAAGGTTGTGGCTTTTCCTATCTCACCCTTGGCCCCACCCAAATCTTGAAATCCTCTGAATGTCCATCTGCTCAGCCAGCCTCCTCCACAATGAGCTTCCCATAACCTCATTCCCCAAGGGCTCCTCATGGATCTCAACACCTCCCTGGCCCCAGGGGCACTGGGGACCCCTAATTCTGTTCCCTGCATGGGAGCCTTGGCCTAGACTGTGCTACCTGAAGGCTGGCATAGAATCTGCTGCTTCCTGTTTCCTCAAGAGCTGAGCACAGACCCACACACACAGTAGGTGCTTACTATGTACCACGGCCTTACTGACTGCAGACAGTGTGGGGAGGAGGGACAGGCTTATGCAAAGGCCTGGGCCCTGTACCAGGTGCCAGGGATGAACAGACGACTCAGCTGGGCTCCCAGCCCAGGGAGAAGGCAGGCTTGCTGTGCAAGAAGGATGCCCGTGGCCAGAGGAGCTCTGGTCCCTTGTGGCTGTGCAGCCCCGGTCCCGAGCCCCAGGCCCTGAGAGTCATCCCAGGCTGGGAGCGAAGGCCCGACAGTGAATAATTCCTCCCTGACACCTGCCAGGGCCTAGTCGCCTCAAGCGAGGTCTTATTAGGACAGGGCCGCCTCTTCACCTCTGCGTATTAACTCCCTTGAGCACCAGTGAGTGGAAAATGGGAGGGAGCCAGCGAGAGAGAGCCTTTTCATTTTGGGAGCGCGTCGCCCTCTGCGTGGATATTCCTGGAAAACTTCCACGGAGCTGACCTGGCTGGGGCAGGAGGACCTGGGAGCCGAGCGCTGTCTGTTGATTTAGGCTGACAGTTTGGGTCAAAAGGCCCCAGTGTTCGGGCGCAGGTGGCCCCTTGGTCCCTGTCCTGAGGTGGCCCCGTCTCTTCCCAGGGGCTGCAGAGGCTGGTGTAAGGCTCAGGTCTGATGGGCTGCCCATCCCAGATGCACTGCCCACAGTGAGGAGTGGCACAGCCCAGAGGCCAGACCATATGCCCAGGGGCCTGTTCCCCACTGTCCCCATGAATGACCTGGCGCGGCATGGTCTACCCTGGGCCTCAGTTTCCCAATCGATAAAGGAAGAGGCTCCACAGGGCCACCCTCCAGTTCTCACACTGCAGGCTTCCCAGTATGTTAACTAATAAGGCTCCGAGGCCCTCAGAGGAGTCAGGTGCCCCCACTGCACGCTGCCTCCCTCGCTGGCTCCACGTTAGTGGTCCAGCTCCTCTTGCAGAAACGATCTCAGGTCTGAGTGCACCTGGCAGAAGGCTGCGGATCTCGCCTCTGGAAGGCCCAGGGGACCCTCCTCTGAAAGTCGAGTCACACCCCAGGAACAGCTTTTCTGTCTCTGGGGCTCTCCGCCAGGCAGGGGGCTGTTGACCAGAACACTCTGTGGCCAGAGGGATGGGGCTGAAACCCCCAGAGTTGCCTCCAGGAGCTTGGCAGAGGGGACACCAGGGAACATCCTTCTGATAGTCACTGTAAAAACGATTTTATTACTTTCATTTTCTATTATTATTATAACATTAACTGAACCCCATGGGAACGAAGATAAATATCATGGTGTTTTAGGAGCAGATCATCTAAACTCCTGGTTTACTGGTGAGGAAAGTGAGCCACAGAAAGGAACAGGCTTTGCCAAATTCACCCAGTGAGGCCGTGACCTGGTCCAGGGTCCTAGCTCTAGGCCAGTTCCCCATTGCAGGCATCAGTGTGCCAGGATAGCCCAGTTACAGGTATTATATGGATCGTGTTTAAATATTCAGAGCCCTGGGCCCAACTCCAGACCCAGAGAATCAGACTCCAGGAGAGCGGCCTGAGAACATGCATGTAAACAAGTGCCCAGGTGGCCTGTGTCTGTTGTGTCTCTATCTTAAAGTGTCGTCCTGAAAGTTGCCACTCAGGAGCTGCAGAGAGAGTCTGGGAGGCCAGGATCCCGGGGGGTGAGGGGGGGAACGTATGTGGGTACCAGAGCTAAGGATGCCAAACCTCAAGCAGATGCCCCAGTGCTGAGATAGCAGACGGCTCCCTGAGAGCATCGGTCTACTGTTAAGAGAGAAGACTGGCGTAGCTAGTGTTGCATTCCATCCCCAATGCACCCATGTACCCCTTGCTGGTAGGCGGGCTTCTTTCCACTTTACAGATGAGGAAACTGAGGGTATCAGAGATAAAGTCACGTGTCCAGACTGGCCAAGGTGATAGATGGCAGAGCAGGGATTTGAACCCCAAACTGCCTGTCCCTAAAACCCTTGCTTTAACCACATGTCACTTGCATCCTTTGCCACACTGAGATGCACACGCATGAGCCTGTGGTGAGCTCTCAGCAGTGGAGGTGTGCCAGTAGCAGGCCCGAGGTGACCTTGGTCAGCCCTCCTGGCGCTGTGACTGAGGACGGGCTGGGCTGGTTAAAGGATGCAAGGGTGTTCTTTGTGTTTCCTCCACACACAGAGAAAAATGTTCCAGATTGTTTACAGGTTCCAGTTCATCACAGACCTCCTGGCTCCATCCGCGGCCACCCTGGAGTTGTGGGCCAGGAGATGGCTGGGTGCCTCAGCTGGGAGGGCAGGGGTTCAAGGGGCTGGCTCCCCAGGCAGCTACAGGGCCTGGGAGGTGGGTGGGGAAAGGAGCTGTGGTGGGGAGTCGAGGTGGGGGTGGGGCTGAGAGCTCAGCAGGCCACCCAGTGAGAGCTGTCACATGTTAGTTAGACTGTCCCACTGGAGTATGGGCCAGATGGACAGGGCACCATGAGAGCATTCTACGAAGGCTATGAAGCAGAGATGCTCCCACAGGCTCCAAAAGAGGTCCCCAACGATGCCTCAGGGAAGGACAGGAGGGTCCCAAACAGCTGGGAGGCAAGATGTGCTGCTTCCCAAACCGGAACTGAAGAAGGGCGCGAAGCACTTACCAGGAAAGACAGATGTGAGGGGAAAGCTGCCACAGACTCCCAGAAACCAACTGGGGCTGAGAGTGGGGTTGGGGGTGGTGCATCTGCAGTCCTCATAACCCAGGGCTCTAGAGGGTTCTCTGGGGCACAGTTTGCCCAACAGTCAGGATGAATTGAACCCTGAGACCACACTGAGGTCACCGCCTCCTCCCTACGCCTGCGCTGTCCATTACCCGGAACTGAAGCACCTGAAAAGACCTGATGCCTGGGGAGTGAGGGCAGAGAGGGCAAATTATGCCCCGCAGTGCATGACACTTTCTCATAGAGCCTGTGAACGGCCTCAGCATCCTTCTTAACACGGCCCACCCAGCACATTAAGAACTGGCATACCGAGGAAAGCCTGGCCATCCTCAGAGGAAGCGGAGGGCACATGGCTGGGTGCCTGCTGGCTTCCTGCTGCCACTCGGCACCAGCATGCCAGGCTCTGTGCAGAGGACACGGTGTGGAGCTTGCCTGAGCCTTCAAGATGATTACAGCCTACCAGGGAGACAGCAGGCAGCCAGCCTGGAGGACAGAGACAAGGAAAGGCTGAAGGAGGGGGTGGCGGTGTCCACTGGGCCAGCTCAGTGCACACAAGCTCTGCAGCCCCAGAGGCGGGCAGGAGGAAGCCCCCTGGAGGGGTTGTAGGCCCAGCCCTGCCTGTGGTGGGGCACCCATGGAGCGAGACAAGCCCAGCACCAGCGCCTTCTGTGACTTCCCGCCACCCCGCCTGAGCAGAGGGGCAAATGGGTCCGACTGTCAACAGAGAGGCAGCCAAGAGCAGCAGAGGGGCAAAGGGGACAATGGGCTCTGGGGCGGGCTGTCTGCTCCACTGCTGGCCTGGCTCCTGGGAAACACCTCGCCTCTGGAGAGCCCTTCAGGCTGGCATGGGCAGGGCTGGGTACGAGCAGACAATCCTCCCCTGCCCCGGCGGCCACCCCCCTGCGGGGAACCTCTGGGATCCCAGGGACACGCTCTGGGCACCTCTGCAGTTCAGACCAGTCGAGATGATGTGAGGGGGTGTGGAGCCAGGGAGGCCCTCCCTTCATGGGAGGAGCTGATGCATCTGCAGTACCCCCCACCCCCCACCCCTCCAGAGCCTCTGCATTCTAGGCTGTGAGCTTGCTGTTAGGCAGCTGGAAGTGCCGGGGCACGAATGAGCCCACATTGTTCAGGGCTGTGTGGTTATTCCGTGGAGAAGCCTGGAGTCTGGAATCCACTGTGGGGGGAATTGGAAGGAACCTTGAGATCATCGTCCCTCTGTTCCTATTGAGCTTTGGTTGCTTGGGTACTAGCTACAGTCCTGCTTGCCTCGATTTACCTTTTTGATCAGTGGGCCTCCATTCCTTATTTTTTAAAAATATATTTTTATTGACTTCAGAGAGGAAGGGAGAGGGAGACAAAGATAGAAACAACAATGATGTGAGAGAATCATCGATCGGCTGCCTCCTGCACGCCCCACGTTGGGGATCGAGCCCACAACCCAGGCATGTGCCCTGACTGGGAATGGAACCATGACCTCCTGGTTCATAGGTCGACGCTCAACCACTGAGCCACGGCCGTTCCTTATTTTGGACAGCAGAACAGAAGCGGCCTGGCCTACAAAGAGCATACTTGCTCTGCAAACTCTCATCTGCAAGACTGCCTCCCAGCGTCAGTTTCCCTCCCTACAGAGGAGAAGACTGGGGCCTCCCAGGCTGTGTGGTCCAGTACAGCAGCCAGGAGCCACACGGGACTGAAACCAGCGTCTGCAATGTGGTAAATTATGTTAAATACACACCAGTTCCAAAGACTCAGTAGGAGGAAAGAACGTAAAATAGCCAGTATTACCATTCCAATACATAATACAACGTACAAGACGACGCAGCGGTCTGATGGGCACTGTGAAGGGCGAGCAGGGCAGGGTTTTGGGTTTAGGAGACCGGGGGAGGAATCGACCAGGGCCCCTGACAGGTGGAGTCTGAGGGGCCCCAAGCTGACGGGGCCATGTCTGACCTTGAGAAGGAGGCGTGGCTGGAGGGAGGCTCAAGCCGTAGGTGGGTGTGGGTGGTGGGTTGGGCGGTAGGCTAGGTGGTGGGTGACAAGGCCTACGAAGAGCATACTTGCTCTGCAAAGGACTTCTGAGGCGGAGGAAGTTTAGGAGCAAAGGGGATAAAGGTGGGGGTCTGGGGCACGACAGATGTTAGTGTGTGATCTGGCCGGGAAAGGAGGCTGAGCCAGACGGTGGGGCTTCGAACGCCAGGCTGTCGGCGGGTACACAGCAGGCACCCCAGAAAGGCTGGCTGGCCAGGGGCTGGGACCCAGGGAGCTCCCCAACAGCATGCAGGGGAGGGAAGGGGAAGTTGTGTGGCTCCAGGGCCCACGGCCCAGCTCACCGATCAGACCTCAGGCCTGCGCTCTCCAGGAGCCCAGCCACAGCTCCTTGTCCCCTGGGGAGGACAGCTGGTTTATTCATGAGCATATGCCTGCCTCACAGGCAGCCTGCTTCTGCACACCTCGCTTCTAATTATAGCGGGGATTCCACTGGTGCTGGAGGGAAACCGGGTTTGCAGCGGCCCCCCAGGCTCCCCTGCTCTAGCCCATGGCGGTGGCCCTGGCCCAGGACAGCACAGTGCAGCTACTGAGCAGATTCTCTGCACCCCGAGACCGGGCTTCATCCTGAGCGGTCAGCGTGGTGGGTCCATGGGGATGGGATGGTGCCCCCCCCACCCCCCACACCCAGCAGTTGGCCACACACAGTACACAGCCTCCAAGCAGCTGAAAGTGCAGGGCACTGCCTCAAACACCTCCAAAGAGCTGGAGGGGCAGAGCTGTGTGTTGGCCAGAGCTGGGTAAACAAGGCGAAGGTGGCAGGCCGGGCGCCCAGGGGTCTCAGTTCTGCTGAGTCCGGGCGACGACGGGGGTGATGACAGAGCAGAGGTGCTGCCTGCACGCCGGGCAGGGAGTGACTCCAAGGGAAAGGAGCGGAGGTGAGGAGGTCTGGGACTCAGGAAGACAATCCAGACGGGGAGTGAGAGGTCTCAGACGTGAAAGGACAGGGAGAGAGCGGCTGAGCTAAGAGGTGGCAGTGGGGCTGCTGTGAGGAGGGAGGCAGGAAGGAGAGAGGTGTCCGCACAGAAAGAACCAAACAGAAAGAGACAGAGAGTGGACGGGGACACGGACACACACACACACACACACACACCACCCCTGAGCAGGGGTTGGAGGCCAAGGAGAGAAGTAAAGAAACAACTAGCACCAAGTGTGCCAGGCTGCTCAGAGGGCTCCCCAAATAGTCGGCCTGCCCTGCCAGGGGCACTGGGCCCTCCCCAACACTTCAGACCAGGCACTCAGGGCTTGGGAGTCCGGAGCAGGAGGCATGGACTTCCAAGAGCTGTCTCCTCCCATGACCGTGGGGAGCTGCCAGGAGAGCCAGCAGGGGGGTGGAGTGCGGTGTGCTTGACCTGGCATGCTTCCCTTCGGGTCCCTCAGGTCCCTTGTCCCACCACAGTCCACTCTGCGTGGTCAGTGGGGTGACAGGACTGCACTGGCCACTCCGAATGTGAGGTCTAAGGCACCAGGGTCTCAACAGGAGCTGCACATGGGGTGGGGGTGGCTCTCACACATGGGTGGGCACACGCTCACATATTCACACACCTCCTCACACTCATCCATGATGCACACCAGCACACACACACACACACACACACTACACACCCCTGCACACCCTCCTTCTCTCCAGGGAAATGGGCACAAAGCATCTGAGTCCTGCACGGGCAACCCCGCTTCTCAGCTGCCTCCTCTAGCCTTAGGGAAGGGGCTCCAGGGGGGAGGGGCTCCCCTCGGCCAGTCCAGCCTCCCAGTGTCCATCCCAGAGAACCGCACGGGTCACCCAGACTCAGGAATGCTCTGAGTCCTTCAAATCTGCTGCCCCAGTGCCCTGTGCAGCCCCAGCCTGTTTGCATACATTTTAGTGATGAGGAACTCACTACCCAGAAAGCAGTTTTCAAAAAAGTCCAGGCAGCTCAGACCCTTGGGAAGTTAAACTAGAGGATGTGAGGGAGGCAGCATGGCTGCCACCGAGGGGCTTGAGCTGTTGGTCAGACTGTCCTTTCATCATTAGTTTGGAAAATGACAGAGTTGGCCCATCACCTTGGCTGTCACTCCGAATTATAATAGATCTAGAGAAAAGATGTCCTCCATCCTTGACTTAGGATAGCTCACTAGGACCCAAGATAACCTTTCATTCAATTAATGAAGTGTCAACTGCGCACTTCCGTGTGCCAGGCACTAGGATGTGTAGTGAGCAAGTATAATCATTTAATATTCTGTTCTAGTCGGACACCGGCCTTTCACCCATTTCACAGGAGGCGATGCTGAGTCCAGGAAAGGCAGCGACCTGCTCAAAGTCACACCGGGAGCCGGTGGTCCTGGGCAGAGCCTCTCGCTTGCTGCTGCAGGCGGCCACCTGCCCGCCCCGGGGAGAAAGGGAGAAGCCGCCCACCTGCCATCCCGTCCCCAGCATTTCTGGGACACAGAGGTATTGATTACCACCTCACCCTGGAGGGGATTTCTTTTCTTTTTCCACCAAGGCTTTCTGTTTCTCCATTTTTTTTTTTTAAAGAATACACTCCAAGCCGCTCCTATGATTAATCACCAGCTGCCTAATGCTCCGCCACTGGCAATTTCTGGAAAGGGAATGAATTACCTTGAAAAACATCCGAAAAGAGAACCCACCGTGAAGGAGAATTTCAAAGGTTACCTCACAATTAGCAGGGGGTTCCCGCGGCCTTATTGCAGTGCCGGCAGGCCCTCGGGGAGGGGCAGGCTGCCAGCCTTCGGGGCCACCCTCTGGCTCTGAGGTCAGCCAGGCTCGGAGGCCTGGGCAAAGGCTGAAAGGCAGTAACAGAGGTGGGTTCCTGAGCACCTACTGTGAGTCTGCCCTTGGCTCTGCCCCTGCCTCTAAGGCATCACGTGATGCTTAATTCCAAGGGACCATGGTTCAAATCCCCACTCCACCACTTACAGCACCATGGGTTTCTTAACCACTTTGGGCCTCTGGCGAGGGAGGCACTAAATATACCCCCTTGGGGAACTGGGGGAAGAAACATATATCTAAGGCACAGAGGGCCCGGTACACATACAATCTCACCAGCTACAACATTTAAAATACACCAGCTCCTAAGCCTCCTCACACCAGCCCTCTCAGCAATGTCGGTATAATTTATCTTCATTTTCAGATGAGAGCTGACTGTCCTAGAAGGAAAAGGACTAACCCAAGGTCACACAGCTGGCAGCAGGCAGAAGGGCCAAGTACTGCTCCCTGGTTCCGGAGCCGGAGTGAAGCAAGGAGAATCCCCGGGGCTCACCGGGCCCAGCCTCTCAGCACCTGGGAGCAGTGGGGCCCGAGGAGAGAAGCCGAGGGCAGCAGGGAGACGAATCGGCACGGCCTCATGCCAGGGCGAAGGCTCCGGCTCCCCACGCTGGGCCCCAGAGCCTTGGGACAAAGGGCCCTGGCCCACGTGAGCATCTTTGTGAGGCTTCTCATCCCTGGGTCAGGAGCTACAGGGAGGGATCACCCAGGTCGCCCTCGAGCACAAGGCCAAGTGTGATCAACCCAGAAATGCCACTTGGTGATAAAACACGCTGGTGTCCAGGCCCGAGGCCTGCAAGCTCTCTGAGGGGCCCAGGCCCCTCCTAGGCTGGAGGACCAGTTTGTGTCCATCCTGGCATTTGTGGGTCCTCAGGGAAGAGGGGGTGGTGGAAACTGAGGCACGTGGGAAGAAGCAAGGGCCCCAGCATCCTTGAGGAAAACGCTGACATACCCTGAGCATTTACTTATCTAGGTGTGCCTGTCCCCCCAACCCCAGGGGTGGGGGGCAGGTGCTGCGATCCCCATCCTTCTTTCATAGACAGGTAAACTGAGGCACAGAGAAACTGCACAAGCTCACGGTGGACAAGTGGCAGAGCTGGGATTTGAGGCAGGCACTCTGACCCCAGCACCCAGAGACGTGCGAGCGCTCATGTGCCCACCTCGGTGTTTGTGGGAGAGGAGGGTGGGCAGCCACAGCACCCAGGCCAGTCACCGGCCTCCGCTCACCCAGGCCTCTTCCTGCGCAGCTACCATGGTGCCCAGTGCCTGAGGCCCACATGGCATGGGGCGCAGAGTGGTACAGACGGCTTCTGTGCCAAGGCTGGGGACACCCAAGCTGCCCCTTTCCTGGGGCGCATCCCACCACCCCTGCCCTCGCAGCCTCCCCAGAGAGATTAGGCCTCAGAGGCCCCTGGGGGCCGTCTCAGGGTCTGACAAGGCCTCAGCAGGGTGGCTGCACCCCCTGCCACCGCGGCCCCAGTGAATGGCTCAGTGTGCTGGGACACCACTGTCCCTCCCCCAAGCAGCAGGCCAGGCCCAGCTGCGCACCTACCTCAGCGACCCAAGAATCACCAGCGTCACACGTTCTGGTAAGTCAGCAGTGCGCGGCGCCTCCGCCTCACTCCATGTCCATCCTGCAGCAACGAGAAGGGTGGTCAGCGGGCCCACGCCCGGCACAGCGGGCACTGAGCACGCTGCCACGGCCCTGCCGCCCGCCCGCTGAAACGGTTCCTGCCGGCAAAGCCGAATCCGCCCCCGCCCCGCCCCCCCCGTCACAGAGGGGGACTCTGAAGGACCGAGAGGAAAAGGGGCATCGTGACGCAAACAGGTCCCTGGCACCCACATCGGTCAGCTACCAGCTATGAACTGTGAATAGGCTCCTGGCCGCTCAGTGTTTCCGTTTCCACCTGTCAAACGGGATCGCGATATCTCAGATATCAGGATCCCGGGGTCTCCGAGAGGATCTAAGGATATATGGTGACAGAGCACTTGGCATTCATTCATTCACTCAAATACTTCACACACCAGAGCTGTGAACAGGATAGTGGGACCTGCCCTCGTAACATTCTGATAATGAGCAAATACGTAATAAAAGTGGTGTCTGCCAGAAAGAATGAGTCCAGGGGCTGTGCAGCATAGACTCGGGGTTCAGGGGCCCTCTCTGGGGAAGTGAAGTTGAAGGATGAGCCTGAGAGAGGCAGGCCAAGATGCAGGGAACAGCATTTCTCGCAGAGCGAACAGCATATGTGGAGACTCCATAATGGGGAAAGCCTGGCCCAGCACAAGACTTGAGAGTGGGTGGTGCGGTGGGTGCAGTCAGGGAGGGGGTGGGGAGGAGGCAGGGCCAGCTGTCGAGAAGGTGGACAGGAGCAGAGGGGGGTCTGACAGCTGAGGGATATGACCCGAGTTCTGAGTTCTGGTTTGAGAGGCTCTCCATGCTGCTGGGGAGGAAGGCCTTGGGGGGACAGCAGGAGGCAGGGAAATCAGTGGGGTGGCCTAGGCCAGAGACAGGTGCTCAGAGCAGAGGGAGCAGAAGACAGAAGTGGACCTGCGGGTGCTGGGTATGGGGTGTGAGAGAGGGAGGGAAGAGGCACGGACACCCCCTTCACATCAGTGGCTTGGGCTTCAAGGCAGCAGTGGGCTGAAGGGAGATGATTATCTGGTACGCAGGTCTAGCTGGCCCCTCTTCTCAATGGGCCACCAGTACTCCCCGCCCCTCACTGCCCCCCAGCGCTCCAGGAGGAGGACCCCACAGGCCTGCTGTGGTGGGAGCTGCAGAGTCCGTTTGAGTCCCAGCTGTGAAGGCGCCCTGTGGGTGGCTCCCGCGGTCACCATGTTCCCTACACCTGCATGCAGGCATGAGCACAGCCCGGGAGGAGGCCCGTGGCCAACAGTGGGAGAGGGAGTGCACCCACCACGCTAAACGTGGGCTCCCACCTGTGCCAGGGGATGGAGAGGCCTCAGACCCAGGCCACACCTCCCTGGTCAGCAGGCAGGGCTCCCAGGGAGAGAAGTGGATGCCCCCTATAAGAGGCACCACACAGCCTGGCATTGGAGGTGTGGGCTCAGTAATAAGAATGATCTGGTGCAAGTCCTGGGTTCATCCTCTTAGGAAGTGGGTGGCTTTGGGCAAGTTCCTTAAACCTCTCTGTGCCTCAGCTTCCTCGTCAGTGGGAAGGGTGTGGGGATGATAGGAGGCCTCCCTTGGAGCTGTAAGGACTGTATTAGGCTCACGACTGTGGACACGCAAGCAGCTGTCCAGGCCTGTCAGCTGAAGCATGAATTACGGTACCTGGCAGCGGCTGGCTTGGGGCTCCATGGTGCGCTGGGTCTGAGCCCCAAGCCCTCAGAGCTGCCATCCGCACCCCAGCACAGAAGGATGTCTCCGTGTCCTGACCCTCGGGCCCTGGCAGCCCCATACTCTGCACCATGGGAACACAAATGGCCCTTGGGTTCATTTAGATTGCCCCATCCCACTGTCATGAAGCACGTCAGAGGCTGGGGCAGAAGTGGAATCAGCCCCCAGCTTGGGCCTTTCTTAAAGGCGAGCTGGCCCGAGGACCCGCTGACAAAGAGGAAATAATTATTTTTGCAGCTGAGACAGAAGCCCGAGCCAGAAAGTGCTCGCTCACTCCGTGGGCATCATCCAGGCCTCAGGGAATGATGCCAACCATCCTGCCCCCGAGGCGACCCGGCTCACGGAGCACACGTGCACCGCGCTGCCCCCAGCGCCAGTTCTTTGGTGTGGGCTCGGGCAAAGGGACAAACAGACCTGGCCAAGGTCACATAGTAAGGGCACCACACAGGGGCACCAGGATAAGAGCTCGGGCGCTGGTGGGGGTCTGACCCCTTCCTCACGGGCCTGCATTGGCCCCCCACCTGGGGAGACAGAGGGGTGGGATGCTTGCCTTGGCTGAGTTGTATAGTGGGCTCTGCCTGGGATGCTTCTTTGACCATCAGTGAAAAACTATGAGGCAGAAACTGAGCTAGCATCCCCCAATGACACTCAGGCCCAGAGAGGTCCCCTTACTTCCTAAGGTCACACATAGGTAACAAGGAGCTAGAACATGATAAAAACAGAGCTATGACATGAGCAGGTGGTCTGTCCCCACTCATACTCTGCCCACTACCAGGCGATCAGCAGGGAGCTCAGAACCAGGGCTGGGCATGCAGGCTTCCCTGCCACCGTGCGGGCACCCCCTCCCACTGGGTGCCCAGTCAGGCGGCGGCTCAGGCTTGGGTCAGGCTATGAACAGCGGCAATATCGTCCATCCCCTCGCTCAGTGACCTCAGGTGTGGCTCACTGGTGTGGGCTTGGCCATCTGGTGAGTCCAAGGAGAGACAGTGGATGAACCGGTGTCCTGCTCACAGCCTGACCGACCACAGCCATAAACATGTGGGTGCCCTGCAGGGGGTGTTCTCTGCTCAAAAGGCACTGGAGCCACGGAGTGGGTATAGCCTGAGCCTGAGGGCCTAGTGGGGGTGGGGCCCAACCGGACTCCCTTTGGGATGGTTCCCCCCTCCCCCCATCCCCGTTCAGAGGACTCTTGTGGGCTCCTCAGTGCAGGACTCTCACTCTGGGGGTGGGTGGAGGGGTGAGGCCCTAGTGACTATGAAGACAGGAAGGGCAGCGTGCAGACCGCAGGCTGAACCGTGCTCTCACTCTCACGGCATGCCAGGAGCTCCCAGGGCAGGGCAAGGCGGTAACAGTGTCCACCCTGTAAGAGTAAGATGGGGACTGGAACATGGCAGAGGTCACTTGGACTGGCGACTGTCCCAGGACCCAGATGCGTCCACACCCACCTTCCCATCCCCTCTGGCTCCGGGGATCCCCTGGGAAGAGCAGGGTGTGGGCTTCGGGGAGGCACCAAGCCAGGCTGGCTGTGGCTGGGGCTGGCCCAGAGCGATGCAGGCTGGTCCCGGATCCCTGCAGGACAGAGGTGCCTGTGCCTCAGGGTGTCCAGGATGTGGGGCACCAGGAAGGCTGGTGCTTGTGGCTCTAGCCTGCAGCCAAGTGTCCAGTTTTTCTCTACAGCTGCCATGGGTGGGAGCCCACATTCGGCTGGAGCCCTGGCCCTGTCTTCAGTGGGGAGGTCAAGGGAAAAGGTGGGTAGAGCCGTGTTTGATTTCCAGCTTGCCCTTTATTTCCGAGTGACCTTGAACAAGTTTTGGGCATCTCTGAGTCCCCATCTTTGCTCTAAACAAGGATTAATTGCTCCTCTAGCTACTCACCCACCAAGGGAGGCTCCAGGCTGCCCTGTAGCTAACTGGGGGAGGGAGTGGGACTGCCCCAGTGTGGTCTATACGGCAGGGGGTACACTGATGGCATCAGTCAGTCAGAGTTCAGGGCTCCTGTCACCTGCTGCTAAATGACACGTGCATGCCCCTCGTGCCCTGGTGGCTGTGAGAGCTTAATGACACATTGGGTGTGTAGATACGGGTGCTACAGAGTAAGGGACAGGTCAGTGAATGGTGACTGTTAAAGTTTGGGGGAGGGGTAACTGCTCAAGGTCTTAGGTGGCCAACTATGGGCCAGAAACCTGGTCAGGTGAGCACCCAAACCAGCCCTAACCTGCTGCTCCACTGGCTGACCTGACCCGAACCAGCTCTGGCCACTCTGACCCGCCTCGCCTCGCTGGATCACAGCTGTCTCTATGCCCATTTTACAGATGGCCAAGCAGCTGCTGGTCAGGGGTCAAACAGCCAGGGGCTCTGCCTCTGGCCCCCCCGCAGGAAGGGTGGCCTCTGACCCAGCTCCCAGGCTCTCTGGGGTGACACGGGCTCCCACACCTGAGACCCACCAGGGAGGCCTCCCCTTGCGTGACCCTGGAGCAGGCCCTGTCCTTCCCTGGCTGCCAGTGCTGGCTCCAGGAGCAAGGCAAATATTTACCCCGATGGTTATCCAGACGTGCCGGCCACCCCGCCTCCTGCATTCCTGGAATACATGTTCCCTGACCTCACCACGCTAGGGGGCTGGGGGAGGCATCCAGACAGCCGTGGGTTAGCGCCAGGCCGAGGAGTGCCCTGGGCCTGGTGGGAGCCAGTGTGGTGGGGAAGGGCTACACGGATGCCACCTCTGGGCTTCCTTTAGGCAGCTCCTCATACGTACTGCTTCTCTCTCTCTCACACGTACACACACACACACACACACACACACACACACACACACATGCCTGTGTCCATGGAGGGAGCCACTCAGCCTGCCACACACACGGCAACTCTCCCACTTGCCAGGGCTCTTCCTCCTCAGCCCCAGCCGCTCTCGGGGCCTCAGTCCACCTCAGCACAGCCCTGTCATCGGGGAGCTGTAGTGTCCGACTTCACAGATGAAGAAACTGCCCAGCAAAGGCCAGAAGTCACGGAGATGCATGTGGGAGGGCATGCGCTGCCTCACCCCAAACTTTCCCCAGCGGGGTGGCACCATCAGAACCCTGCCCATCCTTCTGTGCCCAAAGCACCACTTCCTCCAGGCTGCCTTCCCGATAGGCCCCATCCCAGTGATGTTTCCCTTTTCTGAACTCCCAGAATATTTGATAGGCTCCTTTCGCTCTCCTCGCATAATCAAAATTGGGGGCCTGGTCATCTCTCCTGCTGGGAGGGCCTGTCATACCCACTGCAGGCATAGCAAAGGGGGGCTCCGGGGCTCGGGTGGCCCCTGGTGCTCTGGGAGGGCTGAAACCCCAAGTCTTCCCACAAAAGAACAGGAGTGGCTGCAGGCAGCCTCGGGAACAGCTAAGAAAGCCCCAGTGCGTTGGCTGTTTGGGGTGGAGGGGCCTCCTGGGCAGGGCTGCCTGAGAACCAGGAGGTGCCCCTGGTCAATCCTCCTGTCTGTCTTCACTTCCTCTGAGATGATTTTGAGCTGCCCCGACAGCCTGCCCACTCCCGGCCCAAGGACGCCCAGTGTGCCCGGGCCCCTGCTACCACCCCGGGGCTTTCACCTGCCTCTCTCCTCTGCCTTCTTAGGAGAGGCAGACCAGCAGGGTTCGGCTGACACGCTGCCAGAGGAGGAAAAGGAGGAGAAGAAAGAATTGGGGATGGGTGGGTGTGGAGAATGAAGGCAGGGCCCAAGGCCAACTGGTACACTTGCCCAGCCTGTGTGCTTCCCAAGGGTGTTGGTGCATTGTCTATGCAGCGGTTCTCAACCTGTGGGTCGCGACCATCGGAAAACACATATAGCATATCAGATATTTACATGACGGTTCATAACAGTAGCAAAATTACAGTTATGAAGGAGCAACGAAAATAATTGTATGGTTGGGGGTCACCACAACATGAGGAACTGTATTAAAGGGTCGTGGCATTAGGAAGGTTGAGAACCACTGGTATGGCAAAGTGGTGAGACCCAAAAGAAGGTGGGCAATTCTAGGACAAAGTGCTGGCAGGGGTGCCTGGCTCAGCCTGGCAGCAAAACGGGGGGTCAGGGGCATCACCCCCTTGGGCAGAGTCTCTCACGCAGGAGGGCACCCTCCTAGGCAAAGGCCCAGAGGCTTGGCAGGAGAAAGGCTTTGGGCTGAATAATCATAGGTGGTACCAGTGAGCAGGGAACACTGCATTCACCGGGCAGGGCACCAGCTTCCCTGGGCACAGGCAGACACATCCAGGGCTTCACACTTTGCCCAATCCTCATCTGCTGTGTCTTCACGGCCATGTTGGAGTGGCACCTGCTCTAGAGACCCTGTTGGGCCTGCAAGTCCTCAGTGGGCATCGCCCAGGCCCAAGGAGTGATGTCCACCCAGCCTGCCTCTCCGGTGCTCCGGCTCATGATGCACACTCGCATGCCTTGCCCCTCTCAGCCCCTTGGTATTGGGCCTGTACCAAGGGGCAAATGACACCAGAGAGAGGGAGGATCCTACCCAAGCTCACAGAGCAATCAGGCCCCAGTCAGGGACTGGCTCTCCTTTGCTGCAAATCTGCATCACATTCTCACCCGGAAGCCTCCCTGACTGCCCTAGTCCACACCTCCTACCACCCAGAAGCTCTGGGCTCTGGCTTGAGGAAGAGGAAAGGGTCTCTTCTGTCCTCAGGTCATCAAATGAACAATTTCTTCTCTAATCAAGGGTGAGGACTCCACACAGACTGATGGTGCATAGTGTGACTTTAGGTTCTTATACACCAGAGTTCGGGTTCAGCTCTGTCACTTATTGAGGTATGTAATGTTGGGCAATAAACTTAGCCTCTCTGGGCCTCAGTTTCCTCATCTGTAAAATGGGATAACAAGAATCACTACACTCACAGAAATGTAAGGCCCTAACATTATTCCCATACTGCACTTGCACAGGAAATGCTCAATAGATAAGGACTGCCATTGTCCCTGGCTTAGGTTTGCTGCCGAGTGCAAACTTGGGGTTGCCCCTTGTGGAGGCACTGGACCCCTTATCACAGATATGGAGAAGGCCCAGGACTCTGGAGCCAACTCAGGAGCAGTCCCAGTGGATCTGCTTCCTGGAGACAGGCTTCATGAGGGTCACCTGCTCCCAGAAGAGGGGCCCCCGCCCCTTCCCACAGAAAGGCCTCCAGGTGCAAGCTCTGTGCCAGGTGCTCCCTTCCACACCCTCCATATCACATCAGGCCCCATGGGTGGGCAGAGCCAGGGTCAGGGTCTTGCCTAGCGGGGCACCTAGCTGGAGTTGGCCAAACCAGTGCCCTCTGGCACCCACCTGGGCATTTGCCACTCCCAATGACAATGATCAAAACTGAATGTTCTGTCAGCAGCCCCCTTACAGAGGGGACGTGAATCTGCGGAAGAACAGGGATAGGCCCATGTCAGCCTGGTGTTGGAGGCCGACTGTCCCTCCAGGTCTGTTTCCTCATCTGGGGCTACACAGGCTGGAGGATTAGCTGAGCTGATGTCACACCCATGATTGGCACAGGGCTGGGCAGCACCCTCGTCGTCAGCTCCGTGGGGCAGCCTGGACCCAGGCCCTGTGCTCCCTCCACTCGAGGAGGCAGGCGGGACCATCGAGAGGCTGAAGGGCACAGGCGCTCCCAATGCCCATGCAAACCGCCTATCACCAAGTGTCCCAATGACCCCATTCCTGGGCCAGGGCCCGTCCCCTGGCGGCCACCCTCTCCACACAGGCATCCCTCTGGGATTCTGGCCACACGTGGGCCAGGCCAGTCTGCAGTGATGGCCAAGGGCCAGGCTTACAAACGCTGGACAAAGGAAGGTCCTGTTCTTGCTAGCGAGAAGTGGGGGGTCTGAGCACAGCACTAACGCCACCCAGGCCTGAGCAAAATCCTGGTTCTGCCGCTTGCAAGCCATGTGGCCTCAGCCAAGTCCCTGCGCCTCCCCTTCCTCAGTTTACTCAATGGTGCAGCGGAGAGGGAGAAGGTCTAACTGGGGCAAGTGCGGGGCCAACCCCTGGCCGTGGAGGGGCCAGGCCACGGGAGCGCTCCCGGTTTGTAGGAAAGCCAGCTCTCCCCCCAGGGGCAGCCCAGGGCTGGCTGCAGGGGAGGCGGTGGGAAGGCCGGGGACTGTAGGGTGTGTTAATCCTCATACTGCACTTCGCCACCTGTCCCAAGGTGCTCCACCAATGTAGTCACCCAGGGAAGCTCAACTAGCGCCACGGGATCCTGCTCACACAGAGGAAGGTTCCAGTCCGGCCTGTGCCCTCACCCTCCCTGACCTGGGTGAGAGCTCCCTACGCCCTGAAGCCTCCATCACTCAGTCTGCAGAGTGGGAGGAATAATGCCTGCTTAATCCCGGGGTTGCTGAATGGACTCTAGGAGATGGAGGATGTGGCCCGCCCCGGCGACGGGCTTCGAGGAGGTTCCCTGTTCTGTTCCACACACTGCCGGCCTTGGCTACTCTTACCTTCCCAGGCAGCCCCAGGGCCCAGCCCGGTCAAAGCGTCACACACGCAGAGCACATCCCAGCGCTCCCACCAGGAGGCACTAGGGACCCCCAGGTGCTTCCCAGCCAAGGCCTGCAGACCAGCAGAGGGTGCCGCTTTCTTCTCCCTTGAGTGTGGATTTCCCCTGCCTTCTCTCAGAAAGAGGGGCTCCCTCAGCCCAGCAACTCAGTGAGATTCTCGGGGGACCTCCCCACACACCTGTCCATCACCCCTGTTGGCTAGGGCTGGGCCCCTGATGGGCCAAGAAGAGGGGCCAAGGCCAGCCCCATGATGGATTTCTGCCTGTTGCCCACAGCACCCAGCACAGGGCTTGCAGGTATGAGCCCCCGGAACGTTTGCTGGATGAACGAATGAGCAGTGATGAGAAGTGTGGTGTGAAAACAGATGTAGATCAGAGAACACAGGTTAACACTTGCACGGTGCTTAGCCCGTCCCTACCGGGTCTGGCTCTACAGACACTATTTATATAGCAAACCCATTTAGTCTCCACAGCAGTTCTATAAAGTAATGTCATTCCCATTTCACAGATGAGGAAATAGGCTCGGAGACTGAAATCGCCTGCCCAGTGTTAGCAAGTGGCAGAGCTGAGTGAGTGCAGACCCTGGGCTCCAGGATCCACAGGCTGCCACAGTATCCTGGAGAGCAGCCCCTCAGAGGCTGCAGACAGATTTCCCCCAGGGCTGCAGGCCCCGCCTCCAGGGTCCGATTTAATTGGTGGGGTGGGCTGTCTTTCTAAGCTGCTCTGGCTCCCACCTGGGCAGGGGCTGAGAACCCCTGGCCAGCCCACCCTCACTCTGCAATGGGGAAACTGGTTCGGAGAGGGAGGGGACACGCCGGAGATCTCCCTGCACGTTGTGGGAGGGGGAGCCTGTGATCTGAAGTCCGGTCCCCTGACTTCTGCATCATGGGCTTAGTGCACCGTCCCCGCAGCTAGCCGCCCACGGTGCAGATGTGGGCAGGAGAGTGAGGCAGACAGGCGCAGGGAAGCTAGAACAATATGCAGCCAGATGACACACAGGCCCAGCCATTCCTGACTCATGGCCACCCATCCTGTGACTCCACCCACCGCCAATGTCCCCACCCTGGCTTCTACCCCACAGCCCACTGCAGCCACCACAGTCACCTCCCATTTCGGACCAGAAAGCCACAGAGGGAGGAAGAAGCAGTGGGGCCCCACCCAGGGCTGGGTGGGAAACCCAGACTACCCCGAGCTGGGGGCGGGGGGCAGGACAGCTCTGGGACACGCAGAGGAAGCCGCACTGGTGCTGACCCCTGCCCCTCCCTGCAGGACTGCATGCTCCCAGCCTGCGCCAGCCCCCGCCCTGAGGACACGGGTCTACAGGAGGAAAACAGGCCTGCCGAGCCCAGCGGGCACTGACACCCACCTGGGCCCACTTCCTCAGCCACGTGACTCCCCACACCTGGATGAGCATGCCAGGCTGTCCCACCGCCAGTTCCTCTCTCTGAGAATGCACTACCCCTCCGTCCAAGAACCTTTCATGGCTCCCGCTGTCTACAAGGTTCAGTTCTAACTCTTCAGCCTCATATTCAAGGCCCCAGTCTGACTTCGACCTATAACCTTCCCCTACACGTCTGTATCTCAACCTCTGTGAACCTGATGCCTGGAATGCCCTGGTCCGTGTGGCCTGACACACTGGGAAAGAAATTAAATCACCAGGGGCCACAGGGGTTCAGACCCTGTTCCCAAGGTCTCCAGGACTCCTCACATCCTTATGACACTGGCTCTGAAAGGCAAATGCTGTCACCGCCCACAGGGAGGAACTTGGGTGCTGGGGCCTATGGTCTCCCTGTCGCTGATAAGCTTTCGGCTGGCCCACGAGCTCAGGGCGGCGCTGAGTCTGTGTTAACCATCCAAAGTCATGGAGACTTGGGTCTACTCACCTTGGTGTCCTGACTCTCCCTTCGGTCCCTTTGGGAAAAGAGCTGACCCTGGGCTTCAGCCCCGGCTGACACTAAGCTGGGTTTGGGCTGGGGCTGCCCAGGGGGAGGTGTCATGGATCAGGCATGTTGCACAGGTGTGGGGGCCAGCTGCCCAGTGCAAAGCCCAGTGTAACCATCCTGGGCAGGTCGATTCACCTCTCTGTGTCTCAGTTTCCTACTCTGTGGGCAACAGGAGGAGTGACCTCCCAGGGTTGCTGTGATGATCATGAACTTCTGTAAGGGAAGTATGAGAGCAGCCTGCCCACGAGGTGCTGTCCTAGCGTGTGGAGCATGAAGTATTACTACCCTGGTCCTCCCTGCACCTTAGGCTCAACACCACAACCCAAGGAAAACCCAGGCCTCAGAGCACCGACTGGAGGGAGGAGGAGACCCTGCCCCTTAGCACTGCTCCCTCCAGCCCCAGCCACAGGCCTGCTAACTTGGCCCATGTGCCTAATGGCAGCAGAGGGCTCTCCGATGCCCCACCTCCAGCTCCAGAGGAGGGAGAAAGGAAGGCTCCTTCCTGGGCAGAGGTACCCAGCTTTGCCCGTGTTGTCAGCGATGGAATGACCCAGAGAGGGGCCATGCCAGCATCACCCTGTCTGCCACAGACACTCCGGCAGGCACCCATGTCTCTCTCCCTGCTCGGGGGTCATCATAGACAAAGCGCCTTTGGCTGGGATGTGTGACAGGAGCCTGTCTGGGCAGTTAATCCCAAACCTGGTTGTCCTTATAGGATACAAAACTCGCCCCACCCCACCCCTTTATCCATGGGAGGCTCGCAGCTGGGCCGAGCTGCTTTCCCTGACCTTTCTACAGATGAGGCCAGAGGGGTTGAGTGACTTGCTCAAGGGACCAGCAAGCTGGTGGTAGATCCTAGGCCCCAAACCTTGTTCTCTGGGCTCCCAGGCGTAGCCCCAGTAAGAGCTCCTCTCTCCAGGCCCATACAGGTGCCCGGCTGTCTGGGAGAAGATAAGTCATCAGCATGTGCGGGGTGAGGAATGGGTGTGGGCCCAGAGCTTCCCAGCGGGAGGGGGTCAGCATAGGTCAAGGGCAGGGCAGCCCAGAGCTGAGGTCCCACTTCCTCTCTCAAGAGGGCATGATTCCTGGCAGCAGCTCCCACGGGAAATAGTAGAAGCGCCACCCTTGGGAACAAGGGGTGGGACGGGGGTGCGTGGGCAGGGTTTCCTGTTGTGGGGGCGGTGGCCACTTGCTGAGGCCCAGTGACCTGGGTGGCTGTGGCCCTGGGGCCAGGCCAGCATTGGGTTTCGCCTCATCCCTGGCTCAGACCCAGTTCCCCTGAGTCCCATCCTCCAGGCCCGCCCTGGCTTCCTGTCCCATAGGTCCCACCCAGCCCGGGAGGCAGGGAGGGCCCCGTGCAGCCTCCTCAGAAGTGCCAAAGTTTTCTGGAGCAGGAGTGGGCAGGCCGCCCTGGCCTGCTCAGTGGCCTCTGACCTCTGATCTCGACCTTCAGTGCTGTTTCCTAGCAGGAGGCCTTGGCAGAAGTACCACTGGGGTGTTTTCCTAGTAACTCACAACTTCAGACACAGCTGAGCAGGATCAGCCCCCAGCCCGCCCGGAGCATTCGGATCACTGCTCCCCAGCTCTGGGCAGAGGGGCAGGTCATTTCTGAGCCGTGCCGAAGGGACCAGGACAAGGGGAGAAGCTGAAGCGGGACCCATCTCAGGCCTCCCAGTCAGGACTTCCAGTGGCCAGAGGAGAGCGGCTGTGTGGCAGGTCCTGCAGAGGGTGCATCCCAGCCGGGCAGCACAGCCCCACCCTAGGGACAAGGTGACATCAAACTCTCAGAGAGAGACCCCTTCATCCCCCTGAGCTTCGCATGCCTGGGTCCTTAAAGGGCCAGCAGTCTGGGTGAGATGGAAGCTTGGTCCAGGGTGCTGTGGGGCCACCATGGTCTGTACCTCAGGAGCTGGGGCTCACCTGTCCTCCAGTGGGGAGATGCCAGGAGTGGAGCGGCTGGGGGCCCGGCCCAGTGAGAGGGAGAGGCCCTCCCCTGCTTTCCTAGGGCACAGGAGGTCGTGGCAGCTCAGGTCTCTCTCAGGGCTGCTCTGGAAACAGGTGCCTCTAAAAGCAACTGCCCAGGAGAGCAGGACCCTTCCAGCTGCCTGGGGGCCCACCACGGACAAAAGCCTCTCGTGGCTCAGTTTGGGGGATGAGTGCAGATGGGAGATGATTTGGTGCTGAATGGGCTTATCTTGTCTGAGAGCACCCCAGGGACCGGGGCAGAGCTGGGGTTCAGGGCTCCACCCTGTACCATGGGCTCCTCAAGGACCTCCCCATGAAGGCTGACAGCCAAACTCACAGCAGTCCCCGGGGCCATGCTGGGAAGGCGGGGCTGTCCAGTGCAGGACCTGCCCACACTACTCCAATCAAACAGGCCTGGGCTGCCTACAGACTCCGCTGAGCTTCTGCCTGGAGGGAGCAACTCTTGAGAGGGGCTCGGTCAGGAGGCTGAAGGCCTGAAGTGAGCAGGGTGGACCATGAGCCAGACTTCAGCCCTGCTGGGCGGCTAGGGCACACGTTACCAGGAAGAGTTGCTAAGATAGCCATGTGCAGTATTGAGCCTCTCGACCCTGGGGGCATGCAAGGCCAGGCCAGGACACACAGGCCTAGGCAGCCTTCTGGAATGCTAGCCCAGTAGCTTATAGCCACCCCAGGCCAGAATCCACATTTCGTCATGGGTGGCAGGATGGCTGGCCTGTGTCACCAGCTCAGCCACTGGCCAACAGCTCCACCCCTTTTCTGTATGGGAGCTTCCCAGCTGGAACAGCCTTGAGCTCAGGAGCCAAGCCAGGGAGAATACCCTCAAATCTATCACAAGCGAGACCAGGTCTTTCCGTGCTCTATGTGCCCTGATGCCAGCTCTCTGAGCCCCTCATCCTGGGTACCTGGTGTGCTCAGACACCAGCCTATCTGGGGAAAAGTATGCCCAAGCTTCCCAAGAACCCAGGACAGCCTGTGGGGTCTGTTGAACCCGACCTCCACTCCACGATGGCTCCTCTCCCGGGCCTCACCTTAGCCTGGACATGCAGCCCTGGCGATGCTGCTTGATGTGGCCTTGGCGAGACACATGTGTCTCACTGAGCACAGGCCCGGCACAGTCTTGGCTGCCAGGAATGGTTTGTCAAAGAAGGAGAGGGGGACGCACAGACACATGATGGGCCCTCAGAAGCAGGGACCCAAAGGCCACTACAGCCCCCTCCTCCACCAGGCCCGAGGGGCACTGTGCCCTCTACAGCTAAGCCACGCCATACGGGCCAGGCAAACCTGGAGGAAGGCAGAAGGACACCTGCCACGTCTCCTGGGGCTCTGCTGCCCAGAGGGGCTTGGGAAGGCCCCAGAGTCTCTGGGCTCTGCTGCTGTCTGTTGTGGAAGCCTGGCTCCAGCTCCCACTGCTCTGGAGAAGGGGCCCCTGGGACCCGAACCCCAGCTGCTCAGCCTACAAGGGACTCAGTGACATCTCTCCCCCTTGCCTGCCATCCCCTACCCAGCTCTGGGGGTATGTGGTAAGGCTGATCCGCCTTAGGACCAGGGTCTTTGCTCTATGAAAAATGGTCCTGCCCCTCCGACAGGAGGAAAGCATGCCAGAGGTATGGGATTCTGACAACCCTACGACCCTGCCCAGCACAGGTCCTGGTACACAGTAGGTGCCCCATCTGTTGACTTGAGCAGAGGCCTGCTGGACACATGAGGGAAGGCCTGACGTGGGCTTTCCTGCCAAGGGGTCAGGGCTCAGCAGCCACTCCGGGGAACACGACAGCCAGTGGCCATGTCCACACGTGCCCCTCTCTCTGGCCAGTGCTCTGCCTCTTCCAGTTCCCCTTGGACAGAGAGTGCCTGCCCTCTCTGTTTCAGGGCGGGAGGGTTCTCTGTAGTCAGCAAGTCTAATACCTTTTCTTGACAGGTGGAGGTGGGGAGGGCCAGGGAGAGCAGGGGATCAGAGCAGGACCAGGCCCAGGCCAGGCCTCCTCACACCGAATCCAGAGGCCCAAGAACTGCATGTCCGGCTCAGGGCTGCCCTCTGTCCCCGCGATCTTCATGTCGCCACCCATGCCAGTGTGGCCCCCTCCCCTGGCTCCATGTCTTAGCTGCCTGGCTGCAGCCAGCCTGAACTGCTTACTTAAACAAACAGGGAAAGTGGCCACGTGACTGGCTAAGGTTTCCTAGACCAGGGACACACACACACACACACACACACACACGCACGCACGCACGCACACGCACACGCACACGCACGCACACTCGCTGCAGGTCAGGTGGCCATGTGGCCCAGCAGGGCAGGGACTGGGCCGGCTCAGGTTTCTTGTCTCTGAAGGACAAGTGATCGGCCTGCCTTTCCTCACCCAAAAGAATGCCTTCTCCAAACACTTGTTTTCTGCTTCCTGGACGCGCCAGGGACGTGCTGGATGGGAATAGGGGGGAGTGCGGGGAGAAGGGGGGGGTGGAGGGAAGGACACACGCCTCCCGGCCCTCGGTCCGGTGTTTTCCTTCCGCCCTCCCCACCCAGAGGGCAGATGCCTGCTGGGAAACTGTGGCAGCCCAGCGGCTCTCGGCTCTCACGCAGGGAGAATCCAGAGCCCAGAACTCACATGTGGGGCAGGAGGGGAGCCGAGGTTTATCTCCGAGGGAGACAGAGACAGGCCTGTCAAGGCCTTGTACCCAGAGCAGCGGTTTGGCAGCTGAACTCCACGGCCCAGCCCCGGGGCGTCCAGGGAACGAGGAAGGTGGAGAAGGGAGCTTAGTCCAGCCTGGCAGGAGCCCGCCTGCCTTCAGTCTGCTGTTTGGGGAAGGTCTGCCATGTGACTGGCTAAGGTTTCCTAGACCAGGGTCTTGAGGGCTGCTCTCGCTTTGGGGGGGGTCTATGCCTCAGATGTCCCCACAGACTGGCAGCCTGTTATCACAGCCCTGAGGTGAGCCCCCGAAAGGAGAAGGAACCCACCTCTCCTGGCAGGCAGGGCTGAGACCTGTTCCAGGTGGACCACGCACCAGCTCTGTGGGGGGCATCTGAGTGGCTTCCATCCCAACCCTAGCAGCAGCGCTGGAGAGGCAGGGCAGGAGGAAGTGAGGGGCACGGCCAGAGTTCTCAATTAAGGACCAAGCCCCTCTTCTATGCTCTCTTACCACAGCCCTACGAGGTGGTCATGTCATCACCCCATTTACAGATGAGGGATCAGCAACAGCCACGGTTGGTAAGGGTTGGATCAGGAGCTGCACCCAGAGCGTCCAGCCCTAGCGTCCACATTCCTACCAGTTCCCAGCGTACCAGAGGCTGGCGCCTGGCCAGGGCTGGGCACTGAGCTCTAAGCAGGTACCCAGGACCAGGCCCTCATTCTCCAGGGATGCACACCAGCCAGCCCCACCTCCTCCTCCGTCTGTCCCACCACTCGGAGAAGCCCTGGCACGTAGCTTTGTGAAGGGCTCTAGGATGGAAGAGGAAGAGGCGGAGACATAAAGGAGAAGAAAATGTGGGGAAGGGGAGACGGGGGGGGGGGTACAAACAAGGACGGAGAGAGAAAGAGAGAGCCAGGGTGCGGTGGGAGATAGTGGAGGAAAATCGGAAGTGGAAGAACAGCAAGAGTGAGAGAGAGAAGGAGTGACGGAGAAATGGGGAGAGAAGACGGGAGAAACAACGCTGAGAAAGAGGGGCAGGAAGGAGCGGGGCAGGGAAAACAAAGCCTGAGAGAACAGAGGCGAACAGAAGGGAAGACGGGCAGCTGGGCGAGAGGAAGAAGGGAAGGAAGGAAGGAAGGAAGGAAGGAAGGAGGGGAGGAGGGAGACGACCCACAGGGAAGGGCCAGAGGATGAAGCGAGCAGGAGTGAAGGAGAAAGACAGGCAGGCAGAGGGCGGTCAGGGCAGGAGAGGGCCTTGGTACAGGGAGAGACAGAGAGAAAGCACAGCCGCCCACCGAACATTAAATACCTAACAGGAGATGACAAATCAAATGGGAATTACTGCGGTAAAAACATAATTAGAAACTTGATTGAAGTTAAACAGAATTTACATAACACTGCAAATTAACTTTACACGGAAAGTATTCACGGGGAAGGCAATGAAAAGGCATTTCATTAGTAATCTATATTTAAACAATAGGCACAATGGAGCCTTCAGAGGAGGAACTCGGTGCCTTCAATCTGAGCGAATGCCAAAGGCCAGGGGGGAACAGAAGGCAGTGGGTGCCCCAAGAGGAAGCGGGCGGGGTCCAGGTCGGTGGGGGTGGGTGGACACAGTAAGCCAGATCCAGTTCTGGTGTAGGTTCTGCGCTTGACTTGCTGTGTGGCCATGGCCAAGTGTCTGACCTTCTCTGGCCCTCTGTTTCCTCATCTGCAAAATGAGGAAGCTGGAGAGCTGGTTTACATGAAGGTGCCCGCAAGGCCGGATACTGCAGAAGAGCCCGGGAGATGGCAGAGGGCAGCGGGCAAGAGTGCTTAGGATTCAGACAGACTCAGTTCACAGCTCCACCCCCGCTGCCCCCCTCCCCCCCCCCCAATTAGCCCTGGCGTCATGCAAGCTTCTTCCTCTCTGGCCCTGATTTACCCATCTGTTCAATGGGGACAAGTCCACTCCTGCCCAATGTCACACAGGCAGGGGGAGGACTTAGGGAGCTATCGGTGGGGGCAGGCTTAAAGAAAAGTGAGTCTATGGCACAGGATTACTTGTGCCATCCGAGGGACACACTAATGAGATTACAGGGCAGCCTGCCATGGAGCACGCCTCATCCGAGCAGCTTCCCTCAGCTCCCCCAGGCCCCAAAGCAGCCAGAGGCAGCTGTCCCTGAGGGACTCAGGGGTCACAAAGTCCCTGCTGGGCTCCCTCCTAGTCTCGGCGTGGAGAAGTCTCCCAAGCCTCCCCTCACTCCAGTCCCATCAGCCTCTGGGCTGGTCCGTGCCCCTGCAAACTCCTGGCGGTTGGTGTGCTCCTCCCCACCCTCATCCCACTTGGAGCTCCGCGCTGAGCACTCGCCCATCCTATCCTCAAGGCTGGTTCAGGGACAGGGATCTCTCCGCAGCCTCCCTGAACGAGCCGGGCCCCTCTCTCCACTGAGAGCTGAGTGCTAGGTGAGAAACACAGCAGACCAGACGCACAAGGTGGACGCCTTCCCCCCACCCCCAAACGCACACACCTGCCCGCCAAAGGCAGAGCAGTAGGCTGCTCCAACTGCGGTGCGTCAGCAGCAGCTCTGCCGGGCACTCACAGTGCAGGAAGTTTCTACCGTTTCTTTTAAGATAAAGGATCCAGACAGTGCTTAGGGGTCCAGTAGGGAGGTGCTGGGTGCCCTTCCCCTACAGGCAGCCACCTCTAGAGCCAGTGTTTTCAGACAAGCACTCCAGGCAAGGGGGAGGCCTCAGCGGCCCAAGAGCCCCAGAGGGGAGGGAGGAGGCCAGGAGAGGGAGGGGAAGCTTCTTAAAAGAAAGTGCAAAGTATGCAGACATCAGGGCAAGAGGTTCGGCTAAGCCCTAGGAATGCCCGCCAGAGTGACAGGGAGGGTCCCGCACATGGGCAAACCCACAGCCCAGCCAGACACCCATGAGCCTGGGCCCCTGTGTGGCCAGGTGTGGAGGGGGAAGCTGCTCTGGTCCCTTCTCCCTCTCTACCACCTCTCTCCACACATGGCTCATTTTATTGAGGCCTCTGAGCCTTTGGTAATGCTGTTCCCTCTGCCTGAGGCGTCCTTTCCCTATTTGCCAGCAAAGTCTTCCCCATCCATGAAGAGCCCACTGTCTCAGTCCTCCTCCCACCCTGGCTACACCTTCTCCATCTGCTTACTGTCCCCCCCCCCCCCACTTCCCTCCCTCTAGGGCACTGGTTCTCAACCTTCTGGCCCTTTAAATACAGTTCCCCATGTTGTGACCCAACCATAAAATTATTTTCGTTGCTACTTCATAACTGTAATGTTGTTACTGTTATGAATCGTAATGTAAATATCTGATATGCAGGATGGTCTTAGGGGAAAGGGTCGAACGACTCTGTGAAAGGGTCGTTCGACCGTCAAAGGGGTCATGGCCCAAGGGTTGAGAACCGCTGCTCTAGGGGCTGGGTGCCCGGTGACAGTGACACAGACTCAGGCTGTGGTCTGCTCTAGCTCCACTCCCTCCCGCAACAGCACCCATACACGACAGCTACCACACATGTATCTCCAGTTGGGACGCACGCTGCCTCCCAGACTCATCCATCCGACTGCCTGCTCAACCCTTCCCCTTGGAAGTCTCAAAGCCGCCGCCGCACAGGCAACTTGTCTAAACACAGCTCCTCGCTTCCTTCAGCCTCCCCTGCCGGCAGCCCTGGCTGAGTAACCGACGGTCTCTGCTCTGCCAGCGCTCCAGTCGCACATTCAAGAGCCTTCCATCACTCTCACCCTCTTCTCTCATCCTCCACCTCGAATCCACCAGCCACAAGATCTTTAAAGTATATTCAGACTTTGATGGCTTCCCACCCACCTCTCCCCCTACCACCGCCACCCCTGCCTGGATGTGGCCTGCAGCCCCCCAGCCATCTCCGGGCTCCCCTCTTGCCCGTCTACATGAGTGGGTCCCCCAGGGTCTCTCTGCCTTCTCCTTCTACCCCCCACTTCACTCCAGCCTCATGACTACTCCACCACTTCCCTGAGCACCCCAAGTGCACCCCAGCCCCTACCTCCTTGGGTTCAGGTCTCCATTCCAATGCACCCGGTCAGAGGCCTCCCTTGACCATCCTTTATCAAAGATCACTTTCCTCCACCTGCAAACTCGGTTACTTTACTCAGTTAACTTCCCTTCTTAAAATTTAGCACCGCCGGACATGTTACATATCGCGTTTGGAGTATTTCCTGTCCATTTCTGCTCATGGGAATGGAAGCGCCATGAGGAAAGGGAATTTTGTCCGTTTTATTCCCTGCTGTCTCCAAAACACCAAGCAGTTCCCAGCACGAGACTTTCCCAGGAAACATTTGAGGGCGTGAATAAGTGAACAGCCACTTCCCCGGGTAGCCTTCCCCGACTGCCTGCCTGCAGAGCCGGCACAGGGCCCTCCCTGTGCGGGCAGGCACTACGCAGGCCTTGCGCATGAGCTGGTGGAGGTGGGTCTGGCTCTGGGGTCAGGTGTCCCCCTCCATCGCTGACTGCACTTTTTCAGGGCAGGGCTGGATCTGATCGTCTTCAAAAGCCAGCCCTTAGCGTGGGCCGGGCCTGGGGTGAGAGCGGTGAGTGAGTGATGAGTAAACGGATGGTTAGAGGAGTGGGTGGATGGGTAGATGAGCAGATGGACAGATGAAGGAGTACATGGAAGGGTGGTTGGATGGGAGGATGGAGAGATAGCTAGATGGCTAGGTGAGTGGATAAGCAATGGGTGGATGGACAGGTCTGCCACAGGCACACAGGTAAGACTGGTGGTTGCGTGGGATTGATAGCTGGACTTCTCTGGGGAGGACAGGCCAGGCCAGTGCAGTGCAGGGAAAGTGCAGAAGCTGACATGGCAAATGGGATACAGCAGAGCTGCTCCGATGTGGCCAGAGCTGGCTGCGGACCCTTGGCAAGCCCATTAACTTCCCTGTGCCTTGGTCTTGTGGTCTAAAAATACAGATAACAATCCTTACGCAGAGAAATCCCTTTGGAGCTTAAATACTACCACAGCCACAGCTCCAGTGAGACGCCTCTCAGCCAAGTCTGCATTGGGAACCCTCTTCTCAAGCCCTGATGGCCCTGCTGACCTCGTGGCCTCAATGCTACCCCCCGCCCCCCCCAGAGCCAGGACCCCTGATTCAGAGTTCTCAAGAATTAGGGGACCCGTTTTAGAGATGGACAAGCTGAAGCCCACTTTGTGCTGGACACACAGGAGTTGCAAGAAGCCTGCAGCCTGGGTCAGGAAAGGCTGGCGGGAAAGACTGGCCACCCCCGCCCCTGGCCAGGTCTCAGGAGAAGGTGGCAGTGGCCTGGGCACCAGGGCACCGGGGATCTGGTGTTACCTTTCTAGGTCTGGCAGCGGAGCGACGGACCTCGGCTCTTTTCACACCCCTCGCAGCATTGGTCTGTCGCCAACGGCCTCCTCCTCGTCCTGGGGACATAAGAGAGACGGACACGTGTGAGCGGCCAGGGACAAAGACAGCCGTCCACGGCCCCCCACCTCTGCTCCCACCACTGGGCTACTCTGGGTGCTCCCCAGCCTGCACACGCCAACAAGCCAACGCCTCCTAGGAGGCGTCTTAAAAATGTGTTAAATGTATCTGTTTTGCTTCTTCTGGGGCTCAGGGGCTGTGTGCTGTCTCTTTCTTCCTGGTGAGAAAAGCAGAGAGCTGCGGCCCCCCTGTGCGCCCGGGCAGGGGGACAGAAGTGGCGGGTATTTTTAGCGGCCTAAGAGCCCTGCAGTGTTCCCCTCGCTGGGCCTGCCTGGCTCCGGGGAATTATCTCACGTGGCCGGCAGCCACTTCCAAAGCCGCTCTGTGACCCCTGCCTGAATTCCTTCCTCATTATGAATTGCTCACCAGACCTCTGACCAACACTCGGAGCCATTTTATGTGCGCGCACCTCCCCGCAGAACCGGCTCGCGGTCCGTCTCCCCCGCGTGCAGGCCAGACGGTTTGCTTACAGCTGACAGGAAGCTCAGAACCAGAGTTTAAAACAGAGAAGAGCCTTGGCCATTATTCATGTTGCGTTCTCCGAACTTCAGGTCCTCGCTGAGTCCTATCTGAACAATGACTTAATATTTATCTTTACTTCAACTCACTTTTTTTTTTTACGCTCCAATCTGGTCTTGTCCAAAGCAATCATATCCGTGAAATAGCTGGTTTGATAGGCTAGGTATATATTTCTAATACACCTTAATAAATATTTAACTAAGGAAACAAAAATATACGCTCTTTCGGGCACTAATTCTAGAAACTTTTCACAGGTTCCCTGAGTTCCGAAGGCCAAGCTCAGGCAGACTCACTATTGTTTATCGACCCTCTTCTGTGAGGAAGGAGAGAGGCATGGGAGGGGCTTGGTTGACAGGACCCCAGAATTAGTGAACAAATAAGGCCACGGGAGGGGAGGGGGCCGAGCCAGCGAGCATGCAGTGTTTAACACTGTCCTTTCTTCCCACCGCTGGGCGAGACCATTCACCCAACGTGAGCTCTGCTGTGAGAACCCAGGCATTGGGCACCAGGCCTTGTGAGCAATTTGGCCCCAGGAGGGGATGACCCAGCGCAGGACGCCAGGCCGTGCAGGGCTGCCGAGGGTCCGAGGCGCATCTCTCCCAGGTCCTCGGAGGCCTCTGGCTCCCCTCGCCCCTTTCCTTCCGACTCCCCCCGGCCGGAGTTGGTCAGCGGGGGCTGGAAGTCTAATCCCCTCTCTGGTTCGATTCAGAAGCACAGAAAGCAGTCCTGCCCTCAGCTCCTGCCCTCAGCCCCTGGGGTGGTCTCTGGCTCCCTATGTGCCTGGGCCCCCTGGGTGGGCCTTCAGGGGTAGATCCTAGTGACCCCAGAGGCCCCACTCGGGAGTCTCAGGCCTCGCTGAACTTCTCTGACTCCTCCGGCTCTGCCCACGGCTGGAGACCCCGGCTGGGCCCCTCTGCGGAGAACAGGATGTGGTATCAGGAGGTGAAAGAGAGTGTGGGGTCGGGGTGGGGAGTGGCCTCGGGACGAGACTTCCTGAAGCCAGATCGGTTTACCACAGTCAGTTGGGCCCAGGACGGCACAGCTGTGAGTTATAAATGTCCCTGTCAGAGCCCGGGGACAAGAGGCCCTGCTGCCAGTGGAGGCGCCAGGGCCCACGGCACCAGTCCTCCGGGGGCCTCCCAGCCAAGGGCCCACCCTCCCGGAGGCCCTCCCCAAGGGCCCAGCCCTCGGACTCTGGGCTCTCTTGGCTCCTCTCTCTGAGATGCAAAGTGAAGGGGCCTAATACCGCACCCTCTGGCCTCTCCTCGCCCCTCCAGCTACAGCAAGAGCTCTGAGGGCAGGGGCCATCCTGGGCCTCCACCAGGCACTAAACCCGGGGCTTGGCACACAGCCAGCCACCCTGGTGGCAGCCTCAGGGGCAACTGTTCCAACTCAGCAACCTGCTCCCCATGGCCCCAACGGCCCCTGCGCCTGCCCACGGGGCACACACAAGATGGGAAGCAGGGAGGAGGGAGTGGACAGGGCCCCTGGCTACAGCGCAGGGGCAGGGACCCCGGCACATCTGGGGTCTCCTCCAGGAGACCTGCCCTGAGGTCCCATTCTCTTCGCCTGCCCCCTCAGGCTTCCTCAGCCTGGGCTGCAGGCTGTGTGTGGGGTGCTCGGAGACAGGCTGTCTACAGGGAGAGAGGCTGTGTCCCTCCAGCTCCGAGGCCCAGGCCCTCCTCCTGCTGGGGCTGAAAGCCGGCAGACCAGCGCCAGCCCTGAAAATACAATAATGGTAGCAGAAATAAGCAGGCCCAGGTGGGAAGGACCTGAAGCTTACACTATTCCGGAGGCCCTCTTTAGAAATATACATAAAATCACAACTAAATATTTAGAATGAGAAAGTAAATGACAACGAATTCCCAGAGCCTTGGGAATCCTGGTCCCTTTCAACTGCTACCGGCAATGCTTACCCAGAAACACCTCCCAGCAACCTGCCCTCCCACCTGGCACCCTCCGCAGCTGCCAGGAGAACGCCCACCCTGGCCACGAAGTGCAGGGGAGGGGCTTGGAGGCTGAGGCTCATGGTGACCTGGTATGTCCACCCCTAACCAACGAGAGTGCTGAAACCGATGACAAACGCGGGACCTAACATCATAGACCTTTATCTGGTAGTGTTTGACGTACTTATGTGAATTAACTCACTTAATCTAACCACAACCTGAGAGGTAGGTACTATGCCCATTTTAACAGATGAGAATACAGACACAGAAAGGTTAAGAAAGCAGCCCAAGGTCACACAGCTAGGATATGGCCCAGATAGCCTGGCCTCGGTGCTGCTAGGAACCCCCGACCACACCTCCTCACTGCTGCTCTGGAGGCCCGGGAGAGTGTCCGTCCCTCAAGGCTCCACCAGCAGCAGCCACCAAGGGCCGAAGCGGGTTAAGCCCCCTCTGATTAAACCATTCCTCCGTTCTCACAAATGCTTACAGACCCCGCGCCGAGATCTTGATAGTATAAGGCCTCCTGCTGGCCTTGCTCTGCACAGGGCACGCTGGGGTCCTCTCTAGGGGAAGAAGTGGAAACCACCTTGACGTTCTGAGGCTGGGGGTGTCCCAGAGGTGGGTTGAACAGCCTCAACGGGACCCCCGCCCGGGGTGGGGTGCGGGTTTGCTGAAGGCCCTGCAGCGTGCGGTTCAACGCTCTCATTTTACCAAGAAGAAAAGGGTGGCTTGGAGAAGTGACTGGCCAAGGGGTCACCCAGCCAGTGGTGGCACCATGTGAGGTCTGAGGCTAGTCTCCGCGGGGGTGGGGCCGGTCGCCGGCAGCCTGGGGGTGGCCAAGGCCAGGCACTGGTGGGCCAGGCTGGCCAGGCAGCAGAGGGAGGAGGCAGCTGCCTTTGGCCTCCTCGGAGCAGTGCCTTTTTTTTCTCTCTTTGTTTTCCATCTGCCCAGCCCCCGTGGCCTTCCCGGCTTCCCCTGATTGTGTGCAGGGCGATAAAAGGGCAGATGAGCGGGAGATCTCTGGCGGCAGTGGGGTCACCTCGCACAGACACAGTGGCGGCGGGCGGGCGGGTGGCCGAGGGGGGCCCTGGGCGGGTCATCGGGCTCACCACCAGCTGCACTGAGCGCTCCTCTCCGGGGCGCCCTGCCCCTGGCCCCGAGGCCCCTCCCATCAACCCTGGAAGGAAAGTATGACAGTCTGCAACTTACAGAGAAGGAGCCGGAGGTTCCAGACAGCACAGCCCGACCTCTGGGGTTTCCATCGGGCCATGCCGACCCCGGCCTGACCGCTTTGGCAGCCCAGGTGACAGACACCTGGCCTAGTCAAAGCCATCTTCCCTTTACGTCTAAACCCGGCCATTTCAGACTGTTCAGGAGAAAGAGAGAAGAAGGCCAGTCAGGGACTCGCCCACCGATGCCCGGGGAGCTGGGCCAGCCAGGGAGTCCCCGAAAAGTCACTCATCTGCCCCTGGTCACAGGGCTGAGATGCAGCAGTCCGAGGACTTCCTGGCTTCTCCGAAACAGAGCCCCATTTAAACTGACTCTGAAAGCCAATGATTTCTCTGTGGGGGGCTAATTCCTGCTGATTGCAGGGCCGAGGGGAGGAGGGCATGACCCAGGGGGACTGTCATCCTGGGTAGGGGCTGGGGCAGTGGTGGCCTGCAGACCAGGCCAGGGACTGGCCAACCCTGCCCTGGGGTCCCTCTGCTGCCCCTGGCCTCCCCTACCTGCTCTCCTGACCTGATGCTCTCAGACCCTCCAACTTCAGTTACTAGATCCTGTCAGCCACATCCTGTGTTCCACCTCAGTTATTTACATACTGTTATTTAAATCATAGCGAACCAACCACGTTCTTTTTAGACCAATGGCAGACCAATGCAATATAGTCTGTACAATTAAGGGTTTAATGTATTAATTATGTTTTTTTTCTAATTCACATGAAAATACATAGTGTTAAGGTCTGGAATCCAGAGCCTTGCGTCCGTGCTGATGTCCACCGTGCCCAGGCCCGGGCTGGTGCGGCCGGGGGAGTGAGGCTTGGAAAGGGAGCTGTGGAAGCAGAGCCCACAGCTGGGCGGGGAAGTGGGAGGAAGCGGAGGTTTCCAGAGAGTATACGAGAGGTTCGGTGTGCGCCATGGGCTTTGACCAGGCTGCCTCTTCCCCCCACTTGGGCGGGAGTTTGGCCCAGATATGTCTCTAGCTGCAGATATAGCCACCGCCCTGCAAATTCCTCCTGACAGCGCTCCATACAGTGGGGCGAGCGCTGGAGGGGTGGCCCAAACGCGTGGCCAGGGGTCTGTCTCCACCACTGCCTTTCTGGGCGGTGCTGGGCCTCCCTGAGCCTCAGTGTCTCCATCTGTACAGAAACCGTGCGTGAACCGAAGGTTCCTCCCCGCTCTATCAGTCAGACCGCGCCCCCTGAACCCGGCCAACACGCCTGGTTCTGGTGATCCCGAGCCTCGGACAGGTCCTCGAACAACCCTCCGGGACCTCCCTGACCCTCTCCTCTAACACCTGATCGGAGGCCTCGAGTGGTGTCTGGGGTGAGAAGGGGAGACAGGGCCGTCCTGTGCGATAGCTATAAGATTAGATAATCAGCTAATTACCAGCAAATTAGCATCCCGTCTTAACATAGAACAAATACAGTATTTACGTAAAAGTTGTTAGGAGTTTCTCTCTTTTTAATTAGCAGAAATAAATGCAAAATGAATGGTAATTAGGCAGCTGATGGATGCGGTAGTACAATTATGCCTACAGCAGTGCCCCAGTCCTTACACGCTGCGGCTGCACGCTCCTGAGGAATCAGAGGAGCCTATTTATATAGTTTATTTATAAAACAAAGTTAGCAGGAACAGAGGGAAGAGGCCTGGGCACTGCTGGGGGAGGGGTCTGCGCGGCAGGGCAGGGCCCTGGGAGGAGAGGGAGCGTCAGTGCCCAAGGAACGGGGGGGCTGGGCTGCTTAACGTTGGCCTGAGACTGTGCCCCACCACGGCCCCCACGTGTGTCTATTTCAGGCCCCACATGTGTCGCTGAGAATGACCTCCCTGGCAGGAAGTAGCTGGAGTGGTGTGGAGGAGCTGGGAGCAGCTGTTCCATGCACTCCTCTCTTTCTCTTTCCCTCCCCCTGGTCCCCATTCCTCTCTTCTTTGCTGGCCCTATTTCTTCACTCAGCACTTCTCTATGCTGTACCCTGATGCATATTCTTCTAGAATGTTCTCCCTTTCCTCCAGGAACTCAAGGGGACCCAGGTCTCGGAGCAATGCACCACCCAACAGTGCTATTAATGGTTAAGTTCCAGACCAGTGGAGCGCCCAGTGGGAGTATATGGGCAGGAGTCCTGAGAGGAGGCAGCCCAAGAGTTGGGTTTGGAAGGATGTGTAGAAGTTTCCTGAGGTGGGAGGTAGCCAAAGAACCTACGTATGCAAAGGCGGGGAGGTAGCAACTAGCACCCTGAGACTGTAGCAAAGAGCACCAGGGGTGTGGAGGCTGAATAAGCAGGGTCTCACTGTGAGGGGTCCGGATGCCAAGCTAAGGATTTGGACTGGATCCTAGAAGGCCTGGAAAGGTCCGCACGGAGGGAATGGAGCACCCTTCCCGCACACAGCTCTTTCCTAGCTTCCCCTCCCCCACGCGCAGAGCCGGGAGAGGGCCAGGTCGCAGGCCATTAGAGGCAGCTGGTATAACTCAGCAGAGCAGGCATGGAGCAGGAGGCTAACCTGATTAGGAGGGACAGGAGTTTGTCTGTGGGGGAGGGTAACTGCGGGGGGGGGGGCGCAAAGGAAAGGGGGGTATGCTGGGCCACTGGGTCTCCTGAGTGAGGGGCCTATCTCCCCTAGAACAGAGCCCCCAGCCCTGCCCTGCCCCCAACCCTGACTGCTGGGGGAGGGGAGCAGCACTCCCTGAGAGCCGCCCCCCCCACCCCCCCACCCCCGGCCCTGCTTCCGGCTCAAACCCCTGCTCCACCAGTGCCAAGTGGTGTGACCTTGAAGAGCCACTCCCAACTCCAGGCCACACATTCCCGTCTCTAAAACAAAGGCCTGAATTAGAATTCCTGAGAGGCAGTGGCAAATTCAACCCACAGTCCTATCCCATACAGCAGCGGTTCTCAACCTGTGTGAGTCACGACCCCTTTGGGGTCGAACGACCCTTTCACAGGGGTCACCTGAGACCATCGGAAAACACCTATATAATTACATATTGTTTTTGTGATTAATCACTATGCTTTAATTATGTTCAATTTGTAACAATGGAATTGGGGGTCACCACAACATGAGGAACTGTATTAAAGGGTCGCGGCATTAGGAAGGTTGAGAACCACTGCCGTACAGTTTCTTAACACCCTGTGACTTTTACGGGTTAAGGTGAGGCGGGCACTTGCCAGTGTGCCAGTCCCTGCCAAGCCCTCCTGCCTTGCCCCAGCCCAGCTCACAGGCTGCGTGGCAGGCTGCAGGCACGGAGCTGAGACCCCTGCACAACGACCCACATGGCAATCTGGGCTCAGCAGACAGAAGCTCAGGGGTGGGGAAGGGTGGGAGAAAGTCTGGTAGTAAGAGGAGCTTCCCTGTGGGACAGATGGGAGCACAAAGGCCGCACTCAGGCCCCCAGCCCCCAGCGCTGGTCTCAGCACCAGCAGCCCTTTCCCAATCCAGTGGCTGCCCTTGACTCAGGCTGCCCGCCTCTAAATTGGGAACCAAAACACCTGCCCGCCCAAGCTCTGGGGTCATTAAAAAGCTCCCACAGGTCCTGACTCCTGGCAGTGATCTGAAAGGCAAAGCCCTGCCTAGCGGTTTAGCCTTGACTTTGATGGCAGAGGTTCCCAAGGATTTCACAGAGGGAAGTTCCCGCTCCCCAGTACAGACAGTTCTCTCACCTCCGGAACCGCCCCTTTAAAAGAGCAGTGACAGGCAGCCCGTCAAGGTCTGGAATGAGAGCTGCTGTCACTCTCAGGACCGGCTCTGAACTTGTAAGGAGGACAAAGATCACAGGGCACCACTTCTCTGCCCTGTAAGTTGTGCTCCTGCCTTCGGCCAAAATCAATAAAAATCTCCACTGTGACTGTTTCACCAGCACAAGGGCAGGCCCTTGCGAGGACATTCCACCGCTGCAGCCCCCCTCTGTCACACAGCCTCGCCCCCTGCAAGCAGCGGTGCCGTGGGGTGGGGGTGGGTGGTGACAGGGACAGTGCACGGGTGGGTGGGTGAGGGGCCCTGCAGAACCGCTCTAAGTGCCTCTCCAAAGACAAGCCCGGTGCTATTCATCAACTGGTTTTCAGGGCTGTGAGAAATCAATGGCATTTGTGCTGCAAACTCATCATTAGGACAGGAAAAACTCTGCAATGGAATTGATTTGTTTAAATATAATAACACAATTTAACAGAGAACGGTGGGGGTGGGGAAAGGGCCGGGTCAAACAAAACGAGGAGCGACAGCTCAGAGGCCCCGAAAAGAAGCAGCCTTGAAACACCTTCCTCCAGAGAGGCCCAACCCAGCGCTGCCCCCGCCCCCACCCCAAACCCCTGAATCCAGGAGGCCAGAGTGGACACGTGCTGTGACCTGGTGCAAGGTGGCTCAGGCCTGGCTTCAGAAATGCCCCTCAACGGCCTTCAGATGAGCCCGCAGGCCCGGCTAGTCATTGCTGTGTTGTTCTCGGAAGTGACTTGGGCTCGGTGAACATCGGTTCAACCCAACTCTCCTTAGGCACCTGCTGTTCGACTGTTCTCTAGGCATTTGTGAGAGGCCGGAGACACAGATAGTGAATCCTGGCCCCAGACCCAAAGGCATTCCGTGGGGCCGTGGGGTAAGGCGGGTGACAACAGGAGGCCAGGAGGGCTGGTCTTCCTGGGGTTTTAGGAAATGTGGAGGAGGGTTCAGTCATTGAGAGGCAAGAAGATGGTGAGACCTGAATGCCAGGAGAGGATACGGGCGCTAAGCGGCACACAGAGCCAGAATGGTTTAGGTGTCAAACCAACTGTCAGGTGTGGAGGTGAGGGAGACAGAGGTGTCAAGGGCTAAGGACAAAGAGGGACAGTGGGGGGCAGAAGTGGAGGGTCCCAATATCCAGGAGACACCCACTTGCAGGCGGGCCCTCACTTCTTGGATATGGGACCTGCCTATGCTGATAATGATGACGATGATGATGATGAGAGCTGACTTTATTAATCCTCAAATGTCCCAGGACCCTGGGAACACTTACCATGTGTCATTTCATGGAATCTCAGCATCCTGTGGCCGAGGACTATTGTTACCCACATTTCACAAGTCACCACTGAGGCTCAGAGACTTTCAGTGACTGCCTGAGGTCACACAGCTAGTAAGGGATGAAGCTGGGATAAGACCCCAGCGGCTGTGCACTAACCACTGCATATCCTGCCCCGATGGGGGCTTGGCCTCCTGTGAGCTGGGGAGACAGATGGCTCCTGCCCTCCCCTCCAGGAGCTGCGGCATGAGATGCACCGGACAGTTCAAGGCGAAGTCTGAGGAACGGCATGGAGTGATCCATGCATCAGGCTGGTCTCCTGGTCACAGTGGGCTCAGCGCTGCAGCCTAGGTGAGGCTGGCACACGGGACAAGCTGGGTGGGCACTCAGGGTACATATACAGCAACCTCACATGTGACCTCTTCCATCTGCCCCCTCTGCCTCTGGGGAGAAAAGCTATGAGCTAGGCCCTGGAAAGGCAGGTCTGGAGAGAAGACGCCCAGGCACAGAGGGCCAGGAAGGCTCAGACCTCGTCTGAGGGTGGCGGCGGCAGCCTGCAGCCTGAGGAAGGACTGGCAGCTTTGGGCTGCCTCACTGAGCTAAGAGGGCCTTAATGGCAGCTTCCGAGTCTGTACTTTATTCCTGATGAGAGGGAAGTCATGGGGGGCAGTGAAGGGCTGGGAAGGGTTCAGTCATTGAGAGGCAAGAAGATGGTGAGACCTGAATGCCAGGAGAGGATACGGGCGCTAAGTGGCACACAGAGCCAGAGATGGTTAAGGTGTCAAACCGTCAGCTGTGGGGGTGAGGGAGACAGAGGTGTCAAGGGCGACTCAGGCATCTCCCCAGCTGCTTCCCTGACCCCGACCGAACCTATGTGAGTCGATATGGATTGACCAGGGCCCCAAGGAGCACTGGGCCCCTCCCCCAGGAAGCCCTGCCCCTGGGGGGGGGCGGGGCGGGGCACTGCTGGCTAGCAGGCCGCCACCAAGTCCGCTCTGTCCCCCTGCTGACCTTTCTCCTTTGTCAGCGGCACTCTCCATCAATGCGCCGGAAGGGCCAGTGCAACCTCTCCAGGCTGCCCAGCGGGCTGGGGGCGGGGCTCAGTCCGCCTTCTCTCCTTTAAGGACTGTCCAGCATCTCAGGAAGGCAGGGAGCAGAGGTGCCAAAGCTCTCGGTGCACATGGCAAGACTGAGGACTGGTGAGCGCAGCCCAGGACGCACTGGACATGACCCATGCCCTCCAGTTGGCGAGGGTGATGGAGCTGGAGGAGGGATCTAGGAGGTGCGGGAGGGGGCCCAGCCCCGAATGCAGCAGCCAGCCCTGTAGCCAAGGATGGGGCCAGGTTCAGCGGGCTTAGGCCCTCTGGTGGGCCTGGAACACTGGAACTTTCAGCTCTGAGACCGGATGGGCCCAGGCAAACCCAGACGGCTGGTCACCTGGCAGGGCTCTGAGATAGGTTTTCAGTTGTACCACTTTCAGACTGGGTGCCCTCTCCGTGCCTCGGCTCCCTCATCTGGAACACGGAGCTTACAGGTGGGCCTTTCATACGGTTGCCATGAAGATTAAATAATGTATGTAAAGGGCTTAGCATCTGAGACTAACACAGTCAACAAATGGCAGGCGGCCACTGTTCCTGCCACCGTCTGCTACTGTTGCTGCTGCAGGACCGGCTACTCACCCCAAGTGCTCACCCCGTGGGAGACCCCCTTCCAAGCACAGTATGTACGCTCCTAATTTACTCTCACAATGCTTGTGGGGTACGGGCCACTAATGACCCCACTTTCAGATGGGAAACTTTCAGACGGGGTGTGGAGGGGTGTGGAGGGGCTGACCCGCTGGCCCCAGTTCTCAGAGTGGGCGAGTTCAGAAAACTATCTCCATTTCTCCTGGGCTAACCCCACAGCCAGGGGCAGGTAGGCCAATGTCAACACAGTTCAGGTCACACTGACCCAGGGCAAGAACTGGACAAACACAGGGCGGCAGGGGTCGCAGGCCACTCTGGAGGTGCAGGGAATGGGCAGACCTTCCCCTCCTGGTTCAAACACATCAACCAAATGTATTAGGTTTTCAGGCCGATTTGCCCAGCAAGAGAAAGGCAAGCCCCCAGAGGCACTGGGCCTCCGACTGCCGCGTGGGCCCAGCTCTTTGGATCTGGCGGTTTCTGCACATGACCTCATTTCACTCCTGCAGTAACACTCCAAGGTCAAGCTGCTCTCCTCAGAGATGAGACTACGGAGGCTAAGGTCGCACAGCGGGATTTAAACGTATCCAGCCCCCAAACCCGGGCTCCTCCGCACAGCTCGTGTGACAGGATGGCACCCAGCGTGAGGACAGGGGCCACGACTATACGCTTGTGTGGGGCACGGTACAGGACTCAAGGTGAGTGCTAGATAACTCTGAGGGGGCGAGCCACAGTCTCCCCTCCCCTTAGAGTCCCCGTAACCCAGGGAAAACTCCAGCAGCTCAAGGAAGGAGGGGTCCAAGCACCCTGGGGTGGGGTGTCCAGCCTGGCAGGGTACTGCCACCCAGGAGAAAAGAGGATGGGTGCCAGCGTTCAGGCAGGAGCCCTGGGGAGCAGGTGGGCTTGCACGGACCCCTCTTCAGTCTCAGGAGTTGAGCATGCAATGCCACTGCTGTCCCAACTCCTAGGAAGTCCCCAGCACAGGAACGATAGGCTCAAAAGCAACCCGCTTCCAGCACCCAGGAAAAAGGTGGCCAGGGCCAGCAGGCGCGGGCTGGGCAGGGGCCCCAGGAAGCTGGGCCCAGTTATTTTTAGCAGAGGGAGGAGGCCCTCCTCCCCCACCCCCCCCCCCCTTCCAGGTAAATGTCAGTGCCACTGGCAGGCCCAGCTAATTAAAGTGGCTGGAGCCGAGGGGCAGAGACAGTGACTTGGCCCTCTGCCTCCAGCTCCTCGACCCCCTAAAGCTCTCCCTCCACCTCCTCTTGCCAGGCCCTCCCCCCCCACCCCCCGCCCCCTATCTGGGGGCCTGAGCAAGACACACTGGCTCGGTCTCAGAAAAAGCTGGACCCACAGCCTGGAGTCCTGGGCTTGAGTCTTGGCTTGGTGAGTGTCTCTGGGCAAGTCCCATGTATCTTCTCGGGCTCTACTTTCCTCCTCTGGAAAATGGGCTCCTGCTAAGCCCACCGGATATTACGAGGGTCGTGACAGGAGCTGGGGTCACGAAGAGGCTCAGCCTGAGGGCGGCTTGCCCTCCCTGCTGTGGTGAGGTTGCAGTATTATTCCAGAAAAGAGGTCCGGGCTTCCCAAGTGGGGGACGGGCCTGAGCTGACTGCTGGGAGGATTTGCGCAATCCCGTGGACTGGGAATCCAAGAGCCTGTGGCTGCCACTCTCCTGACAGGAGAGGGTGACAGAGTGGCTGCTGCAAATACAACCTGGGCTGAGCCCAGAGCCATGGGAGGGCCCACACCCAGAGGGGCGCCAGGCACCCTAGGACCCACAGCAGATCACAAGCCTGACACAGCAAGAAGGGCTCAAAGGGTCGCCTCCTCTCGATTGGGCGCTAAGCCCTGGGGAGGGCCACCTACTCCCTCTCTTCCCCAGAAGCAGGAATGAGAGGGGAACCCTACCTCTCAGCACTAAGTTTCTTAGCCCATAGGTGGGTCTGCCCCAGGGGGCTGATATTCCCTTTATCTTTATTGGGGAGACTCCTGGCAGACCTCCCAAGTTTGAGGTCAACTCTCCCAGCCAGAGATGCCCTGGGTCTAGCAGCAGTGTCCTGGGCCAGCTGTCCAGCTGTCCAGCTCTGGTGGAAGGAAAAAAGCCCAGGATCCTGGTGCCCGCTCAAGCCCTCCCCGAAGGCTGACCTTCCACCGAAGCACTGCCTCGCTGTGGCTCCCAGGTGCCTGAAGTCCCAGGGAGATCCAAGGGAAACTGAGGCACAGAAGTGGGTCAGTGATCAGCTCAGGGACATTTAGCAAGTCAGAAGCAAAATACAAAATACTTCCTCCTCCTTCTGCCATCTGGCCTCTAGGGGGCATCTCCAGCCTCATTCCTCCACGGCCCAGTCTCAGCCCCACTGATTTGCCCCAAGTATGCCCAGATGGTCAGTCCCTTTGCGTGGAATGTTTTCAGTTTACAGTCACATTCATTCTCCAGGGCCCAGCTGAAGGCCCACCTACTCCAGAAAGCCCTCCCTGCCCTCTAGTCACTCAAAGCACCGGGACACTAGTCCCTGATGCCAAAGATCAGCAGCCTCCCAGACTCAGGCCGCGGGGCAGCCACTGGGCATGGTGAAGGGACTGACCAGGAATGCGGATGGCCCTCTTCCCCAAGTCCACTTTTCTTCCTCACCCCCTTGCATCTTGTCAGCTTTCAAATGGGCCCTGACTCCAGAGCATTCTCTCTGCTGTGGCCTCAGGCCGACAGCCTCCAGGCCTCTTAGGCTCCCAGGGTTAACAGATGGGAGGAGGAGCCCTAATAGTGGCAGGCTCAGCAGGAGGTGGTGATTACAGGAGGTGGAATACAAACCAGGAGAAACAGAGCCAGGCCTGAGGGCCCTGTGTAGCTCTCAGGCCTGCTCTCCCAGGTCCCTGCCCCTCTGGGGTCAGTCCCACCTTTCTGCAAACGGGTGCCCCAAGGCTAGGTCACTTCTGCTGCAGCGGCTACACTCACCATGCATCCCCTGCACTGGAGCAGTGAGGTCAGCTGAAAGCCTGGGAGCGCCACGCTGGGAGGCACTGGGATGCACCCTCCTATCTCTGAACCTCAGTTTCCCCATCTGAGGCTCAGAGGGGTTGGGCCAGATAATTTCTAAAGACTCCCGAAGGCGGCCAGGATGCGATGATTCAAATAAAGATGCCGCCCTTGCAGCCCCACCCAGTGTCTGCTCCCTCCCTGCAAGGTCACAGAGGCTTTGGCCCTGGGACCCAGGGCAGGGGCGTGGCTGTCCTCAAACTCCAGAGCTCAGTTGAGTCTGGTGAGCAAACACCAGTGGGAGGGAAGCATCGGCCGCCATGAGTAACACCAAAGGAACCCTTCAAGGTGTAGTTTGCCAACCCTCCCAGTCCGACTTGTCCTTGTAAAGCCCCTCGGGCGGCCAAGGTAAGGGGTCCCTCGAGTGCACATGCAGCCACGCACACTACACAGGTGAACACAGACAATCCACAAGGAGCCCCTTGGACTCTGTGGGAGCCAGGGGAGGGAGTCTCAGCCCTGGGAAGGATGCCTCCTGCTTGGCCTGCTCACCTCCTGCACATGCCATGATGATGCTGTATGACCCTGAGCTAGTTTCTGGGCCTCTCTGTCCCTGTTACATCACTGAACAGATTCATCCATGTCTCCCTTACAACCCCAGCCCTAGTCTGAGGTCAGGCCGATATCAGACAGGGGCACAGACAGTGGCAATAGAGGGTGGCACCTGGGCTCCACCCTGGGCAGCTTCATATTTCAGCATTTTAGAAGACTGGCTTTTCCTCTGATAAAAAGCTCCAGCCTCTGGTCCTGGAGAGACGCCAGAAGAGGCAGGGTGCTGGAAAGGGCCTCGGCCAGCTAGAGTAGACAAGCCCCCAGCCCTGCTCCTCCACAGTCTCTGGGTGAGCTATGAGCCCCAGCTCTTGGGCAGAGTCCAGCTCTCTCCTCCCAGCCTTCACAGAGGAGCTGCCGCTGCTCTATAGCCTCCTTTTATGCAGAGACCTCAGGAAGACCCTTCACCTCCACTCTACTGTGTAGGGATCCAGCCCCCCTCCTCCAGGCAGTCTCCCCTGCTTGCCTCATTCAGCATCAGGGAAGAGCTGATCCTCTCAGCTCCTACTGCCTTCATCCACTGATGGCATCCACCTAACAGGCTCTACCCTGGAGACTCTGACCTTTGCCTGAGCCTGGGGCTGTGTTCCCCCAGTTCCTCAAGTGCAGGTTTACTTTTGGATGCCAGTGTCTAGCATAACACACTCTGGCTCAGGGGTTCTCAACCTTCCTAATGCTGTGAACCTTTAATACAGTTCCTCATGTTGTGGTGACCCCCAACCATAAAATTATTTTCATTGCTACGTCATAACTGTAATTTTGCTACTGTTATGAACTGTAATGTAAATATCTGATATGCAGGATGTGTTTTCTTTGTTCACGACCCACAGGTTGAGAACCGCTGCTCTGGCTGATGAAGTGAATGGATCACCCAGCAAACTTGGGTAGGTACCAGTTTGATGTAGTGGGGGGAAAAGCGTATAACGGTGTCAGGTGAAGTTGGGCTAAATCCCAGCTGCACCAATAGCTCTGTGACCCTGTATACGTTTCTTAACCTCTCTGTGCTTTGAGCTTCCTCATCTGCATGGTGGGAAGCTCCCAAGCTTCACTGAGTTGTTGAGATCACTGTAGTTGGTGACCCCTACCCTGTCCCAGCCCTCTGGTTTTACAGTTCAATGAACAACTGCTCAGAGAGAGGCAGTGACTTGTGCGAGATCACAAGACAGGCCTGCCGCAGGACTGAGGCTTGAAAGACGTGCTCAGAGGGTCTGCCAGGACAGCAGCCCCATCCTGCTCCCCTAGGGAGCGTTCTACCTCAGGCAGGAATGACCAGGGGGCTGCAGGCTATATTCAGCACCAGACTGGGGCAGGGGTTTCAGGGTCAGGGCAGGCTGCAAAGGCTGGGGGTGAAGAGGCCTGGACTTTAGGCAACAGATTCCAGGCGGGGGTGGGTGGGGAAGGGGGGTGCATTCTCAGCTGGTGCCAAAGACTGACAGGCATGCCACATGGGGACCCTGGGAACTCAGCTCTGCATAGCCAGGCCTGCTGTGAGCTGGGTTTGACATTCAAGGTCTTTGCAGCCAGCCCGAACCTGCCCTGTACCCCTGTAACCCTGGAAGTCTGCTGACTGACAGCTGATGGCACATGCTGGCAGCTTGAAGCCACGAACCAGGGGCTGGAGACCACCGTAGGTCCCGCCCACAGAGCTCTAATCAACAGCTGTTTGGGATTGCCTCGATGAAACCCAAATCTGGCCTAACCCCAATCCCGGCTGTCCCCTCCATCCTTTTTAAAATGACAATCCAACCACGTCACTGCCCTGTGTGGCACAGCCCTCGGGGCCAGCTCCCTCACTCAGCTCCGTCCGCGGGCTCACCGTCGGCCCGTTTGCGTGCAGCACTAACCACGGCCCCGGCTGAGGACTGATGGGCTTCCTTCACTGAATTCCTCACCGCTCAGTGAGGTAGGTTCTCTGTCCTCCTTTCCAGATGAGGAAATGAGGCACAGAGAGGGTAAGGCCCTATTCTGGAGCCACGCAGAGAGGAGTGGCAGAGCTGGAAACCCCAACCCTAGGCCCAGAGTGGACCCGAGTCACGTCAGTGCCCTCTACCTTCACCCACCAAAGGGGTTTTGAGCGTCTTTTCTATGCCAGCCATATGGGACAGTTGTCATGCCCTCCACGAGATACCCTTCCCCTATGTCCAGCCTTGGTGGTTGTTACGGCTCAGACCGGCTGGGGCCCTCTCTCTCCTGCCTGGGTGGGACTAGGAGCCACACACACCTGGCTGCAGTCTGCCGGCTGGGGCTTGTCTACTCCAGCTGGCCAGGCCTCTGGCTCCACCGGACCCTCTGCAGCACCCAGGCACCCCAGGGGCCCCTCCTGGGCCAGGGGCGGAGCTCCTCACCCGGGGAAAAGCCAGTCTTCCACGCACACTGGGGCTTTGTGAGGGTGGACCTGCAGCCCCTCTGGGAAGGAGCTCCAGGAGGTGGGGGAAGACAGTGACTGCTCCTGGTTCCAGATGAGGAAGCTGAGGCCACAGAGGGCAAGAGCTTGTCCGTGGTCACACGGCTGTCCCTCAGACACCCTCCCTGACATACCTACAGAGGCCACGGCTCAGCCTGGGCCCAGAGCTGTCCAGCGCCTGCAGGGGCTGCTGGAAGCTTTTGTAGGCGAGAAGCCAGCAAACCCTGAACAGCCCCGTCTCGTTGGAACACATCTCTGCCTGTGAGTGGCTGTGAGCATGTCTCTGTGTGGGGAATGCCATGTGTTGTGAGAACCTGTGCCTGTGTGGAGCGTCAACACAGAAGTTTATGACCATGTGTCTGTGAGCATGTATGTGCATGTGAGTCCGTCTGTGTGCACATGAGAATGTCTGTAGCATGCCTGGATGATGTCTGTGTATATATGCACATGAGGGAGTACGTCTTTGTGCACACACAACCATTCTTGCAGGTGTGCACATGCACACCTGTCTACCCTTAGCATGCATGGACAGCTTTACAAGTACACATGTGTCTGTGTGCATAAGTATCCTTGGGACTTGTATGTGTATCTGTACTTCTGACAGCATCAGGCCCATGTGTAACTAGGCCACCCAAATCACCTTCTTCCTCATGAAAATCTCAGCCCTCTCAGAGACATTCTGGACCACAACCTGCTCCACCTCCTCCAATAAGCCTTCCTGGATTCCATACTCACATACTCCGAAGTAAGCCCCTTCCCTATTTCCTCAGTGGTGACAGCCTCGCTCTTGGATTTCCAGGCCTGAAATAGCACCAGCCGCTCAGTAGGGCCCCACCAGCAGACACAGGGTGAAGGGCCAGCCCATGCCGCTTACCTGCTAAGGCCTCTGCTCACGACCAGCACTTGAGGCTGCTGGGAGTGTCAGGAAAAGGTGGGGGGGGTAGGAGGCAGGGGTCCAGCAGTCCAACCTGGCCGAGCACAGCTGAATCCTGCAGAGGCAGAAGAGGGCACAGTGAGCTCCAAGTCTTACCATGGGGGCGGCTCACACCCCCCTCACCCCCTCTTCAGCGACCTCTAGGTCCCGCCTGCCCAGACCCCTCTGGACATCTCCCGGAAGGCTGAGCTGGCCACAGAAGTGCAGCCACCCTAGAAACTGGATGCTGCTCCCCAACACCCCAATGAAGGCCCATCTCCTGAACCAGTGCCATCTGGTCTGAGGGCCCTACTGCCCCCTACTGCCTCTGGTTGGTTGTGTTAGAAGCTCAGAACCAGCCCAGCAGTGAGGTCAACCCCTATGTAGCCTGTACCCCAAGCAGCAGCGAAGCTAGCTGGGACGTGCTGGGTTCTCTGCCTGGAGCCCGTGCCCCACTTTCCTGTCTTTCAAAGCCCCTGGCTTTTGAGACTCAGCTGCCTTTGTGGAGCCCCCTTTTCCTTGTGCATCCCGCAGTGGCCTTGGGTCTCGCTGGCCATGTCCCCTCCAGCTTTCTACAGGCCGGTCTCCTCCCTGGGCAAAGCGCTGGACATCAGGAATAAAGTCTGGCTCTTCTCTCTGTTCCCTGAAGCAGGCAAGGCTGCGTAAACTGCTTGAGGTTACGGATGAATGAATGAATGAGTGAGTGAGTGAGTGAGTGAGTGAGTGATAAATGGTGCAGCAAAGGTATTCAGTGAACAAGCTGAACAAAACCAGACATCTGACATGTGCCCCGAAATCAGGAAGCCTGCTGAGCTTCCCAAGGGCCTGACACCATTCCTTCTTAGATTCTGGAATAGAGGGCTCAGGTTGGTGAGAGGAGAGAGACTTGCTGAGGTTGGTAGTCTTGTCTATCATGTTACAAATGGGGAAACTGAGGCCCTGCTAGGGGACCCCCTCCCAGGATCCCGCAGCAGGGGAGTGCAAGGTTGGAAGCAGAACCCGTCTCCTGGCTTTGCCCACTGCCCACATCTGTGGCGGACGGAGGCCGCTATGGGGATTCCCCCACTCCTGGTCCTCACGCATCAGCTCCCGCAGGCACCTAGCTTCGCTGACTGAGGGTGGATCAGGCCAGCATGGAAGGCGGCTTTTGAGTAAAAGAGAGAGGGCCTGGGAGCACCCTGGGGTGGGAAAAAGTACAGCAGGTGAGGCCACCCTCAGAAAAGTGCCATCTGGTCTGAGCGTGGCGGCCCGAGGCGAGGGGAGGGCTGAGAGCAGACCTGACAGGGAGCACCAGGGTCAGAGATATCCCTCCACCCATCCTCGGCTTGGGGGCTTTTCTAACCCCTCCCCCGACCTCCCACTCCCCTCCACAAAGCCCTCGCAGACCTTCCAAATGCTGCTGGGGGGGCACACACAGCTCACAACGGCGGGTAACAGTTTGAGCCTATCTCCTAGCCCGTGGTCGATCAGTGGCTCAGCATTCCCACTTCCACAGAAACATGGGCATGTGGTCCCCAGAACACGTGTGCGGGTATGTTCCCCGCAGAGTCTTCATAATGGCCCCCAATGAGAACCTCCCAAATAACCGTCCGCTATGGAACAGATACACTGACTGTGCGGGGGGCGGAACACCACGCAGCAATGAGCGGCCTGCAACTCGATCCAACAAGGGAGATCCATCTTATGAACCTAACGCTGACCGGAAAACCCAGGCACCGCGGAGAACACGTTGAAGGGGTCCATTTAGATAAAGGCCACAGACAGGCACGAGGACCCCCCCGTGCGGGAGGTGGACCCAGTGCGGCCCCGGACCCTTTGCGGCGCCTCTTATCCGGAGGTGGAGTCTGTTCGGCACCGTGAATCGGGGCTGGCCTCCGCCGCGTTTTGACCAGTAGGACTTGATGAAAGTGGCATTTTGTGGCTCAGGGAGACTAGGCCTCATGAGATGCTGCTGTTTCTGGCCTCGACCCTCGGGGAACCCTGCCTGGCCCTGGCAGGAAGCCAGTCCAGCCCGCCTGACTGGGGGGCCGAGGAGAACTGAGGCCGCCCAGCCCACAGCCAGCACCAACTGCCAGGCGTGACTAAGGCCTCCTTCCACCTTCCGGTCCAGCCAGCCCTTCAGGTGCCGGGGGCGGGGGGGACACGAGCGCAAGGGAAAGCGGCAGAGGACGCCCAGGCAAACCACAGCTCCCGAGACCTGGCCAGTGGCAGTTCTCCATCTCACCGAGCTCCGGGTGGTGTGGGCAGCAGCAGACGACTGACAGCAGCAGTGGCTGGAGGGGAGCACGTGCGGGGGCCGCGGGGGTCTGGGATGCTATTTCTCGAAGTGTGGCAGACACGAGTGTGTTCATTTCATGACAATTTGTCAAGCTACCTTTAGGACATGCACACTTTTCTGAACGGATGGAATACTTCAATGGAAGCTAAAAACCAACCAACCTCTGGGGCTCTCTGCCCGCCCAGTGTACCGGGTCCAGCCCGGCCTGGCCTGCCTGCGCCACCTCTCCTCTCTGCACACTCACAGCGCTGCCTCACACCTCTGCACTGGGGTGCCCTTCCCCTTCCCATGTGCTTCAAGCCTGAGGGCAGGTGGCACCTCCTCCTGGCAGAGCTCCTCAGGCCTTGCCCAGGTGTCCATACTCACACGGCTCTCTCTCTTCCTGGCCTGGGTCTTCCTGAGTGTGGAGTTAAGTCTTTCCCTTCTGTCTCCCTAGCTCTTTCAGCTCTCCAAACAGGGGCCCTGTCAGGGACAGGCACCCCGCTTCCTCTTCCCCCGGGGTTGAAACCCCCTCCAGTGATGCTGTGATGATCAGAGCAGACTTGGGGGGCTGTGACGGGGAGGGGTCTGGCCATTACAAGTCTCATTAGTAGGCCAGCACTTTCCTGGACCTGGGCCTCTCCCAAATAGATCAGGGGTGGGAATGAATTTGGGGTTCCAAAGAGGACCTCAGAGTGGGGAGGACTTCGGAGGCCTCTGCTGTACAGTGGACAACGACACCTGTGAGATGCGCACCACTCCTTTCCTCATCAGTGTCTACTCAAATCAAACAACAAGGCTGACGTGCAGTCAGCGCTGCCGACACAAAGCAAGCAGCCAGGCCAAGCAAAGGAGAGCTGAGATGCCAGGCAGGCAGACAGGCATCGCTGTCTGAAACCCTTCCGTCTCCATCAGCGCCCATCCAGAAGGTGAGAGGCCTCCCCCCACCCCACCCTGGCAGCTCTCGTACGACTGGGGTGGGATCTCAACTGACCCCCAGCACCAGGACCTCGGTTCTGGATGCCCCTCTCAGGGCCCCGTCCCACCTGCTCAGTTCCAGCTCTGTCCTCGATGGATGTATGATCTCGGGGGAGCCCCCTGTGGCCTTGGTTCTCCCACTCCATCTGAGACATGCTGCCTCGTCAACAGTCTCAGATGAGACACGGCTCTCTACCCTATGGGAGGACTGCCCCATAGGCCAACACAGCTCTGAGGCCCAGCAGCCTTTCTGCCTCCCTCGGGTCCTCACTGCCGCTGTGCTGCCTGCCAGCAGGAAGCTCGTGTGCCCCACTGCCGTCCACTAGGGGAGGCCAGCGCAGCCAGCCTGGAGAGGAAGGGGAGTGCCTCCCACCCCCAGGCCTGGGCTCACCCTGGGGCATTTTCCCTGGTACTCCAAGCCCTTGTTAAGAAAGAAAGCTCCTTGCCCAACAAGGAGGCACAGATAACCCAGGAGAGGCCATCTCCCCTGTAGAGGAGGTAACTCCATGCACAGGAGGGCAGCTGGCTGGGTCCAGCCTTCCACAGGTGGGTATGCTGTCTCAGGTAATGAGCTCCCCATCCCCAGAGGTATGCAAGCCAAGGGGATCAGCCATGTGGCGCTGTGGGTGCTACAGGCACCAGTACTGGAACTGGCCTCTGCATTTCCCCAACTCCTCTGATGATAAGAATCACCTGGGCTGCCTGTTAAACCTACAGCTGCCCAGGCCTCTCCCCTGAGAATGGAAGTCTGTGGGTCTGGAATACAGCCCAGAAATTTAAATTTTTAATAAGTCCTCCCAGGTGATCCTTTGCATCTGGAAAGTTTGGGAGAGCACTGGCAGATGACCTTCCGAGCCCCTCTGGGGCCCAAGATTAGTGATTCTGAGACCCCACTCCACACTACCCCCACCCCATCTGGAAGACACACAGGCCGCAAACGAACAGCATCATTAAAAATGATTTGAACGCTTTAGATGGGGCAAAGATGTCAGGGGGAGGAGGGTTCTCAGCCCATGGTGGTACCAGCAGCAGCTCCTTCTCAGCCCTCACCCTGGCCCCCCAGAATCATCTAGAAAAGCTCAGCATTGGGGGTGGGGGGAGTGAGCTGACAGCTGTTCAGCTGCTGCTCAGTGAGACCCGGAAAAGCAATTATCTTGCTCTTAGCAGAAAGGCACTGGCTTTTACCCGCCCCCTCCCACCTCCCTCCCGCCCACCTTCACACACACACACGCACGCACGCACGCACGCACGCACACACGCACACGCCCATCCAGGCCAAGATACTGGCTGGCTCTGCACCCGCCTCCCCCACCCGGCCTCCAGATTCCTCTGACTCACTCAACTTCCATCCTCAAGCACATTTCCAACACTTAAATCATTTAGCCCGCTAAACCGGAGACGGCAAAATGGGTGCTATTTCTTAAAAACATACAGAGAGCGTATTAAATTATTGATAGCCATTAAACAGGGGGAAAAAATTAAACAGCTCTCAGCTCTTATCAATCATTCATGCAGTTTCCACTGGGGTGTTTTCTGGAGAGTGATCACACGGGCAACCCGGGGAGCTGGCTCCCGCGGCAAGGAAGGCACTGGCTGGATGGAAAGGGGGGGCCGCTGCAGCCCCCAGGACTACCCAGGCCACTAAGGCTGCGGAGGGGCTCTGGCGGAGCTGTGGCGCAGGGAGGCGGGCCTCCCCTCTTCACCAGAACGCTAGCAAGTGATACTCCAACACTGCCTTCGGGGAACCCGCTTAATTAAATCCAGCCGGCTTTTATTGAGTGTCTACTATGAATCAGGCATGCGGGATACACAGAGACATCATACTCTAAGCACTCACACAGGTAACCCTGGGGCCCTGCAGGAAACGGTGATTACACGCATTGTAACAGGAGCCCTGATGGGAGTCCCAGGGGGGTGGCTGGAGGAAAAGGGACAGCTGCGCTGGAGGAGGGGCTGCCCAGGAAGGTTTCACCAAAGAGGCAATTCGTGGGTAAATTCTTGTCCAGAGGCCACGCCTGGAAGGCATTCCAGGAAAGGGGTGCAGGTCCAGCCCCAGCAAAGGGGTGCAGGTCCAGCCCCAGCAAAGGCACAGCAGCCTAGCTGTGCCCATGTCCCAGCCTCCTTCCTGCCAATGTCAGTCACTGACTGTGGGGTGAGGGGCTTGGGCACAGTAAATGGAGCAGGGAGCTGTCACCTCAGCCTCTCCTCCAAGCACCGGTCCAATCCAGGCCAGGCCAGGCCAGGGGAGGGATGCACAAAGCCAGCCCCCCCACTCCCGCCCCTGCAACGCGGACAAGCAGGAGGTTGGGGTTCACCCCAGCTGCCAGGGCAGCCACACCTCCACCCCCGCACAGCAGATCCATTTCCTGGCTCTGACTCAGGACACCTAAGCCAGCGTGACGCAGAGCGTGGAGGCTGCAGGGCTGGGACACCACCGGTCTCCTGGCCACAGACAGGCCTGGCAGAGCTGCCCTGGGGAGTCGGGCTCCCTCCTGCCCTGAGCTGTGCCAAGGACCCAAAACCCGGGGCTGTGGGAGCCAGAGGACACCCGATCCCACTCTGCCCTCTGCTTGGGGACCATCCACCACCAGGGGCCATCTGAGGCTCCCAGGCCAGGCTGAGGCCAGGCTGAGCTGCTGGCTGCTGAGGAGAACAAAGCGGCTCAGCCTATGCCGGCCCCAGCCCCTTCCCCCACAGACAGGGATAGCGCCACATTCTTGAACGTCTTTCAGAAGCCCTAGCTTCGCAGGAGCAGGGAGCTGGGAAGAGGCCCTGCCAAGTGTTGATAGCACCCTCGCCAGAGAAAGCTGCTGTCACAGGGAAACATTCTGCGGAGAGCGGTTGTTTACCACCAACGCCTGGGACTGTCAAGAAATAATCAGAAGGAATTAAATTTGCAAAGTAGAAAAGATAGCATGGAAGCCCCGCCCCAAGCCCCTGGACATTGTGACCTAGAGAATCAGGCTGTTCTATTTTGCCTGGTTTGAGGAGATTTCTCAAATGTGCAGGGGGTAGGGGGATATGTGTCCCCCAGCCAGGCCTGGGAGATGGGGGCCCACATCTTCACATCATGTGGACTCAGTAAGACCAGGCTGATCTTACAGGACAGGGGTAACCTCCCGGGGTCTGCCCACAGTCTATAGGGATCACGGTTCCTAAGGCTGCCCAACACCCCTGCCACTCACTCAGGGGCTTGGCGTGACAGGCCTGGGTGAGTCTGAAAGTCATCAGCAGCCCTAGGGTGTACAGCCCCGCGCTCACACCAAGGGCACTGGGCTCCGCTGAGTCCCTGTTACCTGTCACCGTGGTTGCTGCACAGGACCCCTTCCCTCCAGGCTCCCTCCACGCAGGCACAGGGACCTGTGCCTGGGCCTGGGCTGGCACAGAGCAGGCTGCCAGGCAAGGTGTGCTGACCCACAGAAACAAGACACAAGTGACCCCAGAACCCAAATCAAACACACCTGTCCCTGCTGAGGTACCAGCCCTGACTGCTCGCTGCCAGCATCTTCCACTGTCCAACCATCTGTCAGTTGTGTCCATACTTCTAGAAGTCTCTCACACCCTCTAGACTCCAGCCTTACCACAACTCCTCAACCTTCCTGAACAACCTCCTCTGGACTTTCCTGCCCCAGGGCCTTTGCATGCATTACCGCTTTCTCTAACCAGCCAAGTCCTGCTCTGCATCAAGCTCTACTTACCCCTTTGTAACTGTTGCAACACTTTTTGCATTATAACAAACTGGATTCTGTTCACATCTGCTCTGAACTAAAAGGGGGGGGGGCACCTTGAACAGCAACAGGGCCCCTTCCTTCAGCACTTGGTACAGTCAAACCAATCGCCCCAGCCCCGGCCTGCAGCCCAGAGTTAGTTCTTCTTAATGGCTGACCTGCATCGCTCCTGCTATAATTTTAAAAACCATTCCCTGGAGAGTGGGTGAGATGTTCTCGGCCAAGTGAAAGTGAGCCGTGCTCTTGGACTCCTGGAGCCGAGGGAAGGGGCAGGCTTGGGAATTGCCAGGCAAAGGCCAGCAGAAATTGGCCACAAATGAATCATTAACTCTCGAGTCGAGAGCTCCGAGTGGCTGGTGCCAAGGTCTCAGGCTCTGGCCTGTGTGGGCCACTTGGCCTCACTTGGCTCGGGCGGAGGTGGCCCCGCCCCCCGCCAGCCATCTGCTGCACCCCATGGCCACTGGGCATGGAGAGCTGAGGCTGCCTGGGCCAGAACAGCCCAGATGTCTTACGGGAGAGGGCATGCCTTTTCCCAGGAACGGCTCCAAACCGTTGCCCACACACTTCTGTCCTTCTGGAATGCTGTCCCTTCCAGCAAGCTAAATCCCCTTGTCCTTGCAGCCTGGTGGCCTCTCTTCCCTGCCCATCTGGGCCCACAGGGGCCCCCACACCTCTGGCTGCATCTGCCTGCCCTGGCCTGGGTACCAGGGGCTCAGTTCTTCAGTGAAGCCCCTGCCGGGAGGGAGACTTGGCACAAAGTGGGGCACTGACCAAAGAGCCCAACGCGATGGGGTTGTTCCTGGGGCCAGTCTGCAGCCAGCAGGAGGAAGCACCTCGGCGTGGGGTCTGCAGTCCCACCTTCTCAGGTGACACGTCACATTCCCCTCTGGGCCTCCTTTCAGGCCTCAGGTCAGCGGGGATGCAGTTGAGGTAGGGGCAGAGGTGACTGCCAGCCTCCGACTGGGTAGCCAGGTGGCTGTGGTGGGGCATGGCGCCCTGGTTCCCAGGAGGGAGCCGAGGTCAGCGCTGACCCCCTCCCTCCCCAGGGCGCCATCCTGCAGGCAGGAGTGCGATTTCACCACAGCCCCTCGGAGCTGCGCTGAAGGTTCTCGGTGGGGACTGAGGAACCGAGGGCTGGAAGCAGGTACGATAGTAACATGACGTTAATACAGCGCGCACTGTGCGTCCACCTGGGCTCCAAATGTAGTGTCCACCCGAATGGCAATCAGGTGGGCAAAACACAACGAACACTGCTGACTCGGCTGGCTGCTCGTGTCCGTGCTGTGCTAAGCGCCACGCACACGTCCCATGCGCCCTTCCACCACACCACGAGGGACATACTATTAACGTGCCCTGGAAAGAGGGACCCACGGTTCCAGAGATGCAGAGGAGTGATCCACCCATGTCCCAGGCTGGAGTGTGGCAGCCGGGGATTCAGATGGAGGCGTCTGACCTGGGTCCCACACGCCACCCAACCCCACGTGCCCAGAGCCCTTGTCTCGCGTTCTTAGAGCTCAAACAAGTATGGTGGGCACCGCCCCACAGCCTTCACAGAGCCCTTTTCTCATCTGATCCCCAAAATAGCCCTGTAAGATGGCCAGGGAGCATCATTATTACCATCTTACAGATGGGGACACTGAGGCCTGAGAATGAGCCTTGGGAATGAGCCTTGACTATGTAGCAGCTCATACACCCCTTTATTCCTCACCACAACCCCACAGGTGGCTGCTGTTAAAGGCATGGTGCAGATGGAAAAGGCTGAGAATGGGAGAGGCAGAGGGAGCTGCCTCACTGGTGACAGAGCCTGGGCTTGTGCCTGATCTGCTGGACTCCCGAGGGGGCTTCTCCACGGCACAAGCTGTCCCCAAGGCCGGCCACAGTAAGTGCAGGCTGTGGGCGTGGTGGGGAGAGGTGGCTCAGGAGCCCAGCACAGGGCCAGGCCAGGGGCTGCATTCCTCCCCTCCATGGGGATGGGCCAGAGATGCTCTGAGGATGAACCCACCTCCTCACCCCCCTGCAGGACTCCCAGGCCAGGGCACCCTATGCTCAGGTATCATCTCAAACTCTTACTGATGAGCTTACTGATCAGGCTGCGATGTCTCGGCCAGCCACACAGGTCACCAGGTGTGTATGAGTGTGTGGGTGTGTGAATGTGGACCACGCCCATCTGAGGAAAACAAGATGAGCTGGTGACCGCCTGTGTGTACCTGTCACCCTGACACAGACACACACAGGTATGCACTCCCCTCACTCGTGTATGCAGGCACACGTGTTTGTCGGGCACACATGTGCTCGTCTGCACACATGCTCACACCCAGAACAGCACACACCTGCATTCGGGCACCGGGGGACCACCGAGCAGGGACGTGGACAGCTCTGATGCACACACACAGGGCCCAGGAGAGGGGCGAGGGCAGCAGGTGGGCAAGCAGCCATCTGCGGAACTGTGCGCGGGCCCCGCGCTGCCGCTGTGCTCACGGAGTCAGGCCTGTCAAGCACAGCCCATCAATCAGGAAGCCGCCTGCTGCAGGCATTAAATCGTCCCTAGGATGCAGCGCTTAGAACAGAGAAGGAGCCGGCATCTGGTCCAGGCCCACCGTCTGGGTGGGGGTGGAGGGGCCCTGTTAGTTAGCACCCACTCCACCCCAGGCTACTTCCCTGTCCGCAGCCCCCGTGAGTTCCCTCTCCTGCTCCCTCACGAGGCCCTGCTTCCCTCCGGCCTTCCCATTCTACCTCCGTCCTCTGCTCTCACCCGAGATGCCTGGGTTCACCCACAAGCTGAGCGCTGCCCCCCCAGTGCTGAAGGCTTCTCCTTGCAACAAGCACCCCAGGAATGAGCTGTGCTGGGGCTGAAGATGGGTGTGGGGAAGATTGCACTTCTGGGCAGAACAATGGGGTGCTGCCACCAGACTGGGATCCAGGCCTGGGCCACTCCCAGCTGCATCTCCTGTGAGTCACCTCTGGTCTGGCCTCCCCGCCCCCTACAAGTGGGGACTAGAGAGGGACCTCCCGGGGCTGCTTGTCCTGGGGCTGTGCTGCCCAGGGGAAAGCTCCTCCACGGGTGCCAATTAATCATGACTATTAATAATACAGCCATCTGTATCTTGTGGTGGAGCGAGGAGGGTTTCAAGCGGGCCCAGGCCCCCGCAGAATAAGTGGGTCTCGGGTGTGATGGGGGTTAGCTCCGGCCTGCAAGCAGATCTGTGGGGGCTGTGTGTTGAGGGGCTGTTTGTACTGCACTGCACAGACAGACGCAGGGGAGGAGAGACAGACAGGCAGGCAGGCAGACAGACAGATGGCAGGGAGCTGGCTCATCACCCGATGAACAATAGACAATTACCAGTGCCAAAGCGCTCGGGCAAGATTCTCACTGCCTCCCACTGGGACACACCAGTACCTGGCCTTTCTGCTTCTCCTCAGCCCTCACCCCACCTCAGAGGCCTCGGCTGCAGGGGTGAAAGGGAGTAGGGATGGGAGCTATCCTCTGTCCAGAAGTCCTGGATACTGTTACCTGCCATGGCCAGGCCAGCCCGCACCCCCCCACACACACACACCAGCACCCTAGGACTGGAACCCAGGCTACCTCCATTCCTGCCCCTGTGTCCTTGTGCACTCAGGTTCCTCTGCCTGGCAGGCCTGCCTGCCCTCCGCAAGCCCTATTCTGATGGCCTCCCTCTGAGGGTTAAGCCTTTCTCAAGGCCCCATCCCTCCTCCCACCGCCCCATGGTGGCTGGCCTGTCTGCCTAAAATGCCCTCTTGGTGTGCACGTCCACTCTCTCCCCCCGGTCACCAGACCATGAGCTGCTCTTGCCAGCTCACTTCCACAATTCCTCAGTGCCCGCACGGGAGGGGCCCTGGCTGAATTCAATCCTCACCCTGAGCCAGGCACTATTAACATGTTACTCGTCACAACAGCCCCATGTGGTATTTATGCCCATTTCATAGATGGGGAAACTGAGGCTCAGAGAGCAAGGAGAACTTGCTAACGGTTATGTGGCCAGGAAGGGGTTGAAATGCAAAGCAGGCCATTGGCTCCATAGCTCTTCCCCACGAGGCTACAAAGATTCCGAATGAATGAATGAATGAAGTTTAAACACCAGGATGCATAAAGTCCTTTGAGCTATTTTTGTAAGTGGAAGGAAAAGTGGCCAAGAGATGAATGTCATGGGTTCAGGCAGGGTCTTTGCATTAACTGACTATGTGACCTCAAGCAAGTCACTGGTCAACCCTGGGCCGCAGTTTCTTCACTTGTAAAATAGGGGCAAATCCGGCTGCCTGGTCTGCAGGTCAGCTACGAAGACAGTGTAGAGCGAGCACTCTGAGGACGACAGCCGAACAAAGCGTGATCATGATGTGTGTACACGTGGCAGCCAGGACTTCCAAACCAAGCGGCTGGTGGGGATCCCCAGAACAAAGGACGAGGGATCGGAAACCTTGGCAGCACATCCATTGTTTGGGGTCTGATCAGCACCCTTCCTGGGCAGCTGCCCCGTGTGCAGCCTGGGCTGGCCATGGTGGGGAGGGGACACAGGAAGTGCATGGGCTTCATGAGCACAGGGCCAGGTGTGACCCTCTGGGGCCTGTGACTTGGTTGGGGGATGCCCCCTGCATAATGGGCCAGAGCTGCTCCAGGAGCACCAGCTCCGTCATTGGCTGACCACCATGCCTGGCGCTGGGGGTGCAAAGCAGACAGCATTCAGCCGCAGGCTTGGGGGGCACCCAAGCGACAGAAAGACAGAGATGTCACCCAGCGCCCTTCCCATACCTGTGGCAGACATTACCAATCGATCCCCATACTCTCTTGCAGAGTTCCAACGCGACCTTGGAATGACTTTTCTGAATAGCACTCTAGGCTGTCACTCCAAAACCTGTAGCATTGACATCCCTATTAGTGGAGCAACTACTACACCCCAGTAGGGGTCAACAATACTGGGCAGGGGTGGAGTCTGGACCCTGACAGAGGGAGTCCCTCAGCCCCATGTTATGGGGGGTAGTGGTCACCTCTGAGTATTGTGTTGTTGGAAGACAACTGATCAAAATGTCCTACCAGTAGCCCCTCCCTGTCCACTCCTCTCCAAGGAGATAAAAGGTGAAGGAGATAAAAGCCCACGGAAGTGAATGGGAGAGAAAAGGGCTATCCGGACAGTTTGCTGAGCCCCTCACATCCCCTAACCAACTTCTTGGTTTTTTCATTTCCTCCTGCCATCTAGGCTGCCATTTATTTAATATTTTTCTTGAAATCAATTTATAGTTTTTGCCAAAATGTACTTATTTACAAAAACGTTGTCCTGTTACCTAAAATACAAAGTTCGCCTCGCTCACCACGAACAGAAGTTAAATGTGAAAACAAGGGCAGGAAAGGAAACGCATTTCTCTGCTGCCTGCCTGCTGGAGGCTCCAAGGTCCCTCTGTTGAAAAGGAGACCAGCACGCATCCCGGGCCCAGGCCCTGGGCGCTGTCCTCGACACAGCCAGAGGGTGGAGGGGCCGGGGCAGAGGGCTGCGCTCAGCCGTGATTAATGCAGGCACAGACCTCGGAGTCACCTTTGTGTGCTTTGAGGAACACGGCACAGCTCGGTGACGCCTGCTGGCTCCGAGAGGTGAGCCACCAGCCCGAGGTCGCACAGCAGCGAGTGGCGCGCAGAGCCAGCCTCTGGCTCAGGCCTTCGGACGACGCACAATGTTCTTTCCTTGTGGCTGCCGCCGCCTCTCAATGCCACAGGCCGTCGCTTAGCGCAGAGTCTCTCTGGCCCACGGCTGGCGTGCGAACGGTTTTTACACCTGAGGTTAACAACTGTGATTTAAGAGGTTATTTGTCTTAATTTTCGGAAATCACTTTCTCAGGGAGGAGGTAACTAACACATCGGCTAGGGAAGCTTGTCTTTATAGAAAATATTTATAGCATTTCCAGACAGTTTGGTGGCAAATGGATACAGCATCTGCTATTTTCCTCACTTTCCACCACAGCTCTAAAGCCCAGAGCAGTTAAAACACACAACAACAACAACAACACAACAACAGCAACCACATCAATGCTGATAGAAAGGCAAAGCCGGCTCTTCTGGGGAAATAAAGGGCAAAAGCGGTGTGATTTCAGAGAGCGCTTCACTGCCTCCTCTAGCCGTACCTGTGCTCGTGCTCAGAAAGCCACGGCAACGGGCCAGCCCCCAAGGCCACGGTGTGGTTCACTGCCTGAGTCGGGTTTGGCCGGACTCCCAGGCCCGGGATTATGGCTCTCACAGGAAGCCCCAACGGCAGAAGAGCCCTGCAGAGGGACAGGGAGAGGGCAGCTTCCAGAAATCGAAGACGGTCTACGAGCTGGAGCTGAGCCAGTTGCTCTCCTCATGCTACCTCAGTAGTTATTCATCCTCCTGAGGCCACTGACGTTCATGACTCCCATTTTGCAGATGGCAAAACTGAGGCTTTAACAAGTCAAGAGATTTTCCCCAGGGCACAACTGCTTATATGGTAAGCTGGCCCCTTTGACTCCCCCAGGCAGCCGGGAATTCCTGCCTCATTTCCTGTGACCATCCTTTGAGTGGCCCCTATGCCATCTGCTCCCCAGGACCCTGCCAGGCACCTCCACATTCTGGGCTCCAAGTCTTTTCTCACACCCTGACCCTCAACACCAAACCTCAGCCCCCAGAATGCAGAGTCTGAAGAGGGAGGCAGAGTCACTGTAGGACTCTGAGGGCCTTCTGCTCCATCCTGGTGACTCAGGGGGCAACCCCAAGGCCCAGGGAGCGGAGAGGAGGGGATATGTTCAGGGTCACAAAGCTGGCTGATGACAAAATAAAGGTAATCCGGTTTGTTTTTAAAAATCCCAAACATGTTGCTACTCCCTCTGTCCTTGGCGCTGTGTTCCAGCCACACGAGGAGCCATCCTTGCTGCTTCATAATAAGAAGTCAGTGCAGCTCAGAAGGAGGCTTGGTAGCGAGACCTAGGGCTCGGGCCCACCAACGGCACATGGTGCTCGTGTTCCCAGCTGGACGTCTCTAGTCCAGCCAGCCCCGCCTTTCCGACAGAGCCTCCCACTCCCTCCCACCGAGGCTACAGTCACTGCCCACCACGCCCTCCCACCAGCCAGGGAACCAGAAAGCCTTCTTCCATGATGCACTGGGACAAACCCCAGGCCAGACCCAGAGGGAGCACCCACCTACACAGCCTGGCTTGAGGCTGGCAGAGAGCCCCCAGTGGAGAGCTGTGCCAGACTGGGGCCTGGGGCTCCCCATGTCACCACTCCCCCGAGCAGTCCTCTCCACTCGCATTTTGACAGACATTGCAAACGCATGTGTCCAGTTAGCTCTGTCCCCCCAGATCCTGGTCTCCCTCCACCCTTCCAGTGCCTGGCCTCTTCGGAATCAATTGCTCTCCGCACCCCCAACCCAGGCATCGAATCCAAAAGTCAAGGAGCCTCCTTGATTCTGATGCTCCCTCTTAGCCAAGCCATCTGCCCTTTCCATGGTTGGCTCACCCTTCCTGTGCTCTCTCTTTTCTTTTTTTATTGAATTTATTGGGGTGACATTGGTTAATAAAACTATATAGGTTTTAGGTGTGCAATTCATACTACATCACCTATATATTGTATGTGTTCACCCTTCCTGTGTTCTCATCTGCCCACCTCTTGCCAGCCCCTTTGCCTGGGCAAAGGCAACAGCCCTCACTGGCCTCCCACTCTCACTTCCCCCTTGCCCTGCTTTGTAGCTGTAAAGTACATCTTTTCCTGTTTATGGCCTCCCCCAGGCATTCCCCCACGGCCCTCTGGGCCCTGCTCACCTCACCCAGTAAGTGCCTGCCCCCCACCATCGCTGCCCGCCTGCCCCATTGGTTTCCCTGCCCAGGGCCTTTGCATCTTACCGTTTCCTCCCCTCACCATGGCGGCTCTATTTTACTTAAGTCTCTCAATGGGCCCTTTCAGCTTGTCCTTGTCTAAAATGCAATCACTCCATAACACACCACTCCACACTGTCCCTGGATTGCAGGTACTGCAAGATGATTATTGCTTCTGTAGGTACTGACTTATTATCTGTCTCTCGCCCCCACCCTGACGACGTTAGGCCCAGCTCCTTGTCAGGCTGGCTCCCTGGGTTCTATCCAGTGGTTAGAACAGCGTCTGGCACAAAATCGATGCTCATAAGTGTTTGTTGAATGAACAAGTGAGTGAACATCCATGATCTCATTAGCCCCCCTGCCCCCACCAGCCAGGGTGGGAATTATCCCACTTCACGGGTGAGGGCTTGCATGAGGTACCCTACACACCCTGGGGGGCCACGATGGTGAAAGTGGCAGCACCCTGGTTCGGGACCAGGCCTCCTAACGCCTAGACCAGGGAAGGCACGAGGATTAAGAGGATAAAAGCCCATGGAAAACGCATGAAATTGTGTGGCTCCAATATTTCTCTTGCAGCTTGAAATGTCGCTTCTCTGAAAACCACATCCTGCCCCTTGTGAGCCAGGCTTGGCCTCAGCTCCCAGCTACAGGCAGCTTCGCCGAGGCCTCCACCAGGCTCCCCTCTGAGAGGGTCCTGGAGTTCACTGGCCCAGCCTCGAGACGATGGGGGCGGCGGGGGTGGGGATGGTGGGGGCAAAGGAGGCCTCCTCTCAGGGTGAGGCAGAAGGAAGGGGCTGAGCCAAATGCGGGTCACGATGCTGCGCCCACAGCCCTCCGAGGGCTAAAAATAACCCTGTTTACACACTTCCAGAGCTGGGTTTCTGCCGCCGTCAGGAGGGCTTGAGACTTCACTATGCCCACGTCCACCGCACACCTTCTGCTGGGCTGGTGGGGACCAGGCTTTGGGGTTTGTTTCCTTGGGCGGTTGTAGGTGGAAGGACGTGAGGAAAGCTGCCCACGCTGTGATTCCAGGAGGAGACTGCTCACTGCTGGCAGACAGCTCCTCCTCCCGGAGATCAGAGATGCAGGATGGCAGGGGCAGAAGCAACAGCGGAGGTGGCCAGATCCTGCGCCACGAGGGGCCCAGCCAGTTCATCCCAAAAGTCTTGGGGGCCATTGTGCCAGGGGGCAGCCTGGGAGCGGCCGCGGGTCCTCCCTGTGTATGTAACCCGGGGCAGGCCACTTCCCCTCTCTGGTCCTCAGTTACCTCTCCGTGTTATGGCAACTGGTGGTAAATAACTGACACCTTGTTCCTGACATCATGTCCCCTGAGTGTGGAGGGCTGACGGTCCATCCTCAGTGTGTGTGTGTGTGTGTGTGTGTGTGTGTGTGTGTATTTGGGGGGGGGGGGGGCAGAGCCAGAGACAGAGCAGGCCCCTGGGACCTGTGGCTCGTCTTTGGGAGACAGGCACACCTGCCAGGATGGCCGTCACCTGGCCACCCTCCTCCCTGCCTGCCCTGGTTCACCCAGATGGACTTTGACACCAGAGGGGCAGGTGCCAGTCGCCGGCTAGCGACAGCCCCTCCTCCTGGGCAAACAGGCCCTTCTCCACCCCACGGCTCCCGTCAATGTGGCCATGCCAAGAAACACGCAGGCTGCCAGAGGGCGGCATGTCGGTCAGCCACCCGCCTTGGGCAGGCAGCGCCTGGCAAGCACCGCCGGCCCCCTCACCCCACATGGCCGCCGTGGTGAGGAGCTCAGGCTCCCCAGGATCCAGCAACCCCTGGCTTTTCTTCTCCCACTGGAGAGGCCAGATGGGAACAAAGTCCATGCCTGTGGCCTGACTTAGGGCTGTGCCCTCTGACAGCAGTCCTCCGGGACTATGAGCCTTCGTAGGTGCTGTTCCCTCTGCCTCAGATGCCTTTCCCTCACTCCTTGGCCTGGGGATTTCCCACTCCTCCCAGCGGAGTGAGCTCAGCGCTGACCGTGCCCTGTGCCCTGTCATTAGACAGCCAGTAGCTGCCCCTGATCCCCGGCAGAGCCCGAAAAGGAAGGGGCTCAGGAACTGTCTGCTGACTTCACTCGGTCTTCTCTCCTTGTGATGAAGTCCACCCTCTACAGTGCCCCTGGGCATCGCCCCACAATTCTGCAACCTGTAATCAGCTCCACCATTTCCCTCCAGAGGCGTCTGTCCTCTCGGGAGCCCCTGCGCCCCGGCCTCTATGTCTCATCAGGCCTGCACCGCGAGCCCAGGTTCCTAAATACACCTGCTCAGGTATGCGGGGAGAGGCCCGGCATCTGCACGGCTAAACAGGAGCTCGGGGGGTTGTGTGTGCAGAGCCCCAAGGGCCCAGGGCACCCCAACGCACTTGGAACCTACTTCCCTAGGAAATCACTGTGCCCCATGGCCCTGCAGACCACCCCACCCCTGCTGCGCCCCCGGCTCCCGTGCCCAGGCCCTACCGGGAGGGCAGCTCATGCCCTCTCTCCTGGACAGTGGCACGATTCCTCAGGGTCTGTGAGAACCGCCGCCACGTGGCCACCGCAGTGATCATTCCGCAGATCTGATCCGGCTACGTCACTCCTCACCCCCAGATCTTTTTTGTCGGACCCGTGTCAAGGATACACTTTAAGGCATGATGGCACTGAAAGCCCTTTAAGACATGATCAGGCCCTCCCCTCGCTGAGTTCCCTGGCCTCGCCTCCTACCCATCCAGCCTGATGCCGTCTGCTGTCCCCTTTGTGCTGAGCATTCCCTGACTCATCCTTGGGGGGGAGCTTGAAGGTCACCTCTCTGGGAAGTGCTCCCCGAATGCCCCCCCAGCAGGCTGGCCTGTGCTGCTCCACAGGGCACAGTTCTCACCACGGCCACTAGGCTTCCTGCCGTAGGAAGTTGCTGGCCTGTCTTATTCCCTAGCAAGGCTCTGAGCTCCTGGGGCAAACCAGGATCACTCACTCAGAGCCTGGTCCCCGGCTGGCACTCAACAGCCCACATGTTCTGAGCATCACCAGGCACGGCCTACAAGACCAGAATCAGGTGGGTACGAGGACCCCCACTGTGGTGACGCGGAAAGCGATGTGCAGAGGGGCTGAGGATCTGTTCAGGTCCTATACAGTGGTGGTGGGACCCAACAGGATGGAATCAGCCGGCACCCGTGTTCCTACCTGCCTCCTGCCTCCAGGTAGTGGAAAGACCCCAGTGCCCACTGCCACGGGGACGAGTTACTGGGTGGGAGGGGACACTTCCTCCAAGCCCCACCCATGGGGGATAGGGTTATGGAAAGAGATGCCTCTGGGAGAAGTCACCTGTGAAATGCAGGCCCTCCCTAACCTAGAACAAGTAGCAGCGTCCCAGGCTCAGCACCTGGATCTTGAAGGGAGGGATCGCGGAGGCCTGAAGGGGTGCAGAGAGAGCCCAGGGCAGACCTGGACCCAGACACCACTTCTCCTGGCTCCAAGCACAGTCTCTCTGTCTTTTCCACACCTCAGTCTTAACAAGGTTGCTTCCTCTTTCCTGAAGCCCCCAGGGGACCTGGAAACCCTGCCTTCCTTTCAAAGCAAACACAGATAAAGAGCCAGCAGTAAATCCTGGGGTTCCCATGAAGCCATGGGAGGAACACATTAAAGGCAGATGGGGGAGAACCCCTGTCCAGTGGGGTGGGGGACCCTGTGCCCAGGAGACCCCAAGGAGCACTGGCCTCCCAGCATGGGCACACCCGACTCCCAGGCCCTCAGGGTGGGCCCTAGCAAGTCCACGCAGCCATGGCTGCATCAGAATTCACCCCCACCCGCCCTGCAAACGGCCCAGGGGTCCTCTCACTGTGCTTCCCAGGCCATGGCTCTGGGGTGGGTGTCAAGGAGGCTGCAGGCCTCGCTGGCTCTCAGGGCCTGCTCCCTGGCAGGGGACGGTAGGAACATTTGAACCCCAGCCAGCTGCTGGGACTCGCTAACAGAGTGGTTCCTATCTGCTCATCTGCCACATGGTGCCCACCTTCTCCTGCCAAACCTCGGGAGCCAGCCCTGACACTCCATACTCAAGTCCTTGTCTCCAGCCCCCAGAAGTTACCAACAAAACTTAAGCCCACCTACCGCCCACGTGCTAATTAACCTCCCTGCTAACGACTTGACCGCACAGTTCCAGTCCTCTGCAGGGTGTCGGACTAGGCCCGTCCACATGCCACCTCCCCTCCCCGGCACCTGAGGCCCACTGCACAGAGCCCCGGCCAGCAGCAGATGGGCTCAAATCCCAGCTCTGCTTCCTACGGGCTGCATAAGTTTGGACGCCCTCCTTCACCCCTCTGAACCCCATCTGTATGGCTGGCTCTCAGGTCACTGGAGGGCTAACTGAAATAACTGCAAAAGTAGTGCCAGTATTGGTCAGGTGCTCACAGTGGACCAGATCCCGTTCTAAGCTCGTACCAGCATTCATTCATTCATGCTCATAAGATCCCCCGGAGGTAGGTGTTTCTGCTATTAAATCCCCATTTCACAGATGAAGAAATTGAGGCACAGAGTAGCTGAGTTACTTCTCTGAGGTTGCCCAGCTGGTGAGCATGGGAGCTTGGATTTGACCCCAGCAGTCTGGCTCCAGAGCCCACGCACTGACCACATGCCGCCCTCCTGCCTCCAGGGGTTTCTACCTTCTCTCCAATGCCATTGGGGCCTAGCCCTGCCAAGCCGCACTCCCCCTAAACCCCAGGGCCACCGTGCTTCTGGGCCTGAGTGCCCCTGACTAACAGGCGCTCCTCCCTGGTCTCTATGGCAGACACTGACCGCTACATGAGCTCTGGAACTTCTACCTTCCTCTGACCCTTAATCCTCAGGTAGACATGACCCCTTGACTACTCCCCACGCCCTAGGCTTCCATCAAAGCCCCTAGAACTGACAAGGGCGGGGCCTGGGGCGTCCTGGACCCAGCATAGATAGACTCAATAAATGCTCATGGAGTAGCTGAGTGACCCATGGGTGTGTCCAAAAAGCCTCCCAACCATGTTGCCTGGGCAGTTCTCAGTAGCGAGGCCCCACACAAGGTCCCAGGCCGAGTGTGGAGGCCCCTCCAGCAGCATGTCTTCCCCACACCCCTGGGGTGCAGTTAGCAACCAGGGAGCCTGCGGAGAGGTGCCATGAAGACCACATATGTAGTGAGCACAAAAGCCCAAAGTGACAGAAATTGATAAAAACTTCACCGCACTGCTGACACCCCATATATCAAAGGCCCCAAATCTCATTCTCTGCTTGCCTCCAATTTCTATCAGGGCTTGCCAGCTGCACATTTATTGAGAAGTTTGTGATCTGACAGGCACTGTATTACCAACATTAATGATGCATCAGTCTCTAGAATTACTGAGGAAACAGTCCAATTGATTTTATTATTATCTTGAGTTCTCCACGTTTCATTCCAGGCAGCTTGCTACCGGAGTTTTTGAGCAAGGACCAAAGTAAATAACGGTTGTGGGGCCAGGGCTGACCTCAGGTGGGAGAGCCGGGGTTTGTCCTGGGCCCCTGGGTGAGTGCCAAGCATGGAATCCCCGTGGAGAGACGAGCTGGGGACAAACAGGAGCTCAGGCCAGGCCTCCCATTCATGCTGCAAAGATGGAGGTGGCTGGCAAGAGGCAGAAATAGCCATTGATGTCATCTGTCACCTGCCCCTTGGCTGGGGCAGGGAGCTGCCCGTATGGGACCCACAAGCAGATATGAGCCCGTGCTCACACAAGCCTGGCAGCCCGGCTTGCTATGGGGGCAAGTGGAAGACGTGAATGGTGCCCACCTCGTCTCAGGCTACTGGGCCTCTTACCTACTATCTTCCAGCCACACGAGATTCCTTTCCATTTCTAGGACATGTCAGGCTCAAGCTGTTTCCAGGGCCAGGGCCTGCCTCTGCACAGGTTACCTCTGCTGCAGCTTCTCTCCTCTCTACCCACCACCTCATGGCCCTCCTCAGAAAGCCTTCCTGCCTAAAGGCCCCATGTCCACCCTTGGTATTCCCCATCCAGTACCCTACTTGTGTTTTTCTTAACACTTATCATAATTTATACAGGGGGCACCGATCGCCCTGTTGACCCATTTCCCCCCTTTGGGCCCCTGCAGACAGGGAGCTTATCGGTTCTGGTCGCCCCATGGCCCCAGAGCCTCTCAGGGTGCTGCCCCTGCAGCCCCACACCCGCCGTGGATGAGTGCATGGGCCTGACAGTAGGCAGGGACTGAGGAGCCAGTTTCCGTCAAGGCCTGAAGGCAGCATGTGCTGCTCACGTAGGTCAAGTTCTCGCCGAACACGGCCTGTTGTCTCAGGGCGGTTTTCCTCTTCCCGCCTCTGACCTCCACACGAGAGGTTCAGTGAAGCCCTTTTCCTTCTAGCTCCTTGTACAAACATTTGTCCATCAGGACTCATTTCCTTCCTCTCCTTTTCCCACCTTCACCCTCAGCTTCTTCCAGGAACTCTCCGCAGCAGGGCCAGTGGGAAGTGGAGGGCTTGAGGTTAGGTCAGGAGCTGGGTTCAAATCCCCACCTTGCCATTGAAGCAGAGATGTAATTCACTGCACCAAGTTCCGCCCAATTACCTCCCTCTGAAATGGACGAGAAGCCTCCCGTCTCAAAGGGATCTCAGGAGACGGCAGTTTCAGCAACCAAAGTAGGTGTCTCCCTAAGCGGCCACACACAGCACAAGCCTCCGGTGCCTTTAGCGCTGCCGTCTGTGGCGTTTAAACTGACCATGAGACCCTAGCCGGTTTGGCTCAATGGATAGAGCGTCAACCTGCGAACTAAAGGGTCCCAGGTTCGATTCGGGTCAAGGGCACATGCCCAGGTTGCAGGCTCGATCCCCAGTGGGGAGCGTGCAGGAGACAGCCAGTCAATGATTCTCTCTCATCATTGATGTTTCTATCTCTCTCTCTCTCCCTCTTCCTTTCTCTCTGAAATCAATAAAAATATATGTTTTAAAAAAATAAAAAAATAAACTGACCATGAGGACTGAAGTGCAGAATCCCAAATGGCCAGGAGACGTGGATCTTCAAAAGATCCAGAACGTAGAAGACTGGGCTTTAAGGAGAAGAGACCCACCACACCCCGTAGAATAACTGGGCACCTAGGGGTGCTGGGGGTGTCTCTGGGTGGACAGGTCCCAAGGGTCCTGGTTCATGCTGTGCAATTTGTTAGGCGCATTCCATTACCAAGGAAACAGACAGGTGCAAGGGGAGGCTGGGGGGAGCCACACATCTGCCCTCATAGCAGACAGCTAAGAAAGGCGGGATGATCCTTATTTGAGTGAAGAGGTGAGCTGGACCCCAGAAAAGCTAAAACACCACGGGAGAACCAGTGACGTTCGGCGAGTGGGAGCGGCAGTGCACAAGGCTTCCCTCGGAAGTTCTGGAAGCAGGCAGGTGAAGAGATGGGCCTTGTGGGGGCAGTCTTCTAACTACAGTATTATGGCTGTTATTTTTATCATCTGGAATCAAATCAGAACATTTGACATACCAGTGTTCTGATTTGAAAACGGATTTTCCCCCCTGAAATAGGTATTTCATCTACAATGTATTAATGAGCATTTAGCAAGTGCCTGGCTGGATGCTAAGCACCGACCATACGTTATTCTATCCCGTCCTCCTAAAACGCTCCATTATCCCCGCTTTACAGCCAGGAAACCCGAGGCGATGGGAAGGGAAGTGGAACGCTGGAGGTGCCGCAGGTGGAAGATGCAGGCTTCGACTCCAGCTGATCCAGGTAGGAACTGGGGGCCAGAGCAGCGCCCTCTGGCCTGAGGTCCCAGGCCCCCCGCCAGCGTGCAGCCCCATTGCTTTCCCAAGAGTAATGTGAGGCCCAGGGAGGCATTCGACGTGCCCCACTTCACCCCATTACTGCAGGGCAGGGCAAGGACGACTGACAAGTCTCCCGTTGACTCCACCTCCCTTAATATTCAAAATAACCTGCAAGTAAGTCCTACAGAAGACACGAGGACTGCTGGTGGCAGAGCGGGGGTTGGACCCAGTCCTGGAGGCTGTGTGGTGGCCAGTGTGCAGGCAGCCCAGACTTCTGGAACCTGGCTCAGGTGCCTCCGTTCCAGCTGTGAGAAGAGCGGAGGCTGCCCAGCCCCAGCGCTCACAGCCTTCTTTGTCCTCACATGGCATCACCGGTGGGTTCTCACCTGCCCCCGGTGCCAGCAGCCACAGTACACAGACCCGGTCGCAGCCGGACTCACCCGGCCTGCCTGTGCCCGGAGCCAGCTCAGAGGACGGCTCCCTGGCATTTCTGGCGGCGTGCTCTTACTCAATTGGGCCCTTTCTGTCCAAAGGGCAGCTGTGACGTGCGGAACGGGTCTGTGGTGTCAATATGAGCCCAGCATTGTACAACTGGGGACACACGATGCCCTTGGCCAACTGTTTATTTATAAATCACCCGGCGCTCACCGCGGCCTTTACACTCAACTCTTTCCCAAAATGCAAATTGGCTTCTTCCTGTAAGTCAAACCGGCTTGCTAAGCTGATAAAATCATCCCAAACGGGCTCTTTTATCTCCCCAATACAGAAAGCCCTCTGCACCCACACATCCTAGAAAGAGGAAGCCGTCCTCACAGCACATCACCGGGGTGGTCGGGGGCAGGGGGGGGGGGGGTTGCTGGCCCAGGGAGAGGCCCTCCTCAAGGCATCCCTATGAGGGGGAATGGTCTAGAATCTGAGACTTGTGTTCAAATCCTGCTTCCGACACAGTCTAGCTTTGTGGCCTTAATCTCTCCGAGCCCCCCTCCACTCGTGCACATATGTTAAATGAGCATAAAAGTCATCTCTTCCTCCTGAGGCTTCTTTGGAGAATTAAATGAGATAATGCACATGGATAATTAAATGAGATCATGGCACAGCGCTGAAACCCTAGAAAGTCGCCCTCGCTCAGTGGCTTTAGCAGAGTCCCTTTCGCTCTCTGAGCCTTACCCTCCCCCGCTGTAAAGCTCCCAGGAGCCTTTGTCCTATTGGCTGGTAGATCAGTCCCTCAACTGCCTGCATCTTATTCAAACAGCTTTAGGGGTGCTGTTTCCTACACCCTGTCTCTTCATTCTCTCAAGGGCTCTTTTATCAGAAGAACAAGATCTGTTCTAAAAAAAAAAAGCCACCTGTCTTGTAGGAAACCGAGCTACCTGACCGCCCCTCTGCCTGCGGGTGATGGCGTTTGTTAACAGCCACGAGCCATGTGCAGGGCTCGCGGAGTGGGGGTGGAGGCATCCGATAAGGGTTCATTGCCCACTTGGCTAATACGGGGCGTCTGGAGAGTGGGCAGGAGGGCAAGGAAATGCAAAATGGACCTAGGAGTTGCCAGAGACCAAGAGACGTGCATGGAAGCTGTGGGTGGAGGGACCAAGGCTTACAGGAGGCATCGAGGTGCTGTCGTGACAACCGGACTTGCCCACAGAAGCACGGCCCAGCCTCAGTCTCCTAGCAGGGACACTGGCGACGGTGCACACGGCACACTGTCGCCACAACGCAGCACCCAGGGAGGCAGGGGTGACCAGCATGGACCCCGTTACAGGAAGCTGAGGCCTGAAGGAGGGAAGTGACTGGCAGAGGATTTGTTGGTAATGACACTCAGGTCCCCAGGCTCCCTCCATCTGGAGAACTGGGGAGGCCAGCGGCCGTGAAATGGCCATGCTACTGTGGCCCCCAATTTCCCGGGAACTGGATGAGCGACCTGACCATGGCAGCTCACAGAGCCCTTCCCTTCCCTGAGCATAGCTTACTCCTCACAGCAGCCAACAGAAGGCTTGGTGAGGGTTGTTAAAGTTCCCCATTTGCAGGTTGAGAGCAGCGGCTCAGGGCCACATCGCCCTGTAAGGGAGTAGCCAGGCCAAGCCTGCATCCAAGCCTTCAGAACCCGCTGCTGCTTGCACCTCCTCCTCCTCACCCTCTCAGCATGGAGGGCGGGGTCAGGTTGCAGGAGCAGTCAGCCCCCTAGCACCACCCTCACCGGTCCTCCCACCCAGCACAGGTTGGTGGATTCTGAAGTACACCTGCGGGGCTCCACTCACGTGCTTTCTAGTCTCCCCCTCCAATCCAGGCAGCCCCCTGCTACCTGATTAATCTCCTACAACACTGTCCTTCCTGTGTCTAGTATAGGGTCCTCTCCTGCTTTTCCTCTGAGGTCCCAGCTATCCCCAGAAACTGGGTCCAGGTTACTTCTTGAAGATATGAGCTCCCCCAGACCCTCAGGTGGGCACACTTCCTTTTCTTTGTTCAGGCCTTTCCCAGAAGTGCCTTTCCTCCACCTCCTCCTTGCTAAATCCTCTTCCTCCAGGAGGCCCTCCCTGACCACCCTAGTCCATTCTCATCTCTCACTTGTTCCAAGCTCTCCTTGGAACTCTTTAGCTGATTTCTCTGGCGCCTTCAGTATATGTAGCTCCTGGTTTGCCAGTAGCCAAGGCTTAATTTTCAAATATGCTGTGAAACTCCTTGAAGCCAAGGTCTCAGGATATTTGTTTAGCCATCCTTCCACCAAGAAATTCTGGCTTAGCCTGTGCCCCCATGCCCTCACCAACATGCTAGGGGGTACGCGAGGCAAGGTCTGGCCTTCTAGAAGGAGCGCAAGTATAGAAACGGGAAAATAAACAGGCAGTTGCCATCAGGCACGGTGAGGGCTGCAACAGAGAAAGCAGGAGCTACGGGAATGTTGCCCAGTCAGGTTCTTGTTCTCCACCGGGAGCCCTCGTGTGCCAAGTGCAGGGCCCCGCCCCAAGGAGCCACCCCAGTGGGTCTCCTGGTGGACTGGAACGGCAGGCAAGTGATCAATCTGCCAGGTCTCAAGACAAAGGAGGACTGAGAGCGGCAGTGGTGGAGGCAGCCCGGGCAAGTGCCAGCCTCCAAAGCTAAGGCCAGGGCCTTTACCAGCAAGCAGAAGGCAGGAGCAAGAGCTGGAATCCTCCGGCCTGGGAGGAGGCCGGTCCACCCTGATGGAAAAGGCAGTGAGAAATAGGGCTGGGGGAGGGGAGGGCATCCAGGCCTGGCCATTCAGGTGCCCCTGGAGCCCTGCGGGCTGGTGCTGGGAAATGCACAGTGCACCCCGCTGGCTCTTGGCCTGGCAGGAGGGGCCGCCGTCTCAAACTCTGAACATCTCAGCGAATGGTGTCATTGTTCTGCATCCTCAATCCTTCTCTGGGGAAGGGCAAGGGTTTCTAAGAAATAAATAATGAGATCCCACATGCCAGCGCAGCCTCTGACCGTACCCCCACCTCCAGCTCCCTGCGCCCCAGCCTGTGTCCTTGTTCCTGCACCCCGGAAGGGGGCAGAAGGCCCTTCACTGGCTACGAACACATCTGGGCTGCCCACCCTGACCCTGACCCTCAAAAATCTCTCCTGAGCTGGAGTTCTCTTTGGTTCCTTAGTGATCTGGCCACAGCCATGGAGTGGGGAGACGTGTCCAGGCTCCAAGGGGTGGCAAGGAAAACCCTCCAACTGCAGTGCCCAGGTTACTGCCAGCAGCCTCCCTCCCCACTGCATCAGGGGCCTCAGAAAACAATTGAGCATCTTGCACACGAGGCCAGGGAGTCCCTGCCCTCCTGAGCTCGTTTCTCCATCAGAAAAACGGGAAATGGGTGCGTGATGGGTGAGCTGTCTCCCAGGTCCCCGCTCTCATGCTAAGCTGGGCCTGAAGGAACAGCCCTGAGGCCAGTGCACAGAGCAGCGGGCGCACACGGAAGGCAGGATGGGGAGAGGGGGGCTGTCGATGGCTGCACGAGGCTTAAAAGCTGGTAAAAGGCTTAATCCTGCATAATGATTTACAAAGTGACACGTAAAATAGATTTACTGTGGCAGCTTGAAAGGAGACCCACAGAAATAAAATCACACTTGGTCTCTGTCTCTCTACACCCTGTCCCCACTCCCTTCCAAAAACCAGGAGCCCACATGTGCACATATGGACACGTTCGCGTAGGCACAAGGGAGCAGGTGGCTGGGGTGGGTTAGGGGAGTGGGAGAGGGACGGACGTGGAGAGAAGGCAGAGCTGGGCCCTGTGCTGGGAATGGCCAGTTGGCTCCCATTCCAGGTGCAGCCTGTGGAAGTGATGCTCCAGCTGCCCCCAGAGCCAGGGGTTAATCCCATTTACAAACGAGGAACACATCTGGCTGACATGCCCTGCATGGGATGTCACCTTTGGGAAGCACACAGCAGGCACCCCAAGTGCCCACGGGGCTCAGCACCCCCATTTCTACTTGACTCCCGTCTGATCCAACACTGCAGACACAGGTTTTCAGGGCCCAGGGAGAGGGGTGCACTGCTTCCCCTTGAGTGAGGCAGGGCCTCCAACAGCACTGGGCCGAGGCCAGCTGAGAGGAACTCCCAGAAGACAAGAAACCCTCGGGCAAGTTCATCGCAGGGAAAGAAAGTGAGCGATGCTCCTGCCCTCGACGCGGGAATCCCGGGTGGCATCTCCAGCTCTCAGTCTGTGGTGGCCTTCACTCTGCTTACACAGCGCCCAGGGACACTGCCCTCCCCTGAAGCAGGCCCCTGGGCTCCAGCGGTGTGGGGAAGCGAGGCAACACGCCCATATCCTAGCCTGGACCAGAGAGGCTCTCCTCAGCGCAGTAAACACCACGGCCACCGTCCCCCACCTCCAGGGCAGCACTGGCCTGGGCACCTGCCCCGGCTCTCCAGTCGGAAGCAGGGCTGATAACGATGCCCACAGGGTTACTCATTTGTACCAACAGGCATGCATTTAAAAAGAAAAATCGAGAAGGGGGTCACATGGAGAAAGAGGCCAGATTCCCCCGGGCAGCTGTGGGGCCTGAAGCACCTCACTCAGCTCCAGCTCCCTCCGGGTTAAAGTGGGTAACACACCTGCTTCTGAGGGCTCTGTGACCCGCCCGACACGCCAGAGAGCCCTGCCTGCTGCACACTGGGTGTTCCCAAGGATGGCAGCTCGGCCTCAGATGACGAGGACGGAAAGGCATTTGCAGTGAGGACAGCCAGGCCAGAAGCTCTGACCTCAGTCATGGCTTAGCACAGTCACCTCCCCCTGGCCGCCCACTCTCCCCAGGTCCTAGGCAGCTGCCAATGTTGAGGTGGAGACAAGATCATCAGGGGTGGGTGGGACAGCAGTCAGGCCCTCTGCCCTCTCTGTGCCTCCATTTCCCCACTTTGTTCATCTCTGTTCTGCTCTGTTTCTAGCCAAGACTGGAGGGGCCGAGCCCCAGGCAAGGTCTATGGATGCTCAAGCGTTCCTCTTTGTCACCCTCTGGCTGACACCTGGCAACTCCAGCTCAGTGAAATGCCACCCTGCTCCTCTAACCGACACAGCAGAGGGATGTGCCTAGGCAGGTCTGAACACCCATGTTTACCCAACAGAAGGGTGGCCCTCCCTCCGGGTGGCCCTCCCTCCCTCCCCACCCCCCGCCCCCAGTATCATGGCAAGCTGGAGCCCATTTGCCCGCAGACTCGCCTGGTGCGTAGGCCGTGCGTACAAGGCTCCAGCCCCGGCCCTGCCCAGGGAGTCTTGCCCAAGAGGTGCTGCACCCTGGCTAGGCTCTTGCTGCTGAGGCAATTCTCCCAGGAAGCCAACCTGAGGAGGGCAGCAACGTGGGCACAGAGGACGCACAGGTGGCCTCAGACTTTGGCAGCTTTGGGCAAACAACCCAGGCTAGGAGATTCTCCTGGGAACCAGGCCTGGCCCAACAAAGGGGCCAAGGGCTCAGATCGTGTACACAAGCAGCTGTGAGTCTGGGGCTGAGTTATTCAATTCTTTCTCAAACGAAGGGTGCTAGTCACTTCCAAGGCATCCACTGAGAGTGCAAAGATGATAGATAGATAGATAGATAGATAGATAGATAGATAGATAGATAGATTCCCAAATCACAAAACCTATCAGCTCTATGTAAAGTGCAGCTGTCTTTTATTCACCCACCTATTCAGCAAGCATTTTGGAATGTTTGCTAGATGCCAAATGTGGTGGCTGGGTGCCCTGAGGGTAGCTGTGATCCTGCCAGATGAGGGCTTTGACAGTGGTCAGAAAACAGTGCTGGTGGTGCAGGGGCAAAGGCAGGAACCTCCACTTGATCTGGCTGGTGCATAAAGGCAAGCCAAGGCTTGAGCAGGGCTTTGCAGGATGCCTAGGAGTTCTCCAGGCAGACAGGACAAAGAACAGAATGTGCAAAGCTCAAAGTGAAAGTTCAGCTGGGGCCAGAGAATAAAGGGGCCCGAGCGCCAGGCTGTAGGTGGTAGGAAGCCACGAAGGCGTTGTAAGTAGAGCAGAGGCGGTAACAGGATCAGAGCTGCTTTTCATTAAGGTCACACTGGTGGCCAAGTAGAGGGAGGACAGGAGAGGGGAGGCCAGAGCAAGGGGTGGAGAGAAGGGGTGGCTCCGAACACATTCTGGAGGTGGAGTCCAAAAGCATCCGTTCCCTGATGACATGCTCCCACAGGCCAGGCTCTGGGCAGGACAGTGGGGACATGGACACCCAATGTCACAGCCTGCAGTTCTGGGGAGGAGTCAAGGGTGACTCTCAAGTTTCAGCTGGGGCAGTGAGCCAATGGCAGTCCGGCTCCTAGTCCTTACAGTGGCTCTGTAAGAATTAGAACAAGGCTCCCCTTCCTCAAAACACGTTGCCACCACCCACTAGAAACCTATATGTACAAAGTATGGGGACTACAATGTCAGTGCCCCCAAGTTGCAACCTACACTATCCCCCTTGGCAGTCCCAGCAGGCACAGCCTCTGAGCAAGCCCTGGGAAGACGGAGCGCCGGGGTTCAGGCAGGAAGAAAAGGCAGATAAAATCTAATACACAAACTAAAAACACAACAAAGCAGAGAAGCAGCAGCGCAGAATGTTTACTCACCTCGCTGCCTCTTGGGTATGTGAAATCTGAATCAAACGAGAGGTGGCATTATTTACTATATGGAATCCAAAACGGAAAAAAAGTAGCTGCTCAAACTAGGTAAACAAAGGAAATGCAAAAACGCAAGTCAGAAAGCATCTGCTTGGCAAGAGGGGGATTGATCAAAAGTATAGAAAACCAGTTCTGGCCTTAGAGCTCACGAAAAAATTGATTTTAAAAAAAAATCCTATATACTGAGCAAAACCCCAGCAAGTGCACACAGCGGAGTGGAGCCCATGTGCTGAGGAAATTGAACTGTCTGGACAGCTGAGGGTTTCCGCCCCATCATGCAGCTCCCGGAGTTTAATGAATATCTTCTCTGCTCTGCGTCTGATACAGGCATGAGATGGAGCTGGGACCTTTGTAGAGGAGACAGTCCAGCGGGGAGCACATGGAAGCCTGGGGAGTACAGAGGGGGCCACCTGAGAGCCCCCAGGAGGAGGCAATGACAAAACGGAGGCACGCCAATCAAGAGGAGCCGGGGACTCAGGCCACCGTCCACCTGAAGGCTAAGGCCCTGGTGACAGCTGGCAGGCCCTTTTGTAACAAAAGTGAGACCTTTGTGAGCAAAGATGAGGTAGACAACATTCGGTTTTGGGGGAGGCAGGAGTAGAAGCCTCGCCTAGCCTGGAGGTGAAATTGCTCAAACAGGCTTCCATGAGAGTCCTAGCTAGGAGGGGCCTCAGTCACAGATGGGGAAACTGAGGGCAGAGAGCGCCAGGGGCTTGACAAGGTCAGGAAGCTGGTCCGTGTTGTACAAGTGCCCAGAGCCGCCCAGGGAGCGGGGACAGGAAGGGGAGGCACGCCCCATGGCCGGCCAGGTCCCTGGGAACTGCTTAGAAACAGAGGAGGGGTGCTTCCCACACAGAGCCAGAGTCTCATTCTTGCAGTTTCAGGCTTTCGTTCTCGAAAAAGACGCTCACAGGGATCTCTGGCCGAGGTCTTGCTCGCCGCCCTCCGGCAGCCCTAACCGGCGTTTGTGTTGGGCACACACTGCCTTCCTCGGCCTCCACTCCCAGCAGCCTGGGGAAGGGGGCACTCTTTGCCCATTTTACAGATGAGCAAGCGGCCCGAGAGCCCCACGGGCTCTCATCCCAAGTCACTCTCTTTCCGGCCCGATGGAGGGGGCTAGTCACTCCTAATCAGCACTCAGGTGGGGTGGCACCAGGCTGAGGCCTCTGCCCACTGAGCTCCATGGCAGGTACAAACGGCAGGTGGGGACCTGGCTCAGGGCCTGGCCCCATGCTGGGCACCTGGGACCCTTGGGCTCCCCAGTCTGAACCCTGCAGGCTGGTGTGGAGTCCCCTGAACTACCCTGCCGCGCTGCAGGGCTCTGGAGGGTGCTGGCAGCCAGGCTGCGGTTTTGCGCTCGGCTAACTCTTGGCTTCTGAGCAACGAAGTGGAGAGAGAAGAGACATGGCAAGAGGCACTGCCCACCCACTCAGCATCACTGCCTACCCACTCAGCGTCACTGCCTGCCTCAGGCGGCCTTCGGGGCTGTGCAGGCAGCGTCCAGCTGAGACAGGGCCCACCTTACGAGCACTGACTCTGCCACCATCAAGGTGAGGGAAGGAGAGCTTGTGCAGGTTCAGACCAGAGCGAGCTGGCCTGGCTTCTCCCCCAGCCCACCTTCCCGCCACCCCTGCTGCCACCCCTGGGAAGCAGGGCTCGCTCTGTGTGCCTCTGCAAGTCACAGAACGCCAGCTTAGCTATCGAGGGCCGCCTGGCTGTGGACACTGCGATTCTGGAGTTGCCTGACTCAGGCAGGTATCTTCTTGGAAGGGAGAGATGAACAAAGATGAGGCATAGAGAGGTCAGGGGGCCTGCCTGTGGGAGGGTTAGAGACACAGGGATAGGGGATGTGACAGCTGGAAATGACCAAGCAGTCCCAGTGCCCTCCCGCCATGTTACTAACGGGTAAACTGAGGCCCCAGTGACCTGCTTAAGATAACTCTGAATCAATAAGAACCCTAGGATGGTCATCCTGGGTTGATCCTATGGGGCCAAGATAGAGCTGCCCTCTGTGACCCCAATCTCCAAAGTTAGGGAAATTGCAACACTTCCTTGTTTCCATGGTAACCAGCGACTGCTCCAGGAATACACTAAATGTTTTTGCTCCCTCCTCTGTGCTGGCCCTGGGCCAGGCTGTGGGGACACAGAGAGGAAAGAAGGAGGGGGTGTGCAGGGAGGCACAGGCCAAGCCTCAGTTCCGGTTGATCCCAGGCAGTGGAGGGCAAGAGGGAGAGAAACCGAAGAACTGTCAGTGGAGGAAGCAATCCCCAGTGTCTGAAAGAGGCAGGGAAGAGTTCAGAGCTGGCAGCTTTTGAGCTGGGCCCTTAGGGGGTGCATCGGAGTTAACCAGATAAAACTGTGGGGTGAAGAAGCTGACACAGGCAAAAGCCCCAGGGCTGGAGAGCACCAGCATGTGGGAAAACACCAGCCCATGAAGGAGAGGAAATGAAAGTGTTGGAGATGAATGGAAGGCTCACGACGGAGGCCACATGCAGCACGGCAGAATTACAAGGGTACAAGGAACACCTCACCTTGCCTCTATTTTCCCAACTGTTAAATGGGCATCTTATGACAGAGTAGGTTTTGGCTGCCTGGGAGGTGACAGGCACACAAGGAAAAGTGCTTGGACCCACAGGACTTGGAGACCTGGGCCAGCTCTCCCACCCTAACTGCTCACTCTGCGTTGTGGAGGTAGACAGGCACTTCCAGTGGGCTTATGGGCATAACCTTGGCCAACCTTCAAAATACATCCAGGATCTGACCACCAACATCCCCATCTGGATTATTGTAAAAGCTGCCGGGTTGGTTCATTGCTTCCACCCTTGTCCCTACAATCTATTCTCAGCTCACTAGCCAGAGGGACCTTCATGGAGGGCACATCAGACAGTCTCGGTCCTTTAATTAAAATCCTCCAGTGGCTTCCAAATCACTGAGCATGAAGTCAGTGCTGCATAAGGCCCTCTGGGACCTGGTCCCTGATCACCTTCCTCACTTCTTCTCCATCTTCTTCTCTTTCCCCCTCCACCCAGCCACTCCAGCCTCCCGGCCTTTCTTAGAGCATGTCAGGCATGACCCTGCCACCGGGCCTTTGCATATGCTGTGCCCGCTGCCTGCCTGGAGTGTTCTTCTCCCAAAGGTTCATGGGTGTACCCCCTTACCTCCCTGAGGCTTGTGTCTGCTCAAATGCAGCCTCTTCAGAGAAGCCTCCCTAATCGCTCCAGCTAAAGGAGCTCAATCTGCCACCCACCTCCCTGTATCACCTTATCCTAATTTAGTTTTCTTTAAAATATACATTGTCATAGACTTATTGACTATCTGTCTCACTTACGAGGATATAAGCAGAGCCTCTGCATCCCCACACAAGTTCACTACTAAATCTCCAGGGCCTGGAATAGTGCCCGGCACACAGTAGGTGCAGACAGGAAACCTTGTTCTCGGGGTGGCATGGGGACCCATGCACAGGAAATGTGTGCTGACCTCCAGGGCACTGGCCCCAGACCGGAAGGGGAAGCAAGGCCTCGCCTGCCCGTGTCCCGGTTCCTTACTCACGAGGCCGGGGCAGCCCGAGAATCAACCTCAGGGAGCAGGAGTCAGGAGGCCGGGCTGGCTGGGGTGGGAGGAGTTGGCATCCTGCTGGCTTTGCAGTCAGCTTCCTTCCCTCTCTGGACCTCAGTTTCCTAATCTGGGAAATGGGGATGAGCTGAGAAAAGCTGGTTGCCCAGGTCCCTCCTGTTCCAATAGTCTGGGCATCTTTGGGTCTTCAGAGCCCTGGGAGGGGTCACACAAGATTGAAACTAGGGCCATGGTCCCAGGCCAGGGTAACAAACATCCTGCAGCCAGCTGGGCCAGACACTTGGGCGAGGGGTCTCAGGTGGGCTCCTGGAAATCCTGTTTCCATTCTAGGTGACAGGTGGCAGAGTGCAGGGCAACCCAGTCTGAACCAGGAGGTGAAGGGGAGCGCCCTGTCACAGGGCAGGGTCCCCAGGCTGGGGGAGCTGGCTGTCTCATGGGGACCCCAGGGAATACCTGCCTGCCCCCGGGCTCAGCACTTCTGGTTAGCCCAGCCACAGGGGTAAGGTCCGGAAGCTTTGTGAGATGTGGGTAGTAAGTCCCAGGCCAGCCAGGCGCCAGTGCCACACCCATGGGGGCACTTCCCTGTGTCTCGCTCCAGCAAAAGGTTTCTGTCCAATGACAAGGCAGGGGCTGGGCATGGCTGATGGTCAGGATGCCTGGGGTTCAGCTCCAGCTCTGCCACGGACTTGCGGTGACCTTGGGATGGCCTCTGTCCTCTCTGGGGTCAGACTCAGCAGCTAAATGAGAGGGTTGGCCTGGATGATCTCCAACGCCTTTCTGTGCTGACATTCTCATCACTGCACAAGGTAATAACACATTACACCCCCGCCGCTGCTCGGACACGGCGCAGCATGCAAAGTGCTAGTCCTCCCCGACTCCACAACAGCCCCCGGGAGACGTCAGTAGGAGGCCGTTCAGACTCCAAATCCAGTGCTCTGTGCAGACACCCCAGGTCTCTGGGGCCTCAGGACACTTAGGTAGGGTGCTCCCTGACAGAGTGGCAGGGAGCAGAGCCGGGCAGAGAGGGGCTCGGTGAGGAGGAGAGTGGAGGCAGGCACGGAGGAAGCACTACTCACAGCTAGCTTGGTCACCTCCCAGCAAGGGACCCCAGTGCCAGGGGGCAGGTGAGTATGCTGGAAGGAGCCAGGAAGATGCCAGCCTCTGGAACCGTTTAGCACGTCTGGTTCTGCTGGAGGAGCAGATGCCAGGCCACAGTCGTTCCCTGGGACCCCAATGAGCCACTGCTGGGACCTCCCAAGCCTACTTCCACGTTTCACGACCTGGGTTAGACCGTTTCCAGGTCTGGCCCAAGGTCTCCAAGCTGCCCGGGCTCTCACCAGAGGCAGAGATAATAAGGGGATAGAGGAAGGCCACCTCCTCCAGGTAGCCCACTCTGCTGACTCCAGCCTTGCACTCAGAGTAGAGAGGAGAAGCCTCTGGGAATATATCTCTGATGCTGAGTATGGAAGGGAGTTCCTGAGACCCAAGTTCACCACAGTTTGCATGGTCCTGAGATGAGAAGTAGAGAAGGCATCCTTCCCGGCCCCGTAACAGGTGGAACTTCCTAGGCGGAGGGCCGCTGGGAGGCAGGGAGCAGCCTGTCCCTGGAGGTGTGCAAACCCACACCCGAAGGTGCTCTGTGGGGATGCTGTGTAACAGGCATCCGATGAGGTGGCCACCAAGCTCCCCTGTGGTCTTGCAAATCATAGGTCCCGTGAATACCGGGGAAAGAAGTATCTGGAACCCTTGGGGGGAGGGAAGGGCAGGAGGAGCTGGTCTCATACTGGCCCAGACACCTCTAGGAGCGGCCTAGGAGGGCAGCCACCCACAAGGCAGAAAGCCCTGAGAACTCCGGGGCCCACAGATTCCACACTCCCAAGCAGCTGCACTCCTGCCAGGGAGCACAAGGGAAACTGGAGGTGTCATGGGCTGGGGTGGGAGGAACCGGTGCTTCCGCAGAAGGTAAGTCAACGCTGCACTCACAGCCTCAAGGAAACTCCTTTCACAGTCACAGCCCGTCCCCAACACCAGACAAGAAATAGCACCCGAGGTTTCCCCCCTTTTTCCAGGATCAGATGCATAAGGAGGCCCTGGAGGGCAGGGGTCTGCGCAAAGCAGGCAGGCTGATGGCCAAGCAGCCCCTGACCCGCTCCCTGCCAGCCACAAAGCCCACTCCTCAGGGTCCCAGAAAGTCAGGGACCCGAGGACTGGGAGTCGGGGGGGGGGGGATGGGACGGACTCATCCTGGTCACACAGTGTTCCTGCCGGCCAGGGACCCAGCTGGGGCCAGAGCTCTCCCCAGGGCCCAGCTGCCTCTCCTACTAACAGCAGCACCACACCCCCCACTAAGGGCTCACAAGTGGCTGGTGCACCCTGCCGAGTGCTTCTCTGTGTAAATGTCAGTGGGCCCACGGCCCGTGAGGAGGAAACATTAACCGGAGCGGGATAAACAGGCAGAGCAGCCAGCAGGGTTGAAATTAGCCTCCTGACACAGGAGGTCAGCCCTACTAGTAAACCGGCTGCCTAGCCTTCCTAGAGGGAGGGGCGGCCTTCCTGCCTCACCCTGATCCCCACCTACTCTTTAGGGGGTGTTTTCGCCTGACACTGGCACATCTCATGGTGGACAAGACTGGACAGTTTCAGCAGTGAGGCCAGCCAGCCCTGGGCCATCTGCTCCATTGCCAGGTCTGTGTCCCCGTTAGTGACCTTGGTTAGGCCCCTTCCCCTCCCTCGGCCTCAGTTTCCTCACTAGTACACGCCGGCTGGATGGGAAGCAGCAGTCATACACACAATGCCTCCGTGGCTAGGGAGGTGACACAAATGACTTGGAATGAAAGGGTTTGTGGGCAGGAGGAGGGGAGAGACAACACAACAGTTCCACCCAAGGGCCAGGGTAATTTTAGCCCCTCGGATGAAGGCCCATGTTCGTGCACTGCTCTCAGGCATCCAAATTGATTGAGGGATCTGCATAAGCCGTGGACCATCTCAGCAGAAAAATACACGTTTTCAAAGATGTGCACGCGGGTTTAGGGGTTCAGGGCCCTGCAGGCTGGGTTCAAGGCTCTTCCTGCTGACAGCTGGCAAGTCTTTGAGGCCCATCTCTAGGGACACGGCAGAGCTGCCACCCCTCTGCCAAGGGGGCCTTGCTTTTGGGACTGCCCAACCACAAACAGATTCGTGGTCCGCTAACAGTAAAAGGAACAGAGGCTAGAGAAAGTGACAGAGAATTTGCAGCGCTGAGGGGGAAAGGTGTCGAGAAGCAGTGCCAAGAACACAGGTTTCTGTCCATGCAGAAGCTGTCCATCTCGCCAGCAGAAGTGGTGCCCCGGGAAGGTACCATCTTCTGGACACCACCCATGCCAGAGTTGGAAGGGACCCTCTGGCTTGGCATTTCCCAAGATGTACCACTATATAAACAAGGGAGGTGGGCTCGGCCGGCGTGGCTCAGTGGTTGAGCGTCGACCTATGAACCAGGAGATCGAGGTTTCATTCCCAGTCAGGGCACATGCCCGGGTTGTGGGCTCGATCCCCAGTGTGCAGCGTGCAGGAGGCAGCCAATCGATGATTCTCTCTCATCATTGATGTTTCTATCTGTCTTTCCCTCTCCCTTCCTCTCTGAAATCATATATATATATATATATATATATATATATATATATATGTATAATTTTTTTTTTTTTTTTAAGGGGAGGTGGAAGGAGCATCCTGTAGTTTGGGAAACACTGGGTGAGCCAACGGGTTCACAATTTCCCAGGAGAGGGAGAGTGTAATCCGATTTCCTCCCTTTTGTGGACTAGGGTTCCTGAGAACCCACTCTGGGAAACCTTCATGTGGTCTCAGCTCACGATTTTCAGATGAGGAAACTGAGTCCCAGGAGGGATCCATGACAGGCCGAAGGTCCCATTGTTAGTTCCGGTTCACAGCCATTCTGGTGGACAAGGCTCGGTCCCTCCGTGCTCTGCTCTGCCCCACAAAGGAACGGACTGAGAGGGAGGTAGCATCACTGGCCTTAACTTCCAGGTGGGAAAGCAAGGTGCTGAGGCAGGCACGCAGGTCTGCAGATCTCCACGCTCTCGGAGATCACCTGCCAGCAGCCCTTTCTGCTAAAAGGGAAACTATGGATAATGGCAGGGCTGGGGGAAGCCTGGATCCCAGGCCGGCTTTGGTTGGTTCTGAGATACCTGGTGGCCTTGGGCGATCCACCTGGCTGAGTCTCCTCATCTGTAAGGTGGAGGTAATGCAATGCTAACAGCTGCACCAGGTGCGGTGGGAGCAATGGTCATGACAATGACTGAGGCTACCATTTCTTGAGTACTTACTATGTGCCAGGCATGTCTGTGCTCAACTGATGGGGAAGGCAGTATATTATTCTTATGCTATGAACAAGCCTGTTTTGCAGATGTGGAGCCCAAAGTTGGAGAAGGTAACCCTAACTTGCCCATAGTCACAGAGATCACCGGGGGCGAAGCCGAGAGCGGAACCCAGGCCGTCGAAGGAGAGCCGAAAACAAAATAGTTGCCCAAGAAATGCTGGCTATTGTGATACGGATAGGAGACTCTGGCAAGTTGTTTTAAAGATGGAAACAACAGCAGGAGCCCCAAAACACATCAGTAGAAACTTCTACCCCTCCCCACCCAGACCTCGAAACCCCGTTCCGGTGAGACATCGTGGTGCAGGGAGCTACCTCACTGTGGGACCTGCGCCAGGCCCTTCATCTCTCTGGGCTTTGGGTTTCCCCACCTGCAAAACAAGGTTGGACATAGATCCTCCAAGGCCCTCCCCACTCGCAAATGCCAAGTAAGGGTTTCTGGACCCTTCCCCAGCCCCAGGTCTCTGTGCCCCCTTTGTCCCTCAGCCAGGGTGCTGGCTGGTCCGAGATGTCTGCTTTGTTCCCCAGCTTCAGTCCAACTCACCAGGGAGCTGGGTGGGAGTTTGGGGAGAGCCAGAAGACCAGGCAAGGCCAGGTACCAGCATCCCCTCCCTCATCCTGAGCCCACTGGCTCTTCCTCACATCCTGTCACCTGGGCCTGAGGAGGGTGACGCCCAGGGAGGAAGTGAGAGCAGGAACCAGGCAGCAGGGGCCATTAGCCCTGCAAAGGACAAAAGACAGCACATGGCGGGGGCAGGTGGAAGCCACCCATCTTCTTGGAATAAACAGGCCTGGGCAGATGAGACACCCTCTAGGGAGGGTTTAAGTCTTACTTCCTTCAAATCTGCAATGCAACCAACCGACTATTACCTTTCATATATATACTGAGGTGCTGTGTAGGACTGGGCTACAGCTGAAAACGTCCTTATTTCTTACCCTGAGTTCAGAGATGAGCCCCGTCCTCCCAGGTTCAGCTGGCCCTTCCCAAGTCAAAGAGGAGCAGCCGGCTGGCGTGGCTCAGTGGTTGAGCGTCGACCTATGAACCAGGAGGTCATGGTTCCATTCCCAGTCAGGGCACATGCCCAGGTTGTGGGCTCGATCCCCAATGAGGGGCGTGCAGGGAGACACGGGATCAATGATTCCCTCTCATCAATGATGTTTCTATCTCTCTCTCCCTCTCCCTTCCTCTCTGAAATAAAAAAAAAATTTTTTTTTTAAAAAGAGGAGCAGCAGTGAGTCTGAGCTCTGGAGGGGGGCTAACAGGGCTGCGCCAGGCCGCCAGGACATGCTCACTAAATGCTTACTGAACTAATGGGCTGAAGAGACGGGGTTCCAGGCCTGGCCCTGCCACTAATTCACTGCTGTCCTTGGATATGGCCAGTTGTTTCCATAGTTGGGTGTCTTGGGCTAGAAAAGCAAAGGTCAGAGTAGGTAACTGGGGAAAGTTCCAGAGCCAGGGAGGTTCCGGAGTGGACGGAGGTTTCACACTTCTCTCCCCAGTGCTCCAAGGCGAAGAGGAGGACACGATGCAACTTCTGGGGGGACCCTCTAGGGCAGGGGTTCTGAGGTGGCAGAGCCCCCACCACCACCACCACCACAAGCGCCAACCTCTGTGGGTGGATGGCTGGAGTTGTTGGGAAATGAGAGCTGGGGTAGGGCAGGAAAAAAGATGGGAATGGGCGCAGTTCCCATTAAAGCCAGACACCAAAATATAAGTTTGGAAGAGATTATATTTTAACAACCATCCCCCGCCCCCACCCCCCAACCCCCACCCCTCATCAGAATAGCTTTGCCCTTTTTTTGGCAAAGCAATTATCTGCATTGAATTGGACCCTCCAAGAGACCAAAAATCTGGGAAAGACTCGGGGGGGGGGGAGCCCCCATGTCTGGGAGCCTGGGAGAGGCAGGCATTGGTTCTCTGCAGACACCCGGCCCAGCAGAGGCTGCAGTCCTGTGGGCCCAGAATTCACGTGTGTGTGTGTGTGTGTGTGTGTGTGTGTGTGTGTGTGTGTGTTGGGCGGGAGGGGAATAGGTAATGCCAATGGAGAGCCCCCAGCCCCTATTGCTGGGGAAAACACATCTGGAGGGTCCGCTAGCCCCTGGGTCATTCCAGACCTGCCCTGAATTTTCCAGAGAAAAGATCACAAGGTCAGACCAACGCAAGTCTCTGATACACTGCCACTTCCAGCCATCAAGGCCCTGAGCCAGGCAGGCTGTTTCCCCAGGTGTCCAGTGAAGGGCTGAAGTTGGTGATGTCTAGCGGCCATGCCTGCTCTGACAGTGGGTGATGCTAAGACTCGACACCACCTACCACCACTCAGGCCCCACCCCAGAGACCTGGGAAGGAGTCCCCAGTCCCCAGCCGGCTGTCTAAGCTGAGGCTGGGGCAGAGTGGAGTCCCCACACCGTCTGTCCTCAACAGCCTGCCACAGCTGAAACCTTCAAGTGGTTACAATTACAGCCGGGCTAACAGGATTAGGGGCGCATTGAAATCTAAGAAATCTAATTAGCTCAGACACCCCGGCCTCCCCCAGCATGATCCTGCAGTAACCCCAGCAGCTGGGCCTGACAGGTGGGGCCCGGGGCCCTCCCAGGCTACAGTCATTACCTGTGCAGGTGTGCCAAACTGGGCCAGGCTTCCCGGGGAGGTGCCAGACCAGCCTGCCCAGCTGCTCCCTGCTCTGGACCCCACCCGATGCAGCCCTGTCCTGGGGTGGCACTCAGATGAGCTTCAGAAAACCAGGCACAGGTCCTGGGCAGCAGGCAGGCTACGCAGAAGGAACCCAAGAGCTCCCACAGGGCAGCTACCCCACAGGGCCTGGGCACTGACTCAGCCAGAGGAGGGGCAGGCTGAGTCAACGTCTGTATCTATAGAAACCATCGCAGCCCAGGGAAGAGCCTTGGGCTGCACAGGAACCTGGGGCCTAAACACATTTCTGCTTCCTGATCCAGGGCCAGGGATGGTGGTGAAGGCCCATGCACAAACATGTGCACCCAGGAAGTCATGGAAGGATTTAGGGCACAGAGCAAGCTCAGGGGCACAGTTGCAGGTGGGGTGGGCTGTGTGCTGCCAAAAGTGGGAGCAGGGACAGGTGAGCCCACCTGTGGCCTTTCCTGGGCACAGCTCCTCCTGCTTACCTAAGGCCCCCACCCCTATTCTCGGGGTCCCCGCCAGCCTCTGCATCAGGGTCCTGTCTGGTCGGTGGGCTGAGAAGGTGGCAGCACAAGAGCGGTGGCATCTGTGAGGCCTGACGTTGAGTCCTGGCTTATTCACAGCCGTGTCACCTCTGCGAATCTCGGTTTTCTTCTGTTAAATGGGGGTAATTCCAAATAGTAGCTGGCTGCACTGTTATCCTCGGGGTTAATCAAAGTTGGAGAGTGCTTCCAAATCCGCCCAGTGCCACACAAAGGCAAGGGCCGCGGTTATTGCTGCATCGCGCGCCCCGTGGCAGGCAGCCAGCTGGTAGTGGTTAATTATTTATTTAGACTGATCTTCCTGCCCTGACTGGGCTGTAAACTCCGAAGCAACAGGAACCGACTTACACACTTCTGGGTCTCACTGGCCACAGTCCTCACACGGTGGACTCTCAGGAAATATCTATGGCAACAATGCTGGGCCCCTGACCAAACCCCACCCCTTTATGTATCTCCTTCCTTCTCCTCATCCCGGATCCAATGAGAGAAAGTGCCAAGAGGCAAGCCCAGCACCCAAAGACAGAGGCCGGTGAGCCCCCGGGGCAGACCCTTCCCCACTCCCCCCAGGTTACGCCCCATAAGGCTGGAAGCAGCCACTTGCAGGATGCCCCCCACCCCGTAGCAGTGTGGCTTGTTTGGGCAGGATCCAACCTCAGATTATACCTGGAGCTTACAGCCCAGTCAGCCTCTGCCTCCCTCATCCTCAGGGGCTTGACTGATCATTCAGGAAAGAACAAAGCTGGGATCTGCAGGAGCAGAGTGAGGTCAGGAGGTGTTGATTTCCAGAAGGTATGCCATGCAGTAGAGCATGCTAACAGCCAGAGCTGTCCATTGAAGGCAGAAGCTGCCTATAGGTGGTGAGTGCCTTGTCATGGGGGGCATGCAAGCCAAGGCTAGACAAAAAGCTGTCAGGGAGGTAGGCTTGGGTGGGAGAACAGCACCTGAAAATGCTTCTAGCACCCCAATCCAAACCCTTTGTGCCCAGAGCCTGCCAGGACTTTGGGGGATACACTCCCAGGACTCTGGTATGACAACATCTGTCTCATCCTCACAGCAACCAAGTGGGTGAGAGCGGTTCTGCCTCTGGATCCATTTTACAGATGAGGAAACTGAGGTCCTGGCAGAGTGATGCTACCGGCCCAAAGGAGCCAGCCAGCTACAGCCTCCTGACACTTCTCCCCCACCTCCTGTGCCTGTTTTTATCAGCCTCCCTTTATCCTCCCTGAGGGCAGGGCCCAACCTCATACCTTAGAATCCTCCCTGGAGCTTACAGCCCTGACCAGGCTCTGCCTCCCTTCATCCTCGGGGGCTCTAGGGACAAAGAGCGCCCCCCCGCCCCCCCCCCCCCCGTCCGCCCCCTGAGGCCACAGGGTCCTGCTGAGAGGCCAGGGTTGTCACTAGGCAAGACTACAGCGGTGTCCAGGGTAATTACAGCAGCCCGGCCTTTGTTGTCCATACAAAACCTAAGGAACCTCATAAAGATGAGGCAGTGATAGAAGCCAGGCAAGAGCCCTCGGGAGCAAAGTTATGAATGAAAACGTATGGGACCCAGTCATGGCCTGGCAGGCCCTGCTTCCTGGTTCCGTGACAGAGTGCCCAAAGAAGCGTCCGGAAATTAACCTGTTGGTTCCTGAGTTTCTTACAGCAACGTCTCTCCCTGGGCCTGGGGTCACAGCGTCTACTGGGCTCTGGCCAAGGCCAGAGAACTTAGTATCGGTGGCTTCACACACGGGGACTCTTGGGACAAAACTCTTAGGACACAGCAGGCCTCAGAGTGTCTGCCTTCCTTTCCACCTCCCATCTCTGTCCATCAGGGAAAAAGTGAAGTCTGCAGTCTTCTGAGTTGCGCCCTTCCCTCCGCAGTTTTCCAGGGTCAGTTGACAATGGACACCTGTCCAGTGGAGGCCCATCTCTGGGGACCAGGAATGGAGATAATGTTGTGTGACTTTCGCTAGGGAAGTGAGTGTGTGTGTGTGTGTGTGTGTGTGTGTGTGTGTGAGAGAGAGAGAGAGAGAGAGAGAGAGCGAGAGAGACCATGGCTCTGTGGCCAAACCCCACTGTCTCTGAGCCTTTCCTGACTTTGCTCCTGGCTGTGAAGAGGAGGATGGGCCTTCCCTCTTTCCTTAGGAGGAAAAGGGGGCATTTTGTCCCCACAAAGAAGCCAGCAATCCTTTTCTGCATAGACAGGGCTAGTTATCAAAATTTCCCACAAGTCCAGTAATTTCTTATTCCCAACTCTTCTCTGTGAGCCATACGCTGAGTGCCGCAAAACTCAATCCAAAACCATTTAAAACTTTTGAAATTGTCCCAGTCTCCTGGCCCAGGTCACTGCCACCAACTCTCAGAAGTCGAAAGTTTGGAGATTTGCATGTGAAAACAGCATTTCATAACCTCGTGACTTGGGACAAGGAGATGGTTCTGTCCTTTCGGGAAAAACAAAACCCAACCGAAATCATAAAACTCAGAAGAAAACACCATCTCCCTCCAAATCCTTCCCTGGGCCCCGAAGTCACACGTGCTCTGTGGCAGATACAGTTTTCAATGTGTCTTTTGTTTGATGCTGGTGTTTCAACATCCTCAACTTGAAGAAAGAAAGGCCAGCAGAGGCTTGGGGCATTCACTAACCACACTGCCAGGGCCAGGCAAGCGAGCAGGCCGGGGCCAGGAATTCCCCCCACGCTGGGACCCCCGCCCCCCCCAAAAGCAGCCAGGACAAAATTAGGGGCTGGATCCCTCTTCTAAACTTCCCAGATAGCTTACAAGACACTTTTAAACTCCCAGAACCATACAAACACCAGGGAAGGCAAGTTGGAGTTCATCACCAGCCAAGCTGCCCATTCTGCAGCCAGAGCGCCTGCCTCTTTATCTCCACCTTCAAAAAAACAAAAATAAGCAAAGCCAGGCTCCTCTGGGAACAGCCTCTGGCCTCCTGCCCTGACCTGTGCAACCAGCCTGTGCTCACACCCACAGGGAGGAGGAGACAGCCCTGGTGAGCCCTCTGGTCCACCAGGCCCTGTCCCCGGGTTGCAGCAGAGACAAACTGTTGCTCAAGAAAGTCCTCCAGAAAACCCTTGGCAGCACCAGGCAGCTCGGGGGCTCCTACCCAGCACCAAGCCAGCGGCTTCCGTAGGAGGCTTCCCACTACCCTTTTGCTAGTAAATCTGTGGTGGTGGGTCTCCCTCTCCCATGCCCTAGGCATCTACCCAGGGGGCTCCCAATGGCCACGGCAGAACAGGGAGGAGGAGAAGGCTGGCGGAGCAGTGCCCTCGCCCTGCCAGCCCAGCCGCCAGCTTCTTGGAGGACCTCTGAGAGAACATTTGTTTGGGCTGCCAAGTTAAATCTTCCTCCCTCATGTCAGGGCATTGGAAAAGCAGTCAGGGGAGAGGAGAAGGGGGGGCGCGGGGGAAGGAGCAGCGGGAGGGAGGGAGGGAGGGAGGGAGGAAGGGAGGGAAGCAGGCAGGCAGGCGAGCAAGCTCTCCGAGCCCCAGTTACTCAGGCACTGCCGGCTCTGGAAGCTGGCGGCTCCGAGGGAGGCGCGGCCGCAACTCTGGACACCCAGGCAGGGGCCCGGCCGCCAGGCCTCCGGGGTCCGGCACCAGGTGCCAGAGGCCCCGGGCCGGCGCCTGGGGAGTGGCCCTCGCTCTGTGCCCCACGGGAGCGTCGAGGTGCTAAGGGAAGCAGAGGCAGAAAAGTTTGGGGCAGGTAGAGGGGGAGGGCCAGGCGGCCCCACCTTGGGGAAGCCCCTCGGGGAGGATTGGGGGACGCGGGCCGGCGGCCCCGGCGCGCTCCCGCCCGGGTTGTTTACATTCCTGGAGTGTCTTTTAAACCCGGGGCTGAGGCCGGCTCCCGGCCTGCTCCGGAGGCTCCGGGGCAGTCTCCCGTGAAAATCTGCTGGCGCACAATGGCCGGGAAGGCGGCCGCCCCTCGCCCGCGCCCTCGCTGCTCCGGGGCGGGGAGCCTGCCCTCCGCACCGGGCCCTCTCCCCGCCCGGCTGGCTTCCTGGACAGATGTCCCCGGCGAGGGGACGACGCGCGCCCGCTGCCCGCGCCCCAGACGCCGAGGCCGCGCTCCCCACTGTTTTCTCCCCAGCCGAGACGCCAGGAATGTGAAACAAGCGCCCAGAGCCCGCCCCCCACCCCAGCTCCAGCCCTGGCCCGGCCCCCCAACCTCCGCCCCGGCTGGCCTCCCACTCCCCAGGGGCCGCCGCCGCCGCCGCCGGAGACGAAGAGGAAGAAAGAACCCGGGGAAATTACTTTCGTATTGGCGACGCGCGCGCACACACACGCCTATCTCCCCGCGGGGCTCCCCTCCCGGCCGGGGCAGCCCCATCCCGGCGCTGCCTTGAATGCCCCTCCGGAGGGTGAAGACCCACAGGAAGCCGCTGCGCAACCCCCTCGGCGGGGAACGCCGGCGCTGCGCACCGCGTCTCCCCGGGCGATTCACACACAAACAACTTCACCGCGCCCCCACCTCCCATTGACAAAAGTGTGCGTTTTCCCTGGAAATTCAGATGCACAACTTAACACCGCCGCCCCTAGCCACCCCGAAATCCGCCGCGGTCCCTCGCGGTTCTCGTACAGACAGGCTCACAACTTCGCGTCCTCGCAAAGGAGGCGAGGGAGCCGGAGGTGTTCCCAGCCCTATCCTTCGCTCCCTCCCTCCTGCCCCGAATCCCGGTCCTGCCCGGCCCCCGGGGTGTAGGACGAAGGTGGAGGCGCACCGGCAGGAGGCGGGCACCTGGTCCGCGCGCTCACAGCCGTACCAGTCCCGCACAGCCGAGGAGCCCGGCCCCCGCGGGCAGCCCGAGCCGGCTCCGCACAGCCAGGCATTCGCCGGCCGCCTGGGCCTCGGCCCTCGGCCGCCACAGGGAGCGCAGCGGAGCCCGGTGGCCGGCCGCTCGCCCGCCTCGCTCTCCGAGCCCCGGTGGACCCTTCGACGGAAAAGCCCCAAGCATCAGGCGCCCCACGCTCGCACCCCAAGAGTCCACGGCGAGCGGGAGGAAGGCCCGGGGCCAGCGGGCGCCCTGGTCTGGCTTCAAACTTACCAGGCACTGCGAGCGCCGCTGCCGCCGCCGGAGGACGCGCCGCCGCCGCCGCCGTGCAGGGCCGGCTCGGGCCGGGAGGCGCGCTGCGAGGGCGCCGAGATCCGCTCCGCTCCGGCTCCTGTTCCGCGCGGACCGGGGCTGGGGTCGCCGCGCTGCGCCGGCGCTGCTCGCTAGCTCGGCCGCCTGATCGCCGCTCGCCCGCCCGCCGCCCGGCCGCTCGCTCCCGGTCGCCGCCGCCGCTCGCTGTTTAATGTCCACAGACAGTGAAAAGGAACTCGGCGTTAGGGGGTGAGTAAGTGAATCAACTCGCCCGGAGCCGAGCAAGTTGAAGTGTCAGATTACATTGGCTATTCTATTTCCAAAGGGCCCCGCGCCGCCGGCCGCCCGCAAAAGCCGGCGCGGAGTCCCAGACGGAGCGGAGCGCCGAGCCGCCGCTGCCGCCGGCGCTCGGCTCTGCTCCGCTTTGCGCGCTCTCTCCTCTCCGCTCTCTTTCCCTTTCCTTTTCTCCTCTTTCTTTCCCTCCTTTCCTTTCCCTTCTTTTGCTTTCTTTCTTACCCGCTCCTCGGTCTGAGCCCTCTTCAAGCTTTCCCCCTCTCTGGCTCTGATGGACTTCATGTAACACCCCCCACCCCAGCCACCCACCTCCCTTTTCTCTCCTCCTCCCACCACTACTCCCTGACCTCCCCCACTCCTACCCCAGCAACTTTGGAGTCGGAGAGAAATGCTGAGCTTGGAAGGGACCACACTGGGAAGGGGGCTAAAATCACCCGGTTCACTGGAATGACCCCCTTCGGACGCACGCCCCCGACTGGAATGCACACCCGGCTGCAAACGCCGTCAGGTCCCCGAATTGGGGGTGAGCGAGTTGCTAACAAGGTCGTCAACGCCTTCCTCTGCAGGGGGGATTCTTCCCAAAGCCCGGGACAGGTGGGTGGGGCGAGCAGAGGACACATCACCACCACCTCCAAGGGCGATGTTGGGGAGGCTGGAGCGCAGCACTCCGACGGCTGGGAAGGAGAGGTGCGCGCGGTCTGTCTTGGGCACCCATCGCATCCGGAGGCGTGTAGATTCCCTGAAGGCCCCAGGGAGTGCCCGGGGCCCAACACTCCCGGGCGGGGTGGAGTCGTCCGGACCCTGGCCCAGCCCTCCGTCTCGAGCTGGACACCGCCTCGGGGTCTGCGGAGAGCGTGGGCACTCACACGGCGCAGTTTGGTCTTCCCACTCGCGGCATTTCCCTCGCAGACCCACCCTTGAGAGCGTCTAAGTGGGCGCCCACCTTGGCTCACGTCCACTGCCACTCACACGGAAACTCCTACACAAATGGCACACACATTGGCGCCCACACTCAGTATTGCAAACACGCTTCCTCGCGCATACACACGCAAACACGCACACGTACCCTCACAAATATGCGTGTACACGGCCATAGCAAGCACACTCAGACGCACGCGATTTCACATGCACACACACACACACACACACACACACACATCGGTGTGCAACCACACATGCACTCAAAAAACAAAATATCACCCACCCTGTGCACTAAATCCTCACGTTCACGTACACATACAAACACACCTCCTCCTCCCTTCCTCTTCCCCACCTCTTCCTCAAGCCCACCACCCGTGGTGCCTCCGTCCCACATCATAACCGCCGCTCGAGCAGCACGGGTTGGACACAGACACAGACACTCGCGCGCCCGCACGCGCTTCCCTCCCCACACCAGCCGGGGCGGCTCCAGCCGGCTCCCGGGGCGGGTTCCAGGTGTGGCGGCGACTCCGCTCTCCATGTTTTGCAGCCCGCCGCGGTGTCGGAGGCGAGGCGAGGAAGGGAGCTGGAATAACAAAGGCAAGTTGGGGAGAGCGCAAGGGGGCGCAGCCCCGGCCGGGCCGCGGGGGGAGCCCTGCTTGGCCAAGGCTCGGGAGGCTGCAGGGTCTGGGGCGCCTGGAGCTGGAGGTGGGGGTGAGGGAGAGTGGGGGTCGAGGGGCGGGGCCGCGGCGTGACGTCAGAGAACAATGACACCGCCGGGGGCGGACACCGGGAGGCAGCGGGGCGGGGGTCTCCCGCGGGGCCTGGGACGAGCGGAAGAGTTCTTGGCTCGGCTGGGGCTGCTGCCTGGTGGATGAGACCCGCTTGGGCGTGCGGCTGTGCCCCGAAGACTCGGGGGTCGCCCCCGGCCTCCTGGGCAGTGATCAGCACGCACCCTGGGCCAATGCGGGGAGCAGGCCGGAGTACCCTCCTCGCCCCCATTTTAAACATCTTTCCGAAAGCTTCTCTGACCTCGGCTTGAACTCCTTCAGGGCCAGCGAGATCAGTCCTTTCGCCGCCGAGGGAGAGGAGGCAAAATGCATTTGCCAGCCCTGAATTCATCCTCAAAGCTGCACTAGCCCGCGAACTCAGCCTGGATTCCTGAGGGCTGAGGACTGCCGCTCAGGTCCAGGGGGCGAGGGGGCGTGGGGGTGCCGGGAGCCGGCTTGGTTTTTCAGGGGAAATCCTACCTCCCTGTGCCTTTAGGGGCAGGGGAGGCCCTCCTTTCCGGGGACTCAGTCTTCCGAACTGTCACATGGACCGCTTTCTCGCTGCTCTGGCACAGGTGGCAGCTGAACATCCCTGGAGAGGATGGATGGCATAAAAGCTCCAGACCTCTAGGGACACCAGGGAGGCATGGTCCCCGCGCATTCCTGTGGGAGGGAGCCCCTCCCCCTCGGCCTCTGGATGGCCCAGTTTCCTAAGCAAGGACATGGTGGGGGGGTGGGGGGGGGGCAACCTGAGAAACCCTTGGCCTGACCCAGGGCTGGCAGGTGGGAACTCAGCTTGCTAAATGGTGGCTGGAGCCACGGCTGCCCTCCACTCCCAGCGATTCACAGCATTGCAACAGCCACAGTGCCACCCTCACCCATGTCCAAAACCTCAGGGCAGAGTTTCTGATGGCCAAGGACCTGAAGGGCACAATCTAGACCAGTTCTTATTGCTTTGATGATCATCTAGGTCAGGAAGCTCAGTCCTCTGAACATTTCTCAGTGAGTGAGGGCTCACCACCTCCAGGAGGTGGAGGATGCCCGTGACCTTGGGGATCACCCCTCATGTTGAAAAGCTCCTGTCCAGAAGACTCCCACCCCCACCCCACCCAGTTCCCTTTACATCTGCAAACTGGGAAGCTATTGCAGAGGGCAGGGGAGCCCAGCCCAGCACAAAAGCAAGCCCAACACTCTGTAGCATGGAGCCTCAGAAAATTCCAGCTCTTCCCACTGGCCAAGCATGACACTTGATGGCAGCAAGGCGAAGAAATCTCACCTGGACCCAAGCCTCCAGGGGACCCTGGGCTCCCGTTCTTGGGGCTCAGGCCTTTGCAGTCTCTATTCATTTTTCAGGGAAATAACAAGGCAGATTGGATCCCTGTGGGGCCTTGGAAGAAGCCATGATTATTTTGTACCTACTGTGTGCTGGGTACTCTGTTGAAGGCCTATTAGCATTAACGTATTGAATTTTCGCATTGCCTGGAGTTAGGTTTATTACCATCCCCCCTTCAGAGAAGACTATATTGTTGAGTGATGTGCCCAAGGTCAATCCTGATTCGAATTCAGACTCTCATTGACAAACATTCCTTCTGGCCTCTCAGCCCCAGCTCCACATCCTCATCCATCAATGCTGTGATCCTAGACAAGTTGCTAGCCCTCTCTGGGCTTCTGTAAACCAAGGGTAAGGTTTATGGCAGTGGTCATGCTTCTTTGGGGATTGTATGTCCTAACCCGCTCTCTGGGCCTTGGCCTCCGTGGGCCTGGATCTCTGGGGGTGAAGCAGCAAGGAAAGTGCTTTACTTTCCACCCACTGAGTCCTATTCAGCTGGAACAGACCCACAAGTCACCTGGCTGCAGAGGCAGCTTCAGTGCCATCAGGAAGGTACAGGCTACATGGGTTGGCCTGTGGGCACCAATGCAGGGGCAGGCCCACACCCACCTCCAGAGAGCGGACTCAAGTGCTATTAATTTCCTTAGGTCGGGAGCTGTCAGTGGAGAAGTGGCCATTGGTTAGGCCTGGACCAGGGGAGCAGGGAGCCGAGAAGTCCAGGGAGCCAGGAGGAAGGCAGGGATGGGAGGCTTTAGGTCCTGGGGCAAAGCAGAGGACCTGTGCAGATTGCGGGGAGTCCAGCCTCGTCCTGGGGCCTCCGTGGGCTGGGGATCAGAGGACTGGCACGCGTGGGGGTGGACGCCTACCTCTCCAGGACTGCCTTCTCTGTTTCACTCTCCACGCCGCACTTCCCAAAAGTGGGCCAGGGAGTTAGGGGCAGAAGGAAGGCCACTTATTGTGTGCTTACTGTGTGCCCAGCACTTTGAAATACTCTCTCATTCTGTCCTCTCCACAAACCAGAGAGTGTAATCCCCCCCCCCCCCCCCCCGGGAAAGCTCAGAGAGGTTAAGTGACCTGCTCAGTGTGGCTGGGATTGGTTCAGGACTGGGCTGGGCCAGGGTTGAGAATGGGGACTTGTCTTCATCCCAGCACCAGCACTGGCCCCTCCCTCACCTCCCAGGGAATGGTCAGGGCCCATCCCATGGCAGGGGGGGGGAGCAGGGAGTCCATGTAGTCTCCTTGCTGTGGTGAATCCAGGAAGCATTCGGTTACTGCCCAGCTCGGGGGCCTATGCCTCTCAGGGTGGGTGGGTCCAGTCGATAGCGTATTCCCTTCAGCGCATCAGGCTGCCCTGGCCCACCTGCTCCCCATGTTCCAATCCCATTGCCCCTCTATTCTCTGAGGCCACACCTTCCCAGCCTCCTCGGCTCTTCTAGGCCCTTCCAGCAAGCATGCTGTCTTCTCGGTTTCCATCACAGAGCTCTGCCCTGTGGTCCCAGACACAGCTCAGCTACCACCCCCTTCCTCCAAAGGGAGGTCCTGGAGAGGGGACTGAGAGCTGCTTCGGAGCTTCGGAGCAGGGACACTCGCCCCAACAGGCCGCTGCCCAACGGCGGTGCGGCTTGAGCACATCACGGACGCGCTGTGCTCTGCTTCCTCGTCTGTCAAGTTACCGTGGAACACACAGGGGATGCTGGATGGAGCTTTTGCCTTTGAGTGTCCTGTGATTCTGCAGGTCTGAGTCTTCAACCCTTGGACTGAGCTACAGTGGAATTTGGGGTTCAGGGGGACCTTGCTTTGGGGGATGTGCTCAGACAACCCCTGGTGTACACAGAGGGAGCTGTGACTAGGCAATGACCTTAACACCTTGCTTCATGGGGTACCTCTCCCCCTCTGAGCCTCACATGGGCCCACCTGTGACTAAACTGAGCCCCAAGGGAGGCGGTGGCTTTCCCATGGGCTCACAGCTGGGAAGTGCCAGAGCTGGACTGAGGGCCCAGCCTCCCGGTCCAGCACCCTCTCCCTGTGCCGGTGCCCTTCGAGGAGCAATCTGGGAGCCAGTGCTCCATGCAGCACTGCCAGGGGGAAGTCTGGAACCAGCCGCTGGAGGAGGCCTAGCCTCCTCCCTCTGTCCTGACAGCTCCTGCGCCCTGAGGGGGGAGTCTCCTTCCCCACTGGGGGAGTGGGAGGAGCTATCAGCCTCAGCACCTCCCCTCCTCACCTGGACAGAAGTCTTCCAGCCCCAAGGCTCCTCCTCCCTTGCCGGCCCCTTGGAGCTGGGTAGCTTCCAGCATTGCCAGCACCTTATGCACACTCTTCCCTCATGCTCTTCCTGCCTCCTGGGCACAGCCCTCTGCCTTCCAGGCCAGGATCCTAACCTGATAATTCCAGTGATGTGCTGTCTACTGTCTCAGTCTCAACCCCCACCTGCTGCTGTCCCTGCCTCCAGTGTCATAATCACCATAGCCGTTACTATCCCACTCTGACCGTGTGTGGGGAGTAAGTATCTCCTACACATGAACTCGTTAGTCTTCTCAGGAGCTGATGAGGAGGAGTAACATCCATTTTACAGATGAGGAAACTGAGGCAGAGGGAGTTTCATTTGCCCAGTGTGACACCTCACCAGTCCAGGAGGTTATTTTGGTGATGTGCACCCATATCCCCCCACCGCAGTCCACCTCCCAGCAGGAGCGCAGGTGCAGCTGACTCAGGGCTCTGTCCCACCAGCCAGCATGGTGCTGAGCGACTGACGGCCAGTCGCGTGCAGTGCAGGGGTCACACAAGGGTGAGCCAGACTCCGCCCTTCAGGAGCTGTCAGGAAGGACTGGCCACAGCAAATGCCACCCTAAGAGTGTGAGGGAAAGAGAGGGGTTCACGTGGAGTGGGCTCTGGACGGCAAGCTCCGCCGGGAGCCATGGGGATGCAGACCAGAGTGAGGCACGGCCTGCGCAAGGTCACACAGCCAGGGCGAGGCAGCATCTGGGTTGAGACCCAGCTCTCAGCGTGTCGTGCCTTCTTGCACCTTGCAGCCAGCTGTGGGGCCTCTGTGTCTGTGCTCTTTTTCAAGGACACTCGGTCCCAGACGCCTCCACGATGCTGAGCTGTTCAATGAGTGGCTCCAGTCCTTCTCTCCCCTCTATTAAATTTTTTTTTTTAAGAAGAAGAAAGAAAGAAATCCAGGCATTGTCCCTGCCTGCAGCTGGTGCCAACTAGAATCCCGCCGAACAGAATGGAGCTGAGAGCTCGGCCGCCCAGGGGCCTGGCTGCTGACACAGGGCCTTTCTATTGGGCTTTCTGCCGGGGGCCCAGGCTGACGCTGCGGCCCCTCCACGGGAACCCTCTTCACCTGCCTTCCTGGCCCCAGTTCTGAGTCTCCTGCTGCCACTTGGAAGGCTGTAGGAGTACTGCCACCCCTGCTTTCCTTCCGCACTGACCCACAGCCTGAGGTGCGCTGTCTCCCTCCCTTCCTGCCAGCCGCCCCCCCCCACCCCCAGACGGCTCTTCGGATGCCAGCCTGGGAGAGTGGCAGAAATCCTACCTCCATGGAATCATTGGGAACACTGGTTTGATTTCAGAACATGCCAGGAATTTCCATCCTCCCCTCCCTCTGACTTGGTAGGTGCCAGTCCAGGCTCACCCATTAAGGCAGTTTACAGTGGTGAAGGCCTGGGGGTTGTGGGGTATGGGGGCAGAGACACAAAAATGGCTTTTAAAGTCACTGGTTCAGCCCTGGCTGGGTAGCTCAGTTGGTTAGAGCATCATCCCCACACACCAACATTGCGGGTTTGATCCCAGGTCATGGCACATATGAGAATCAACCAATGAATGCATGAGTAAGTGGAACAACAAATCGATGTTCTCTCTCTCTCTCTCTCTCTCTCTCTCTCTCTCTCTCTCTTTCTCCTTCCTTTCTCTCCCCCTTCCTCTCTCTTTAAAATCAACCAATAAATAAAAATAAACAGTTTCACCTGTTCCTTCTGCTCTAAGAGACTCGTCTTAGGTGGGAAAGGGTTCCCCAGACTCTCCCTGGCTATTGTCATTTATTCTCCTGTACCCCCTCCTTTAAAACCTTGAGCTCCCTTTTGCACACACACACCCTCCCCCATCACAAGCTGATCAGGCCCATATCACCCCAAGCAGCAGCCCTAAGATCAGCAGCCTGGCCAGCATCCATGTCCACTAGAACCCTTGGGCTTGGCCCTGCCATCAGAGCCAGCTTTTGGAGCTGCCCGCTTACTCCAGCGGGCACAGCACTTCAGAGTTTACGGACAGCACTTTATGTCTCACCTGAGTACCACAGCAGCCTGAAGATCCAGGCAGAGATTGCACAACCCACTCTGGAGAGGAGGCAACTGAGGGTGCCAGCGGATTGGCCAGGATCACACAGGAAAGGGCAGAGTTGGTATTTGAACGGTGGTCTCTTGATTCCATGTCACTAAGCAGGGGTGGAGACCTGGGTGGCTATGGTCTCAGAGGATGGCATTCCCAGCTCTCCATATGCTGCCAGGAGACAGGATCCCAGACACATGGATTTATTCAACTAGTAGCTATTGAATACCTGCATTGTGCCAGGCACGGGACTAGGCACTGGGGATCCAACAGTGAATGAAACAGGGGTGGTCCATGCTGTCACAGGCTGATACCCTGGTGAGGAGACACACACCAAACCGTGTGGAAGACCTCCGTGTGTACCAGCCCAAATGCGCTGGAAGAAGCCCCTGGCTGGGAGGCTGGAGGCGCAGGTTCTAGCCCCAGTGTTGCCCCGAATTCTCCGTGTGACGTTGGATGAGGTTTTCCACCTGTGACTTTTGCAAGGATGTGGTCTTCACATATTTGCTGAGGTCCCTTCCCTACTCCCAGCCTCTGAGTCAAGTGGTTAATGATTTCCTGGCATGAATGATTACCCTGATTAATTTTTTTAAAACCTGACATTTCATAGGCTCTCAGGGCCAGAAAGGGGCTATCGAGGTCATCTCATCTGAGCCCCTCACGAAGGAAGAAGCCCCCGGCCTCATTCTTTCCAGGGGGGGACTGTGCCCGCTAGCATCCTTCTGGGAATGGGTGCTGGCTGCCTCAGAGCAGATGCTGCCCAGTGGTGTGCTGGTAAATGTTTAACACCTGGCTCTCCGAAAGTGGGGAAAACCTGATTTATAGCATTTGCCGATTTCCACGGTGTAAATACTCCCACCATGGCCAATTTCAGGCTGTCACTTTAACATCAACCAGCTCACACAGGTCCTACAAATGGATCCGTCAGCTCTTGTGAGCCGGCCGGAGCTGGTTCCAACAGACCACTGCTCCACCCCTCAGAGAGGCCCTGTCCAACTTGACTTGTCAGAAAGTTCTTCCTGGTATTGAGCAAAACATCTCAATGTCCAGAACTTCTGGCCTGGATGTCCTGAGCTACTTCTCGGGTATCATAGGACAACGGGAACCCTCGGCTCCAGGAAGCCCTTCGGAGAATGGGAGGAGCTGACCCTGTCTCTCTGTGAGAAGGGAAGTTCCTGGGCCAAGTGGGGCCGGGGTATATTCACTTTCCCTCTCTGCCCTCCCCGCCCCCTCTCCCTTCTTCCCTCCTTCCCCGCCTCCCACATATATTTCTAGGGCTTCTAGGACACATCGGGCGCTGTGCCAGGTACTGTGGACACAGTGACCCATGTCTTCCGTCACACTGGCCCGTCCAATTGGAAAGTGTCCCCACTCAGCCTTTCCACCGTGGAGGCTGCGCTCCGGTGCCACCCACTCTCAGGAGCCTGCTCTGACCTACCCCTTCCCCCCGGAGGTGGACAGGCCCCCGCCCTCCCAGAGCCTTTATCGTCCCTGTTTGGCACTTATCACTTTCTACCTTGGATCACAGCTATTTGTGTACAAGGCTTATCTCGCTGCCAGACTGAGAGGCTGCGCGGGCTTGTTGAAAGAGCGTGGACTTTGGAGCCGCAGGCCTGGCTCTGAGTCCAGCCCCGCCACTTAGAGCTGTGGGCCCTCAGGGGATTCATGCCACCTTCTGCAGCCTCAGTTTCCTTATCTGTAGAGTGGGGGTGACGATGATTGCTTCCCAGGTGGTTTGACCATTAAATGAGATTACAGATGTAAACCCCTTTCCTGTTCCCGTCTGCACTCCCATCCGCTTGGGGACAGAGATTGTGTCCAGTGCCTCTTTGCACTCTCCTGGTTATAACAACAACAGTCTAAACACTAACAATGGCAAACACGCATACAGCAATCGCCATGTGTAGGGTATTAGTCTAAAACACAGATATCAACCCATTTCATTCTCACATCAATCTTGTGGCAATGGGACTATTATTATTCCTGTTCATAGATGAGCAACCTGAGGCAAAGATGGGCTAGATAGCAAGCCCCAGGTCGCACAGCTAGTGAGTGGGAGAGCTGAGATTTGAACCCAGGAAAGTCTGCTCCTTAGCGGTAGAGTGCTGTTATATGGTCACAATGAAGGGCTTGGAGGGGCTTTTGGAGGGAGCAGTGTGGGTGTGAGTGCGCATGCTGCACCCCAGCCTGGGAACATCTGCGCTGGGGTGGGGGTGAGACTGTAGAGAGAAGCTCCTGGTCTGCCTACAGGACCACCCCAAGGCAAATTGGTTAGTGCTGGAGGGAGGACTCAGACTCAGAGGGACTGAGATCACTAATGGACAAAGCAATCAGAGAAGGCTTCATGAAAGAGGTGGCCATTGCAATGGGCCTTGACGGATTTGGATTGGGATGAACAAAGCAGAAAGCACAGCAGGAGCAAAGGTGTAGAGATGGGAGAGGTATATTAAGGCTTCATTTAAGTGTCAGGCTAGACATTCTGGTGGGTGGGTGGAGCAGAGACAGTAAATGTGGGGAGGGGAGTGTTGCTCAGTCTGTGATTCAGAAACAGCTAAGGGAACCATTTCAGAGGCTTTGAAAGCCTGCTGACCCTGAAGGGTTGAGAGCCAATTGGGCTGCCCTAGGGGCCAGATGGTCACTTTGCTTCTCTATAAACTACTCTGAGATTCCAAAGTCCTAGGCGCCTGAATTGATAGCTCTGTCTCTTGGTCACATCCCTCCCTGTCTCTGAGCCTCAGTTTCACTATCTGCAAAATGGGCACGAAGAGTGGACCTTGCCAGCCAGTTGAAGGATGAACCAGGGCTGGTGGAGTGATGTGCCTGACACTCCTGGGACAGGAAGTAGGTGGGAGGTACTTGGAGGGAATGGAAAGCTGGAAGGGGAGGGTTGGGAGGAGCTCTATGTGAAGGCCAGTGAGTGCCAAGCCTGCCAAATTGGCTCAGGTTGTGCCTCGTGATTCTCCCAACACCACATGCTCCATTTCTCCGGCACTGCCAAACCCTGCCCAGCTCTGCTGGCTGAGAAGCAACCTTCCTCCCAGGCCTCTGCAGGGACAGCTCTTGGCAGGCTCCAGGCTGACCCTGTTCCTCCTGCCAGCCCGGTTCAGCCCTGCCATCCCCTCTCCAGGTAGCACTCATTGTGCTATAGAACCCTGGAGAGCATTCACTGTGTGCCAATGGCTGCTTTAAATGCCTCCCTTGTATTAACTAATTTAATCCTCACAACCACACTGTGATTACTCCTGTTTAAAATGAGGAAACTGAGGCACAAAAAGATTCAGCCAGGTCATCCCAGTGCAGCTCCATGGCGGGAAAGGTGAAGCCAGTGGAAACCGGAAGCAGGTCTGCAAGAGGGTCGTCTGGGCCCTTCTAGACGGTTCCCAGATTGGAAATACTGCAGTCTGAGCCCCTCACACTTGCCCTATGTCACAGTTCTCTGGCAGCTCCTCTGTGGCATGCATACCCAAATGTTCGCACACTCATCACTGACACCAGTCACCCAGCTCACACAGACACTCACACCCGAGGCCGCCGGTAAGGCGCTGTTCCCACCCTGCCACACAGAGAGCTGCACGCTCTCACCCAGGCGCCCACGTGGTCCATGCCGACTGCAAGATACCCATGTGAGTGCCCCATCCCTACACACACAGGCTCCTGTGTCCTCCGTATGACACAGTGGGATCTGTGGTCTCACATGGCAGGCCCTGTGTCCCCTGTCTAGGCCCCAGCCTCTGTGGACGTCCCTTTGGTCCAGGCATCTTCATTCTTCAGAAGGTGTGCAGTGTGTCCATTGTGGACTGCAGGCCCCACCCAAACCACTGCCCCTGCTCTGCCTCTTTCCCTAGGAACCGGGCCTGGGGTTATGAAAAGGGTTTGGGGGCTGGATGCTCACCCTTCCCCCCACTCCTGGGGCAGGGGAAGGAACAGCAGGAAGGGGAGAGTGGATTAATCCTGGCCTCCCCTCCTCCAGGCTCTCTGTGATGCTAATTCCCTCTGCCTTTGATCCACTCCCCTAGCCCAGGCCCCTAACTCGGAGCAGGAGCAGGAACAGGCGCTGGGCTGGCCTGAGGCCTGTAGATCCCCTCCTGGGGCAGATTGGGGTTTCTCCCCTGGGAGGAGTCTTGGGGATTAGAGCCCTGGTTGCTGGCCCTGGCCTTTGCAACAAGCTCTCCTTTGCCAGAGCTTTCTCATTCTTTCTCACTTTATACAGACGCAAAGTGAGGCCGGGGCGAAAGGATCAGAGGCTTTGGGCCAGTGAGTGGTGGGTGGAGACCTGCAGCACAGTCTTCCACCCTCCGATCCTGCCCTTTCCACGGAGGGTCTTTGCTCCGTGGCTTTTTTAACACCACTCGTCGCTGTACGCCTGCAGCTGTGTCTTAAAGGGCATCCTCTCATTCAGGCCTCACAGCGTCTCTGCTATGGTCCTACTTTACAGGTAGGGAAACTGCTCCGGTAGCCGTGCTGCTCAGTGGTCAAACCCAGGACACGAGCAGAGCCCCGCACTATACAGAGGAGACACAGACCCAGAGAAGGGAAGCCCGCACAGCACGTTGGCTGGGTATCCATTACTCACTTTCTAGCTGCACCAGCCTTGTTCTGGAAATGATTAGACTCTTCTGTGGACCCAGTGGAGCTGGGAAAAGAGACGAGGCCCCTGCACTGCCCAGAGCAGGAGATGGGCACCGGTGAGGATGCCACACTCAGGGAGTCCCATAGAGGCATCTCCGCCAACCTGGCCCCGGGACACCCCGTAAACTCGGGCATAAACACAATGAAAACTTTTATTGCATTGTGTTCAGTACATATAAAAGCCTACTTGTAGGCTACGGCACATTCAAATGAACAGTTGGGACCACTGTACTTCGGAACTAGAGTGTTGTGGCCATCGGTGACACTGCCTCCCTGGCCCTTGCTTCGGAGAGGGAACCACTGCCTGAGAGTCATCCATCACTCCCTTCCTCTTCTTAGCAAACAGTTCTAGCTCCTGCGTGGGATCCCTCGGGTAACCGCACATGGAGACACTGAATTCTAGGCTGCACTCCCAGGGGGCGCCTTCCCGCCAGGGCTGCCTCCTGCCCTAACCAGGCTCCGGGGTCTGTGCAGCGGGTGCCCCGCTTTGCCCTCACTCCAGAGAATGCTCTGAAAGGATATTTCTTCCTGGCGCAGCCCGCAGAAACAGGGCCGGCACCCTGGCCGCTGGGCAGCCCCTGAACCAGGCATGCCGCCATGCCTTTGCATAAGCTGTTCCCTGCACCTGGAATGCCCTTCCCATCTAGTCGGCTTGGGAAACCCAGTTCCATTGAGGTCCCACTCCAAGCTTCCATTTTGGGGGGAGGTTTTACTGTGCCCCCTTGCACTCCCCCCCGCAACCACACAGCATACCCTCCCCTACCCATCAGAGTCCTTGGGCATCCCTCTTTAGTCCTTATCCCAGGGCAGATGTTCTAGAACAGGGGTGGGCAAACTTTTTGACTCGAGGGCCACAATGGGTTCTTAACCTGGACCGGAGGGCCGGAACAAAAGCATGGATGGAGTGTTTGTGTGAACTAATATAAATTCAAAGTAAACATCATTACATAAAAGGGTACGGTCTTTTTTTTTTTTAGTTTTATTCATTTCAAGCAGGCCGGATCCGGCCCGCGGGCCGTAGTTTGCCCACGGCTGTTCTAGAAGCTACTAAGAGCAGACTTTATCCCCAGATTCCAGGCACAATCAGGCATTAGACCCAGACAGATGCTTCCAGAACAACTAAGACATGACCAATGACATCCCTGTGGAACCCCATGGGCCAGGACCTTCAGGGTCCTAGCCAGTTGTCCCCAACGCCTGTCTAGGTGGGGGATTTGGAGGCAAGCTGGGACGAGATGCCCAGGGCTTGGGGCTGCTGTTTATCTATCTGCTGTGTTGATGGGTGTGTGCAAGACGTGTGTGCAGGCCCTTGACTTTGCCAGCAGGTGGGTGTGGTCACAGGAGCGCACACGTCAATGCACCTGCCTACAGGTGCATGTGCACACATGTGGTCCCAAGTCCACAGGCCCTGCAGAGCACACAGGGTCACTTCCTTTCCCTGCTTTCAACTCCCCCTCCTGGACAAGTCGGCTTCTCCAGAGCCCTGCACAGCACGCATTTATGGGGCGCCTGCTGTGTGCCCAACCGGAGAGGCCACCAGAGCAGTGTGGGGGCGGCTGGCCACCAAGGGGTGGGAACGAAGGAGGGTTCACACGTCCCCCTGGCCTGCTCTTCCCTGGGCACTGGCCCTGAAAGCCAGGTGCCCTGCCTCCACTTCCCTTATGCGGCCCCTGAGGTCCAGAGGCCAGAGCGGGGCACCGGTGGAGATGGATGAGACCTGGGTGCAGATGGTGCAGGGCCTGCCAGATGCCCTGCTGCCAGGGAAGCCTGGCACTGGGCGGGGCCACACTGAATCCTTTCCCCTTGATGACGACCTCAGTTTTGGGTGACAGTTCCCTGAGCGTCCTGTAGGAGGGCGCCATAGCTGTTAGCAGCAGTGGGGATTAAGGGTAGCTCTGAGCAGGGTCAGGGGAGACAGTGTGGGACAGCACCGAATGTCTGAATTGGGGACCGGTCACCCCTAACCCCAACGCACACATGCACACATGCTCACACCTATAGGCACACAAATACTCACAGTACACACACACACACACACACACGCTCACACCTATAGGCACACAAATACGCACAGTACACACGCGCTTGCACATCCAGAGAGGCCTAAGGTCACACACAAACAGTGCTGGCTTTCTCCTCCTAGCCCCGGGCTGTTCTTTTAACTCAGGCTGCCCTAAAAGGGGACCTAGGCGGCCAGTTCCCCGGCTTGCCTCCAGCAGAGACCCAGGCTCCTGTGGCCGAGGGAGATAGTCTTGGGGTGATAGAGTGCTCCTTCTGGAGCACTACTGGCCTCCCCTTCAGGTGGAGGGTGGCATGGGTTAGCCCACGTTAATCCAAGGGCCGGGCAAGTGAGGTCCCTGTCTTTCCTTCCCCCACCTGAGTGCAACCTGGAGGCCCTAAGGCAGCCCTGGCTCCTGTGACAAAGGGGCACTGTGGCTGGCAACCAGGATCTTTGGTTCTGGACCCTGACAGCCCTGGGCAACCCAGCATTCCTTGCTTCTAGCTGTGGGGTTGTGGGCAGGTTGCTACAGCTCAGCACTGAACCTGTACCCAGAAGACGAACACAATGCACGGTGTTGGGAGACAGTTCCAGGCCAGTGCCCAGGAGATGGCAGTGGGGTGGTCAGGCTTGTTCTTGTAAGTGCCCATGGAAGACCAAGCCA